>NC_137324.1:75687617-76312617 GCF_965287045.1 Carcharhinus amblyrhynchos
GCAGACACAGGGAGAACGTGCAGACTCCACACAGTCAGCTGAGTCTGGAATTGTATCCGAGTCCCTGGAACTAAGAGAATCACCTCAATTGTTTGAGTTTCTAATTTCCTTGAAGACTTAGGAACATCTTTCCATGACCAATGCTGTGTTGGCCTTGTCCTCATTGAAAGCTTCTCATTTGTGCCTTAACTGTCTGTTTGTAGTTGGTTGCACTGTTGTACAATAGGAAATTTCTGCACTTCTGCATAACCTCTGCAATAATACCCTGGATCTCGTTAATTTACTTCGCTGTGAGTTTTTCTGTGTCTCATCAATGATGCAGAAAGTTACACAACTTAACTGAAAGAGCTGCCTCAGCAGAATTATTGAATAACATCTGATTAGCTCCTCACTTGAGGGTTGCTTACAGTATAGCTGAAGTTCTAAAAGTATAGTTAACAAAATTGTGTTTTAATGGCAGCGTAAGAGAAGAAAATGGAGAATGAATGTGAATTGGGCCTTTCAAGGGATTAGGAGTGACCTTTCAGGGGAAAGCAGCAACAGTCAAATCTGTTGCACCATGATTGGTTCTGCTGCAGAGGGGAGGAGTAAAAAATTTACGAATGCAATAGTTATAGGGGATTCAGTTGTAAGGGGAATAGATAGGCATTTCTGTGGCTGCAAACAAGACTCAAGATGCTATGTTGCCTCCCAGGTGCTAGGGCCAAGGATGTCTCGGAGCAGCTGCAGGACATTCTGAAGGGAGAGGGTGAACAAATCTCAAACAATGACGAGACAGAGTACAGGAAAGAGATAGAGAACCTGGTGAACTGGTGCGGCAACAATAATCTCTCCCTCAGTGTCAACAAAATGAAGGCAATTGTCACCGACTTCAGGAAGCATAATGGAGGACATGCCCGTGTCTTACATCAATGGGAATGAGGTAGAAATAGTCAAGAGCATCAAGGTTTTAGGTGTCCAGATCACCAACAAGCTGTCCTGGTCCCTCTATGCCAACACTATAGTCAAGAAATCCCACCAACTTTCTCAGGAAACTAAGGAAACTTGGCATGTCAGCTACAACTCTCACCAACTTTTATAGATGCACTATTGAAAGCATTCTTTCTGGTTGTATCACAGGTTGGTATGGCTTCTGCTCTGTTTGAAGGCACTGCAAAATGTCATGAATGAAGCCCGGTCCATCACTCAAACCAGCCTCCCATCCATTGACTCCGTCTATACTTCCCGCTGCCTCGGAAAAGCAGCCAGCATAATCAGGGACCTCATGTGCCCCGGACATACTTTCTTCCACCTTCTTCTGTCGGGAAAATGGTACAAAAGTCTGAGGACATGTACTAACTGACTCAAGAACAGCTTCTTCCCTGCTGCCATCAGATTTTTGAATGGACCTCCCTCGCATTAAGTTGATCTTTCTCTGCACTCTAGCTATGACTGTAACACTACATGCTGCATTGTCTCCTCTATGTATGATATATTTTGCCTATATAGTTCGCAAGAAACAATACTTTTTACTGTATATTAGTACACGTGGCAGTAATCAATTAAATCAAATCAAAATTTTCTCATTTTTCTACAGAGTGGCATAATGGCCAAGAAAAATGGGATGGAAGCTGCAGGTCCAAAGGATGGCTTACTCTGTCATATTTTTAGCCATTTAGGCAAAAAAGACTTAAGGGTGGATCCCACGTCATATTGGCAGAGGGCCCGCTCTGACAGTAACTTTGGCTTTGAGGTACTGAATCTCCTCTCATCCCCCAAAACAGTGGAACCTGCCTCCACAGAACTCACCCCCATCACCACTATGGAGCTTCCTGCCCCCATCACCCCCCACCCTGTTAAACATTCACCCAATATCCCCCCAACAGAACATTCCTGTGGCACTGCCCCTAGTTGGACAAGCTTTTGGAAATCTTGTTTCAGAATTCTCAGCCTCTGATCTGCTCTTGATATCACAGTATTTATATGGCTAGTCCAGTTCTGGCAACCCCCAGAATGTTCATTGTGGGGAAGTCAGTGAATGTAATGTTTTTGAATGTCACAGGGAGCTAGTTAGATTGTCTGTTGCTGGAAATGGCCAATGCTTGGCACTTGGTATAGTGCAAATGTGAATTTTCCAGTTATCAGTCCAAATTTTGCTGCACTTCAATATGGATGACTCCTTCAGTATCTAAGAAGTAACAAATGGTGCTGAACATTGTAAAATCATCAATGAAAATCCCCACTTCCTAACTTATGATAGGGAAGGTTATTGATGAAACAGCTGAAGATGATTCAGTCTAGGATCTAAACTTAAGTAACTCCTGTAGCAATGTCCTGGAGTTGAGATTATTGACTTCCAAAAACTACACCAATCTTTCTTTATGCATTCCAACCAGTGCAGAGTTTTCCCCTGACTCCAGTTTTGCTTGCGCTCCTTGATGCCAAATCAAATGCTACACAATGGTTAGCACTGTTGCCTCAAAGAAACAGGGACCTGGGTTTGATTTCAGGCTTGGGTCACTGTTTGTGCAGAGTCTTCATGTTCTCCCCGTGTGTGCATGGGTTTCCTCCGTGTGCTCCGGATTCCTCCCACAGTCCAAATGACGTGCATTGGTGCATTCATCATGCTAAATTCTCTTCCAATGTACCTGAACAGGCATCAGAATGTGGCGATTGGGAATTTTCACAGTAACTTTATTGCAGTGTTAACGTAAGCCTACTTATGATAGTAAATTAACTTTAAAAGAAGGGAAGGCACTGTCACCTTACCTCTGGAGTTCAGCTCTTTTCTCCATGCTTGGACTAAAGGTATAATGAGGTCAGGAGCTAATGGAACTTAAACTGAGTGGCAGTGAACAGGTTATTGCTAAGTAAATGCTGCTTGATTGCATTGTTGATAATATTTTCCATCCTTTTATTGGTGATTGGAAATAGACTGATGGAGTGGTAATTCATTGGACTAGATTTGTCCTGCTTTTGGACAGTATTTTGTGTTGTTGGCTAGATGCCAGTGTTATAGCTGGAGCACAACGTCTTCAGTACTGCATTGTTGAAATGCAGTCAGCCTCTATCTTTAACTCTCAATTCCTTCAGCTGTATTTAGCTATTATGTTGTTGGAGGGACCAAACAAGTGGAATCTTTGAAACCATATGGATTTTCAACAAGAGATTTATTCAAGCTTAAACTGTAAATATAGGAGAGCACCCAGAGAACCATCTCAGGACTACTCTTCGGAGTGACTCGACTGGGGATGGATTCAAACAACTTCCTTACATTATTTCATGTTACAATATGTACATTCAGTGTTCCAATTGGGCTATTACCTGTCAACCCAGCTTTGTCATTTCAGAACTATACTTGTGATTGATGACAGTGAAATCTGTGGTCCTTTTTTTCTGATTAAGCCATCCCTCACAATGCTGCTTCTCGTGCCCTGGGTGACATTATCTCTTACCGTTTCCTCCTTTATCTCCTGTGTTAATTATTTCTACTTGTGTGTGATATGAAATTATTATAAGCACATTCTAACATGTAAATTTATCAAATACTATAACTATCACCTCTTTGGCCATTTCCTTAGTTTCTGATTAGATTTACTGGGGGCAAACAGTGACTCTCCGTATTTTTCCCAGACATGGTGGAGCCATGGTTAACGGTGCCTTGGATGTTCATTGTTGTTACTATCTCTGGTATGCACTATCTGATGTGTGGCTGTCTGGTCCTATCTGGGACGGGGGTGGCTACTCACAGTTCATCTTCCTGCAGTAAGCTTTATCAGTTCAGCCTGGCTGTACCTTTAAACCTTCCAGCTTGTTTTGCTGCAGCCTATGTTCTCATAAATCTAATCTTTCCACAATTATTCCCCCCTGTTGGCTCTTGGTCATACCCAAGGTCGCCACTAAATTCCACTGGTTTCGTAACTATATGTCCCTCTCATTAATCACTCTTCATCCCAGCTACCAGCTTCAAAACTGCCAAATTGCAGAAATATCTCACATTACATGCTACATAGAAATAATTCATGACTAGGGTTACATAGTACAAAAAAAACCGTGACTTGGGTTATGTTTTACAAAGAAATACTTTGTGCTTATAAAGTATGGAGAAGATCCTGAGAGACAGGATTTATGAACATTTAGAGAAGTATAGTGTGATCAAAAGTAGTCACCATCGCTTTGTCAAAGGCAAATCGTGCCTTACGAGCCTGGTTGAGTTTTTTGAAGATGTGACTAAACACATTGACGAAGGGAGAGCGGTAGATGTGGCTTATATGGACTTCAGAAAGGCATTCAATAGGGTCCCCCATGTAAGGCTTATTGAGAAAGTGAGGGGGCATGGGATCCAAAGGGATGTTGCTTTCTGGGTCCAGAACTGGCTTGGTCACAGAAGGCAGAGGTTGGTTGTAGATGTTTCTGTTTCTGCATGGAGGTCGGTCACCGGTGGAGTGCCCCAGGGATCTGTTCTGGGACCCTTGCTGTTTGTGATTTTTTTTTATATAAATGACCAGGATGAGGAAGTGGAGGGATGGGTTGGTAAGTTTGCTGATGACATGAAGGTTGGAGGTGTTGTGGAAAATTTGGAGGGATGTCAGAAGTTGCAGCATGACATAGATAGGATGCAAGACTGGGCGGAGAGGTGGCAGATGGATTTCAACTTGGATAAGTGTGTGGTGATTCATTTTGGCAGGTCAAATGGGATGAAGGAATATAATATTAAGGGTAAGAATCTTAGCAGTGTGGAAGATCAGTAGGATCTTGGGGTCAGGGTTCATAGGACTCTCAAATTGGCTTTGCAGGTAGAGGATGTGGTTAAGAAGGCATATGGTGTACTGGCCTTCATCAATCGAGGAATTGAGTTTAGGAGTCATAAGAACATAAGAAATAGGAGCAGGAGTAGGCCATCTAGCCCTTCGAGCCTGCCCCACCATTCAATAAGATCATGGCTGATCTGAAGTGGATCAGTTCCACTTTCTCCCCATAACCCTTAATTCCCTTGTCTGTCAAAAACCTATCTACCCATGACTCAAATATATTTAGCGAGGTAGCCTGCACCACTTCAACGGGCAGAGAATTCCAGAGATTCACCACCCTTTGAGTGAAGAAGTTCCTCCTCAACACCGTTCTAAACTGCTCCCCCCCCCTTATCTTGAGGCTGTGCCCTCTAGTCCTGCTGTCCTTTCTGAGCGGGAAGAATCTCTCTACCTCTACCCTATCCATCCCTTTCATTATCTTATACGTCTCTATAAGATCCCCCCCTCATCCTTCTAAACTCCAACAAGTACAGACCCAGCCTATTCAGTCTCTCTTCATAGTCTAACCCCCTCATCTCCGGTATCAGCCTAGTGAACCTCCTCTGCACTCCCTCCAAGGCCAAAATATCCTTGCATAAGTGCGGCGACCAAAACTGCACACAGTACTCCAGCTGCAGCCTCACCAGTGCCCTGTACAGTTGCAGCAAGACCTCCCTGCTTTTATATTCAATCCCCCTCGCTATAAAGGCCAACATCCCATTCGCCGCCTTGATCACTGCTGCACCTGCAGACTGGGTTTTTGCAACTCCTGCACAAGGACCCCTAGGTCCCTCTGCACCGTAGCATGCTGCAGCTTTTTGCCCTTTAAATAGTAATCCCTCCTACTATTATTCCTGCCAAAGTGGATAACCTCACAGTCGGGAGATAATGCTGCAGCTGTATAAGACCCTGGTCAGACCCCACTTGTACTGTGCTCAGTTCTGGTCACCTCATTACAGGAAGGATGTGGAGGCCATTGAACGGGTGCACAGGAGATTTACAAGGATGTTGCCTGGATTGGTGGCATGCCTTATGAGGATAGATTGATACAGCTCGGTCTTTTCTCCTTGGAGAGACAAAGGATGAGGAGTGACCTAATAGAGGTGTATAAGGTGTTGAGAGGTATTGATCAGGTGGATTCTCAGAGGCTTTTTCCCAGGGCTGAAACAGCTGCCACAAGAGAACACAGGTTTAGGGTGGTGGGAAGTAGGTACAGAGGAGATGTCAGAGGTAAGTTTTTCACTAGAGGGTGGTGGGTGCATGGAATTGGCTGCTGGCGGTAGTGGTGTAGGCAGATTCAGTAGGGTCTTTTAAGAGACTTCTGGATGAGTACATGGGACTTAGTAGGATTGAGGGTTATAGGAAAGCCTAGTAGGTAGAGATACATGCGGCGCAACTTGTGGGCCGAAGGGCCTGTTTGTGCTGGAGTTTTTCTATGTTCAGTGTTCTAAATACCATTACCCTCCTCATCCAAAGACTCCTCTGGACAGATTGGCTAATGTTAAGGACACTGTTGTGGATCCTTCGGGTGACCAGTCCTCCAAATCATGGGAAGTATCCTAAACCACCCTGCTGTAAGTATCAGCTGCTAACTTTGCCCTTTCCTGTTCCTGGAGTGGTGCCATTGGGACATGCGGAATGGGAGTCATGATCTTGGCTCTTTTTCATAGCTGGTAGCATATAATTGTTTTCCACAAGATGATAGTCATCCCCATTCTCCTTATCACCCACCAATCAGTGACTCAGTTGTCTGCTGTCCTGGGATGAATAAATCTCCCCAGTGATGTGTCCCTGATTGCCTACCCGGATAGTGTTGTGGATTGCTAGGTTTACCTGGATTCTTGCCTGTCTGAACTAAAGGGTGCTTGACATAGTCTTGAACAATCTCTATTTTTTGTTCATGGCCTGTCGGATCACTTTGCCAGGTGTCTCATCAATATACAGCAAACCATCTCACCAGGCCCCAAATAAGTCGCCTGAGGTTTTCCCTGGTAGGTGAAACTCTGTGAAGTGAAGTGAATTAATTGGTTGAAGGCTGGCTCTGTGATGCAGAGAAACTCAGGAGTTGGCCAAGATGGATCATCTATTTCAACTTCTAGCTGAAGCTTTAGCCTTGTCTTTTACTCTGCTGGATTCCACAGTCATTGATGTGGAGATTTGTGGAGATTTGTGGAGCTTCCTCCTCCAAAGATTGTTTAATTGTCCACCACCATTCACTGCATGTGCAGGACTATAGAGCTTGGATCTAATCTGTTGGCAGTGGAATCGCTTAGCCCAGTCTATTGCATGCTGTCTATGCTGTTTGGCATGCATGTCACCCTGTGTTGTAACTTCATCTCATGACATCTTATTTCCAGGTATGCTGGTGTTGTTCATGGACTGCTCTTCTGCACTCTTCTTTGTAGCTAGAGTAGATAATGGTAACGGTAGAGTGGGTAATACGCTGGGGCATGAGGTTACAGATTGTAGTTAAGTACACTTCTGTTGATGCTGATGGTCCACAGCACTTCACGGATGCCTAATTTTGAGTTGCTGCATCTGTTTGAAACCCACCCCATTTAGCATAGTGGTGGTGTCACACTTCATGACGGAGGATACCTGCAATGCGAAGACAGACATAATGTCCACAAGGACTATACAGTGGTCACCCCATAGTATGGACAGATGCATCTGCAACAAGTGGAGGATGGGATCAAGTAAATCTTTTCCTCTTGTTGGTTCCTTCAGCATCTACTGCAGACACAATCTCGAAGCTATGTTCTTTAGGACCTGATCAGTTTGGTCAGTCATGATGCTGCTGAGCCAATCTTGGTGGTGGACATAGACGTCTCCACAAGAGTGTACCTTGCCACTTTCAGTGCTTTATCCAAGTGGTGTTCAACATGAAGATTTTTTTATGTTTCCATGGAAAAGTTCTGATTTATTCAGCTGAAGGGGCTGGTGGGAGGTAGGCTGTTTCATGGGGTCCTCACTCAATGTTAAGGACTCACAGGACAATTAGTTGGAAGAGTCATTTCGCAGTAAGTCCACCCTTTAATTGGGAATGAATGTGAACAGCACTGATTTGGATAAGTTGAAGTTTAATGGCTTTCTGAATGGGGCATTGCAGACAGCAGTAGTTTTCATTGATGGGGGAGGTTGAAGTAAGGACAGATAAAGTATTGGTGAAAGTAATTGCTAATGAACTAACATGGGGGTCAAGCAATATCTTGCAGGATGCAGTCAGTGACAACAGAACCAAATAGCATCTGTCTTCCATACCCAATTGACATATGTTTAGACACAATCATTGTCTGATATAAGACCACAGTCTAATAACAAAGAGATGACTGGGTGTAGGGAAACACAATGAAGAGAGCTTGGAGTTATTACAATATTACGGAAACTATCCTGTACTTATTAATGCTGTCCCTGAAAAACAGTACTTAATAAGAAGGCAAGCACAAGCATGATGTATTTCAGGACTGGATATGTACGGCGGGGAGGAGAATTCATTGCTAGCCTTTGATATTCCTCACCTTGATGTGCACACAAAATTGCTAACAAAATACATTTTTTAATAGAAAAGCATCACCAATCCTCACCATACTGTACTTTTCATCTTCTGACAGATTTCATGATATGGAACATTGGGTTTGAGTGATCTGAGACATTATTAACAACTTCTGAGGAACTGCAGATAATCTTTCAGAAACCGTGAAATCTGAAAATGGAGTTAAGTGAAACTATAGGTGCTCCAGTACTTCATCTTCTTGCTTAAAATTGTTAATGAAATAGCTTAGTCCCATTAACTCTAATATTCCTTCTTTGTCTATTTGCCATTTAGTGCTTCACTGTTAGAAAGTCAGAAAATGACTGAGGGATTATTGTGTACACAACCAGTGACTGACTATACAACATAGATTTATGCTGAATATTGAAGTGTTTCTACCTTTTGATCCCAAGCAGTGAAGCTTGCGTAAGAAATGATCTTCAATAATTTCAAGATTTTAAATGGACACTGAATTGAGTGAGCAACATTTCTGGACAGATAGTGTGTTTGCAGTTATTAGAAAAGATAGAACAACAAGCATTATCAAGAACACATTTTAATTTTATTCCAAAATGCAGTTTATATTAATACAATATACCCCAGAACTTTTAGTACCAAACGAACCTTTGATAAATTTTATATATAGCATCACAGTTTCACATTTCTGAACTGTTTAATAGGTTCATTTGCAGTGCAGATATTACTCATGCCCAAAATTCCACTGGCTTAATATCTGAATCAAGAGGCCACTCAGGCCCTCAAGCCTGCTCCACCATCCAATACTCCTGCCTACCAATAACTGATCAGTCCCTTGTTGATCAAGATTCTATCTAGCTCCCCTTCCTTCTTCTTCTTCTTCCCCGCCCCCCCCAACCCTCCCCAGTTTGAGATTCTCCCAGAAGTGGAAATGTCCTCTCCACATCCACCCTATCAATGTTCTTCAGGATCTTAAAAATTTCCATCACGTTGTCTCTTACTTTTCTAAACTCCAGTGGAATACAAACCTAAGCTCTCCAACTGTTTCTCATGAGACAATCCACCCATTCCTGGAATTAGTTGTAAACATGCTCTGAACTGCTTCCAATACATTTATAATTCTCCTTCAGTACTATGCACAATACTCTGGATGTGGTTTCACTAATGCCCTCTACAACTGAAGTATAAGCTTCATACACTGGTAATCAATTAGCCCTCTCAATAAACAATAACATTCTATTAGCTTTCTTAATTACCTGCTATACCTATATATCAGCCTTTAGTGATTCATGCTTTGGGAGACCCAGATCTCTCTGCACCGCAAAGCTCCTCTGCAGTTCCTTACCATTTAGATAATAAGCTTTTTTTTATTATTCTTGTCAAAATGGACAATTTCACATCTGCCTTCATTATACTCCATTTACTAGATTTTTGCCCACTCATTTAACATACCTATGTTTTTCGTAACCTCCTTATGTCTGCTTCACAATTTACTTTCCTACTTATTTTTGTGTTGTCAGCAAATTTAGAAACCATACCTTCAAACCCTTCAGCCAAGTCATTTATATAAATTGTCATAAGTCAAGGCCCCAGCACTGATCCCTGTAGTAAATCACGAGTTTCATCCTGTCAGTTAGAAAATGCCTCATTTATGCCAATTCTGTTTCCACTTAGCTAGTCAATTTTCAAACCATGCCAATATATGACCTCCTACACCATGAGCTTTGATTTTTCACAATAGCCTTATCAAATGCCTTCTGGAAATCTCAGTACAGTACATTCATCTGTTCCCCTTTATAAAATGCACATATGACTCCTTCAAAGAACTCGAATAAATAGGTTAAACATTATTTCCCTTTCACAAAACCATGTTGCCTCTGCTGGATTGCCTTGAACTTTTTGCATAACATCTTTAATAAAGGTTTCTATCATTTTCCCTACGAGAGATATTAAGCTAACTGGTCTATAGTTTCTTGCTTTCTGTCTTCCTCTCATTTTGAATAAAGGAGTTACATTTGCTGTCTTCCAATCTAATGTGTGGTGCGAGGGTAGGACCTTTCCCTGCTCATCCATTAAAGCATTGCTGCAGTCCTAACAGCTCATTTGTATATCAGATGTTATTTCTTCTCTGGAGTAACATAGGAATAGGCTCCTGGTGGGATGGTATGGGTGAAGTGAAAGGGATCAGCAGCGAATTAAAGGTTCAATTTTTAATATAATGGAAGATTTCAGCTTTTGGATGGGGAACCCCTATATTGTTTAATTAGTTGGTGCTGGTCAAATGCTATGGTTACATCACTAAGTCACATTATTACTCTGAAATGCAACCTTTCATATATGCAAATGAGAAGTCCCTTTGTTTTGGTCACAAGTTGTAAGAGACAAGAACATTTTTCTTTCATGAGTTGACATTTGTTGCTCCTGAACTGAGTGCTTTGCAAGGCAGCTGTATTTTGGGTCTGGAGTCATGTAAGGATAAGATACACCCTTCAGATGGGTTTCACTGGCATTATCATGTTATCCATTACTAAGGTTAGCTTATTCCAGATTTTTAATTGAGTTTAAATTTCACCATTTGCCATGATAGGCTTTGAACCTATTTCCCCAAGCATTAGCAATGCCAGTGATATCACCACTATGTCACTGTCTCCCATACTTTCCCTGCAAAACTTGAATGGGTGACAGAGAAAAAGGAATTGAGAGGAGCTGTTCTGCTGGCTTTCCAACACTACTTCCAGAATGTAGCACTGGAAGTAATGGGAGCTGGCCACATATAAGTGGGTGAATATAATTAGGTGATGATGACAGGAATGCATTGTATATTTTCAAACGCTTATCAACAGTAGAGAAGAATACATAAAATTCCAACATGAGAAGCAAGCCTTCCACCATACACAGACCTACATACAGAATAACAATATACCCCCTGTAAAATCCCACTGCTTTCATAGCAGTGAAATTGTAGCTATCTCCCTCCTTAGGAACAGAACTAGGCCATCATGTCTCAAGAGCCAAGGCAGGATTTTCAGAACTCGCACACCCCATAATTGAAAATCCCTCCCTGAGCTCAACGGACCTTTAAATGGTCTGCCAAATTTTTGGTCTTGCCCACTACGATTCTCATCGTGGGTAGGATCGGAAATTTTCAGCCCTAATCTGTCCTCAGTTAGAGATTAGACCTTGGTTGATGTGCACCTCCCACCCTCATTTTCCTGCCTTTGCAATCTATTCCTTGATACTTCCGTCAAACAGAAGCTGCACAGCTCAGTCTTAAAAAATTCAGCCTATCCAGAATCCCCAGCCTTGAGAGTTCCAGATTTCAACTACTGTTTGTGTGATTTCACTCCTAAGTGATCTAGTTGTCAGTATAATATTATGCCCCCTGATTCTGGACTTCCCCTACCAGCAAAAATAGTTGCTCTACATTTACCCCACTGAATTCCTTTGTCATTTTACATATCTTGATCATACTTTTCAGAACTAAATGTAAATTAATCACATCACTTGCCTTTTAAGCTCTGGCATAACCAATTTATTTCCTGAATTTCAGTTTCCAAAGCAGCAGATGGGTTCTGAAACCAAAAGAGAAAATGCTGCAAAATCTCAGCAGGTCTGGCAGCATCTGTAAGGAGAGAAAACGTTCCAAGTCCAGATGATTCTTTGTCAAACCTAAAAGGCATAGAAAGTGGGAGATATTTATACTGCAGGGTGAGGGAATGAAAGATGAGTCATAGCCACAGAAATCAGAGGAAAAGACTGCTAATAGCTGTCTACAGAGAGAATAAAGGATGTGAATGGCCAAATGGCAGAGAAGCTAAAATTGGGGGTAAGCTGTGACAGATGAAGATGTGGGGGAAGGGAGGGATATGGCTGAGACAGAGGTAAAATATAGAAAAAGGGGAGCGAAGTGGGATAAAATAGGGCGAAAGAGTAGGGGGGATGAAGAATGAAGAAAGACAGTAAAGAAAGAAAAGGTAGAAAACAGTAAAAAAAAAGGAATAGAATGAAAAACAAGGGGTCAAGGTGGGGTAGGGCAAATCATCTGAAGTTGTTGAATTCAATGTTGAGACCAGAAGGCTGTGGAGTGCCTAACCGGAAGATAAGATGCTATTTCTCCAGTTTGTGTTGATCTTCACTGGAACGTTTCAGCAAGCCAAGAACAGATGGGAGCAGGATTGTGTGTTAAAATGGCAAGCAATCAGAAGATCAGGGTCCTGATTGCGTACGGACCGAAGGTGTTCTGCAAAACGATCACCAAAGCTTGGTCTCTCCAATATAGAGGAGACCACGTTGGGAGCATTTCAATCAATCAAATTGAAAGATCTGCAAGTGAAATGCTGCTTAACCTGGAATGAATGTTTTGAACCTTGGATGGTAAGCATAGAAGAGGTAAAGGGGCAGGTGTTACACCCTCTGCGATTGCATGGGAAGGTGCTCTGAGTGATGGGAGAGGTGTTGGATATGGTGGAGGAGTGGACTAGGTTATCCCGGAGGGGATGGTCTCTGCGGAAAGCTGACAGGGGGAATGAAGGGAAGATTTGTTTTGTGGTGGCATCATGATGGAGTTGGCGAAAATGGCGGAGGATTATGCTTTGCATGTGGAGGCTGGTGGGGTGAAATGTGAGAACAAGAGGACTCTATCCTTGTTCTGGGAGGGAGGGGAGGGGCTGAGGGTCATGACGAGGGCGATGGACTGCACACTGTTGAGGGCCCTGTCAACTGTAGATGGGAATCCATGGCTGAGGAAAAAGGAGCACAAATTAGAAGCACCACTTTGGAAAGTAGCATCATCGGAACAAATGCGATGGAGGCGAAGGAGCTGGGTTCTGATCAAGGTTCCAATCAACTGAAGTATTTCCTCCTTCCTCCTGCAATCCAATCCCCTTTACAGAAATGCCAATATTTCAATAGATATTCTGCTTACCTTTTGTAACTGTGTAGTAGCTTTTAATGATCTGTGCACATGCGCATCTAAATCCTTTTACTCCTCCACAGCTCCATGTCTCTCACCATTAAAAAAAATCCATTTGTCTTTCCCAGTTCCAAAGTGTATGATGCCACACTTCCCCCTCATTGAATTCCATCTGCCATGGTTTTACCCACTCATTTCTTATCTCCATCTGTAGTTCTCTGCTCCCATCCAATTTAATTTGTCGCTTAACAGTATCGTCTGCAAACAACTCTCTACTTCTTTATCCACATCATTAATATACATGGTGAAAAGCTGAGTCTGCAGTACAGATCCCTGCGGAACATATCCTGGCAATCAGAGAACATTCCCTTTATCTCTTTTCCCTGTCTCCTATCACCAAACTGAATAGCAGTGAATACCATCCCCTGCCACCCCTTAAGATCCCTTAGCTAATTAAAATAAAAGGGATGTTGATATGCTGGAATTTGGTCTGATTATTGATAACATGCAGAATTTGATTTGATTATTGATCATGTGCATGGGAAGTGAAAGTGGAAATATTCTTCAGGAAGCTGTGAGTTGTCATCCAGATTCTAATGAGAAATTTATTTCAGGGAGGATACATTGGTTATAGAAAGAGAAAGAAGGCACAGATAAGAGAATTGTCACAATGGAGTAATGGCCTGTGATGTTCATGATCCTAGATAGTTGGAGATGTTTTATTGAAGGGCAATAGAGATGACAATAGGTTCTTGCCATCAAGCTAGAGAGCATCTTGAGGGGAACTGCTTGATAGAGCAGACGCAGCACGGTTTCCTTAAAGGGAAGTCGTGTCTGACAAATTTATTGGAGTTCTATGAGGATGTGTCTAGGGCGGTGGATAGAGGAGAGCCGGTGGATGTGGTCTTTCTGGATTTTCAGAAGGTGTTTGACAAGGTACCTCACAAGAGGTTATTACAGAAGGTCAGGGGGCATGGAGTTGGGGGTAGGGTGTTAGCGTGGATAGAGGACTGGTTGTCAAATAGGAGGCAGAGAGTGGGGGTCAATGGGTGCTATTCGGATTGGCGGATGGTGACTAGTGGAGTGCCCCAGGGGTCGGTGCTGGGGCCTCAGCTATTTACCATTTATATAGATGATCTGGAGGAGGGAACCGAGTGCAGGGTGTCGAAATTTGCTGATGACACCAAAATTGGTGGAAAGGCAAATTGTGCGGAGGGTGGGGAGAGTCTACAGAAGGATCTAGATAGGCTGGGCGAATGGGCCAGGAAATGGCAAATGGAATTTAATGTTGGCAAGTGCGAGGTGGTCCACTTTGGTAGGAATAATGGTAGGAAGGATTATTACTTACGTGGAGAAAAACTGCAGCAGGCGACGGTGCAGAGGGACCTCGGGGTCCTTGTGCATGAGTCGCAAAAACCTAGCTTGCAGGTGCAGCAGGTGGTCAGGAAGGCGAATGGGATGCTGGCCTTCATCGCAAGGGGGATTGAATATAAAAGTAGGGAGGTCTTGCTGCGGCTGTATAGGGCGTTGGTGAGGCCGCAGCTGGAGTACTGTGTGCAGTTTTGGGCGCCGTACTTACGCAAGGATATTTTGGCCTTGGAGGGAGTGCAGAGGAGGTTTACTAGGCTGATGCCGGAGTTGAGGGGATTGAGCTATGAGGAGAGGCTGAATAGATTAGGCTTGTACTCGTTAGAGTTTAGAAGAATGAGGGGAGATCTCATTGAGACGTATAAGATGATGAATGGGATGGATAGGATAGAGGTGGAGAGACTCTTCCCGCTCAGAAAGGATAGTAGGACTAGGGGGCATAGCCTCAAGATAAAAGGGGGGCGGTTTAGAACGGAGTTGAGGAGG
The DNA here is from genome assembly GCF_965287045.1 of Carcharhinus amblyrhynchos. NCBI lineage: Eukaryota > Metazoa > Chordata > Chondrichthyes > Carcharhiniformes > Carcharhinidae > Carcharhinus > Carcharhinus amblyrhynchos. Next base: position 75,702,661 of record NC_137324.1, read on the forward strand.
AACTTCTTCACTCAAAGGGTGGTGAATCTCTGGAATTCTCTGCCCGTTGAAGTGGTGGAGGCCGCCTCGCTAAATATTTTTAAGACGCGGGTTGATGGGTTTTTGATAAGCGAGGGGATTAAGGGTTATGGGGAGAGGGCGGGAAGGTGGAGCTAAGCCACGACAGATCAGCCATGATCTTATTGAATGGTGGGGCAGGCTCGAAGGGCTAGATGGCCTACTCCTGCTCCTATTTCTTATGTTCTTATGAAGGAGAGCTGGAAATTTCAAAGTTACAGCAGGTGCACTGCAATCTGAGTGGGAGAACATTAGATGTAGGAGTGGGTGGCACGTATACAGGAAGCAATGGAGCTGAGAAAAGGATACTAACTGCAGCCTGTGCAGAAATAGAGGATGTATGGTTGTCGGCATTGGATTGGGGTAAACACAATAAGAAGACTCATAACACCAGGTTAAAGTCCAACAGATTTATTTGGCAGCACAAGCCACTAGCTTTCGGAGCACTGTTCCTTCATCAGGTGAGCGGGAGCTCTGTTCACAAACAGGGCATATAAAGACACAAACGCAATTTACAAAATAATAGTTGGAATGCGAGTCTTTACAGGTAATCAAGTCTTAAAGTTACAGACAATGTGAGTGGGGAGAGGGTTAAGCACAAGTTAAAGAGATGTGTATTGTCTCCAGCCAGGACAGTTAAAGAAATTTTGCAAGCCCAGGCAAGTCGTGGGGGTTACAGATAGTGTGACATGAACCCAAGATCCCGGTTGAGGCTGTCCTCATGTGTGCAGAACTTGGCTATCAGTCTCTGCTCAGCAACTCTGCGTTGTGTGTCGTGAAGGCCGCCTTGGAGAATGTTTACCCAAAGATTAGAGACTGAATGCCCGTGCCTGCCGAAGTCAGGACAGGAAAGGATGTCCCGAGGCATGGTACACTGGGGAGACCGTGCAGACACTACGACAACGGATGAATGAACACCACTCGACAATCACCAGGCAGGAGTGTTCTCTTCCTGTTGGGGAACACTTCAGTGGTCACGGGCATTCGGCCTCTAATCTTTGGGTAAGCATTCTCCAAGGCGGCCTTCACGACACACAATGCAGAGTCGCTGAGCAGAGACTGATAGCCGAGTTCCACACACATGAGGACGGCCTCAACCAGGATCTTGGGTTCACATAACTATCTGTAACCCCATGACTTGCCTGGGCTTGCAAAATCTCACTAACTGTACTGGCTGGAGACAATACACATCTCTTTAACCTGAGCTTAACCCTCTCTCCACTCACATCGTATGAAACTTTAAGACTTGATTACCTGTAAAGACTTGCATTCCAACTATTATTTTGTAAATTGAGTTTATGTCTTCATATGCCCTGTTTGTGAACAGAACTCCCACTTACCTGATGAAGGGGCAGCACCCCGAAAGCTAGTGGTTTGTGCTACCAAATAAACCTGTTGGACTTTAATCTGGTGTTGTGAGACTTCTTACAGAAATAGAAGATCAGCAGTTGTTGAGCAGCAAGCGAGTCATGGAAGATGGTGAAGAGCAACAGCTAAGGAATAAACCTCAGAAGGGGACTGAGAAGACTGATGTTGAGGATGGATTTCATGGGAGCCCAAGTTGGAAGTCAGGTGACTGATATTGGAGCAAAAACAAAGCATGCTGGAAAATCTCAGCAGGTCTGAGAACATCTGAGGAGAGAGAATAGAACTACCATTTGGAGCCAGGTAATCATCCTGATTCAAAACATTGTCTATTCTCTCTCCACAGATACTCTCAGACCTGCTGAGATCCTCCAGAATTTTCTGTTTTTGTTTAAGATTCCAACGTCCACAACATTTTGTTTTTGGCTTAGATTGATGTAGGAGGATGGATAAAGTGAGCAAGTTAAAACCAAGGTCTCTGTTTCAAGCCTATCTGCTGGTGAAAAGCTGACTTTTCTCCACTATTCTTGAAGCTCAGAAGCATAGATAGAACCATAGAAAGAACCATAGAACACTACAGCACAGAAACAGGCCTTTTGGCCCTTCTTGGCTGTGCCGAACCATTTTTCTGTCTAGTCCCACTGACCTGCACCTGGACCATATCCCTCCACACCCCTCTCATCCATGTACCTGTCCAAGTTTTTCCTTAAATGTTAAAAGTGAACCCGCATTTACCACTTCATCTGGCAGCTCATTCCACACTCCCACCATTCTCTGTGTGAACCCCCCCCCGCCCCCAATATTCTGTTTAAACTTTTCCCCCTTCACTCTTAACCCATGTCCTCTCGTTTTTTCTCTCCTAGCCTCATTGGAAAAAGCCTGCTTGCATTCACTTTATCTATACCCATCATAATTTTATACACCTCTTTCAAATCTCCCCTCATTCTTCTATGCTCCAGGGAATAAAGTCCTAACCTATTTAACCTTTCTCTGTAATTCAGTTTCTCAAGTCCTGGCAAATTCCTTGTAAACCTTCTCTGCACTCTTTCAATCTTATTAATACCCTTCCTGTAATTAGGTGACCAAAACTGCACACAATACTCTAAATTCAGCCTCACCAATGTCATATACAATCTCACCATAACATTCCAATTTTTATACTCAATACTTTGATTTATAACGGCCAATGTACCAAAAGCATTCTTTATGATCCTATCTACCTGTGACGCCACTTTTAGGGAATTATGTATCTGTATTCCCAGATCCCTCTGTTCTACTGCATTCTTCAGTGTCCTACCATTTACCTTGTAAGTTCTACCTTGGTTTGTCCTTCTAAGTGCAATGCCTCAGATGCTTAAACTCTTTCAGGTTTTCAATCAGTTGTACTAACTCAGCAATCTGAAGAAAGGATTTGGATTTTGCGGCTAGATAAAAGGAACTCTGATTCTGGTTAGCTCTTCACCTGTCTTGGAATCACAAGTTTATGAGATTTTACATATTTGAATTTATAAGTTCAACGTTTGAATATTAATGCCTAGGCACCCAAGTAAACACGACAGCTGCCTGATGCACTCCCAGAAGATTGTAGTGTAGATTTATCTTGTCAATCTACAAGAAAATGATCTGCATGTTAGCTGCATATAATTACGAGGCCACATTAGCCCTCCTTCCCATAAGTTATTGGCTTCATAATCCAGTATGTTCTCATCAGATGGATCGGTTCCATGAGCTCATTAGAATTTGTTTCAGTAAAATATTTCTTGTTTCCTCCTTAACTTATTTTAGACTGTCCCTGTATTTATTTTGCACCATCTGCAGAATGGTAGGTTGGCAGATGGTTTGATCTCAAGTCACTGCCTGTGCTGCTCTGTAACTGTCATTCAGGTGTAAGATCAACCTGAGTGAATAATCGACCTCCAATTCCTCTCAGCCTTCTTGAATGAAGGTGCCAGATATCCACCTGGCTCTCTTATATGATCGAATGGCTGATATTGGTAGCTCATAATCAGCAGAAGCACTGACTTCAACCTAGCTCAGTGGTGTAACAGTTCAAAGTTTGTGTGTACTGGGCTGCTCCAAGATGAATGCATTGGAGAAAAAAAGTTACAATTCTTCTGAATTTGATTTATTATTATCATATGTATCAGTATACAGTGAAAAGTATTGTTTCTTGCACATTGTATAGACAAAGCATACCAAGAAGGAAAACAGAGGATGCAGAATGTAGTGTTACAGTCATAACTAGGGTGTATAGAAAGGTCAACTTGATGTAAGATAGGTCCATTCAAAAGTCTGTTGGCAGCAGGGACTTTTGCCCTTAATTATGCTGGCTGCTTTTCCGAAGCAGTGGGAAGCATGAAGTTAATGGGTGGGAGGCTGGCTTGCTTGATGGATTCTGCTACTTTCCCAAAACTTTAAAAAAAAATGTGTGTATGTTGTAATTCTGACCCTTACAAATACAGTAGAGGCTGAATGTGAATCTAATCACATGCCCAATCAGGTGAATTTAGTTTCTGACTTCCACTCAGATTTTGGCGACTCCAGCCTTGTTCTTTGGGCCTGTAGGTGTTAATATTAAACATATCACCTCACCTCCCTTTTCCTTTCCAATGTCTTGTACTCTGTATTCTTTTGTGATTTCCTTTCTAAAATCTAAAAATCCATTTTTCTGCTTTCTCCTATGTATGTGTCCATTGGGATATATGGTCCCTTGCCTAGCTTTCTCTTATTATAAAGGTTAATCGCTCAGACACTCAAAATACTTTGCAGCTCCCTGGGCTTATTGTTTCCCTGAAATAACATTCTGTCCAGACACTAAACATCAAACCTGTCAAGTGGGGTGACCTCCACACCCTAAATTCAGTTAGGAAATGATTAGATTTGTTTGCCACTTCTGACACTAACTGGATATGTGTAGAGTTACAGTGGAGAAATTGGGAGAATGCCCACAATGAGGAGCAGCAGAATGATCTCCAAGTGAGAACCATTGTAATTATGGTGATGAGCTACACGTCTGTGAGTCGCTAACCTGATATTCTTTTGTCAACTGGGAGATTGTATTAATTAGACATTTGGAAAAGGTTTGAATTACAGGCAGTTGAAGATCTCCCTTTAGGATTACAGGAGGAATAGGAAGTCACAAAGCACCTTTGATAAATTAAATGAGTGGTAAAAACTGTGGTAGATGGAGTTCAGCATGAGGATAGATTGTCCTCATTCACTTTAGATCTAAGAAATATTGACTGTTGCATTGTTTAAATGGCAAGAGGCTGGGCACTGGGGATGAGCAGAAAGATTTGCAGAAACCACTAAAAGCCAGAGGATAGATACAAATATAAATTTTAAAATGAATGCTGGCCTTTCTCAAGGATCAGAATACCAAGGGTCTGAGGTTATGTTCTGTTTGTACAGAGTTCTGCTTAAACCTCTGTGGAATATCCTCTCCTCATTAGGTCTTCTGCCTTTTGGAAGTTCCTGCCCAAAGTTTTACTACAGTCATCATCCTGCACCCCCTGCAGGTTACCTGCCACCCATGGCCTCCTAACTCCCAAACATTTCTTCCCCCTTGCCAGGACCTGTCAAGTTTACAATTGTTGAGACACCCAAAGCTGATCTCACCAGTTCTGATCCATCCCCTTACCCTTGCTCTTGACTTAAATTGCTGGAGAGTCAGGGGCCTGTGATTGGTTGGCAGTTTCTCTGAGGCAGGACTTCCTATTCCTAAGGGTTGGAAATTCTGCCTCTCGCCTATGGTTGGGGTGGTATTCTCCTATGTGGACACCCCACCCCAAGTCTTTTAACTGAGATGGGGGAGGGCATTTGCCATAGAATTCAACCCATGGAAAGGTCTGCACAGAAGGAGGACATTCAGTCTACTGTGCCTGTGCCGGCACCCTGAGAAAGTAGTCACACTTATTCCTACATCCCAACTTTTCCTGTAACCTTAGACATCCAGCTTCTTTTTAAAATGATTTATGGAATTAGCGTCATACCTTTGTAATTGTTTTTATTTAAGTCTCGGACAATTGTCTCAACTTTTCAAGTAGGAGTGGTTTTAATTTGAGTTAAATTGCTCAGGGTGATGTCGTCACACAAAGGATAGTGGAAACCTGGTAGTTTCTCCCCCAAAGAGTTGTTAAGGCTAGGGCTATTGAAAATTTCTGAGCCAAGATTGATACATTTTTGGTGGACAAGAGTATTAAGGGTTTTGGAACAAAGGCAGGTGAATAAGGATAAGGCGCAGATCAGTCAATGTCTAATTGAATGACAAAACCAGCTTTGTGTTGAGGTCTACCTGGCAATGTGTAATGATGTAGAGTTGATTGATAATCCCTACAGTGCAGGAAGAGTCCAGTTGGCCCTTCAAGTCTGCACTGATTTACCAACAGAACATCTTACTCACTGTATACTCTCCCCATCCCTGTTACCCTACACATTTACCTTGCTAATCCCCCTAACCTACATCTTGGAACACCAAGAAGCAATTTAGCATGACCAATCCACCAAACCTGTACATCTTTGTGACTATGATCATAAAAGTTCCTCCTGAGAAGAGTGAGTGTAACCTGTGGGAATTTCATAGTTAGTTTGAGGGTGGAAGAAATCTTGGGTCTGAAACTAGTGCCCTAAACCTAAATGAAGGCAACTACAAAGATATGAAGGCAGCTTGGCTACACTGCATAATGGAATTAGACTAAAATTTAAGACTGCAAATAACTCATGGCAAACATTTAAGCAAATATTTAAATTATCAACAAATGTATCTCCAAATTTGCAGATGATACAAAGTTGGATGGGAGGGTAAGCTGTGAGGAGGATGCAGAGATGCTTCAAGCATGATTTGGACAGGCTGTGTGTGTGTGGGCAGCTGCATGGCAAATGCAGGATAATGTGAATGAATGTAAGGTTATCCACTTTAGTAGTAATAATAGGAAGACAGATTATTATCTGAATGGGTACAAATTGAGAAAAGTGGATACTCAACAAAACCTTGGAGTTCTCATGCATCAGTCGCTGAAAGTGAGCATGCAGGTACAGCAGGCAAATGGTATGTTGGCCTTCATAGCAAGGGGATTTGAGGATAGGGATGTTTTGCTGCAATTATAAAGGGTGTTAGTGAGGCCACACTTGGAGTTTTGGTGTCCTTACCTGAGGAAGGATGTCATTGTTGTAGAAGGAGTACAGCAAAGGTTTACCAGGCTAATTCCTGGGATGGAAGGTCTGTCTTAAGAGAAGACACTAAGTCAGTTAGGATTATATTCATTGGAGTTTAGAAGAGTAAGAGGGGATCTCAAATTCTAACAGGGTTAGACAGGGTTGATTCAGAAAGAATGTTCCTAGTGGTGGGGGAGTCCAGAACTAGGGGCCATAATTTGAGGATAAGGGGTAAACCTTTTAGAACTGAGAACAAGAGAAATTTCTTCACCCAGAGAGTGGCGAATGTGTGGAATTCATGACCACAGAGTGTAGTTGAGGCCAAAACGTGTGATTTCAAAAATAAATTAGATATAGCTCTTGGGGCTCAAGGGATATGGGAGGAAAGGGGGATCAGGATATTGAAATTGATGACCAGCCATGATCAAGATGAATGGTTGAACAGGCTCAAAGTGTCGAATGGCCTACTCCTGCTTCTAGTTTCTATGTTTCTATATATTCCACTGAGAAAGGATGATTCTCTGAGAATGATAAATCATTTGTGGCTAATTAATGAAGTTAACGATGGTAACAAATTGAACAGAAAGATGATTAGTGATAGGTTGGGAAAAATCTGGAAATCAACAAAGAATGTTTGTAGAAAAAGAGGCAGCAATTGGAAATGAGACTAATATATCAAGAAATGCACAGCTTCTTCAAATATGTGAAAAAAGAAGAGAATAGTTAAAGCAAAAGTTGATTCCTTAGATGATGAGACTGGGGGATTATTAATAGGAAATAAGGAAAGGACAGAGACTGATAAGTGATTTGTATTTGTTATGATAGTAGAAGAGACTAAAAGCATCCCATAAAAAATAGAATATCAAGGGACAAAAGGGAGAAGCTTAAACCAGTCACAATCATGAGAAGCAATATATTTGGAAACCCAATGGGATGCAAGGCTAGCAATACCCCTGGACCTGATCACTTGCATTTTAGAGTTTTAAAAGAAGTGGCTGCAGAGATTGTGATGCATTTGCTGCAATCTTCCAAAATTCTCCAAATTCTAGAACGGTCCCAGCAGATTGGAAAACCACAAATGTAATGTCTCTATGCAAGAAAGGAGGGAGATAGAGATTGGGAAACCATAGCTTAACATCTGTCATTGAGAAAGTGCTGGCTCCCATTCAGAAATTACAACAAAGTTTCTGTACGCACGGGATACCTGAAGTCCTGGGGCAGAATTTTCCTGTCTCACCCACCACGAGAGTCGTAGTGAATGGGGCGGACCATGCAAAGATCCACTGACCTTGGACTTGGGATAAGCGCAGGTGTAATATCCTGCCCCAGCCTCTGACCATGGCACTGACTTTATTAGCACCAAATTTCAGATCTTCATGCTTTCCAATGGAATCAAACACATTAGGACAGCAGATTATCACTTGTCATCGAATGGGTTGGCTAAACAAGTGGTGCAAACCTTTTCACTTGGCAAGAAGAAGCAACTTGTAATGACCAAACTGGTACAATTTCTATTCTACTATAGGACTATCCCTCACTCAACGATGAGAATCACCCCAGTGGAACAAAGAACAACCCAGCACGGGAAACAGGCCCTTCGGCCCAACGAGCCCGCGCCGCCGCATCGCCCTACACCTATTCTACCCTGCATGTCTACGAATGGGACCCTACTCAGTCAGATTCAGGGAAGAAATAGTGTCAATTTGGTGGAAACCAATTAGCCTAAGAGCACATCTTTGGGGTGTGGGAGGAAACCGGAGCGCCCGGAGGAAACCCACGCAACCACAGGGAGAATGCGCAAACTCCCACAGACACAGGCCCAAATCCATGTATCTGCACAGCTAGCAGTGCTAGTCACTGAGCTGTTGTGGAGCCCGTCTATCGGTCCAGGATCAAGCACACACACCGACATGAAGTACTAGGCCACTCCTGGACTTCCAAGAGCAGCCCACGCACAACCCGCCGTGTGCATGCCCCTCGCTTGACACGAGGTGGACCTCCACCTGTGGAATAAAGACAAAACATATTAGTTATACAGCCTGCCCTTCCGGTGTCTCCCTGGAATTATTAATGGGAAGGGCTCATCAGAAAAGATTAAGCTTACTTTTCCCAAACCTAGCGGGGAGGGTGGAGTCTCAGCAAGAGAACCAATAGCAGACCCATGACTTGTAAGGACAGAAAGAGTATTCAAAACCAGCAACTCAGTCCGCATGAAGAACTTTGGGGATGGGCTCAGTTGGGTTCCTGGAATCATAACAGAGCAAACAGGGCCTGTATCTTAAGGTCCAAGTGCAGAGAAAAATTGTCAAGAAATGCCTGGGCCATCTGAGAATTAGGGAGCTCTTGCCTGTGCAGGCCTCATTACCAGCGATAGGGATGACCGCTGCCACTATTGAGTCTCGAATGAAACTTGTTGCATGCCTGACCTCCGGGAGATGAGGACACAAATTCCGACCTGGAAGCAGAAGAGGCCAGTGTCCCTACTGAAATGAGACCTCAAAAAAACCTTTACGGTGCTCCCTTCAGAAGCAAAGGTCTTCGAATCCACTTCACACTGCCTGACCCAGTCCTGCCTCCCATCAACCCCAGGCCATTCACCAAGCTGCACGGAAGACCCCCTCTATGGCAGAAGTAGGGGGGAAAAATTTGATTTGAGAGGAAGAGATGTTAAGATGACTGGGGGGTGGGGGGGTAATGGGGGTCAACAATAGATCTCCCCATGGCCTTCGTCCCTCATTAGGCGAGTGAAGACTTGCCCAATAAGGTTGGGGGGGGGTGGTTAAAACCAGCTAGCTTTGCTCAGACCGGCAGTCAATAGACTTGGGGTTGATCTGCACTCTGTAGCCATTGAACAGCATGCAAATAAAGGGCCTCTGTGAGATTATTACATTATAAATGTCCTATTTTATGTTCCTAAACCATGGTAGCAGCTGAACAACAGCAGCTAGAACAATTTAGTTAACGCCTATGAATAGAGATGTAGCCTTCTGAGGCATTGTCAAGGGGTCAGGCTGAAGTAGTATTGCATAAATCTGCAGACAGGGGCATTTATACCAAGGTTCATGATACAAGGCAGCTAAGGGGCATGCTCAGCCATGCATTTAGTCTCCTAATGCTCCTCTTCATTCACATCAGTGGATGAACTGGAAGAGAATGGCCCCTTGTTCCCACTGCCCAAGCTGCAGAATCAAATTTTGAAAAGCTTATATTCACTTTCGAAAGATTTTAAAATGCACTTTAAAAATGAATAACTGTACCTTTAATAATTCAAGGAAATATTCAAGAAACTTAAAACAGGTTGTAGAAGCTTTAAAACCTTTCAAAACTTAAATGTATTGTGAAAGAAAATCAAAATATAACAGTGGCATACAATTCTGTAGGTTGCTTTGTGTCCTTGCTGGTTTCAGATTGGAGTGTCCTTTTGTCTACATTGAGCATGCTCCAATACCTATTCTAGAAACAATCTCTCCTTTTGGTAACCATTGAGCTGAAGGTGAGGGAAAGGTGGGCCATAACAATTCATGCCCATCCTCGATAATTTGCACGTAGAATGCCAAGAAGTCAATGGCTGAAGAAGCATGTTCCCAGGACAGGTGATGGGAAATCTCCCAGATAACATTTCTAAGATGTGGATTCTATATTAGTCATCAATACCTCATTTTCTTCTTGATAGCACTGCAGAATAGCTCAAAAAATAGGCAGCTTCCTGAAAGCAGACCTTACAAAGTGTTTTGTTGCCAACAAAATAATGAAGCTTTTGTCCGAGTATAATTCAGGAAAACAATTTAAGGAAAGCCAGCCTGGATTTGTTAAAGGAAAATCATGTTCAACTACGATTGTTTTTGAGTTACAAGTTTTTTTTTCGAAGAGGTAACACAGGGGCTTGATGGGGTCAATGCTGTTGATTTAATGTACTCGAACTTCCAAAAGACATTTGATAAAGTGCCACACGACAGACTTGTGACCAAAGTTAGAGTTGTAAAGGGGGAAAGAGCAAGATGGATATGAATGAAATTTGCTAAGTGACAGAAAACAGAGTATCGCTGAGCAGTTGCTTTTCAGACTGGAGAAAGGTTTATATGTGGAATTCTCCAGGCATTGGTTTCAGGATGCTTGCTCTTCCTGATGTATGACCGAGATCAGGAGTTCCATCAGAGGCTTACAGGTGCTCCTCAGAAGCTCAGATAGCCACATGACAAAAAGACAGTTATCTTTTGAACCCGGAAAAAAGTGCACAAACTAAAATGTGCGGTAAGTCAGTTGAAGAAGCAAAGATTTGAGAAAGGTCGCAGATCAGTGAAAAACAAAAAATCACATTGACCAATCTAAGCCCTGCCTCTCTGAACATAGGCTGACTAGTGAGTCTATCAGCAGCTAATCAATGGCCAATGTCCAGAGAGGCAGGGCTTAGATTGGTCAATTTGATTTTTGTTTTTGTTCTGTCGCTGGGCAGATAAGCACTGAGTGGATTGAGCAGCAGCTTATGTGGAGAAGCAGTGGTAGGTGCAGTGGACGTAAGCAGTTGTACTAAGTAAGAGAAATTGTTACCTTGGCAACTACTGTCAACCATATCCTGAGAAAGCATTTTTAAAAATGTAAATCCTGGCACACAAACTAAATACTATGGGAGGGGGGCTTTGGGAAGAGAACCATGGAGAGGGGTTTTGGCAGGAGATTTGTAGGAGGAGTGCTTTGACAGGGATTCATGGTGGCTGTTTACAAGAAGATTCATGGGGTGGGGCTTTCGGAGGAGATATGGGGGTAGATTTTAGGGGAGATTCATGGTAGGAAATTCATGTGATGAGGCCATATGGGGAGGCTTCTGGAGGAAAATGAGGTGAGGGGGGATTGAGAACCAGAGGAAACAATACTAAAATAATCAAAAGACAACAAAAGGAAAAACCTTTTCCATGCAGCAAGTGGGTAGGATCTGGAATTCATTGAGCAAAATCTCAAGCGCACTCTCACTGTCCCTGAGATCACCGACGGGGGCTCAAGATCCACGTAAGTGGAAACCACGAATCTCACTGGCGAGATTGTGATTTCCGATTTTTGCTGCCCCTCCCGGTAATGGGTGTGGACCCTGATTTGAATACATTTTAATATAATCTGGCAGGTTGGGCCCATGCCCATGTCAACCTGTGCCAGGGGAGCTGTGCTGGGATGGACCCTGGTGGAAACTTCATGAGGGAGGGAGGAAATTCTTTGTGTTGGTGGACAGGGGTGTATGTGGGAGCTAGGGATGTCGGCGATGGCTGTTTGGGTGGGGAGTTGGGGGTGGGGGAGAGGAGTCTGAGGCCGGAAATGTTCAGGGCCAGGGATGCCAGCATTGACAGTTTGGGTGATTGGGGTGGCTGGACGGTGCCAGCATGACTGGCAGGGTATGGGCGGCATTGGTGAATGCTGGCTCAGATTGCATGGCATGGGGGGACCCCTGAGACCTCTGTAGTGGAGTGGGACATAGGTTATTTTTTGGTCTGATTGGGTCACTCTATCAGTACAGCTGGGTTATGCTGGCATGTCTAGGCCCCACCTCTTTACATGACGGCATGAAACATGCCCACATTTTTTGCTTGACCAGTGTGGTAAGATCTGTAGAGAAAACCACTTGTCCATGTTGTTTTCTCACTGGAACTTTGTCAAATTCTGGTAAGATTGCAACCCCCCACCCCTACTCCCTTGGCCCCCACTGTCTGAGGGGATGATGGGGAAAGGCTCAGCTGAGGATTTCAAAAGGATATTGGATCATTTTCTGAAAAGGAAAAATAGTTGCAACGCTATGAAGAAAAAGTAGGCGAGTGATACTACATGAATTGCTCCTTCTGAGGACAAGCACATACAAATGGCCTCTTGCTGTGCTGTCAGCTTTCTATGGCACTATTTTAGCTTGGTTTTGAATATAAGAGCATAAGAAATAGGAGCAGGAGTAGGCCATCTAGCCCTTCGAGCCTGCCCCGCCATTCAATAAGATCATGGCTGATCTGAAGTGGATCAGTTCCACATTCCCACCCTCTCCCCGTAACCCTTAATTCCCCTGTCTATCAGGAACCTATCTACCCGTGACTTAAATATATTCAGCGAGGTAGCCTCCACTACTTCAACAGGCAGAGAATTCCAGAGATTCACCACCCTTTGAGTAAAGAAGTTCCTTCTCAACTCCAATCTAAACGGCACCCTCCCACCCCGCCCCCCGGCTTATTTTGAGGCTGTGCCCTCTAGTCCTGCTATCCTTTCTAAGTGGGAAGAATCTCTCCACATCTACCCTATCTATCCCCTTCATTATCTTATACGTCTCTATAAGATCCCCCCTCAGCCTTCTGAACTCCAACAAGTACAGACCCAGTCTATTCAATCTCTCTTCATAGGCTAACCCCCTCATCTCTGATATCAGCCTAGTGAACTTCCTCTGCACTCCTCCAAGGCCAATTCAGTTAAATAATCAATCTCTTGTGGGGATGCCAAGGTTTTGAACTTTTATAATAGTTTTGAGAAAATAAGTGCATTATAATGAAAGAAAAGGTAAATCAGCTTCAGTAAAATAAACTACTTTGTGGACATTTGTTTTTAAAGGTATGCAGACCAGTTTTGCTAGTTAATCTGAAAAATGATATTCCTCGAAGTGCCCTGATCATCCTTAAGGGTAGAGCAGTAATGCTGTAAGTGGCTTGCACTTTTGTAATTAGAGATGGATGTATAATGCATAAACATAATGGGGTCCTAGTTTTTGTCATTACTGGAGGAAGTGCAAACCTCAGTATTTAGAAAACTGTTTTCATTATTGGCTGCAGGCATTTCACAGAGAAGCATTCTGCTGCATTTGAATTAGATGTAAATGTAATTGGAAATGCTCCACATCTTTTGCCATGTTTGAGCTGATGCCAGTGAAGACTTGCCTTTGGGAGTGTTGTTAACACTAAATAAAAAGCAAGACTTCCCCCGTTCACTAAGGAAAACGTTTTCTGATTTTTAGGAAAAAGAACAGATTTGTGGAATGGGTGGAAAATGACAGATGGAATTTTAGGCAGAAAAGTGCAAAGTGATTAACTTGTAGGATGGATGCAGGGTGAAGATATGAAATAAAGGGGACAATGCTGGAGGGTGTGCAGTAGCAGAGGGATCTGGGCATACTTATACATAAATCACTAAAGGTGGTAAGGCAGTTGTTTTTGAAATTCGTTAGGGAACAGTTGCCTGCTCACTGATAAATTTTTTGTCAGGGATATAGACTCAAAATATTAATGATATTTCTCTCTCCACAAATGCTGCCAGACATGCTGAGGTTTTCCAGCATTTTCTATTTTTATTGCAAAACAAAATCAATAAACAGGAAACTGTCGCCTTCTGTCCCCCAGGGGACAGAAAGAAATTTGGCATCTCAGCTACAACTCTCAGCAACTTTTACAGATGCATTATAGAAAGCATCCTTTCTGGTTGTATCACAGCTTGGTATAGCTCCTGCTCTGCCCAAGACCACAGGAAACTACAAAACGTCATGAATGTAACACAATCTATCACGCAAACCAGCCTCCCATCCATTGACTCTGTCTACTCTTCTCACTGCCTTGGCAAAGCAGCCTGCAGAATTAAGGACTGCACACACCCCAGGCATTCTCGCTTCTATCTTCTTCCATTAGGAAAAAGATACAAAAGTCTGAGGTCATGTACCAACTGACTCAAAAACAGTTTCTTCCCTGCTGCCATCAGACTTTGAATGGACCTACCTTGCATTAAGTTGATCTTTCCCTACACCCTAGCAATGACTATAACACTACACTTTGCACTCTTTTGTTTTCTTCTCTATGAACAGTATGCTATGTCTGTATAGCGTGCAAGAAACAATACTTTTCACTGTATGTTAATACCTGTAACAATAATAAATCAAATCAAAAAATCAAAGGCGACCTGCTGAAATTTCCCAGCATTTTCTGCTTCTGTTTCAGGTTTCTAGCATCTGTGGTATTTTGCTTTTACTTGAGAGTTGCAGGTTTGTTTTAACAGTGGGTGGATTTTAATGCAGCCCATCTGGCAAAAACAACGAAGGCTGTGCCCACTTCAGTGTGGAAGATGCCCCAAGTCTGTCTCCTGGCCAAAATGGGAAAGTCTCCTCCAATTAAGTCCCAGGAAGGAAGGCACTGACATGGGATTCCCAGCTGCTAGAATCAGAATATCAATTAGGCTCATTAATGAGCCAATCGACACCCATTATCCCTTAGCCCATCACAATTGATGACTTGTTGGTTAGGGTTTGTCAGCGGCCTTCAAGTGGGAGCCTGTTATTCACAGGCACTCTCCACCCAGTGTTTCTATATATTTGAAAGAACTGTGTGGCATTTTCTGATATTGCTTTACCACAGAAAAATCACTTACTACCGATGAACTAAAACACCAAATATTCTGAAATGCATCTAATCAACTTGCATGAAGTGGCATTTTCTGACATTTTAAACCTTTATGAATCTTGTCAGACTGACTGAAGCTTAACTTCACTGACAGACATGAGTAATTACAAGTTTTCCATTGGGGAAGACAATTCTCTGCTGCTCGTGTTTATACCAGACTGATGCACCATCAAACTATATGAATGAGCTCTAGCAGAATTGCTTTTTGTCTGAAGAAACACAAAGAACAAAGAAAATTACAGCAGAGGAATAGGGCCTTCTGCACCGACCATGCTGCTTATCTGAACTAAAATCCTTTACCCTTCTGGGGACCATATCCCTCTGTTCCCATCCTATTCATGTTTTGTCAAGATGCTCCTTAAAAGTCACTATCATATCTACTTCCACTACCACTCCCGGCAGCGAGTTCTAGGCACCCACCACCTCTGTGTAAAAAAAAAACTTGGCCTCGTACATCTTCTTTAAACCTTGCCCCTCACACCTTAAAACTGTGCCCCCTAGTAATTAACTCTTCCACCCTGTCCAACGCCCCTCATAATCTCGTACACTTCTATCAGGTCACCCCTCAGCCCCCGTCGTTCAATAAGAACAAACCAAGTTTCTCCAACCTCTCCTCATAGCTAATGCCCTCCATACCAGGCAACATCCTGGTAAATCGTTTTTATGTCCTCTCCAAAGCCTCCACATCCTTCTGGTAATACGGTGACCAATATTCCAGCACTATTTGCATTATTTTCCAAGTGCTGCTTAACTAAGGTTCTATAAAGCTGCAATATGACTTGCCAATTTTTAAACTTAATGCCCTGGCCGATGAAGGCAAGCATGCCGTATGCCTTCTTGACTACCTTCTCCACCTGCGTTGCCACTTTCAGTGACCTGTGTACCTGTACACACAGATCCCTTTGCCTATCAATACTCGTAAGGGTTCTGCCATTTCCTGTATATTTCCCATCTGTAGTCGACCTTCCAAAGTGCATTACCTCACATTTGTTCGGATTAAACTCCATCTGCCATCTCTCCACCCAAGTCTCCAACTGATCCATATTCTGCTGTATCCTCTGATAGTCCTCATCGCTATCCGCAATTCCACCAACCTTTGTAACCATAGAAACCATAGAAACACTACAGTGCAGAAAGAGGCCATTTGGCCCATCAAGTCTGCACCGACAACAATCCCACCCAGGCTCCATCCCCATATCCCTACATATTTATCCGCCAATCCCTCTAACTTATGCCATATCCTTTGTGTCATCCACAAACTTACAAATCAAACCAGTTACATTTTCCTCCAAATTATTCATATATATTACAAACAGCAAAGGCCCCAGCACTGATCCCTGAGGAATGCCATTAGTCACAGCCCTCTATTCAGAAACACACCCTTCCACTGCTACCCTCTGTCTTTTATGACTGAGTAAGAAGTTTCACAACACCAGGTTAAAGTCCAACAGGTTTATTTGGTAGCAAAAGCCACTAGCTTTCAGAACGCTTGCTGCTGCTTCATCAGATGAGTGGAAGCTCTGTTCTCAAACAGAGCATATAAAGACACAAACTCAATTTACAAAATAATGGTTGGAATGTGAGTCTTTACAGGTAATCAAGTCTCAAAGGTACGGACAATGTGAGTGGAGAGAGCGTTAAGCACAAGTTAAAGAGATGTGTATTGTCTCCAGATAGGACAGTTAGTGAGATTTTGCAAGCCCAGGCAAGTCGTGGGGGTTACAGATAGTATGACATAACCCAAGATCCCCATTGAGGTCGTTGTCATGTGTGCAGAACTTGGCTATCAGTCTCTGCTCAGCGACTCTGCGTTATCGTGTGTCGTGAAGGCGCCTTGGAGAACGCTTACCCGAAGATCAAAGGCTGAATATCCATGATCGCTGATCTTCGGGTAAGCATTCTCCAAGGCGGCTTTCACAACACACACCAGGATGCTTTGAAAAAAGTGCAGAAGAAGAAACAAGACTACAGGTGCAGGCCAATTAGAAAAAAAACAGTGCTTTACAGGAAAGCTGATCAGTATGAAGGCCTTGCAGGTATATCAGCTTCACTCAATTTGTAACAATCTGAGTCAGAAGGCTGTGAGTTCAACACTTACTCCAGGAACTGAGTGCATAATCTAGGCTATCTCAGTGCATAATGAAAGAATTGGAGCTTTCCAATTGAATGTATCCTGGGGAAAGGGTGACATAATAGCATTGTCACTTGACCAGTAATCTTGAGGCCCAGGCTAATGCTCTGAGGACATGTGTTCAGATCTCACCCTAGCAGCTGGTGAAATTTGAACACAATTAATTCTGGAATAGAAATCTGGTCTCAGTGATGGTCACCGTGAAACTACCATCGATTATCGTTAAGAACCCATCTGGTTCACCAATGTTCATGAAGGAAGGAAATCTGCAATCCTTACCCAGTCTGTCCTATATGTGACTCCACAGTCATAGCACTGTGCTTGATTCTCAGCTACCCCCGAAATAGCCCACTGCATTTTAGAGCTGCTTTTCACCCTTTTGGCTGAGCATAGGTTCAAACATAAGATCAGAATTGTCAGCTTGGATCTAGTATGTCTTTTTTGTTGGGAATATGAATTAGTTTCAATTCGAACTGGTTTTTGAAGCAAGCAAAGATAAGCTTCTTGTCCTGTCCATTCTGTGCCTTGGCTTTATAACTTGAGAAAGGAATAATTTTAAAAATATAGGAATGGGCAACAAATCCTGTCCAATACGTCTATCTCCTTTGAAAGAAAAATAATCCATCCTTCCGTTCAGAGGGATTTTGTGGCACAGTGGATTGTGGCCCTGTCTCTGGGCCAGAAGCTCCGTGTTTGAGTCCCCCTGATAGCCACAGAAAACCGTGTAGCATGGTCAAATTGCATGATTATCAACACGCAAGTCTTTCAACATGCCGATGAAAGGGGAGATCTTTGGTCATCCCTGCTTGATGAGTCATAGTGCCCCTCAAACTAAAGCCTCTGCCTTACGTTAGTGACTTGTTCTACAATAACATAAACTAGAGAAAGGGAAGTAACATGTGCTCCATTTGCCTCATGTGTCTGTAGGAACGAGGGAGATTCTTCAGATCAAATGATAAATTGACACCTGTCTATTTATCCAAGCAGATGTTGATAATCTTATGGAACTGTTTACAAAATGGCAGAGGAATGATGTTCTAACTAATACTCTTTGTATTGCCAACACAATTATTATTAGTATATTTCTGTTTGTGCAATGGCCACAGTTTCTGCAGAATAGTCATTTCAAAGTAATTTAGTGTATGCGAATTGTGAAGCATGATATGTTATATAAATGTAAGTGCCATATTTGGCTTTTTAATACTGAGGAATGCAAAATTACCATGTGTACGTTTATTCTTATTTTTAAAAATAGCAGACACTGATCTCCCTTGCTGCTGCGTGCTATGAGCCTTTACCAATTATATGCACAATCTTCAGTTGAAATGGGGTTAAAAGGTAAAGCAGGTTAACAATTGAATCATAGTGTAGAGATATAATTCAAATCCCATTTTAAAGACACACCTTCTGCTCGTACTCTATAATCATATACACTGGCTTCCATCATGCCAAATACCTTGGGTATTTGACAGCGCTTGTGAATACATTATCCATTCTATTTCGCAAAAGAAATGCTTAGAATTAGATGGATACAAAGATCCTGAAAGGTTCTCTTCCCTTGGATGAGACGATTAAATGAAAATATTTCTCCAAAAGCTAAATATGTGCTGTATTCCAACAGGAATTGTGCACCTCATTATACTATTGGGAATAAAATATTCCCAATTATACCTGCAGGTTTTGTTTCCATTTTATTATTAAAAATTCGTAAAGGTCAATAAACTGACATTTGAAACTAGCTTCAAACGCCATCAATATAATAAAAAGCAAACTTATGGTAGGGTTTAGCACTTGTGCATATAAACTGAGCATTATCATTATTGGGGATTTTTGATCATTTTTATGATCCATGCAGGAGATTTGGGAATGAGTTATGTCTAAAAATAACGTGAATTCAAACAGGTTCATTAAGCCTCAGGCTGAACCATATGAGATGGGACTGGCAATCGTGTAGTTGGTTTGTTAATAAGCCAAACCTTCCTTATTATTCTTTACAATGCCAGAGATGTTTAAATATTTATTATCTTGGTTGGAATTTTACTGGAAGGCCACGTGTCTCATTGACAGGACTTGAAAGCTCACACTGGTGAACTGCAACACCCTGAGAAACATTTGATTGGTGATGATGGCCAATTTGGAGTCGGCCACTGGAACTGTTGTCTAGCTAAGGACAGTGTCCTTCCTCTCCGAACACAGCTCTGCAGCCTCAGCAAATCCACCAATAAAAGTAGCTGCTGCGGCTGTAGGGAGAAGAAGACTGCCCCTATGTTGAGTTGTCTTCAATGTGATTTATGGATGCGTTGGGATCAGGTAAGCAGGCAGACAAGCTCTGTTGATTATATAACATGACCTATCCAGCAGTGCTGTTAGAGCACTGCTGATGGTGGTCATTGTCCCCAAGGGGCCTGGGGTGAGACATTCAGCCTTCAGGGAGGAAGAACCCTAACCCAGGGAACCACAGGGTTGCTACCTCGAAGTGCCTGATGGTTAATTGGGTTAACTGGCTATGCACTTCCTGTTGATGGGTAACTGAGCTGGTGCTGAGAACACTTTGGTATTATTCAATAGTGGAGGAAGTAGACTATTTTCTCTTCCCAATGCCTTCAACAGAATTTTACAGCACAACAAAAGGCCCTTTGGCCCATCATATCTGCAAGGCTGCACAGTGGTTAACGCTGCTACCTTACAGCGCTAGGGACTCTGATTTAATTCCAGCCTCGGATGACTGTGTGGAGTTTGCATGTACTTCCTGTATCTGTGAGAGTTTCCTCCAGGTGCTCTGGTTTCCTCTCATAGATGTGCTGGCGTTGGACTTAAACCTGGTGTTGTCAGACTTTTTACTGTGTTCCTCTCATAGTCTAAAGATGTGCTGGTTCAGTGAATTGGCCATGGTAAATGTGTGGGGTTATGAGGATAGGGCAGAGGGCAGTGCCTGGGTGGGAGGCTCTTTAAGTGAGTCAGTGCAGACCTGATGGGCCAACTGGCCTCTTTCTGCACTGTAAGGATTCTGTGGTGTTTGTGCTGGTCATCAAACACCTTTCTTGGCTAGTCTCATTTTTCAGCACTTGGTCCATAGATTTGAATGCTCTCATAATTCTGTACACACTATTAACGGGATTGAATGTGGATTTCCATCATGACCTTGTCCCTTTAAAGCAGCCTTGACAAATTTAGAATCATAAAATTAGAGAATGTGCACAGCAAAAAAGGATGCCAGTCAGCCAATGTGTTCACTAGGTTGCCCATGTAGTGACACTGCAAACGTGAGTTTGCAACAAATTAGTCTGATCTCACCCTATTTCAGTCAATTTGAATGAAGAATTTTGCATGATGCTAGCATTAAAATTTTCCTACACTGGAGCTGCCTTCTTTTATCTGATGTTTACATTTACAATGTGTTGACATAAGAAGGTCACTACTGAACTGAAGAAGAGACACATTTTGCTGGCACTATGATATCGTTAGGACTCTGAGGACCATTAAATGGAAATACGCACTTCCCCTGAATGAGATCACTTATCACATTGATGAAGAACATTAATCAGTGTATATGCAAGTAGTGTGTAATGTCATAAATCTCATCTGTCAAATAGCTGATGACTATCATTCTGAACCCATATTCTCTTTTAGTGAAATAATTTGACTAAGTGCATTAGAGCCAGTTGTTACATTATAGAAGGTAATTTTGAATTCTCCAAATGCAGTTAAGAATACTTCACGTATTTAAAAACTGTTGCTTTACAAGATTGCCATATTATATTAGTCTTTTGTGATACATTAAATTGCTATCTAATATGGATGTACAGTGGTAAGCCATCAATATGTCAGCTAGGGGTTATGACTACTGCTGGATAAATAACAGCTGCTTGAGGGAACATGGGTGCTAAAAGACCACACAATGCAACAATTATCTTACAAAGTGCCGTTGGCCCTAATTTGTCTGTGGAATTGCAGTTGTAATGTAATGAGGAATGAGAAGTTGTGGCCAAGTTTGTATGGCTTGAAAATTGTTTGCCTGACAAAGGTGATGTCAGGGTGGCACAGTGGTTAGAACTGCTGCCTCATAGTGCCAGAGACTCAAGTTCAATTTTAGCCTTGACTGTGCAGTTTGCACTTCCTACCCATATCTGTGTGGGTTTCCTTTGGGTACTTTGGTTTCGTCCCACAGTTCAAACATGTTCAGTGGTGTAAGATGTCTTACTGTGTTTACCCCAGTCTAACACTGGCATCTCCACATCAGTGGTGGATTGGCCATGCTAACTTGCCCCTTAGTGTCCAAAGATGTTTAGGCTAGGTGAACTAGCCATGGTAAATGTGCAGGTTAAGGGGATATGGCAGAAGAGAGTTGGTGCAGACACAATAGGCCGAATGGCCTCTTTCTACACTGTCGGGATTCTGTGGTTATAGTAAGAAGAAGTACATTGATGCTATATGAAGGAGACAAAAATTTTGTAAACACTGTGGAAACCATTCTCGGATCAGGATGCAACAGGATGCTGCCATTAGGCCAAAAAGACTCCCTGCCCACTGCACAAATGAGTATTGTGGTAAATGAATTTCAGCGTCAGTTGATGCTAAGATATGTAAGCCACAGACACTAAACATGGTGGATCGTATGAAACAGCATGTCCCTTCCGCTGTTCGCAATAAGCCAAGTGCAGACTTACTCTACCTATCCATGCTAGCAAAACCAAAACACGATGTACAACATTGGATGTGATTCCACAATTGGACAACATATGCTACATAATTCTCACTGTGCTAAGAATTACACCGACACCCATTTGCATGTACATATATTAATACACAAGGCCCTGTTCTTTGCAGACAGAAAGAATATGTATACACTTACATCTGTTTCAGCAAAACGGAATATGTGACTGACAGCCATTCACTGATTCATTCCTTAGGGCAATGCTTTGGCCAATCAAGGTCAAACTGCTTGGTTTTAATTTCAAACACAGCTTGGCAGTTCACTCTCTGTTATCAGGTGCACTCTCCATGCCAACACTTCTACTGATCAGAATCTACTTAATAACCAGTCAGCACTTTATTCTCTTACAGTACATTGTTTTCCCATAATATCAATATTCTTGTGAAGTGTCCTGATGGGAGAGATTCGACATGTCTCTTTTTTTCAGTGATGTAGAGAGTCTGCAAAGGGATACAGGTAAGTCAACTGAATGGACAAAAACTTGTCAGATGGACTATAATGTTGAAAATGTGTGATTGTTCACATTGGCAGGAAAAATAGAAAATCAGAATAATATTTAAATAGAAACTGTAGAATACTGTAAAATCTTTTAAAGAACAAAGGATTACTAAAAAAGTAATAAAAGGAGAACAGTTAAATTATGAAAGGTGTTGGCGCGAGTGGGCGAACACGACCACTACAGACTCAGAGTCAGGTTTAACAGCGGTACAGCTTTATTTTAATGTCGATGGAGGTGCAGTCAGGAAATACAAACCAAACTGTCCCAAAAGCACTCTAAAGGCCCGCTGCAATGGGCTACAGTTATACCTGAACTTTGATGCATTGTACAATTCAAATGCTAATGTTTTGTTTACAGTATTCGACTCTGACCATCCTGTTTCGATGTCTTCAAGTATTGTAACGATGGTTTTAAGTGTGTGTTAATCGTTTCTGTCTGATGGGTTTATTAATGGCCTAGAATCTCCAGTGTTTGAACAATGGGTGTTTGACTAGTTTGTGACTAGTTTCCTTAGTTATGCTAATCTTTAGGTGTCTCCATTGAGGGTTGCTTGATTAGATCAGAGGTGCTGATTTGGTTGGATGGGGGTGTACCTTTTAATTTAGCTCCTGTAGGTGCCATCCTGTCCGGTTCCCTTTGTGTGCTAGCCCTCATTTGCATCTGAAAAGCATGCCCTTGCCTGCTAGTCTGTGTCTGTACCCTTGTGACCTTTAGTGAGGAGGCTCTGAGTGCAGCTTTAGTCTGCTTCCATATTGTGTACCCAATTTCATAAAATTTGTTGTCCGATAACAAAGGAAATTGGCACAAAATATAAAAAAGGTCACAAAAGTTTCTGTAAGTACATAACAGGGAAGAAAGTAGCTGAAGTGAATGTTGGTTCCTTGAAGGATGAGACTAGGCAGTTAATAGTGGGTAACATAGAAATGGTGGAGAAACTAAATCAATATTTTCACTTGGAGGACAGTCGTACCATCCTAAAAGTAACAGGTAACGTCGAGGCAATAGAATGGGAGGAACTTAGAACAATTATTATTTATAAGGAAATAGTATTCAATGAACTATTGATACTGAAGGCAGACAAGTCCTCAGGCCTGATGGTCTACATCCACAGTATTAAAGGAAGTTGCAGCAGAGACAGTTGGCAGGATTTTACCCCACCCGAGTCAACAGACATTTCCATTGTTTGCCCCTCTGATTCTGCAGCAGGCAGCACGGTAGAATTCCAGCAAGTGGGTCCATTGGTTATGATATTGCAAAATTCGCTGGATGCAGGGAAGGTTCCAGTGGATTGGAAAAATGCTAATGTAACATCTTTCTTCAAAAAGGGAGGCAGGCAGAAAGTAGGAAAATGTAGACCAGTTAGTTTAACAACTGTTGTTGGGAAATTGTTAGAATCCATTGTTATGGAAGTAATAACGGGACATTTGGAAAGTCAGAACCTAGTGTATCGAGTCAGCATAGTTTTACGGAGGGTAAATCATGGTTGACTAATTTTCTGGAGCCCTTCGAAGATGTATCAAGCCAAGTGGATAATGGGGATCCTATAGATGTAGTATAGGTGGACTTCAGGAAGGTGTTTGATAAGTTGCCTCACAGAATGTCAATACCCAAGCTAAGATCACATGGGGCTAGGGATAATTTATTAGCTTAGATAGAAGACTGGCTAATTGACAGAAGGCAAAGAGTCTGGATAAATGGGTCTTTTTCTGGTTGGTAAGATGTAACTAGTTGGGTGGCACAGGTCCCAAATATTTGCTACCTTTATTAACAACTTGAATACGGGGATTGAAGGTATGATGGCCTAATTTGCAAATGAAGCTAAAATATTAAATAATAGTAAGTTGCAGTGAAGAAATAAGAAATTTCCAAATGGATATAGATGGGTTAGGTGAGTGGGCCAGAATACAATTTAACATGGATAAGTGTGCAGTTATCCATTTTGGTTGGAAAAATGGAAAGGCAACTTAAAATCTAACTGGAGAGATTTTGGGGTGCAGAGAGATCTGGGTGCCCTCGTACATGAGTCGTAGAAAACTGGTATGCAGCTACAGCAGATGATAGAGAAAGCAAATGGAATTTTAGCATTTATAGCTAAGAGAATAGAGTATAAAAGTAAGAAAGTCTTGCTGCTTCTATACAAGGCATTAGTGAGATTGCACCGGGAGTACTGTGTACAGTTTTGGACCCTTATTTGAGGAAGAATATAGTGACAGTAGAGGCAATTCAGAGGAGGTTCACTAGATTGATCCAGAGATGAGGGATTTGTCTTATGAAGAGAGATTTAGCAGTTTAGGCCTAAACTCTCTCCGGTTTAGAAGAATGAGAGGAAATCTAATTGAAATATATAAGTGCTAAAAAGGTAGATGTAGAGCAGATGCTTCCTCTTGTGGGGCATGCTAGAATAAGAGGTCATAGTTTTCGGATTAAGGGACAGCAGATTTAAAACAGATG
Organism: Carcharhinus amblyrhynchos; assembly: GCF_965287045.1. Taxonomy (NCBI): domain Eukaryota; kingdom Metazoa; phylum Chordata; class Chondrichthyes; order Carcharhiniformes; family Carcharhinidae; genus Carcharhinus; species Carcharhinus amblyrhynchos. Next base: position 75,727,431 of record NC_137324.1, read on the forward strand.
CGGAGACTGTTTGCATTGCCACTGCTGCAAGTGAGGATAGAGAATTTGGCGCTCATTGAAATCTCCGTTTACTGCAGTGGGACCAGAAAATTCCTCCATTGTGAACAGCGGCAAAATTCCCCCCACTTCTCCCAAAGAGTCGTGAATTGGTGGAATTCACTATTCTGGAGTGCAGTGGATGTCAGGACATTGTGTAAATTTAAGGAGGTAAACAGATTTTTAATTAGTAATGAATTGAAGGGTTATGGAGAAAGGGCAGGAAATTGGAGTTGAGGCCAAAACGAGATCAGCCACGATCATATTGAATGTTGGAGCAGGCTCGAGGGGCTGAAGTGCCTACTCCTGCTCCTGGTTCCTATGATTCTTAAGATTATAGTATTTGCTCTGGCCCCATTCGTAGTTTTCCAGATCATAGCAATAATCCATTACATGCAAACATCTTTTTTATCTGTTAAGGAAGAATGGAATACACAGGACAACTGAAGCTACTTTTACAAATTTGTTCTGTCTGAGGACAAGACTGCTACGAGGACAACAATTTTCTAGTCGGTTTTCCGTCGATATTGGCAGGACTGGAAAATCACGCTGCTGGCCAATGGCGGGCTGCCTCGCCACTGGAAGATAAGCCGTGTGGGGCAATGGTGGGGATGGGGGAGGGTGTAAAATCCCGCCCTCAGTCTTGAATGTAGCAAATGATGGAGCATCCACAGCCCTCTTGGGTTGACAATGCCATAGATTCACAATCTTTGGAGTGAAGACATTTCTTCTTATCTCAGTCCTAAATGACTAACCCTTTATCCTGAGGCTGTGCTGCTGCTGTGCTCCAGACTCCCCAGCCAGGAGAAACAACCACCCAGTATCCCTCCTGTCAAGTCTTTTCAGAATCATGTGTGCTTTAATGAGTTCACCTCTCACTCTTCCGCAGCCATTAGAGTGCAGACCCGAAGTATTCAGCCTCTTCATAGGCACCAATCCTTACTGTTCTGTCTCCAAGGCAAGTGCATCTTTCCTTACTTATGGAGACCAAAACTGCACATAGCACTCCATGTGTGGTCTCATCAAAGCACAATAAGTAAGTTTTCCAAATTCTTGCAAATGAAAAAAACATATAATTTGACTTCTGAGTTCCTAGTCGTACCTTTTGTAAGAAGAAAAACTAAAATGCTGGAAATACTCAGCAGATCAGGCAACTTCTGTGGGGAGAAAGAAAGTTAATGTTTCATGTTGATAATGATCTTCATCTGCAGTGTTTTGCTTTTGTATTTGTACTACATTCCTGTGTTGTTTGTAAGATTAAACCCAAGTCTCTCTAGCATCAAACATTTAAGTTTCACATCTTACAAAAAATATATTGCTTTTCTATTCCTATTACTAAAGTGAACAACCTCATGCTTCCTCACATTGGAACAAAAAAACATGAGAATTTGGAGCAAGATTAGACCACCTGGCCCTTTCAAGCCTGTCCACCATTCCCTCAATTCATATACCACAATACTCATTCGTGCTGGGAATCAAACCCAGGTCCCTGGCACTGTGAGGCTCAGTGTGCCACCGTGACACCTAAATCCATCCCTAAATCCATTAATTCCCTGAGAGGACAAAAGCTCTCAATTCCAGAATTAAATGGAGCCTCTCGGGTAGAGAATTCCAAAGGTTTATAGCCCTTTGAGTGAAGACATCCCTCCTCATTTCCATGTGGCCAATGGAAACAATCTCTTTGTGTCTTCCCTGTCATGTACTTCAGAATTTATTGGGTTTTAATGCGATCTTCACTTATTCTTCTAAAGTCCAGAGAATATAAACCCGATTTACTCAGGCTCTTACGGCCAAAGTGAACAACTTCTCAGTTCTGTAAATTATACTCCATCTGCTGTACTGTTGTCCATTCAGCTAACCTGTCTATATCTCTTTGCCACTTCTCTGTGTCCTCCCCACAACTTAATTTTCCACCTAGCTTGTGTCATCATCAAACCTCGACACATTAATCTCTGTCTCTTCATATAATCATTAAAACAGATTGTAAATGACTGAGGTCCCAGCTCTGATTCTTGCAGCACTCCAATATTTCCTGTCAGCTAATTTGAAAAAACTCTATTTATGCTCATTCTGTGCTCTCCATTCATTAACTTATGCATGCTAATATATTAGCAATTCCAATTCCAGAAGTCCTTATTTTGCCTGTTAACCTTTTATGCTTTATTGAATGTCTTTGGAAACCTGTGATGCTATATCTACTGGTTCCCTTTTATCCACCCTAATAGCTACACCCTCTAATGAATGTGTCAAATAGGATTTCCCTTCAGTAAAACAATATTAACTTATTCTAATCAAATTATGCTTTTCTAAGACTTATTAATAAATTCCAGCATTTTCCCAGCAACTGATATTAGGCTAATTGGCCTGTAGTTCACTGCTTTCTCGCCATCTTTTTTGCAAAGCAGGGTATTTGTTTTTGGTGGCCCTTTGTTGGTTTTTAAACATTTCCAATCCTCAGACTTATTGCTTTTTTTTACAAACATATTTTTAATTTATTCATGAGATGGGGGCAATGCTGTTTAGGCCAGTATTCCGTCCCCATCTTTAATTGCCCCTGAGAAAAGCATGGTGAGCTGCCTCCTGAAACCGCTGCAGTCTATATGGTGTAGGTACACCACATGTTGTGGACGGAGTTCCAGAATTTTGATCCAGTGACATTGAAGGAACATTAGTGTATTTCGTTAAGGGGAAGTCGTGTCTGACAAATTTATTGGAGTTCTATGAAGATGTGTCTAGGGCGGTGGATAGAGGAGAGCCGGTGGATGTGGTCTTTCTAGATTTTCAGAAGGCGTTTGATAAGGTACCACACAAGAGGTTATTACAGAAGGTCAGGGGGCATGGAGTTGGGGGTAGGGTGTTAGCGTGGATAGGGGATTGGCTGTCAAATAGGAGGCAGAGAGTGGGGGTCAATGGGTGCTATTCGGATTGGCGGTTGGTGACTAGTGGAGTGCCCCAGGGGTCGGTGCTGGGGCCTCAGCTATTTACCATTTATATAGATGATCTGGAGGAGGGAACCGAGTGTATGGTGTCGAAATTTGCTGATGACACCAAGATTGGTGGAATGGCAAATAGTGCGGAGGGTGTGGAAAGTCTGCAGAAGGATCTAGATAGGCTGGGCGAATGGGCCAGGAACTGGCAAATGGAATTTAATGTTGGCAAGTGTGAAGTTGTCCACTTTGGTAGGAATAATGGTAGGAAGGACTATTACTTACATGGCGAAAAACTGCAGCATGCGACGGTGCAGAGGGACCTCGGGGTCCTTGTGCATGAGTCACAAAAACCCAGCCTGCAGGTGCAGTAAGTGGTCAGGAAAGCGAATGGGATGCTGGCCTTCATAGCAAGGGGGATTGAATATAAAAGTAGGGAGGTCTTGCTGCAACTGTACAGGACACTGGTGAGGCCGCAGCTGGAGTACTGTGTGCAGTTTTGGTCGCTGCACTTACTCAAGGATATTTTGGCCTTGGAGGGAGTGCAGAGGAGGTTTACTAGGCTGATGCCAGAGTTGAGGGGGTTGAACTATGAAGAGAGGCTGAATAAACTAGGTCTGTACTCGTTAGAGTTTAGAAGAATGAGGGGAGATCTCATCGAGACATATCAGATGATGAATGGGATGGAAAGGATAGAGGTGGAGAGGCTCTTCCCGCTCAGAAAGGACAGTAGGACTAGAGGGCACAGCCTCAGGATAAAGTGGGGGGGGGGGTGCGGTTTAGAACGGAGTTGAGGAGGAACTTCTTCACTCAAAGGGTGGTGAATCTCTGGAATTCTCTGCCCGTTGAAGTGGTGGAGGCTGCCTCGCTAAATATTTTTAAGACGCGGGTAGATAGGTTTTTGATAGGCGAGGGGATTAAGGGTTATGGGGAGAGGGCGGGAATGTGGAACTGAGACATGACAGATCAGCCATGATCTTATTGAATGGCGGGGCAGGCTCGAAGGGCTACATGGCCTACTCCTGCTCCTATTTCTTATGTTCTTATTTCATCCAGCTGGTGATGTTTCCATGCATTTACTCCTCCTAGCCGTTCTAGATGATAATGGTTCTGGATTTAGAAGGTTCTATCTAAGAATTGTTAAGGAGTTCCTGCAGTATATCTTGTCGATGGTACACACTGCTGCCACTATGCGTTGGTGGCAGAGGGAATGAATGTTTGCAAAGAGGTGGCAGTTAAGTGGGCTGCTTTGTCCTGGATGATGTTGAGTTCTTGGGCTTTGTTGAAGCTGCACTCCTCCAGGCAAATGGAGAGTATTCCATCATACTCCTGAATTGTGTCTTGTAGATGGTGGACAAGCTTTGGGGAGTAAGGAGGTGAGTACCTCTTTTTATTTCAATTACTGTTAATCTAATGCTATCCTTAACTTCCTGAATGAACCATGGATGGATCTTTGTTGCTGAATTTTCGCTCTTCATTGGAATACATTTTTGTTGAATATTTTGAGTTGTTTCTTTCAATATTTCCCGCTGTTCATTTACCTCCAAACCTTTCAGTCTATTTAACCAATTAATCTTAGCCAGTTCTCCCTTCGTTCCTATGTAATTGGCTTTCTGTAAGTTTAAAATTTTGGTTTGTGGTTAGAATACATCATTTTTAAGCCTATCATGTAATGAAATGGTATAATGGTCACTATTTCTGAGGGGATATTTTTATTATGATGTTATTAATTAACCCTGCCTCATTACACAATTCCAAATCTAAGATAGCTTTAACCTCAGTTGGCCTGCGATATACAGCTCCAAGAAACTCACTAAAACATTCTACAAACTGATCATCTGGGCCATAATCGCCAATTTGAAATTTCCAGTCCACATGAAGATTAAAGTTCCTCACAATTATTTCATTTCCTTGTTTCTGGGTTCCAATATTTTTTGTTTAATGCTCGTCCCAACAGCATAACAAATAGGAAGTCTATAAACTACTCCCGCCAGTGTTGTCTGATTCTTGCCTGTCCTAATTTCTACCCAGACTGACTCTACTTAATGAACTTCAGAGGCCAGATCCTTTCTCATTAATGCCCTTCTGTAATCCTTTTTCTATTAGGGCTACCTATGTCCTTTGCCAGTCTGCCTGCCTTCCCAAAATATTGTGCACCCTGGAATATCTTTTTTCCAATCTTGATCATCTTGAAACCATGTTTCTGGAATGGTGATTAGATCTAAATCATTTCTGTTTGTGCCACTAATTCATCCTTCTTATTGCAGGTACTTTGTGCATTCAGATAAAGATACTTTAATTTCTCTACTCCTATTTCCTGCAATGACATTATGATGATGTACATTATTTATTAAACACTCCGTCCCTTCCTGTCCCACTCTGCTTGCCTTCACCCACATCACTGTCTTGTTCTAATACTTTAATCTTTCTCTTTTGATTTCTAAGTCTCTAATCACTCAGACTCTCTCCATCCCCCACCTGTTTAAAGCTCTATCCTGCTCTATATTATAGATTGGCCATGACATTGGACCCAGCCTGGTTCAAGTGTAGTCAATCTCAATGGAATAGCCCGTTTTTCACTGAGTGCTGATCTGTTGCCCCATGAATCAGAACTCCTACTTCCCACATTCTTTGTGCCACATATCTAATGTTCTAACCAGCTTCATCCTCTGCCAATTGTGACATGGTTCAAATAACAATCCAGAAATGATTACCTTTGATGTTCTGCATTTTAATTTGGACCGTAGTTCCTCAAATGCTCTTGGCAAAGCATCATTTCTGGTTCTATTTCTGTCAGTGGTTCCCACAGGGAACTACAACCACTGGATCCTCCCCCTTTCATTCCAAGTTCCTGTTCAGTCATGAGAAGATTTATTTAACCTTGGGCAGGCAATACAACCTTTGAAGCATTCTGGTGTGGCCACAGAGAACAAAATTTATCCACCTGCCCATACACTCTCTTATCACTACCACATTCTTTTTCACTTCATTCACTTGATTTCCATTCTTCACCATGGTCCAATGTCCTTCTTTCATCCACACAGGTAGCAAACACCTCATATCTGTTGGACAAAGCCAGTGACTGAGGCTCCTCCATTCTACACGTGAGTCAGCATACTTGCCTGACCCGCTGTCCCTGACCATCAACCAACTCTAAAGTACTTTGCCAGCTCTGATGAAGGATCATCTAGACTCGAAACATTGGCTTTATTCTGTCCTCACAGATGCTGTCAGATCTGCTGAGATTTTCCAGCACTTTCTCTTTTTGACTCCAAAATGCTGCTTATCGTAAGGGGTGTGACTGCCTCCTGGAATAAAGTACCCTGGTAACTTTCCTTCTCTCTGATGCAGTGCAGTGTCTGCAGCTTGGTCTCCAACTCAATAGCTCTGAGCCAAATCCCTGAATCTGCTAACACTTACTGCAGCCATGTTTTCCCTGGATCACACCAGTGTCTAGGATGTCCCACATTCTGCAGTCATGACAAACCACCTGCCCTGCCATTTTTATTGTGTTAGTCAATGAATTAATTACTTTACCTTCATTAATGTATAATTAATAAACTCTACTATTGCCAGTAACTGTTACTATTGCTTACGCCTTACTGTAGACCTTAATGCTACCAATAAAATCTTACAACCTTGGAAACTCAGTGCCAGTGTATCCAATGTCTCTCATTTGCCTCTTTGGAATCCAAGTATTTAAGTTATCAGGTCCTGAAGGTTTTCCAGCTTTTAAAGCTTTACATTGCTCCAATACGTGAAGTATTGGCGACACCACCTTACATTGCCATTTAAAAACATAAGAACATAAGAACATAAGAAATAGGAGCAGGAGTAGGCCATCTAACCCTTCGAGCCTGCCCCGCCATTCAATAAGATCATGGCTGATCTGTCGTGGCTCAGTTCCACTTTCCCGCCCTCTCCCCATAACCCTTAATCCCCTCTCTTATCAAGAACCCATCAACCCGCTTCTTAAAAATATTTAGCGAGGTAGCCTCCACCACTTCAACGGGCAGAGAATTCCAGAGATTCACCACCCTTTGAGTGAAGAAGTTCCTCCTCAACTCCGTTCTAAACCGCCTCCCCTTTATCTTGAGGCTGTGCCCCCTAGTCCTACTGTCTTTTTTGAGCGGGAAGAGTCTCTCCACCTCTATCCTATCCATCCCATTCATCATCTTAATCAATCAACTGTTGCACTCAGCCCTCAATGTATTGTTAGCTCACACCCTTCATCGTAACCAACCCCCACAAATGTTCTCATTCTATCTTCTCTGCATATTTGAATCACTGACCCGATAGCTCCATGGTTATGTCTTGCTCACCAGGAAACACAGTTCAGTAAAATCCAGAATGGGAACAGATCGTGCCTGGTTTCTAGCTCTCCAGTAACTTTATTTTAGGCATTTTAAACCCTGGGCTACATTCCAAACTGCATTCACCTCTATTTCCTCCATTGGCATTCTATCAAATGGAGCTGTACAGAATCATAGAATCCCTACAGTGTAGAAGAGGGCCATTTGGCCCTTCGGGCCTGCACTGACAATAATCACACCCAGACCCCATCCCCGTAACCACAAGTATTTACCCTGCTAATCACCTGACACTAAGGGTCAATTCAGTAAGGCCAATCACCCTGACCCGCAACATCTTTGGACTGTGGGAGGAATCTGGAGCACCCGGAGGAAACCCACACAGACGCGGGGACAATGTTCAAACTCCACAGTCACCCAAAGCTGGAATTGAACCCGGGTCTCTGGCGCTGTGAGGCAGCAGTGCTAACCACTGTACCACCATTACATCACTTTATTTATTTTTAATTTTAATGTGCAACATATCCCATCTCATTACAAATCTGCAAGTAAGCATAAAATGGTAAAATGCCAGGAATAAAACATCTTTTACTATTGGTCGCTTGGAATCAATGCTATTTTGATGAGATGAAGGTAAATGCACAACCTCTTTTGTAAATGGATTAATTACATAGGGGAAAAAGAAGCAGTGCTGGTTTCTGTTCCCTCCTTTCCTCCCACAGACTAACTTCAAAACAACACCACCACTTCTGGAGACAGCAATATTTCTGAATTACTGCAAACAGTGTTGTATTTGCAACAGGCGCACAAGGGATGAATGCAGAATCAATGGAATTAATTGTTACTTGCAGTTAGTTGGCTTGATGTGAAGGACTAAAAATGTTCTCAAAGAAATGGGGAATTAGAGAACAGGTGTTGAGAAATTTCTGAACTCTTTGAAAATCATCCTAGTAGCCAGCTGTAGGTAATGTTTGTGGTTTTGCATTTTGGCATTGGCTCACAGCTGACTGCAGCCCATTCTTCCAGTTATTTCCAAATGGTTGTTCTCAAACATAAAAGGCATTGATTAGCAAAGATACAGCTAAAATTACATCAGCGCATCAAAAATCACTGTACCAATTAGGAAGTTAATGTTCAAGGCTGTTGAAATTTGTGGGGAAGTGCTGCCTCAGAGTTTTATCTTAATCCTAATAATATTCAATGAAAATTTATTTTAACATATTTGACCTATATCTGAATGTGGTTTCAAAATTTACATTACTTGAGGGCTCTGCTTAACTGCAGGATGAAGTGGATTTACTGCATATGAAGACACTTAAAAGGAAAACATAATGTACTGCCTTAATGTCTGAACTCGCCATTGCAACCACAGAAAATCCAATGCATGTGCTTATCGAATCTGGGTTTTGTGTAAGTGCATCATAATGATTATAGAACTGAAGTGAAAGGTGCATTCAGAAAATGCATAGGCTGAATACTCAAGTAAACATTGAAAGATTGTATACTCATTTATCTGGAGGTTATTTAACTATAATGGATCGCAGAAGCTGGATTTGATTCTTTTTGTCTCAACTAAAAAGCATACTTGACTGATGCAAATCCAAAAAAGCCTGGAAACACAGCCAGTAAGAGTTCTGTGCAGAGGAAAACAGATATTTTAAAAATCTTCGAGAGCATTGGCCTCAACTATTAACTGTTTTCTCCCTTAGTAGATACTGTCTAACCCCCTGAATCTTTGAAGCACTTTCTATTGTTTGCTTCAGGTTTCCAGTGTTTACAAAGTTTAGCCTTCTTATGAGGTGCAACTGGATTGGATGGCACTGCAAACGGAAGCAATGCTAGAACAGGAATATGTTCCCTGTTAGTACAGAAAGTGAGGAAAGCTTAGCTAGAAAGGGTGGCACAGTGGTGCAGTGGTTAGCATTGCTGCCTTACAGCGCCAGGGAACCAAGTTCAATTTTGAATTTGGTGACTGTGTGGAGTTTGCACGTTCTCCCCATGTCTGCGTGGGTTTCCTCTGGGTGCTCCAGTTTCCTCCCACACTTCAACAATGTGCGGGTTAGGTTGATTGGCCATACTAAATTGATCCTAGTGTAAAGGGGATTAGTAGGGTAAATGTGTGGGGTTACATGAATAGGGCCTGGATGGGATTGTGGTTCGCACAGACTCGATGGGCCAAATACTTTCTTCTGTCCTGTGGGGATTCCATGAAAACTGATGGAGGTGTTGTTTTAGGAGAAAAAAATCAAAATCTAATTGCTACACAGACCTCTGAAAGTGGAAGGGCATGTTAGTCAGGTGGTGAAAAAGGCATAAGGGACATTTGCCTATATCAATCGCGGCATAGATTATAAAAGCAAGGAAGTCATGTTGGAGTTGTATAGAACTGTGGTGAGGCCACAGCTGGAATACTGTGTGCAGTTCTGATTGCCACATTTTGGAAGGATGTGATTGCATTGGAGAGGGTGCAGACAAGATTCACCAGGATGCTGCCTAGGATGGAACGTTTAAGTTGTGAAGAGAGGTTGCGTAGGCTTGCGTTGTTTATGTTGGAGCAGAGAAGGGTGAGAGGCAACCTGACTGAGGTGTACAATATTACGAGAGACATGGACAGAGTGAAAAAGGGGTAACTGTTCCCCTTAGTTGAAGGGTCAGTCACGAGGGGACATAGGTTCAAAGTAAGGGCCAGGAAGTTTAGGGGAGATGTGAGGAAAATCTCTTTTTCCCAGAAGGTGGCGATGGTCTGAAATATGCTACCTGAAAAGGTGGTAGAGCAGGTTGCCTCTCATCCCTTGAAAAGTATCTGGATGAGCACTTGGCACATGACATTCAGGTCAATGGGCCAAGTGCTGGCAGATGGGATTAATCATAGAATCCCTACAATGCAGAGGGAGGCCACTTGGCCCATCGAACCTGCACTGACAACAATCCCACCCAGGCCCTGTCTCAGCATCCCCACATATTTACCCTTCTAATCTCTAATATTAAGGGGCAATTGAACATGGCCAATCAACCTAAACTGCACTGCACTATGGAAGCAAACTGGAGCACCCAGAAGAAACCCACGCAGATACAGAGAGAACATACAAACTCCACACAGTCACCCAAGGCAGGAATTGAACCCAGGACCCTGGCACTGTGAGGTAACTGTGCTAACTACTGTGCCACCATGCCACCCTTAGGTGAGAGTTCAAGTATTTCTAATGTGTCAGTGCAGAATTGATGGACCGAAGGGCCTCTTCTCTGCTGCATGATTCTATGGTTCAGTGGCTACAAACATTTTCCAACTTTTGCAGAGAGATTCGCCATAATTTCCTTTTAGAGTGGATGTGATGGAGTTCTAAGTGGCTAACAAACTTCATTTTTGTTGCAAGGTGTACAGTATCTGTTTCATATTAATTTCATTGGAGATTTCTTTGATTTATTAGGAATATTACCATTATGAATTTATGGAAATATTTTTGAACGTTTTTTTAAGAATTGCTTTTGATTATCCAGTAACAGACACCCAGGCAAGAATTTCCTGGGCTGACACAACTACCCAACCATTAATGACTAAAGACAATAGTCTCCTGAGGCTCTGAGTCAGTGAAAAAGCTAATCTTGAGCTTTACCATCTGTTGCATGGGCAGATGTAACCTAAGTCTCTAACACAGGGACTCACCATCAGTGACATTCAGGGTCATTTCTCTCCTTAGCTTTATGCCTGCAACTCATTCCAGGCCAACACAATAATACACAATAATGTTGCAGCTATATAACACTTGGCTAGGCTGCCTTTGGAGACTGTATGCAGTTCAGATCACCACAACCAGAAGGAGTGGAGACTTTGGAGAGTGTGCAAAGAAGATTCACCAAGGTGTTGCCTGATCTTGAGGGTGTTGACTATGATGTGGAGATGCTGGCGTTGGACTGGGGTGAACACAGTAAGAAGTCTCACAACACCAGATTAAAGTCCAACAGTTTTATTTGGGAGCAAACGCCACTAGCTTTTGGAGCGCTGCTCCTTTGTTAGGTGAGTATGAGAACCTCTCCAGCTATGTCGAGGGCATCCTGAAACCCATTGTACAAATAACCCCCAGCTTTTGTCATGACACTACAGACTTCCTACAGAAACTCAGCACATGTGGAGCAGTTGAACCAGGAGCACTTCTCGCCATAATGGATGTCTCGGCACTCTAGAGCAGCATCCTCCACGACGATGGCATTGCTGCAACTGCCTCAGTACTCAACGCTGACAACTGCCAGTTTCCAGATGCAATTTTACGACTCATCTGCTTCATCCTGGACCACAATGCCTTCACCTTCAACAACCAATTCTTCATCCAGACACACGAAACAGCCATGGAGACCAAATTCGCACCTCAATAAGCCAACATCTTCATGCACAGGTACGAATAAGACTTCTTCACCACACAGGACTTTCAACCAATACTATACACTATATACATCAATGACATTTTCTTCCTTTGTATTCATGGTGAACAATCACTGAAACAACTATATGATGACATCAACAAGTTCCATCCCACCATCAGACTGACTATGGACTACTCTCCGGGATCAGTTGCATTCTTGGACACACGCATCTCCATTAAGGACGGTCACCTCAGCATGTCACTGTACAGCAAGTCCACAGATAACCTCACGATGCTCCACTTCTCCAGCTTCCATCCTAAATATGTTAAAGCAGCCATCCCCTACGGACAAGTCCTCCGCATGCACAGGATCTTCCCAGATGAGGAAAATCGCAACAGACACCTCCAGACGCTGAAAGATGCCCTCATAAGAACAGGATTTGGCGCTTGACTCATTGACCGACAGTTCTGACGCGCCACAGTGAAAAACTGCACAGATCTCCTTAGAAGACAAACACGGGACATGGTGGACAGAGTACCCCTTGTCGTCCGATACTTTCCCAGAGCGGAGAAGCTACGACATCTCCTCAGGAGCCTTCAACATGTCATTGATGAAGATGAACATCTCGCCAAGGCCATCCCCACACCCCCACTTCTTGCCTTCAAACAACTGCACAACCTCAAACAGACCATTGTCTGCAGCAAACTCCCCAGCCTTCAGAAGAACAGTGACCACAACACAACACAACCCTGTCACAGCAACCTCTGCAAGACGTGCCAGATCATTGACATGGATGCCATGATCTCACGTGAGGACACGATCCACCAGGTACATGGTACATACTCTGCCACTCAGCCAACGTTGTCTACCTGATAAGCTGCAGGAAAGGATTTCTTGAGCGTAGTACATTGGGGAGAGCATGCAGATGCTACAACAATGGATGAATGAACATCGCTTGACAATCACCAAGCAAGACTGTTCCCTTCCTGTTGGGGAACACTTCAGCAGTCATGGGCATTCAGCCTCTGATCTTTGGGTAAGCGTCCTCCAAGGCAGCCTTCACGACACACGACAGTGCAGAGTCGCTGGGCAGAGACTGATAGCCATGTTCCACACACATGACGACGGCCTCAACCAGGATCTTGGGTTCATGTCACACTATCTGTAACCCACACGATTTGCCTAGACTTGCAAAATCTCACTTACTGTCCTGTTTAGAGACAATACATGTCTCTTTAACCTGTACTTAATGCTCTCTCCACTCACATTGTCTGTACCTTTAAGACTTGATTAGCTGTAAAGGCTCGCATTCCAATCATTATTCTGTAAATTGAGTTTGTGTTTATATATACCCTGTTTGTCAACAGAACTCCCACTCACCTGATGAAGGAGCAGCGCTCTGAAAGCTAGTGGCATTTGCTACCAAATAAACCTGTTGGACTTTAACCTGGTGTTGTGAGAGTTTTTACGGTGTTGACTATAATCAGAGGTTGAATAAACTAGGATTGTTTTCACTGGAAAGATGGGAGCTGAGGACAGTCCTAATAAAGATCAGCAAAATTGTGAGAGGCATAGACAGAGTGGCTAGTCAGAGACCTTTTCCCAAGGTGGAAGTGTCGATTACAAGGGGGCACAGGTTCAAGGTAAGAGGGGGAAAGTTTAAGGGAGATGCGTAGGGGAAGTTTTGCATGCAGGGAGTGATGAGTGCCTAAAACACGCTGCCAGAGGAAGTGGTGGAAACAAGCACGTTAGCAACATTTAAGTGGCATTTGAATGGATACGTGAATAGGGAGGTAATAGAGTGATACAGGCTGAATAACAGATTTTTTGTTTAGTTTTGTGAAGGCATCATGTTTGGTACAGGCTTGGAGGGATGATGGGCCTGTTCCTGTGCTGTACTTTTCTTTGTTCTTGTTCTTTTTCTTTGTACACTGACCACATGGCAAGCAGGTGATTGACCCATTGGTCAGGCCGGTAAGCACTTTTATTTCTTTGCTCACAAATGGCAAAAGCACAGAAGCAGTTCATGATAGCAAGCTGACCATCTGGCCAGCAGGTTCCTGCTTCTCCTCTGTCACCACCCACCCTCCCTCCATCCCTGTGCAGGATGACTCACCCAGTTCTACTTCCTCAAGCAAACGAAATACATTTGAACAAATGGTTGCAAAAATCAATGGGAGGGACTTTTGTGCTGTCCTGTCCTGGCCCACTGGATACAATCTTCACCCCTGACACACCCCTGGCATCATTTGGTTCACCCTGGCATCATCTAGCAGCCCCTGACACTTTTTGCCATCATCTTGGCAGCTCCTGGCACCACCTTGGCATAATCCTCTTTCCCCGAGCATGGAAGGGCGTAGCGCTGTGCCGACCTCTGAACTCTCATCAGAGAACTGCTTGCCAGGTACATGCCTTCTGAGACTAATACAGCATCACACCATTCTTACATCACACCGTTATGGATGGATGTTTTTTGACCTTGGAGTATGATTCCTGCACAGGGACTTGATAATGACATACTAATAACATATTTTGGACATTGAAAGTTGAGAAGCATGACCTGGCTTTGATGGGGGAAAGAGCTTTCTGCTTTTGTGTCGATGTGAAACGTGATTTAGATCTTCTTCTGATATTTTCCATTCTCATTGTCAAACCCACCTGGGAGCGGAAAATACTGGCCATTATTTATTTCAAGATGTATATATTAGTATGAGACAGTGGGCTAATGAATGGCAAATGGAGTTTAAATGCGAGGTGATGTATTTTGGTAGATCGAACCAGGGCAGGACTTACTCAGTTAACGGAAGTGTGATGGGAAGAGTTATAGCACAAAGAGATCTAGAGGTACAGTTTCTTAGCTCCTTGAAAATGGAGTCACGGGTGCACAGAGCAGTGAAGAAGGCATTCGGAATGCTTGGTTTCATTGGTCTGAACGTTGAAGACAGGAATTGGGATGTCTTGTTGAAGTTGCACAAGACATTGGTAAGGCCACAATTGGAATACTGCATGCAGTTCTGGTCATCCTATTATAAAAATCATATTAAACTAGAAAGAGTGCAGAAAAACTTCACTAGGATGCTACTGGGACTTGATGGTTTGAGTTATAAGGAGAGATGGGATAGACTCGGACTTTTTTCCCTGGAGTGTAGGAGACTTAGAGGTGATCTTATAGAGGGCTATAAAATAATAAGGAACATAGATCAGCTAGATAGTCAACATCTTTTCCCATCAGTAGGGGAGTCTAAAACTAGAGGGCATAGGTTGAAGGTGAGAGGGGAGAGATACCAAAGTGTCCAGAGGAGCAATTTTTTCATACACAGGGTGTAATAGTCGCTGCCTCTATTACTACAGAGGTAGTAGTAGAGGCAGGTGCAGTTTTGTCTTTTAAAAAACACTCAGACAGTTACATGGGTACGATGCACATAGTGGGATATGGGCCATCTGCAGGCAATTGGGACTAGCTTAGCTTCTGAAAAAAAGGGCAGTTTGGACAAGTTAGGCCGAAGGGTCTGTTTCCATGCTGTAAACTTCTATGATTCAAAGTGGGAAAAATGTAAAAAAACAGATAATACTGGAAGAGACTTGCAGCTTTCCTTCATCTTTTGATGCTTTTCTAAGTAAAGTTGCCCAGAGTGGCTTTCTCCAAGGCTGTCACAAGCTGGCATTTTGTGATTCTTATGAATATTTCAGTCTATCCTTACAAAGAACAAAGAACAACACAGCACAGGAAACAGGCCCTTCGGGCCAACAAGCCCGCACCGCCATTTTAACATTGTGAGTGGCCTCTTCTACCTATGGCCTTTGTCATGCTTATTGGACTCCACAATAAAGGAACCATAACCAGATTCAGGGACACCTAATTTAGGGACAATTTGTTAACACCAATCAGCCTAAGAGCACGTTTTTGGGGTGTGGGAGGAAACCGGAGCACCCGGAGAAAACCCACGCAAGCACGGGGAGAATGTGCAAACTCCCACAGACACTGGCCCAAATCCATGTATCTGCACAGCAAACAGTGATAGTCACTGAGCTGTCATGTTGCCCGTCAGCTGGTCCAGTTTAAGCGTACACTAACGACGTGAAGCACTAGGCAACTCTCGAAGCCACATCCAAGAGCAGCCCTCGCACGACCCCCCACGTGTATGCCCCTTGTTGAACAACAAGGCAGACCGAATCACCTGTGGATATAAAAAAAAGACATCAATCAACATACACAACAGACATTCACGGAATCCCCAGAAGCTCAAACGAAAGACAGGTGAGCCATAAAATATGTTGGACGGTCCAAAGGAATCTATTGATTCCCAGGAATGTCCTGAGGCTCTTGATCCTTATTTAGAACAATCTTTTGTATCCCTCCATCTCTAGTCTGCTCATGTGCCTATCTAGGTAACCTTTAAACAACTCTAGCGTGCCTGCCTCCATCACCCTACTTGGCAGTGCATTCCAGGCCCCCACAATCCTCTGTGTGAAAAACCTCCCTTTAACATCCGAATTATACCTCGCCCCGCTCACCCTAAGCCCGTGGCCCCTCGTAATTTTCATATCCAACCTGGGAAAAAGCTTATCACTGTTCACTCTATCTATACTCTTCATAATCCTATACGCCTCTATTAGATCTCCCCTCATTCTCCATCTTTCTAAGGAGAACAGCCCCAATTTGTCCAATCTCTCCTCATAGCTAAGTCCTTCCGTACCAGGCAAGCATCCTGTTAAACTTCCTCTGTACTCTCTCCAGGGCCTTCACGTCCTTCCGGCAGTAAGGCGGCCAGAACTGGACACAGTACTCAAAATGCGGTCTAACCAACATTCTGTACAACTGCAACATTAGACGCCAGCTTTTATACTCTATACCCCTTCCTATAAAGGCAAGCATACCATAAGCCTTCTTCGCCACCTTCTCCACCTGTACTGCCACCTTCAACGACTTGTGTACTTGCACCCCTAGGTCCCTCTGCATTCCTATACTCTTAGTAGTCCTACCATTTATCACCAAAATGCATCACCTTGCATTTATCTGGATTAAATTCCATCTGCCATTTCTCTGCCCAATATACCAGCCTATCTATATCCTGCTGTATTGCCTGACACTGCCCATTACTATCAGCAAGTCCAGCCATCTTCGTGTCATCTGCAAACTTGCTGATCACACCAGTTACTCCCCCTTCCAAGTCATTTATGTATATTACAAACAGCAAAGGTCCCAGTACTGAGCCCTGCGGCACACCACTAGTCACAGACCTCCAGCTAGAAAAAGACCCTTCCACTACTACTCTCTGTCTCCTGTTACCAAGCCAGTTCTCAATCCACTTACCTGGTACCTTGTTTTGTAAGCATGGATGTGTAGCCCATTATAATAGTGACTATACTTCAAAAGGTCTGCATTGGCTGTGAAATGCTTCAAGAAGTTTTACGACTTGCTTTTCTTTAGGCTCAACATGTTGTAAGTAAACGGAGCACATGCAGTGAGAGGTACGTATGGAAGCTGCAGCCTTTCCTGGGCATTATCCAGACTCTATGCTTCATACATATGCTTTCATATTGAACCTTTTTGTAGGTATGTGTGCCAGTCCATTCAAGTTTAATTTTCATCTTTAAGGCCGACACTGAAAAAGCTGTAAGATTGTGTACTTTATAAATAGAACTGAAACAGAAAATGCTGGAAACACTCAGCTGAACAGGCAGCATCAGTGAAAAGAAAAGGGCAGGGTTAGTTAACATTGCATGTCAGTTTTCATCGGAACATTTCAGGTTAATGACCTTTGGTCAATCAGATACAGACTCACTCAAAACCACATCTGGTTAAAGGTCACCAACCTGAAGCAGTCTGAGGCACTCTTTCCAAAGGCTAATATAATTTTGACCTTATAAATAATATTTTAGCTTTAAGTAGCCAAACCTATTCACAATTTTCTATTGTACTTGTAATTTTCTGCTATTCTTCTGGCAAGTTCCCTAACAAGGGCTAAAACTGGCTGAGAGCTTGTTCTGCTTTTATTCAAATTAGATTGGCTCATAATTATCCAGTTGGGTACATGGTAATCTCACAGAGCCTGCTCTTGACAAAGCCTACATACCATCCTGAAAACTGGAGCTACTGTCTCCCATATATATGTATATTTTAGAATAAATATCCCCCTTCTTGCTCCAGTACTAGACTATCGAGTTAGGAAGGGAAATTGTGTTCCCACCATAGAAACCATCGTACTGAATGATTGATAGTACACTGCTGAAAGTATCTCCCATACATTTCCATTATTTCTTCTGTGAAAAATCATATTAGCTATTGACTTTCAGCACCGCAACAGTTTATATTCCTATAAAATTACCCAACTGTTACCTTGTCACACTATTTAAACTTGAACTGTGAACCGGTGTCAGTTACAAAATTATATAGTTCATTTCTTTTAAGGGAATAATTTTTAATGGTTCTTTTTTCCCACTGGACTTAAAATCTACATGAATAGCTCATTGGCTCTTTCATTCTAAAATATGAAAGTTAGCTGCAAAATGACCTTTCTTAAAAATTAAGACACAGAGTTCAGATGAATTAAACAGGATTTTGACTTTCTGGGGAACATTATTTTCAACCTAACGCCAAGGGATGAAACTGGTGTTGTGGATTAACTGTCCATTAATCAAAACAGTCAATATTAATGAAATTAATGATGCATCATTGGCAATGCCAGAATTCAGTGCCCATTCTTAAGTACTCTTGGGACAGTATTGTCTTGAACTACTCCTGTCCTTGTGCTGTAGGTACATCCAGGCACCAATAGCGTGGGAGTTTTGATCATGAATGAATGGGAGTGACTACGAATGAACTTTGAAATTAATGAAATAAAAATTGACAGTTTCACTTCATAGAATTCTAACAGTGCAGAAGGAGGTCATTCGGCCCATTCAATCTATACAGGTTCCCCAAAAGAGCAACTTAGAGCAACATACCCAGCCTCCTGCACCTCCCCTACCCTATCCGCTTAACCCCCACACATTTACCATGGCTAATCCACCTAGCCTACACATTTTTGGACTGTGGAAGGAAATCAGATCACCCGGCGGAATCCCACACCAACACTGGGAGAACCTGTAAACTTCGTACAGACAGTCACCCAAGGCTGGAATCAAACCCAAGTCCCTGGTGCTGTGAGGCAGCAGCGCTAATCACTGTGCCACTGTGTTGCCTATTCACTTATGGCCAGCTGACATACAATAATATTTGAATGGTCAGACATTGGGTTGAAAGTCTGAACCCCAAGGGGCAGAATTTCCAAGTCTTCACTCCTGGTGAAAAGGTAGAAGTTCTATATGGTCAGGAACCCACCAATTGTTGCTGAAATAGTGTTTGTCCTGGTTCTTCAACTGAGCCCTGGTATTTGCCTTCTGCTTTCAGATTTTCTGGCCAATTAGAGAGGGTGGATGGGATATCTTTTCATTTGTTCATGGGATGTGGCATCATTGGCAATTCCAGAATTCAGTGCCCATCCTTAACTACTCTTGGGACAGTACGTTCTTGAACCACTGCTGTTGTTGTGCTGTAGGTACATCCAGGCACTATTAGCGTGGGAGTTTTAGATCTTAACCCAGTGACCATGAATGAACTAAGATATCAAATCAGGATGGTATGTGGCTTGGAGAGGAGCTTGTGGATGATCGTGGTTCCGTGCTGCCTTAGTGTGGCGACTTGTGGTGACTGACCTTTTAAGGGCAATATAGCAGAATAAAGGTCACATGGATTTTGCGACCAACTGGGGGAGAGTGGGGAATCATCCTAGGGATGGAGCTCTGTCTTCGGCAGGAGACATGTAGAGAACTAGGTACAGCTGCTGGACTGCTAAATAGTTTTTTTTAATAAATAACTCTTGTGTTTCTAATAAACTCTGTGATAATGCTTCATTACATCTGGCAACAAGGATAAAATTGCCATGACACTGCCTCTGGCCCAACACCTGTGAGTATCCTGTTTTAATCTTAATTCTGAAAAAAGGAGTACTTATTGGAATGCCTCTCCTTGGGCAAATAGCCTGATTTGGGATGTTGAGGTATTGCCAGACGTGACAAGAGTAATGTAGGATCAGAAAAGATGGACAATTACACAATGTAGGTCATGGAGAGAAAACGGCAAGTCCCCTGGGTCAGAATCTACAAGAAAGGCAAGCAAAATACAGAATCATAACCCCCCACCCCCCAGCTTACATTGTAGACTAGGAGTTTTTTTCAGAATTAAGATTAAAACAGGATACTCACAGGTGTTGGGCCAAAGGCAGTGTCATGACAATTTTATCCTTGTTGCCAGATGTAATGAAGCATTATCACAGAGTTTATTAGAAACACAGCCTTAGTTGGCCGAAACAGTCAAAAAGTTAAAAATGTATAGAGAAAAAAAATTAAGAGAGAGTGCATAGGTGTAGCAGCTGGTAAAGAAAGCAAATAGTATGTTGGCATTCATAGCGGGAAGATGTCAGAATAGAAATAGGAGTGTTTTACTGCAGTTGTGTAGGGCACTGGCGAGCCAACACCTGGAGTATTGTGTGCAGTTATCTGAAAAACACAAGAAACAGGAGTAGCCATCCGGCTCTTCAAGCCTGCCCTTCATTCAATATGATCATGGCTCATCTATACTGGCTTCAACTTATTTTCTGTGCCATTTCTGTGCCTTTATTCCTTAATCTATCAAATATTTACCCATGTCCACTTTAAATACTTCTAATGATCCAGCTTGCATGACCCTTTGGGACAGGGAATTTCAGAGATTCACTACCCTCTGCAAGACAAAATTTCTATGCGCTTCAGTTTTAGATGACTGGTCCTTTATCTTGTAGTTATGTCTCCTTATTCGAGACTCTCCCACTAGTGAAAACACCTCACCATCTGCCCTGCAAAGTCCCCTCAGGATCTTATATGTTTGAAAAGGTCACCACTCACTCTTCTAAACTCCAAGAAATAAAGAATCAGGCTACTTAGACTCTTTTGATAGGATAACCTTCTCATCCCAGGAATTAGCCTGGTGAATCTCCTTTGGACTGCCTCCAATGTTAGTCTATCCTTTCTAAGGTAAGGGTCCCTTACCTTAAAGGTGAAGGCAGGATCAGGATATTGGATTTAATGATCAGCCATGATCATATTAAATGGCAGAGCAAGCTTGAAGGGCTGAATGACCTACTCTTGCTTCTGTTTTCTATTTATGTTTCTACATGTGGATTCCCCTCAGAAGAAATGCAGGAATTAAGGACTTCAAACGAATCTTGGATCTATTGAACATAAAGAGAAATCAGCAAATAGATTAAAGCTCTAAAGAAGACAGTAAAACAACAAAATGAAATGACACAGCAAACATAAAAAAGTTGCAAAACTTTATAGAATTCAGAAAGATAAATTAATGAGGTAACAGAGAGTAACTGAATTTTATGAAAAAGCAACTAGAAATAAGAACAAGTCCACTGAAGAATTAAATCAGGCGACTAAGGGTGGGATTTTCCAACCACACTTCCCCCAATACCAGAAAATATAGCCCAAGATCAATAGACCTTTGCATGGTCTGCCCTCCACCCGCTACGATTCCCATGTGGGCGGACCAGGAAAATTCCCCCCTAAAAGTTTGAAGAAGGAATCTTGACAATGAGAAATTAACTGAAGAGGTATAATCATTGAAGTTGACAGCAGAATCAACAGTTCAGAGAGAGAAAGAAACTGAGATTACACATCAGAACAAGGTTGCTGAAATTGTCAGGCTGATAGAAAAGCACAAGAGCAACATGATAAAATAGTTGATTAAAAAGATGCAGAATTGAAATGCTGGAAAGAGAAGAAACTTTATCACATGACCTAAGTACCAGAAAGTACTATGACCATTCTTTCACATGTGACAACCAATATTGTGAACATAGAACATAGAACATTACAGCGCAGAACAGGCCCTTCGGCCCACGATGTTGCGCCGACCAGTTACACAAACAATGACCCACTAGCCTATACCAATCCCTTTTCGTCCATAAACCTATCCAGAGATCTCTTAAACGCCCCCAAACTAGACGCATTTACAACCGCAGCAGGCAGGGCATTCCAATCCCTCACCACCCGCTGGGTAAAGAACCTACCCCTGACATCCGTCCTGTAGCTACCCCCCCTTAATTTAAAGCCATGCCCCCTCGTGCTAGCTTTCTCCATCCGAGGAAAAAGGCTATCACTATCCACCCTATCTAAACCTCTAATCATCTTATATGTTTCAATAAGATCCCCTCTTAGCCGCCTTCTTTCCAACGAAAACAACCCTAAATCCCTCAGTCTCTCCTCATAGGACCTCCCCACCATACCAGGCAACATCCTGGTAAACCTCCTCTGCACCCTCTCCAACGCCTCCACATCCTTCTTGTAATGCGGGGACCAGAACTGCACACAGTACTCCAAGTGCGGCCGCACTAGAGTAGTGTACAGTTGCAACATGACTCTGCGACTCCTAAATTCAATCCCCCTACCAATAAACGCCAAGACACCGTACGCCTTCTTAACAACCTTATCTACTTGATTCCCAACTTTCAGGGATCTATGTACACATACACCTAGATCCCTCTGTTCATCCACACTATTCAAAGTCCTCCCGTTAGCCCTATACTCGACACATCTGTTGCTCCTACCAAAGTGAATTACCTCACACTTCTCCGCATTAAATTCCATCCGCCACCTCTCGGCCCAGCTCTGCAACCTATCTAAGTCTCCCTGCAGACTATGACACCCTTCCTCACAATCTACCACACCTCCAACTTTGGTGTCATCAGCAAATTTACTAATCCACCCAACTATACCCTCATCCAGATCATTAATAAAAATTACAAACAGTGGCCCCAACACAGATCCCTGAGGCACACCACTCGTAACTGAACTCCATGATGAATATTTACCATCAACCACCACCCTCTGTCTCCTATCTGATAGCCAATTCCTGATCCAACTTCCTAGATTACCCACAATCCCATACATCTGCATTTTCTGCAGAAGCCTACCATGGTGAACCTTATCGAACGCCTTACTAAAATCCATATATAAGAACATAAGAAATAGGAGCAGGAGTAGGCCATCTAGCCCTTCGAGCCTGCCCCGCCATTCAATAAGATCATGGCTGATCTGTTGTGGCTCAGTTCCACTTTCCCGCCCTCTCCCCATAACCCTTAATCCCCTCTCTTATCAAGAACCCATCAACCCGCTTCTTAAAAATATTTAGCGAGGCAGCCTCCACCACTTCAACGGGCAGAGAATTCCAGAGATTCACCACCCTTTGAGTGAAGAAGTTCCTCCTCAACTCCGTTCTAAACCGCCTCCCCTTTATCTTGAGGCTGTGCCCCCTAGTCCTACTGTCTTTTTTGAGCGGGAAGAGTCTCTCCACCTCTATCCTATCCATCCCATTCATCATCTTATACGTCTCAATGAGATCTCCCCTCATTCTTCTAAACTCTAACGAGTACAAGCCTAGTTTATTCAGCCTCTCCTCATAGCTCAATCCCCTCAACTCCGGTATCAGCCTAGTAAACCTCCTCTGCACTCCCTCCAGGGCCAAAATATCCTTGCGCAGGTGCGGCGCCCAAAACTGCACACAGTACTCCAGCTGCGGCCTCACCAATGCCCTATACAGCTGCAGCAAGACCTCCCTACTTTTATATTCAATCCCCCTCGCTATGAAGGCCAGCATCCCATTCGCCTTCCTGACCACCTGCTGCACCTGCAAGCTGGGTTTTTGCGACTCATGCACAAGGACCCCGAGGTCCCTCTGCACCGTCGCCTGCTGCAGTTTTTCGCCACGTAAGTAATAGTCCTTCCTACCATTCTTCCTACCAAAGTGGACCACCTCACACTTGCCAACATTAAATTCCATTTGCCATTTCCTGGCCCATTCGCCCAGCCTATCTAGATCCTTCTGCAGACTCTCCACACCCTCCGCACAATTTGCCTTTCCCCCAATCTTGGTGTCATCAGCAAATTTCGACACCCTGCACTCGGTTCCCTCCTCCAGATCATCTATATAAATGGTAAATAGCTGAGGCCCCAGCACCGACCCCTGGGGCACCCCACTAGTCACCAACCGCCAATCCGAATAGCACCCATTGACCCCCACTCTCTGCCTCCTATTTGACAACCAATCCTCTATCCACGCTATATACCACGTCAACCGCCTTGCCCCCATCCACCTCTTTGGTCACCTTCTCAAAAAACTCAATAAGGTTAGTAAGGTACGACCTACCCGCTACAAAACCATGCTGACTATTTCTAATCAATTCATTACACTCCAAATAACTATAAATCCTATCCCTAATAATTTTTTCTAAAACCTTGCCCACAACAGAAGTAAGACTCACCGGTCTATAATTCCCGGCAAAGTCTCTGCTCCCCTTCTTAAACAATGGGACAACATTCGCTATCCTCCAATCCTCCGGGACTACACCAGAGACCAATGACGACCTGAAGATCAGAGCCAGAGGCTCTGCAATCACCTCTCTAGCCTCCCAGAGAATCCTAGGGTAGATCCCATCCGGACCAGGGGACTTATCTATTTTCAGCCCCTCAAGAATTTCCAGCACATCCCCCTTATCAACTGTAATACTGTCTATTTTACACCCCTGCAACCCAATGTCCTCCTCAGCTATATTCATGTCCCCCTGCGTGAACACCGAAGAGAAATATTGGTTCAATACTTCTCCAATCTCCTCCGGTTCCACACACAACTTCCCCCTGCTGTCTGTAACTGGCCCTAATCTTGCCCTGACCAACCTTCTGTTCTTGACATACCTATAGAACGCCTTAGGATTCTCCTTAATCCTATCAGCCAAAGTCTTCTCATGTCCTCTTTTAGCCCTTCTCAACTCACTCTTCAACTCCCTCCTAGCCAATCTAAAGCTTTCTAGTGCACTATCTGAGCCCTCCAATCTCATCCGAACATAAGCCTCCTTTTTCTTTTTAACCATCGACTCAACTCTTTTAGTGCACCACGGTTCCCTAGATCTACCAAATCCTCCAAGCCTGACAGGGACATACCTATCAAGGACTCGCAGTAGCTGCTCCTTGAAAAAACTCCACATTTCGGACGTTCCCAGTCCCTGTAATCTCCTAGTCCAATCTATGCTTCCTAATTCACTCCTAATAGCCTCATAATTGCCCTTACCCCAGCTAAAACTACTGACCCGAGGTTCATGCCTATCCCTTCCCTTCACTAAGGTCAACGTAACCGAATTGTGGTCACTATCACCAAAATGCACACCAACTTCCAAGTCTAGCACCTGGTCTGGCTCATTTCCCAGCACCAAATCCAATATAGCCTCACCTCTAGTTGGCCTATCTACATACTGAGTCAAAAAACCTTCCTGCACGCTTTGTACAAACACTGACCCCTCTAGCGAGCTAGAACTATAGCAATTCCAATCAATATTCGTAAAGTTAAAGTCCCCCATAACAATTACCCTATTACTTTCACTCCTAACCAGGATTGTCTCCGCAATCCTTTCCTCAACCTCTCTAGAACTTTTAGGAGGTCTATAAAAGACTCCCAACAGGGTGACCTCTCCTCTCCTATTTCTAATCTCCGCCCATACTACCTCAACTGACAAGTCCTCATCAACCTTCCTCTCCGACACTGTGATACAGTCCTTGACTAGCAATGCTACCCCACCCCCCCTTCTACCTTCATCTCTACTCTGACTAAAGCATTTGTACCCCGGAACCTGCAACAACCATTCCTGACCCTGCTCTATCCATGTCTCTGAAATGGCCACAACATCAAAGTCCCAGGTACTGATCCACGCTGCAAGTTCATCCACTTTATTGCGAATACTCCTCGCATTAAAGTACACACATTTCAAACCCTGCTCCGCCCCACCCCCACTGTGCCGTGCCTTGCATTCCCCAACTATGCCCCCCTCACTTTCACCCCCTTTCCTCACTATCCCTCCCCCCCTCCGAATCAGTTTAAACCTCCCTGCATCGCCTTTGCAAATTTACCCCCCAGGATATTGATTCCCCTCTGTTTCAGGTGTAGACCATCCCTCTTATAGAGGTCCCACCTTCCCCAGAATGAGCCCCAATTGCTCAAGTACCTGAACCCCTCCCTCCTGCACCATCCCCTCAGCCACGAGTTCAAACTTTCCCTCTCTCTATTCCAAATAGAAAGAAATGTCAAGACTATATTTAGAACTCTTCATAGTTAAAGTCTACCATAGAAGTGTTTATGCTGAAACACATAAGCCTCAAGGTCTTATCAATGAATCACCATTTCAATATATAAAAAAAACATATCTAGTGTTTAATATGAAATTTCAATAATGATTCAAGTTAGATCCCCAGAATTATTGTCTCTGAGACCGGACATCTGTCATTCCAAGTAGACATGGAGGGACGAATTACTCATAAACATATGAATCACTTGAGTAGAGACGCTACAACAATCAGTGTTGCCCTCAAGAAATGTTTTCAAACCTACAGCACTGAGGTGTCTGATTGACCTGTTATAGACGTAACTGATGTCTCCATGGAAGCAAGTGGTAATGAACTGCCTGCGCCAGAAGGGGTACCTGTTATTGCAGTTTCTGTCAATGTGAATCCTGTGGAAGCATCTTAGACTACAGAATTACACCTCTCTACAAGAAACAGAAAAAAACCCTCAAAGACTCAACTTATAATTGTCCAACTCATGTAAGTAATGTCTAATTAGAAAATAGAATGCAGTAACTTAATTATTGAAGATTGTGTAAAGGAGTTAAAGGGGGAGGGATGTGGTGAATTGTAGTCATTGTCCCTTACATGGCCTGTGCGATCAACGAGTGGCGAGTGGGTAATCACCCCAGGGGATGGAGCCCTCTCTCAGGAAGGAACACGTAGTGAAGTATGTGTCATCATGTGGCTGCTGTATAGTTTTTCTTATTAATAATTACCTTCTGTGTTTGTAATGAAGTCTATGGAAATGCAACATTACGTCTACATTGTCCTTTGAGGTGATAAATATTGCAGGTTTGGAAGAGGTTGTTGAAGGAACCCTCTCTTCTAGACGAGGCAGTGCTCTTCAGTTTCACCATTCCAAGGCTTCAGTCTGTCAGTTTCACTAAAGAAGCCCTTGTAATGTGACTTAATTTAATGTGACTTTAACAAGTTACTGACAGCTCTGGAAATAGGCATGCTGGCTGTTAAAGCTAGAGTCATTGTTTAAAACTGCAGCTAGTAACCTGTATATCGCAATTACTTACCCAACCCAATGTCACTTACAGGGAACTTACCTTCCCACACATACCCAAACCCCATTTCCCTCATTTTATGTTTTAATCAAAGGTATGTAATTATGGAGGAACTCTACTGGAATGAAAAGATTCTATGGATGACATCCGCTAAAGTGTAGGCAATACTGTCCTTCCTATCTTGCCAAGGCACTGGCCAGACTTTCCAATATTCATTGAATCAATGTGCATTTAATCCATCTCTCTAAATCACAGGGGGTTAAAACAAATGTCTTTTGTTATCCTGACTCTAACAATAAGAAAGGAGGAACTTTAAAGAGTATTTTTCTTATGTGTGTCTTTATGGGTGGCATAAAGCTTGCCCAATACAAAATATAACTTGCTATAGCTGTAGGGGGATGCACATCTCTTTTTACATAAATTCTCTTTTTTTTCTGAAGGGGAAGGCACTTGGAAATATGAAAAGTTTCAGTTGAAACAAATAAACTAATCTTAATTTAGGTAATTAGATTATATGCTTCGGGTTTACTGCTGATTCCAGTTAGTCTTGTTGACTCTTGGACTAACAATGCCAAATGGAAGATCTCATTCACTTTCGGCATGGAAAGTGGACATGTTTAGAATGGACAGTTCTTTTTAGAAAATATTCTACCCCATCCTTAATTTTCCCATTAATAAAATAGTTACTGACTTGCAATTGGTAAAGAATGGCTTGGTGCTCCCCTCTCAAACATACAGACCAATGAAATTACTACTGCCTCAGCAGGGATCATTTAACTGAACGCAGGCTGGGGCTCAACATCTGAATCTGCTCAACCATTAGGGACACCCAATGTAACACATTTAAATGGATACATCTATTCCCTGCCATTATTCACAGACTCCAGAGAATAATGCAGTAATTGGCTCAGATGTGTTAACATCATTCTCCCATCCACTGAGGTTGCTAACAGCTGCTCTGATTGAGTAATACCAACATTTTATTAATGTATCACATCTTAACAATACAGTAAACAGACTTTGATAACCACAGTTATTTCTGAAGGTCGCCCGCCTCAGTTACTTACTGATGGTGATTTAATTGCCAAACTATCCTGTTCGGTCTCTGTCAATCCCATTTTTCACCCAATCTGGTCTTTACATCATTTCTGTGGAAAATTGACTAGTTCTGTTGATCAGCTGGGATTATTTTTCAGAGTGACCGCAGCATCTTCAGTATTTTCTTATTCTGACTGTTGTATAATCGACAGATTGAGAAAAAGATGTTCTGGCCATGCAGAGCATTTAGCAGTATTGTAGGTGGTCGGTAGCAATTTAGCATTCAGTCACTGTCTGAACTTCATTGTAAACTGTTATGAATGATTGTCCGTATTTATGATATTGCCTAACAACAAAATGAACACTGATACAAAAATGCTGAAATTTTACGCTGAGATAATTCTGTCCTTTAATAGTTGTGTTACTACATATTTGCTGATCTGTCATTTAAACAGAATACACACATTTTTATTTAACAAATATGCCCTATTCTCCTACTTTGTGGATCCATCCAGTTGTTCTGCTCTCTAATTATAGTTTGTTGCTTTTTATGGTATTAAATCATGCTGTGTTGATCTGAAATAATATTCATATACTCCTAATCATATTTGCATACAGGATTACCAAATACCAAGTTTATCATTATACCTTTTGACCATTATCGAGAATATTATTTGAATGTTGCTTCTTATAAAATCATTTTCTGTTTGATCTGATGATAAAGTAATGCTATTGCAGTATGCCGACTCATTAAAAATCCACAGATTTGAACATAAGAAATTAGGGCTCATGGACATTTCGAGTCTGCATCAACATTCAATGTGATCATGGCTGATCCTCTGCCTCAAACCCACTTTCCTACCTGACCCCAATATCCCTTGAATCCCTGAATGACCAGAAATCTGCCTATTTCAGCTTTAAATTTATTCAATGATGGAACATGCACAATCATCTGGGGTGCAGAATTCCAAAGTTCATAATCTTTTGAGTGAAAAATATTATCATTATGTCAGTTGGAAATATCCTGAGAATATATCTGTGTGTTTTAGAGTCTCCAACCTCAGGAAGCAACCTCTCTGAGTCTAGTCTGTCACGTCCTGTCACAATCTTGAATGTTGCAATGTGATCACCTCTCGTTCTTCTAAGCCACAGAGAATCTAGGCTCAGTTTACTCACTGAGTTTACAGGGATATTAAAACCAAAAGTGAAACTCTATGGACGCTGGAAAACTGAAATAAAAAGACAAAATTGTGGACATATTCAACAGATCTGGCAGTATCTAAGCAGGGAGAAGCAGAGTTAATCTTTCAGCGCCTGATCTTTCAACAGAATTAATCTAGTGAATCTTCACTTTACTGTCACCAAGAATATTCTTCCTTAGATATGAAGACCCAAACAGTACTTCAGGTGTCACCTCACCAAAACCCTGCATAATTGTTGTAAGGCGTCCTTATTCTATTACTCCACAAATACCTAGCAATAAAGGTCAATGTGCTGTTTGTCTTCCTAATTGTCTGCTGTATTTGCATGCTAATATTTTTTGTGTTTTTCATTTGAGTACATCTAAGTCCCTCTGACATCAATATTTACAAGTTTAAAACCTTCCAAAAGATTTCTAAAGAATATTTTGTGTTTCTATTCTTATCCCCCAAGTGAATAAACTTACTCCCAATTGTTACCCAATCACTTCATTTTTTTTTTCTCTTTGTAACCTCCTCGCAGCTTATATTTCCATATAGCTTTATGTCATCAGCAAACTTTGATACGTTGGGGCTGATCCTGAGCCCATGTTCACCATCCGCGGGAATGGCAGCAGGGGCTCAAAATGCAGCGAAACCCCAAAAGTCGCAAATCTCACTGAGATCGCAACTTCCGATTTTCACCGTCCCTCACTGGTAATGCAATATGGGCATGAACCTGATTTATGTTCATTTTAATACATGACCCCCGTTGTGGAGGAATGCAGCTCTGATCATGGGGAGGGTGAATGCGGGCACTGACTGGGGTGGAGTGAATGCTGGCTGTCATCAGAGGCAACGTGAGAATGTTGGCACTGATCGGGATGGGGAGGGGAATGGTTGGGGGAGTCTCTGAGACCTCCATGGTGGGTTGAGGGGGAGGTCATTGTTTATTCTGATCAGAGCGCCATTTAAACATCTCAGTACATCCAGCCTTTGCTGGCGTGTTGAGGCCCTGCTCCCCTACTTAATGATATGAAACACACTTTCCTTATTTGCAGCAGAGTGTGGTAAGGCTGGAGAGAAAATTGACCTATTTCTCTGAAGATGAAATGAACACGCTGCCTTTTTTGGTTAGATTTTCCCTATTATTTTGGTCGCTTTATTTAAGGGAAGAAGTTTTCAATTTTTCTGAAAAGTATCACAGTAAGCAGGAGAAGCGATGTTGAAGTCATTGGCCAAACAATGGCTTTCTCTACCTCATTGCTTGCAACTTGAGAAAGAAATTTGGAAGGGGTGGTTCCATAATGTCCCCTTGATTAATCTTTAGTTTATTAAAGAGTGTGGCACCATTTTTAAAGGTGACTCTGATACAAAATGATAAAACTGGAACACCCCCACATGTGCACACAATTGCCTCTTCTCACATGCAACACCCTCCCAGCACTGTTCCCTGGCATGCTGTTGGGACGTGGAGGGGGGGGGGGTTGGTGAGGGCAGGGAAGGAGTGTTGAGACAGTGTTGAGCAGTGCCAGAATGCTGCCCTCTTACCCCTGAGCAATGCACTCACCTGAGCATCTCTGGTGGGTCCACCCACCATGTGCATGCTGTTGGAGATCATGCCAACATGAGTGTACAATGTAAAGGGGATGATTATCAGGTGCAGAGGCATGATAAATAAATGTAAATTATTCTAATGGAGTTCCCAATATTGAACGTCAGGAAACCTGTTACATCACTGGTGGGGTCAGGTACAATTGCAACAGGAAATCTTGCTGATTTAAAATACGATTTGAGCTTGTTGCGGTGTTTTACACTCCCGTCACCATTCGCACCTGGTGCAAATGGGAGCACAAAATCTTGGCTTAAGTCATGAAAATAGATAGTAAATAGCTGAGGCATGGCTATGATTCTTTTCACATTTCACTCGTCACACCTGCCAATTTAAAAATATCTGGTTTGTCCCTAATCTTTAATTTCTATCCATTACCATAACTTTCATCCTAGCTAATATATTGTCTCCATAAGCAACTATTCTGCATAGAAACCTTATGTCTTATTGAATACCTTTTAGATACCCTAGTATAATACATCTTTTGGTTCTCTCTTATCTATAGCATTGATATTCCCAAAAAATTCTGAATAAATGTTTCAAACACACTATCCTTTTCATAAAATCATGTTGACTTTATCAAATCATACTATCAATTTCTAATTACATTGTTAAGACTTCTTTAATAATAGGTTTCAGCATTTTCCTGATGATTAATATCAGGCTAACTGGACTGTTTTCTCTTTACTTGTACAGCAGTGTCCATTTTAGTTTTTTAAGTATCTCCAATACCTTTTCTCAGGTTGATTAATTACTTTAGGTACTTCACTTTTATTAGCTCCCAAGTTACCCTCTAATTTTGCTATGTAATATGTATCTTCTTTCCTGAAGACAAATACAGAATACTTATTCAGTGTCTTTGCCATTTCCTAATTCTTCATGATAATTTCACTGTCTCTGTCTGTAAGGGATCAACATTTAAGAACATAAGATGAAGGAGCAGGAATAGGCCATTCAGCCCTTCACACCTGCTCCACCATTCAATGTTGATCATAGATGATTGGGTATTTCAATACCAGTTTCCTGCACTATCCCCATGTCGCTTGATGCTTTATATATGTATAAATCTATCAGTCTCAGTCTTGAGTTTACTTCAGTGACTATCCTTTTGATTTGATTTATTATTGTCACATGTATTAGTATACAGTGTAAAGTATTGTTTCTTGCGTGGTATATAGACAAAAGCATATATTCATAGAGTACATGGGAGAAGGAAAGGAGAGAGTGCAGAATGTAGTGCTACAGTTATAGCAGGGATGCAGAGAAAGATCAGCTTAATATATGTTAGATCCATCCAAATGTCTGGTGGCAGCACTTGCTGAAGACATTGCAATCTTATTATATTTTGAGCTAGTTTACTCTCATATTCCATTTTTTTCTATTTTTATCAATTCTTGTATGCCTTTACTGGTTTCTGAAACACTTCTAATCCTCAGATTTACTATTATTTTTTCCAATGATGCTTTAAAAATGTAATATTAATCTTAATTTCTCATCAGAGATGAGTCTTTCTTGCTGAAATTTGTTTTCTTAATGGAATGCATGCTCGTTGACTATTTTGAATTATTTCTTTTGATGTTTTCCACTGTTTATTTGCAGTCAAAACTTTTATTCTAATTAATCAACCTTGGCCAGATGTTCTCTTATCCCTACATAATTGGTCTTATTTTAAGTTTGACATTGTTGTTTGAGACTAGTGTATGTTGCTTTTAAACTTAATATAGATTTCAGTCATGAATACTTATTCCCAACTGATCTTTTACTATAAGATTACTAATGCACAGTATCGTGGGGGTGGAGCAGAGCAGGGTTTGAAATGCGTATACTTTAATGCGAGGAGTGTTCGCAATAAAGTGGATGAACTTGCAGCGTGGATCAGTACCTGGAACTTTGATGTTGTGGCCATTTCAGAGACATGGATAGAGCAGGGACAGGAATGGTTGTTGCCGGTTCCGGGGTTCAAATGCTTCAGTCGGAGTAGGGAAGGAGGTAGAAGGGGGGGAGGGGTAGCATTATTAGTCAAGAATTGTATCACGGTGTCAGAGAGGAAGTTTGATGAGGACTTGTCTGTTAAGGTAGTATGGGCTGAGATTAGAAATAGGAGAGGAGAGGTCACCCTGTTGGGAGTCTTTTATAGACCTCCTAAAAGTTCTAGAGAGGTTGAGGAAAGGATTGCGGAGACGATCCTGGATAGGAGTGAAAGTAATAGGGTAATTGTTATGGGGGACTTTAACTTTACTAATATTGATTGGAATAGCTATAGCTCTAGCTCATTAGAGGGGTCAGTTTTTGCACAAAGCGTGCAGGAAGGTTTTTTGACTCAGTATGTAGATAGGCCAACTAGAGGTGAGGCTATATTGGATTTGGTGCTGGGAAATGAGCCAGACCAGGTGTTAGACTTGGAAGTTGGTGTGCATTTTGGTGATAGTGACCACAATTCAGTTACGTTCACCTTAGTGATGGAAAGGGATAGGCATGAACCTTGGGTCGGTTTAGCTGGGGGAAGGGTAATTATGAGGCTATTAGGAGAGAATTAGGAAGCATAGGTTGGACTAGGAGACTACAGGGTCTGGGAACGTCCGAAATGTGGAGTTTTTTCAAGGAGCAGCTACTGCAAGTCCTTGATATGTATGTCCCTGTCAGGCAAGGAGGAAATGGTCGAGCTAGGGAACCGTGGTGCACTAAAAAAGTTGATTCGCTGGTTAAAAGGGAAAAGGAGGCTTATGTCAGGATGAGAGTTGAGGGCTCAGGTAGTGCACTGGAAAGCTTTAGATTGGCTAGGAGGGAGTTAAAGAGTGAGTTAAGAAGGGCTAAAAGAGGACATGAGAAGATTTTGGCTGATAGGATTAAGGAGAATCCTAAGGCATTCTATAGATATGTTAAGAACAGAAGATTGGTTAGGGCAAGATTAGGGCCAGTTAGAGACAGCAGGGGGAAGTTATGTGTGGAACCGGAAGAGATTGGAGAGGCATTGAACCAATATTTCTCTTCGGTATTCACGCAGGGAGACATAAATGTAGCTGTGGAGAACACTGGGTTACAGGGTTGTAAACTGGATAGTATTGCAGTTGATAAGGAGGATGCGCTAGATATTCTTGAGGGTTTGAAAATAGATAAGTCCCCTGGGCCGGACAGGATTTACCCTAGGATTCTCTGGGAGGCAAGAGAGGTGATTGCAGAGCCTCTGGCTCTGATCTTCAGGTCGTCGTTGGTCACAGGTATAGTGCCAGAAGATTGGAGGATAGCGAATGTTGTCCCGTTGTTTAAGAAGGGGAACAGAGACTTCCCCGGGAATTATAGACCGGTGAGTCTTACTTCTGTTGTGGGCAACGTTTTAGAAAAAATTATTAGGGATAGGATTTATAGTTATTTAGAGAGTAATGTATTGATTGGAGATAGTCAGCACGGTTTTGTGGAGGGTAGGTCGTGCCTTACTAACCTTATTGAGTTTTTTGAGAAAGTGACCAAAGAGGTAGATGGGAGTAAGGCAGTTGACGTGGTATATATGGACTTTAGTAAGGCGTTTGATAAGGTTCACCATGGAAGGCTTCTGCAGAAAATGCATATGTATGGGATTGAGGGTGATTTAGTTAATTGGATCAGGAATTGGCTAGCAGATAGGAGACAGAGGGTGGTGGTTGATGGTAAGTATTCGTCATGGAGTTCGGTTACAAGTGGTGTGCCTCAGGGATCTGTTTTGGGACCACTGCTGTTTGTAATTTTTATAAATGATCTGGATGAGGGTATAGTTGGATGGATTAGTAAATTTGCTGATGACACCAAAGTCGGAGGTGTGGTAGATAGTGAAGAGGGGTGTCATAGTTTACAGAGAGACTTGGACAAGTTGCAGAGCTGGGCCGAGAGGTGGCGGATGGAGTTTAATGCGGAAAAGTGTGAGGTAATTCACTTTGGCAGGAATAACAGATGTGTAGAGTATAGGGCTAACGGTAGGACTCTGAATAGTGTTGATGAACAGAGGGATCTAGGTGTATGTGTACATAAATCCCTGAAAGTTGGGAATCAAGTAGATAAGGTTGTTAGGAAGGCATACAGTGTCTTGGCGTTTATTGGTAGGGGGATTGAATTTAGGAGCCGCAGCGTCATTTCGCAACTGTACAAAACTCTGGTGCGGCCGCACTTGGAGTATTGTGTGCAGTTCTGGTCCCCACATTATAGGAAGGATGTGGAGGCATTGGAGAGGGTGCAGAGGAGGTTTACCAGGATGTTGCCTGGTATGGAGGGGAGGTCCTATGAGGAGAGACTGAGGGATTTGAGGTTGTTTTCGTTAGAAAGAAGGCGGCTAAGAGGGGACCTTATTGAAACATATAAGATGATTAGAAGTTTAGATAGGGTGGACAGTGATAGCCTTTTTCCTCGGATGGAGAAAGCTAGCACGAGGGGGCATAGCTTTAAATTAAGGGGTGGTAGTTTTAGGACGGATGTCAGAGGTAGGTTCTTTACCCAGAGGGTGGTGAGGGATTGGAATGCCCTGTCTGCTGCAGTTGTAAATGCGCCTAGTTTGGGGGTGTTTAAGAGATCCGTGGATAGGTTTATGGATGGAAAGGGATTGGTTTAGGTTAGAGGGTCATTGCTTTTTAATTGGTCGGCGCAACATCATGGGCCGAAGGGCCTGTTCTGCACTGTAATGTTCTATGTTCTATGTAATTAACGCTGATTCTTTACACAATTCTAGATCTGAAATAGTTTTATCCCTAGTTGATTCCACAATGGATTGTTCCAGTAAACTGACCAGAGATTCACCAGCTAATAGATCAATCCACTAAATGCATAATTTAATTCAGATGATCCACAATATTTGGAAATATGATGCATTGCAACATTTCATGCCACCAGCATCCCCTCAATATCTCATCTAACTGGCTGTCCTTGATGCTTAAGCCTGGACAAAGGATCTGAGCAAACTATTAGATTTTGGGCCCTTTTATGACTGAGTATTTGTTCAGTTTCGGTGAACGGTATTTTTGGCAAGGATAATTGTATAGTTATTAGAAGTGAGAAGCCTCACTGATACATTTCCCTTGCTCACTATGAGGAGATGGATTCTGATTCTAACACCTTGACTAATGCCTGCTGGGCATTGACCAATATTTCCCGATGGCCTGATACCACTCAAAACTGTTCCAAACGTTCATCTTAAAGTTCTCCTCTTTGAGCAGACCCAGATTCGAACAAGTGAAATCAGAAGTACTTTT
The DNA here is from genome assembly GCF_965287045.1 of Carcharhinus amblyrhynchos. Lineage (NCBI taxonomy): Eukaryota > Metazoa > Chordata > Chondrichthyes > Carcharhiniformes > Carcharhinidae > Carcharhinus > Carcharhinus amblyrhynchos. Next base: position 75,763,313 of record NC_137324.1, read on the forward strand.
TCATATGAAATGAACATTTAAAATATAAATAATGCAGACCCACCTCAATATTGGGATGCATTCCTGCAGTAAACAAAAAATGGCAATGTGCTCTCCACTGGAGAAGCTGTAGAATGTGAATGATGGGACATTCAGTTTCTGTGCATGCAAAATTACAGTTCAGCTTTCATTTTTGCAAGATTGTAATTTTCTTAAAAGCAGGTTAAAGTTGTGCTAAATCTTTGTCAATCATGGTTGAGCTCCAGCTGGAGTACTGTAGCCAATTCTGGGCACCATTCTCTCAGAAGGATATCACAGCTCTGGAGAGGATGCAAAGTAGATTTACCAGCATAATACCAAGGGGATCAATTATATAGCTAGTCTAGTGAAGGTAGAATTATTCTTAGAGCAAAGAAGACCTAAGGGAAGATTTTATGGATGTGTTCAAAATTATGGGTTTTTCTATAAATAAGTAGAAACTGTTTTCGCTGATGGGAAGGATAGAACCCAGAGATTGAGATGTATGATCACTGACAAAAAACAAAGTAAAGATAAGGTTTTTTTTAATGTAGTGAGTTATGACCTGGAATGTGTGTCTGAAAAGATGGCAGAAACAGATTCAGTTAGAATTTTCACACTTAATTTGATATATTGATGAAAGGGAAAACACTGCAGAATGCAGGGAAAGAGCCATGATGTGGACTAATTGGAAAGCTTTTTCAAAAGATTAGCAGAAATAATGGGCTGAATGGCCTTCTGTGATTTCAAATTCAATGATTTATTGCAGGTGGTATGATGCGAGGGTGTTGTATTGACATTGTATTGACAAAAAATGCAATGGATAGTACTTGCTTACTCCAAGAAGCTGCTGAAAAGTTTGGGGTAATTCAGCAAACACAGTAAAAAGTCTGACAACACCAGGTTTTAGTCCAACCGATTTATTTGATAATAGACTCACAAGCTTTCAAGGTTTCCCTCTTCGTCAGGTGAATGGAGAGTTCTGGCCTCAGACAGAGCATATAAAGCACAGACAGTTTAGAGATTACTGATTAGAATGCGAATCCTTACACCTAACCTGCTGTTCAAGACCTGAAGTGGCTGACAATGTGAGTGGAAGGAGCACTGATCATAGGTTACAGAGATGTGTATTGTCTCCAGACAGTACAGTAAGTGAGGTTTTGCAAACCCAGGCAAGTCACGGGGGTTACAGATAGTGTGACATGAACCCAAGATCCCTGTTGAGATTGTCCTCATGTGTGTGGAACTTGGCTATCAGTCTCTGTTCAGCGACTCTGCGCTGTTGTGTGTTGTGAAGGCCGCCTTGGAGAATGCTTACCCAAAGGTCAGAGGCTGAATGCCCGTGACCACTGAAGTGTTCGCCAACAGGAAGGGAACAGTCTTGCCTGGTGATTGTCGAGCGATGTTCATTCATCCGTTGTCGTAGCGTCTGCATGGTCTCCCCAATGTACCATGCTTCGGGACATCCTTTCTTGCAACGTATCAGGTAGACAAGGTTGGCCGAGTTGCAAGAGTATTTACCGTGTACCTGGTGGATGGTATTCTCACGTGTGATGATGGTATCCATGTCGATGATCCGGCATGTCTTGCAGAGGTTGCTGTGGCAGGGTTGTGTGGAATTGTGGTCACTGTTCTCCTGAAGACTGGGTAGTTTGCTGCGAACAATGGTCTGTTTGAGGTTGTGTGGTTGTCTGAAGGCAAGAAGTGGGGGTGTGGGGATAGCCCTGGCGAGATGTTCATCTTCATCAATGATATGTTGAAGACTCCGGAGAAGATGTCGTAGCTTCTCCGCTCCGGGGAAGTACTGGACGATGAAGGGTACTCTGTCCACTGTGTCCCGTGTTTGCCTTCTGAGGAGATCGGTGCGGTTTTTCGCTGTGGTGCATCGGAACTGTCGATCTATGAGTCGAGCACCATATCCTGTTCTTATGAGGGCATCTTTCAGGGTCTGGAGGTGTCTGTCACGATCCTCCTCATCTGAGCAAATCCTGTGTATACGGAGGGCTTGTCCATAGGGAATGGCTTCTTTAACATGTTTAGGGTGGAAACTGGAGAAGTGGAGCATTGTGAGATTGTCTGTGGGCTTGCGGTACAGTGAGGTGCTGAGGTGACCGTCCTTAATGGAGATGCGTGTGTCCAAGAATGCAACTGATTCTGGGGAATAGTCCATGGTGAGTCTGATGGTGGGGTGGAATTTGTTGATATCATCATATAGTTGTTTCAGTGATTGTTCACCATGAGGAAGAAAATGTCATTGATGTACCTAGTGTATAGCATTGGTTGAAGATTCTGTGCAGTGAAGAAGTCTTGTTCGAACCTGTGCATGAAGATGTTGGCATATTGAGGTGCAAATTTGGTCCCCATGGCTGTTCCCATGTGTCTGGATGAAAAACTGGTTGTTGAAGGTGAAGACATTGTGGTCCAGGATAAAGCGGATGAGTTGTAAAATTGCATCTGGAAACTGGCAGTTGTCAGCATTGAGTACTGAGGCAGTCGCAGCAATGCCATCGTTGTGGGGGTTGTTGGTGTAGAGCGCCGAGACATCCATTGTGACGAGGAGTGTCCCTGGTTCAACTGCTCCATGTGTGCTGAGTTTCAGTAGGAAGTCCGTAGTGTCATGACAAAAGCTGGGGGTTCTTTGTACAATGGGTTTCAGGATGCCCTCGACGTAGCCGGAGAGGTTCTCACACAGAGTCCCATTGCCCGATACGATGGGACGGCCAGGTGTGTTTGCCTTGTGTATCTTTGGGAGGCAGTAGAGATCTCCAGTGCGGGGAGTACGTGGAATGAGAGCACGGAGAGTGCTCTGAAGGTCCGGATCAAAGGTCTTGATCAGAGTGTTGAGTTGACGAGTGTGTTCTTTGGTCGGATCTGTGGGTAACTGTCTGTACTGTTCCTCATTGTTTAGTTGTCGGTACACTTCTTTACAGTAATCCGTTCTGTTCAGTATGACAATGGCCCCTCCTTTGTCTGCTGGTTTGATGACAATGTTGAGGTTTGTCTTGAGAGCGTGGATGGCATTGCGTTGTGCTTGGGTGATGTTCGGGGCTGTCTTGTGAGTGCGGCTGATGAATCTGGTGTTAACGCACCTCCTGATGGTTTGGGCATACAAGTCCAGTCGAGGGCAGCGGCCTTCCGGAGGAGTCCAATTGGATTCCTTCCTCTTAGGTTGTTGCACTGTGGATCTCTCTGTCGGCTGTTCTGTTTCATCGGCTGTCTCGTTGTGTTCGCTGTAGGCCTCTTGGGGTTTGTGGAAGAACTCCCGCAGCCTCATTCGCCTGATGAATTCCTCTGTGTCTGCTGCAAGACTGATGGGATCTATTTTGGTGTTGGGGCAGAAACAGAGCCCTCGGCTGAGAACTTCGATTTCATCTGGTTGAAGTGTGTAATCCGACAAGTTGACAATAGACCTCCCTGTGGTAGTGCTGTTTTCTACTGTGGTGCCGGGGGAGGCTTGGTTGTTGCTGGCGGCGATGCCGAGTTTCTCAAGTTTCCTGTTCTTGGTGTGCATGTAGGTGGTGTAGGGGAGACCATGCAGACGCTACGACAACGGATGAATGAACATTGCTCAACAATCACCAGGCAAGACTGTTCCCTTCCTGTTGGTGAACACTTCAGTGGTCACGGGCATTCAGCCTCTGACCTTCGGGTAAGCATTCTCCAAGGCGGCCTTCACGACACACGACAGCGCAGAGTCGCTGAACAGAGACTGATAGCCAAGTTCCACACACATGAGGACAATCTCAACAGGGATCTTGGGTTCATGTCACACTATCTGTAACCCCCGTGACTTGCCTGGGTTTGCAAAACCTCACTTACTGTACTGTCTGGAGACAATACACATCTCTGTAACCTATGATCAGTGCTCCTTCCACTCACATTGTCAGCCACTTCAGGTCTTGAACAGCAGGTTAGGTGTAAGGATTCGCATTCTAATCAGTAATCTCTAAACTGTCTGTGCTTTATATGCTCTGTCTGAGGCCAGAACTCTCCATTCACCTGACGAAGAGGGAAACCTCGAAAGCTTGTGAGTCTATTATCAAATAAATTGGTTGGACTAAAACCTGGTGTTGTCAGACTTTTTACTGTGTTTACGCCAGTCCAACGCCGGCATACCCACATTGTAATTCAGCAATACAGGGAATGGGGGGAGGTGGAGGAGGGTGACAGTATCCTTGCTTGGCACAGGATATTATGTAGTTTGACTTCTTTGAAATAGCCACTACATAATTTCATTATTAACTTATCACTAATTGTAGAAATTTTATCCTATCAAACAATGTTTTATCAAACAAAGATCTATAAGATTATGAGAGGCATGGACAGAGTGGATAGTCAGAAACTTTTTCCCAGGGTGGAAGAGTCAATTACTAGGGGGCACAGATTTAAGGTGCGAGAGGCAAGCTTTAAAGGAAATTTACGAGGCAGATTTTTTACTCAGTGGTATGTGCCTGGAAGTGGTAGTGGCTTTTAAGGAGCGTCTTGACAAATACTTGAATAGGATGGGAATAGAGGAATATGGTCCCCGGAAGGGTAGGAAGTAGAGTAGTTAAGTCAGGCGGCATGGTCGGTGCAGGCTTGGAGGGCCAAAGGGCCTGTTCCTGTGCTGTAATTTTTTTTGTTCTTCGAAATGCACAATGTCACAATGAACTGTGTGCATTGATATCCTTTTCATGCCACTGTGCTGTTTTTGAGTGAAGTTGCTGTTAAATAATGTAGAGCAACATGGTATTGATTAATATTACACATTTTCTTATTTTGTAATTCATGGAGTTTAAACTCAAGTGGATTATTCAGAGATGGGAGGTGGATGCTGTGATAAAAAATGCTTATATTTTGTGATAAAAGATTTACAGCTGTTCTAATCAAACTTCACCGAGTTACACTTTTAAACATGAATAAATGCTTTCTGATAGTTTTAAAATTGCATTTTAAAGTGCAGGTGGTGGTGCTGACTTGTGGTATATTTTGTGTTTGTGGTAGAAACTTAAGGAAAAATTATTTATCAAAAGGGAGACAAGTCTGGACACCATTTGTGCTGAATTACTAATTGCACCCAAAGCATTCCACTCCAATCTGTTTTATTTTAACACTTTCAGAATGGTGCCCTTGTTTCAGAGACAGAGCAGCGTGTTCTTTTCACAACGTCAGATATAATCACTTCACCATGCATAACCCCTGCACAGTTTCCATCTTCTTCCGTCTCGAAGCTGTCAACAATAATGAAATTTATTAACCAGCAACAATTTGTGGCTGACCTTTCTAATAGAACACTTGACATTCACTTGTAAATGTCATATAGTATTATAGTTATGAATTGGAAGTCCTTTTAGAATTCCTTTTGGCTGGCATGCAGAATCAAATATAATGATTGTGAAAATTAATTAACAAAAGCAACAGTTGGAGGAATGCCATTTACTCTGCCGTCCTCCAAAGTCTAAACTCAGTTGAATGCGCAAAACAACATTTTCTAATAATGTAACATGAATAGTCATTGAATAAACGAATCAGGTAGAATGATAAACAAGAGGGATAGCACTTCAGTCAGCATCAGCTTCCTGACTGCAGACTGTGGGTTGATTTTGTTTAAAAGGATGGAGTGTAGGTTTAGTATTATTCATGCCAAGTGAGTGGTGAGGTTGACGTTTACATTGACACTGAGATAAAAAAGATAAGGCTTTTAAAACTGAAGATTTGCAACTGAAATAATGGGTCAATCGACACTCAGTGACAGTGAACATTTACACCTCAGAGATTTTCAAACACAAGTTGAGAAAACACACGACACCAGGTTATTGGCCCAACAGATTTATTTGAAATCACAAGCTTTCAGAGCACTGCTCCTTTGTGAGGTAAAGGAGCAGCGCTGTGAAAGCCTGTGCCTTTAAATAAACCTGTTGAACTATAGCCTGGTGTTGTGTGATCTCTCATCTTGTCCACCCCAGTCCATTTTCAAATGCACACATCATTTTCAAATGCAGAGTGACCTGCTGTATATTTCCATTGTGTTATTTGTGAGAACGGCATCATATTATAATGGAGCATATTAATGGTACCAGATTTGTACCAATTGTTCAATTTTCACACCGTTTGTATTTGGCTCAGGTGCCTGTTTGTCCACATTTGCTAGTCAGGCATACTTTTTCCTAGATGAAAACAGAAAATGCTAGAAAATCTCAGCAGGTTTGACAGCATCTGTGGAGTCTGTCATCCAGACTCAAACCGTTGGCTCTATTCTCTCTCCACAGACGCTATCAGACCTGCTGAGATTTTCCAGCATTTTCTGTTGCTCTTTCAGATTCCAGCATCCACAATATTATGCTTTTCTATTATAAATTTTCCAGTCAGTGTTCTGCAGACTCATGTCTCTGCCCTTATTTCTAAAATCTCTCAGTACAATAACCTACATACATAGCTGCTTTGCTTAGTTGATGTGATAAGGTTTTACAGCAAATGTATCTTCAAAACAACATCTGATTGCTATCCTTTGACCCCCTTCCCCACCTCTCCCCTCTCCCCCACCTCCTCACACCCACCCTTACCTTCACACAAGCTGCCAGAATACAAAAATGCTGAAGGAAGTGATTCATTTATCTGGGACTATTGTTCTGAGATTCTACAAGGAGGTCCGCAATTAAGGAATAAAGCACCACCAAAGGTGACAGAAAATGAGTACTGCTACAAATAATTCAGCTGTGGATTTTGAACAAAACCAGCTACTTTTTCACGGCGAGGAGAACTGACTGATGTGCGATTATTGTTAACTGGTTTTACCCGAGTATTCTAATCACCACACTTGTGGAACTGGCAAGTCCTGACAGTTATTCGGAAGTTGGTTTGAAAGTGGTACTGCATTTTATTTTGAAAGAAATCACTGTGATTCCTCTTGGTAGGCTTCCACTCCCCACACACTTGCAATCTTTGGTGTGGATCATTAGTCTGCTTATGTGACAGTCAAGCAGCCAGTTGTATCCTGTAGGCTTGAAGGCTGTTTTCAGTCTGTTTATGAAGTTATGGTGGATGTCCTTTTGTCCCTGCATAGCATCTTGGAAGACAGGTCATACCTTTCATGTCAGAGCTGCAGACAGCTGTGGAGCAATTGGAGGAGTGATATTATCGAACAAGGAGATATTGTAAACCCCAGGCTGGAGCTTCTCCTGACAATACAAAACACAGGGCCTCGTGCCCATTCCTGCAAACTGTGTACTTTAGGCCCCTTTAAATTTCTCACAAACTATTCTCCATTTCCACCATTAGTATACTCCCTATAATTAGCTGACTCTACATGTATAGGCAGCTATGTCAAGAAAATAGGAACTGATTTTCAATCCCAACTGAAAAGAGTGCAATGTCAGTCGCCATACTGTCCAACCAAGATTATTTCAAGAGGGCCAAACCATTCTTTGGTTTGATCAGACTGGACCATGGCCAGTGAGCTGTGGGAGCTAAACAGCCACTTCACTGCAGCTGGTGGCTTGTGGGTGAGGAATAAACTGAAGCCTCTTTCTATTCTCAAGTTGTGTATCATGCTGGACAGAATCGTTCTCTGAAAGCCCACTCTTGGGGTGGAATTTAGTGCCAATCGCCCCCTAGGCTACTCATCATTGACCTCTCCCGACCTAGTATATTTTTTTGGGAGGGAGCACCAAGGAGCATTAAGGAATCCCAAGTCTAATAATGACTGTGAAACCATTGTTGATTGTTTAAAAACCCATCGGGTTCACTTATGTCTGCAATCAGTGTCAATCACTGTGGCAAATTTTGTGGCAGGGGGCATTTAATCAGCGAGAGTGTGATAAGTGAGGCCCTGCCATCATCCTGTCAATGCAACGATTAAGTTTGTGACAAGAAGACCAATTTACAACTTACTTGCTCCTCTATCAATTGAAGCCATTAAGTGGACAATTCATATCCATCGAATGACCTGATCCTGTCACAGCTGGTGCTCAGCCAGCAGCGGGCAGGGGACTCACTATATGTGAATCCCAAAAATGAAAGCCTGATGTGTTTGCTTAGAGGCTTCTAGTGGGGTCCCTCATTGATAAGCACTCAGGGTCTGACTCAGATCAAGAGATATAGTATCAGCGAAGGGGGAGGGGTGTCACACACAAGACACAACCCCATGCCTTTGCTGCTGGCTTTTCCTCCAGCACCTTCCCTCCCACCCTCACTTATTTTTAGCCTAAGTCCATGACAGTCTTGGGCGTTGGGTGGGTATGGTATTAACAGCTGCTGCTCCATCTCCAGTGGTGCACCTGAGCAATGAAGAACTGCCAACCACTGATTAGCCAGAAGCTCTTGGCAGGCATGATTTGTGATCTTACCCAGGCCTTGGTTCCCAGAGAAGCACTGCCACTGCCCAACCCAAACAAACGCTCTTGCCAGCATTCCAGTCAATGAGTGAGACGCCTGGTGCCTCCATATTATACTGCCTTTTGATTAAATTTTGCTGACTAGTCGTATCTCATTTAGTAAATTACTTGAGAATTCCAATGATTAGCCAGTGAACATTTTTATATTCATTCATGGAATGTCGACATTGCTGGGCCAGCATTTATTACCCATCCCTGAGGGTATTTAAGAATCAATCACAAGGTACCTCACAAGAGGTTATTGCAGAAGGTCAGGGGACATGGAGTTGGGGGTAGGGTGTTAGCGTGGATAGAGGATTGGTTGTCAAATAGGAGGCAGAGAGTGGGGGTCAATGGGTGCTATTCGGATTGGCGGTTGGTGACTAGTGGGGTGCCCCAGGGGTCGGTGCTGGGGCCTCAGCTATTTACCATTTATATAGATGATCTGGAGGAGGGAACCGAGTGCAGGGTGTCGAAATTTGCTGATGACACCAAGATTGGGGGAAAGGCAAATTGTGCGGAGGGTGTGGAGAGTCTGCAGAAGGATCTAGATAGGCTGGGCGAATGGGCCAGGAAATGGCAAATGGAATTTAATGTTGGCAAGTGTGAGGTGGTCCACTTTGGTAGGAAGAATGGTAGGAAGGACTATTACTTACGTGGCGAAAAACTGCAGCAGGCGACGGTGCAGAGGGACCTCGGGGTCCTTGTGCATGAGTCGCAAAAACCCAGCTTGCAGGTGCAGCAGGTGGTCAGGAAGGCGAATGGGATGCTGGCCTTCATAGCGAGGGGGATTGAATATAAAAGTAGGGAGGTCTTGCTGCAGCTGTATAGGGCATTGGTGAGGCCGCAGCTGGAGTACTGTGTGCAGTTTTGGGCGCCGCACCTGCGCAAGGATATTTTGGCCCTGGAGGGAGTGCAGAGGAGGTTTACTAGGCTGATACCGGAGTTGAGGGGATTGAGCTATGAGGAGAGGCTGAATAAACTAGGCTTGTACTCGTTAGAGTTTAGAAGAATGAGGGGAGATCTCATTGAGACGTATAAGATGATGAATGGGATGGATAGGATAGAGGTGGAGAGACTCTTCCCGCTCAAAAAAGACAGTAGGACTAGGGGGCACAGCCTCAAGATAAAGGGGAGGCGGTTTAGAACGGAGTTGAGGAGGAACTTCTTCACTCAAAGGGTGGTGAATCTCTGGAATTCTCTGCCCGTTGAAGTGGTGGAGGCTGCCTCGCTAAATATTTTTAAGAAGCGGGTTGATGGGTTCTTGATAAGAGAGGGGATTAAGGGTTATGGGGAGAGGGCGGGAATGTGGAACTGAGCCACGACAGATCAGCCATGATCTTATTGAATGGCGGGGCAGGCTCGAAGGGCTAGATGGCCTACTCCTGCTCCTATTTCTTATGTTCTTATGTTCTTATGTACATGTGTCTGGAGTCACATTTAGGCCAGATCAGGTAAGGTTGACAGATTTCTTTCTCAACAGGATGTTAGGAGCCAGATGGGATTTTACAACATTTGTTTCATGAGTCCTTTGTTTCCAGTTTTATTGAATTTAAATTTCACCATCTGCCATGGTGGAATCCAAACATAAATGGATAAAAATCAATGCCAAGTTAAATAATCTCTCCCAGAAGAAAAAGAATCGAATGTGTTGGAGAATGTAAAGGGAAACTGTGCATTGGAAAGGTATGGAGGAGGGGAGTGGGAGAACATAAGAACTAGAAGCAGGAGTAGGCCATCTGGCCCCTCGAGCCTGCTCCACCATTCAATAAAATCATGGCTGATCTTTTTGTGGACTCAGCTCCACTTACCCGCCTGCTCACCATAACCCTTAATTCCTTTACTGTTTAAAAATGTATCTATCCTTGCCTTAAAAACATTCAATGAGGTAACTTCAGCTGCTTCACTGGGCAGGGAATTCTACAGATTCACAACCCTTTGTCTGAAGAAGTTCCTCCTCAACTCAGTCCTAAATCTGCTTCCCCTTATTTTGAGGATATGCCCCCTGGTTCTTGTTTCACCCGCCAGTGGAAACAACTTCCCTTCTTCTATCTTATCTATTCCCTTCATAATCTTACATGTTTCTATAAGATATCCCCTCATTCTTCTGAACTCCAATGGGTATAGCCCCAGCCTACTCAATCTCTCCTCATAAGCCAACCCTCTCAACTCTGGAATCAACCTAGTGAATCTCCTCTGCACCCCTCCAGTGCCAGTATATCCTTTCTCAAGTAAGGAGATCAAAACTGTACACAGTATTCCAGGTGTGGCCTCACCAGCACTTTATACAGCTGCAACATAACCTCGCTGTTTTTAAACTTCATTCCTGTAGCAATGAAGGACAAAATTTCATTTGCTTTCTTAATTACCTGCTGCACCATCTGCTTACTAGATTACATATTCTGCCCCATGACTTTAAAACACACATTTATGACCAGGACTTTAGCTTCCAGTTCTTCAGTAACTTGTGACATGTGCTGCTTGGTGTAGGCCTGTCTCCTTTGTCAAGTTATTTGAAATGTTCTTTTTGTCAAAATAAAGCAGTTTTGGTGACTAGGCCATGACAGATTTCTTTCAACTGGGGATCCTGGCACACGCAGACGTGGCTGTTTCCTGGTCTTGATAGGTGGGTGCATCTTCAGAATGCCCCTTAGGGCTACTCATCATTGACCTCTTCCAACCTAGTATTTTTTTTGGGAGGGAGCACCAAAGAGCATTAAGGAATCCCAAGTCTAATAATGACCATGAAACCATTGTCGATTGTTTAAAAACCCACCGGGTTCACTAATATCTGCCGTCTTTACCTGGTCAGGCTTATATGTGACTCCAGACCTGCAGCAATGTGATTATATTGCCCTCAGTTCAAGGGCAACTAGGAATAGGCAATAAATGCTGGCCCAGCCAACGACATCCACATCCTGTAAGTGAATGAAAAAATACAAGGTTCCTAGCACTTTTGCTTGATTATCAGTAAATCAGGCTGTGCAGTTTTAACATCAATGCAAAGCAATTTTACTTTATGTAAACCAAGTCTGATTCTGGAACCAAAGCCTGAACTGAGAATAGAGAAGAAGATGATGGTGTAAAACAGCCAGCCAGTCCATTGCCACCTGATGGTAACAGTGAGAGTTTGTCCGTATTGGTTTGTCATTGGTGTGAGCTGGGATTGCTTCATGGCAGCACTGGGCTGCTGCTGCCTAGCCAGACGCTGATTGCAAGGGAATGGCAGCAAGAAGGAAATGCTCTGCAGTGAAATTTGTTCACAGAATTGAAAAAAAGCTGGATCATTAGGAGTGATTATTAGGCAGGGATCACATCTGAGCTTTCAAATAATACCAGAAACAATGTGAATCAAATCTCATCAATTTATAATTGTTATTCTGAGATTAAGTCAATGACTCAAAACTATTCTCAAGAGTTTTTCTGCAATTATGTAGATTCTAATGATCGTGGGAAAAATTAACGTTGCTGTTCACAATTTTTCCTGATAGTCGAGAAAGACATCAATAGGCAAAATGTGTATAATATCTGTGCATGATGACGTTACGAGGATTATGATGAGCTTATAATTACAAGAACATACGAAATAGGAGCAAGATTAGATCGTATGTCCATAGAGCCTCCTCAACCAATTAATATGACCAGGATTGATTGTGGAGGGTGATGCTATGGCCCCCCAGTGCCCTGTTATGTGTTGTGGTTGGAGAATTGTGCAAACACGATTGGCGTCAGGGAGAACTCCTTTTGGGACTCTCCACTGCCCTCCTATACAAGCCCCCCCCAGCGGTATCATAATTTGGTTCATGCCCAGCAAGACTGTAAATTAGATTAGCATATTTAAATCAGAAGTTAAATCTGCATTTCTGGGTTTTAGCCAGACTTGCCTAGTCCTTGGTATTCACCAACCTGCTGGCACAAAGCAAAGCTGGCAGGAATCACGACTGGTCTTCACAAATAGAGACCAAGTGTGCTGACCATGCTGGGTGAGTCAGAGGCCATTATTCCTGGGTAGTCAGTTGCTCAGGGACAGGGTTGGGCAGTGCTTTGGCATTTCCTCAGGGTGGCACTGGAAAGGGGTGAGGCCTGAAGATGTCACTGAAGTTGGTGGAAGCTGAAGCGGGGGCTCTGAAGGGATGACCTTAGGTGACCCTATAATAGGGTATTGCTCACTTGATGGAGAGTTGATGCTAGCAATTTGGGGTGGGGGACTGATGCCCCAGTACTGGTGAGGATGGAAGGGTTTTGGGGGGTGGGGGGGTGGTCAGGTAACCCTTAAGCCTGTGTAGTAAGAGGAGGGAGAGGGGTGACTTAGACATTTAGTGATGTGGCAGGAGGGTCCCTCTCCAGGGTTAAGGGTTGGAGGTGTTTCCCATGTGTGTGGGGGCTCACGATGTCCATGGAAGTGAGGTGAAGGGGGTGTTTGCCGTGGGTGGACCTTAAACTTTCCTTTCAGATTGGGTGCAAAAGGTGTTGCAATCTCTGAGGAGCCGATCTTGCCAGCATCTTTTGATCCTGCGCATCTCTTTGCTGGTAGCAATCTTCCCGACTCCAAAAGATGACTAAGGCCGGAATTCTCTGGTCTTGTCCACAGCTAAGGATTCTCCCATTCCGCTGCTATGAAAGGAGATTTGACTGAGTGTCAGATTCTCCATTCAATGTGACAGTGAAGCTGGGGCATACAACCTCAGTGAATTTCGGCCATATTTTTTGGGAGAATTCGGCCCTTTGGCTTGAACACCGTATTCGCCCACTCCCGTAACCATTGATTCACTGAGAGTACAAAGATTTACAAAGATTTGTAACCCTTTCCAACACTGGATACTCACATGAACATTCATGTGTTATTAAAAACACAACATTGTTTCTTCCACCATAAAGTATATATCACTAGCTCCTCTAGAATCAACCATATGTGTGCCAATGATGAGATGTGCTAGTACATTTAGCATTCTTACTGAGCTGTTTGCAGTAAATAATGATATACACATGTCACATGGGTAAAATGAAAACAACATATTGTGAAATATTTTCAAGTGGGATTTAAATTTGAAAATAAACCTTTGTATGCTCAGGTCTTATGTTAATAGCAGGGTAGTTGGACAGTTTTGGCCATCATGCAGAAGTTTCCCGTTTGACTAGTAGGTTTCTTTATAACTCATCTGTAGCTGCTGTATTTTCAGCTGATGGTGGGTTTCATTAATAAAGACGTTTCCCCTGCCACTGAATCACACATGATTTCCATTTCGAATTTGAATTGTAAAGGTGTGGGAAATGAGAGAAAGTGGCATCCAGTTCCAGTTACCTCATCGGGAAAAGCATGTTGTTGACAAAATCCCAGCCATTGTTCCAGATGTGGCCTCACCGAAGCCCAGTACAATTGTCATGAGATTCTTTATTTTGTGCTAGTGTGCTTGTAAGAAAGGCCAATGTGCCACTTATGTTTCTAACTGCTTATTGTACCTGCATGCTGGATTTCTGTTTCCCTTGTACGAGTGCACCCAAGTTCATCTGAATATCAACACTTGTGAATTTCATGCTTTTAAAAAAGAAAGTTTGTTTTTCTATTCTTTCATCTAAGGTGAATCACCACACTTCTCCACATTATAATCCCTTTCCCACCCTGTTCCCATGCACTGAACCTTCCTTTTCATCTTTGCAGCTTCTTTCTTCCTTACAGCTTGCATTCTACCATCAACAAACTTAGGTCTCTTCATCCAAGTCATGGATATAGTCTGTAAGTAGTTGAGGCCCCAGCACTGATCCTATGACACTCCACTAACTGCAGCCCACCAGTTTGAAAATGTTCTGTTTATCTCTATTCTTTGCTTCCTGTCCATTATCAAAAGTTCTATCCAGGCTAAGTATTACCCCCAACTCCATGAGCCCTTCTCTTGTATTGCATTTTTGTATGGCTGGACACTGAGAGTTACTGAAGATAACTCTTCAATTAACTATCACAATTTAATATAGAATCATTACAATGCAGAAAGAGGCCATTCAGCCCATCAACCCTGCACTGACAACAATTCCACCCAGGCCCTATCCCCACAATCCCTCATATTTACCCTCCTAATCCCTCTGACACCAGGGGGCAATTTAGCATGGCCAATCTATCTAATCTACACATCTTTGGACTGTGGGAAGAAACCAGAACAGCCAGACGAAACCCATGCAGACACAGGGAGAGCGTGTAAACTCCACGCAGACAGTCACCCAAGGCTGGAATTGAATCCAGGTCCCTGGAGCTAAGAGGCAGCAGTGCTAACCACTGTGCCACCATGCGGTCACTTAATTAATAATGGGAAGAGTGAACCTCCAGGAGAAAGGCTAAAAAGCAAGAATGTTGCATCTCGAGCAGGAATAGAAGAGGAGGGAGGGATGCACCTTCATCAGAAACCATCTTCTGAATTAATTTGCAGCCCTTCCTCCGCCCTACTGACTCAACCCCGCCCCGCCCCACCCCCCACCCCGCTCCCCACCCCATCCTGGCTTTCCTCCCCTCCCCACCCTGGTACCCCTTGAACTTGTCTGGGCCTCCAGTTCCTGGACTTAGTTCAGGTCACCTCCTGCATTTCTTTGCTGTCCACTGTGGCTGCTCTGTTGCTAGATTGGCCAATAGCTCTGTAAGGCAACACTTTCTCCCAAGCAGGGGGCAAAGTTGTGCCTGCAGCCGCTCAATGTTATTTGGGCAAACGTTGGCTGCAGGGCATATGGAGTTGGCGGGATGTGTTTCCTGTCGACCCTTTGGATAGCAGGAAGAGTGATTTTGCCATTTGAAGAATTCAGGTTATTATGTGTGTTTCATTAATAATAACTTCATTTCTAACTGCAACATTATTATTTACACAATGATCTGATGAAATAATCTCTCTGGTATGGGAAAGAGGTAATAGATTTTAATCCCTGCAGTCTGAATTTAAGGCACACATTTACCACATAACCATCTGAATGGAAATGCGTTAGAATGCAAAACTGGTCTGCAGCCTGGGAGGGCTTCTTAGCAATTCATCTTGGATATTTTATGTTATTTACTGTCGTTATCTGTTCATTACTGTCCTGCCAAGGACTCAGTCATGCAAATATTTCAGTGATTACAGGATTGGTTTCCTAGAAAGGTCATAATTTAACAGAAAAACTGCATTCTGCGAGCGATCTTGTAAAGTTTTCCACCCTCAGGTTAGGAAAGTATTTCAAAGCCTAGGTAGGGTGAGCTTAAATTTATTATTATGCTCCTTCTTGCAGCTATATAGCTTTCAGATATGCAATGAATCCTCGATAGGACCTTGATCCCATAAAAAGTGCATTCTTATATCAATTTTTCTTTGCAGCTTACACTTTGCAATGGATTACCTGATTACCTGATGGCACAATGGCCTATTTAGAGCATTTAAATACTTTTTTTCTGAGGTCTCTCACTCCAGTTATCAAATTGTAAAGTTTTATTCTCCAAATCAAAATGCAATTATGCAGTTTCAAATGAAGATATCTTAGGATACTTATGTTGCTTTCATCCAGGTTAAAGAGGTCATTTTGGAAGGATGATAGAGGTGGCCTGTGCTGCCCGGAAGCACACTGACAATACCGAACTCAGCTTTTGATTGTAGGTAGCTAATTAACTGAAAATGAAAGTCGAATATTCATTGTAAATGTTTGAAAGTGATTTAACAATTATGTGCGATTGTGTAACCATTATAGAGAAATGAAAGCAACTGGTGTGGTTCTCCTTTGCGCAGAGCTAAGGGGAGATTTAATCAAACCGTTCAAAATTATGATGGATTTGACAGAATAAACTTTTTTCTGGCAGGGGGGTCAGAAACCAAGGGACGTAAATTAAAGGTAATTGATAATTGAATGATAGGAGTAATGTGAGTTATTTGAGACCTCAAATGCATGCCTTAAAGGTTTGTGGAAGCAGTTTCATCAGTAAATTTCAGGAGTAAATTGAATATACACTTGAAGAGGTACAAATTGCAAGGCTATGGGGAAAGGGCAGGGGAGTGGAACTAATTAAATATCTCTTTCAAAGAGCCAGCGGAGTGATTCTATTAGTTACATTGTGCAGCCACACTGTGATTTTTCTCCCTCTCTGAAATATTTCAAATAATTCAAGTCCTTTACCTTTTGGAGGAACAGGAATAAGTCATTCAGCCTTTCAAGCTTGATCATAGCCAATGTATACATCGACTCCATTTCCCTGCCTTGCTTCATATCTCCTTGATATTCTAACTTCACAAAGCTCCATTGATCCTCAGTCTTGGAAACTATAATTGAGCCAGCATCCATGGCCTATTGGGGAGTGAGTAAATCACTACCTCTTTTGTGAAAAAATGATTTCCTGATTTTGCTCAAGATAGCTTTGCTCTAATTTTATGATTATGTCCCGATCTTGGATTCCTCTATCAAAAAAAATAGTTTTTCTGAATCTACCCTGTTGAAGCCCTTTATTAGTCTGAACCTCCCAGAGGAGTGGCAGTCACCATTCGATTGCCACTCCACTCCTACTTATCTGCACCACAATGGAGCTTTGCATTTCTGATGGGTCATTTTACCCTGGCTTCTTCAGAAATGTGCAGTGGTCTTCCTTCAAATTGTTTCCTCGTAGCACTGGATTGTCTGAGGGAAGATTAGCCAGGCCCTATTTTTATGTTCACTAATCCTTGAAAAACTTGGCACATTTAAACACCTTTTCAGTGTGTTAATGAATGGGTGCAGGAGTAACTGAACGTGTATGTGTGTAATTAGGAAAGGTGAATGAGATAAGTGAGTAAGTTGGTAGGGTGGGTGAAATAAGTGGGTAGGGTGACGGGTAAAGTGGTAAGCAGGTGTAGGGTAGCATCTGGGCAGTGTGGCAGGTAGGTGAGATGTTAAGTGTGTTGGGGGTAGTGGTCTACTGGGGATTAGTCAAGTAGGGACATCAGGGAGAGTTGAGAGGACAAGGGGAATCGTTGGGAAGGGGATGGTATTTGGTATATTATAAAGGGTAAACTTAATGGCGTAGATGATTATGTAGCCATTGATACCAGTCAATCATGCATTAGGCTCTCAACAGAAAGGTTAGAATGTCATTCCTATTCCGTAACCTGTTTAGATGTAGTATTAACAAACAAGTGTTAAGCAGATACCCGTGTATGTCTGTAGCCTATGTAAAGACCAATTCCCATCCCTATAGTCGAAGGGTGCGAAACACAACTCTCAGCATTTTGGTCTGAGTCATAATTGATGGAGTTTGCTGATTGGTGTGTAATAGGGGTGTGCTACATTGAGCTGTAACTGATGTCAATCATGTGAGAGATACAAAGAACAAAGAACAACCCAGCATGGGAAACAGGCCCTTCGGCCCAACGAGCCCGCGCCGCCGCATCACCCTACACCTATTCTACCCTGCATGTCTACGAATGGAACCCCTAACTTAGCCAGATTCAGGGGAGAATAGTGTCAATTTGGTAAAACCAATCAGCCTAAGAGCACATCTTTGAGGTGTGGGAGGAAACCGGAGCGCCCGGAGGAAACCCACACAACCACAGGGAGAATGCGCAAACTCCCACAGACACAGGCCCAAATCCATGTATCTGCACAGCTAGCAGTGCTAGTCACTGAGCTGTTGCGGCACCCGTCTACCGGTCCAGGATCAAGCACACACACTAGGCCACTCCCGGAACTAATGATGGCAGTTGATTGAACTTGACCACGTGCAAAATTATTGAACTTTTTGCTGCACTGCATTCAGGTTCTTGGGGCTAGACACCTAGCATTAACCAGTATGGTTTTGTGCTCTCACTCTGTTCCAAGAATTTGTTTGGAGAGCCTTCTGGCCCCCTGTGGTTAGGTTAGTTCTCTCCTTCTCTCACATTTATCAAAGTCCCCAGTGTAATCTCAGAAAATTGTGGAGCCTGCTCTCTCCCATATTGTACCATTCTTCTGTCTCTCCCAGAGTCAGCACCCTTTGCAGCATGACTCCTAGTGTATCCACAATTCACATCCCTTTTAAGGGGTGTAGGCTCGTATTAAGTACTGTGAGCAAGCATTAACCTCCCCCCTCTCCCCCTCCCCTGCTGATGGGTGCAGCCACTTGATAGCAAGGTTAGCTCTGGCTGCTTGTTTCAATCATGCTAATTAGCAGACCCAACGAAGTGTGTGTGCTGTCTGCATGGTAAGCAATGGGTATGGTTTAATCCAGCAGCGGGATTCCTGTGCGCATCTTCAGAGGCTATTGAATTTTGCCCTCGCACGTGCTATGATTAGCGAATAATTTGTTGAAGTTGCCAGAGAGCAAGTTAATGTATGCTGCACGTGGACTGCTAATTTGAAATCTCACTTGGTTGCAGAACATGTCACAATACAACATAACATGCAAGGAAATCACTTCATAACTTCAGATAAAAGGGAATTAGCCATGGTTGACCCATGGGTGAGGGTTCTTCACTCCTCCACTTTTCAGTAGAGATCTTCCTGTACAGCAAGTCAATGGAGGAAGAGAAATAAAATGGCAAGTCTCAAACAGAAAAATCAAACCTGCCAATAATTTCGCAAACATGTGAAAAGAAACTAAAAACAAAATCAACAAGAATGGGCACAAAACTATGTCCTATGTTTGAAATGGCCCAGATGGGGAGGTCCAATATATTGCTGTTTTCTACTTTGGGATAACTTGTATTAAGATCTATGAATCTATATTTCATTTTTGTAAGTTCATTGAGGTGATATTTGGAATGGGGTAATACAGTTCGTTAACAGCATTGAAAAATATAGATTGTACTCACTGCATGAACAAACATTAAGAAGGGGTTTAATGGAAGTGCTTCCAAATTATGAAGGGGTTTGAGGGTGAAAGATTATTTTCGCTGTTCCATAAATCAGTAAACAAGGGACATCGAATCAGGATTAGTACGAGAATATATGAGCATACAAATTAGGAGCAGGGATTATGCCACTCAGCCCTTCAAGCCTTTTCACCATTCAATAAGCAAATGGCTGATCTGACTAATCTCAACTCCGCATTCCTGCCTACCCATGATAACGTTACATTCCTTGCTAATCAAGAAGCTATCTTCTTCCACCTTAAAAATATTCAAAGCGTAAAGACAAAAGTCTCTCTGCAGTAGGTTAGTGGGCCAACACTCTGGGATCATTCTGAGATCGCCCTTCCTAACCAAGCAGCTATTGTACTGAGATTGACACAACTGTGATCAAAGGCTGTTCTGTGGAGGCGCTTCCCTCCACAGTGTTGACCCAGTAGCTGTGACCATTTCATCTGTGGATATTTGTACAACATGCAAAGAAAGTGGCTCCACCTTGCAGTGCAGTTTCTATCCCTTTCATGCATGGGCAGGAAGGCTGCAGCTCCTTCAGTGCTGGAGTACATTCAGGATAATTTATTGGATCAATTAGTCCCAAAGCCTACTAGCGGGCAGACCATTCTATAGTTACAAACAAGTTTTGAGCCAGATTTATTTAATAATTTCACACAGGATCATTTTTTCTAACAGTGATCATAATATAATCAAATTCAATGTCAGGTTTGAAAAGGAGAACGTAAGAAGTTACCATGATCCTAGATTCTGATGAGGCTACTTTTAACAGGATAAGACAAAGTTTGTCAACATTAAACTGGATTTAATTGTTACCAGGCAAATCTACCAGTGAACCATGGGAGATTTCAGAATCACAGAAATGTTATGGCACAGAGAAAGGTCATTCAACCTAATGTGTCTGCACCAACTCTTCAAATGAATATTATAACTTTATACCTTTTCCCTGTACCCTTACATATTGCTTCTATTCAAGTAATCATTCAATGCCCTCTCGAGTGCCCTCTTGAATGCCTCGATTGAACTTGCCATCACCACACTTGCAAGCAGAGTATTCCAGACCCGAAACATTCTTGTGTGAAAAAGTTTTTTTTTCTCGCATCATATTTGCTGCTTTTGCAAACCATTTTGAATCTGCACCCTCTCGTTCTTGATCCTTTTACGAATGGAAACAGTTTGTCCCTGCATATTCTGTCCAACCCCTCATGATTTTGAATATCTCAATCAAATCTCCTCTTAGCCTGCTCCTCTCCAAGGAAAACAGACCCAACTTCTCCAATCTATCTTCATAACTGAAGTTTTTCATCTCTGGAACCATTCTTATAAACCTCTCCTGTGCACGCTACGATGATCTACTGAGGGAGTTTTGCATTATCAGACTATTTCATTCAGATGTCAGCTTTTAGAAATCCCATAATTAACCACTAATTAATAATGCAGCCAATAAGCCACTAATCAAAGAAGAAAATTGAGTTTTCTTGCTGTTATTTTTAAAATTTATCCCTCAATAACCATCATTTAAAGGAGCGATTATCTGGCCATGTACCTCTTTACATCTGTGGAATCTCATGACATATAAATTGTCCTCCCAACATTAGAACTGCAATTTCACAAATACTATTGATTGTGAAATGTTTTGGAATATCCTCAGGACATATACAAATGTAATCTCTCTATTCCTGCAGCTACAATTAGTAGTCATTTGTTGATCAAACCCCTACCATGGTAGAAAATGGATGCCAAGTTATTCAAAATTATACTCCGCTCCACCACTTATCAAAGGGACAAGGTGACACGGCCTTCAGCTGAAGTAATTTAGATTTGCTAAAGTTTGGGTTTTTGTAAATTCATGTGGAAAAGTGTTGCTTTGAGAAAACATCCTTCCCCTCTGGTTATAAATATGGCATCCAATTCAACCTTTAAATATAGAAAAAAAAC
The DNA here is from genome assembly GCF_965287045.1 of Carcharhinus amblyrhynchos. NCBI lineage: Eukaryota > Metazoa > Chordata > Chondrichthyes > Carcharhiniformes > Carcharhinidae > Carcharhinus > Carcharhinus amblyrhynchos. The sequence continues at coordinate 75,784,407 of NC_137324.1, forward strand.
ACATAAACAATGAAGCCAATCAGAATATTTCCGTTTTTTTTGTTTGTGAAGTAAAATTAAACATATTGTTCTAGTGTGACAAATTAACAAGAAAACATACATTGCAGCCCATTGAAGTTTTTTCCCCCCCTACCCAATTGTGATGCACAGGAACTGTTCAGAGTAGAAAAACACCTCAGGCAATGTTTTTGATCATGGTGTGAGTAGTACAGTATGCCAGAATCCCTCACTGAGGGACTAATTAGCACATCCGAAATATAAAGGAAATGTGATGAGAAGCAAAATAAAAATAACTCAATAACAAACATGTTTTATGAAGATTATACTGTACATAAAACAAGCTGAAAAAAAACCATATATTTCTAATTGAAGGAAAGCTGTTGAGATTAAGTAAAAGAGAAACTACTGAAGAGATAAAAAGTTATGCCACAGAACAAAAATAATAGGGAAGAGGTGAAAAGAGTATTCAGTAGAGCACATATTTCTGCCATGCTGTGTTAACCCAGTGTTATTACAATTATGCAACACTTCCTTGAGGCTTTTCCCTGCCTGATTGATCCTCTGTAACTAAAAAGCTGAAAAAATAAATCATTTTATTAATAACTTCCATCTGACCATTGGCACATCCAGTAACCTGCTTTGAAAACTCAGCTCACATTTTGACAATTCTGACAAATTCCCCCACAGCAGCTGAGACAATCCACACCATTCTAAAACAATCAACAGGAATCTAAGTAAAACAATCCATGACATTCAGAAACAAAGTTAATTTCCCAATTCTAACGGTGCCTTTAAAAATTCTAGGACCTGGATTTTCCAAGCCTACTTAATGAGGTTTGGCTGACAGCCCAGACATTTATTAGAATAACAGGACACCTGGTCCCCAGAGGAAATCTTGTTTGACTGACACCTCAGGCTTTCTGTACTCTGTGTCAATTTCACAACGTTTGGTTACATATGTCAATTGATTTCAAGTTTTTCTGGCTTGTGCCTTTTGAAACTTGTTTTGAACTTGACGTTGGGGCCTGAGGGTTGGGTGACTGTGAAGAGGTTGGCATGGGGGCATGAGGGCACATAGGAGTGGGCAGAATGGCAAAGCATGGCATGGAGGAATGAGGAGACATGGGGTTGCTGATGTGCAGCATCTGGCATGGAACTTGAGGAGATATAAGGAGTGGATGGAGGGTTATAACTTGACATAGGTGGCATGGAGCAGGGGAACCCTTTGAACTTTTTTTTGAACTTACCTTTTAAGCAGTCTCCTCATGCGCACTTGGTTTCATGACTTCTCTAAGGGAATATGAACCACAACTCTTTGAAATCCTGGTCTGACTCCATGAAAATTGTGGATGGGTAGGAGATAGCTATCTCTGCAATGGGGCTGGCTAGGTTGGGAGTGGCAAATGCAGGCTCTTGACACAAAGCAGCCTGCACTCCTGAAAATTATACAGCCCAGGAATGGGGTCAGGAATACCAGAATTGGGACCTGCCATCATTTTTAAAGGGCTTCCGTGTCAACAAGACTCAGTGAAAATTCAGGCCATATTGTTTACAGACAAACTAGCAAACAAACAGGTGAAAATATTACCTCCATTTTCACTGGCAGAGGTAAAAATAGCAAAGACATAATGGGAGCGAAACAACAATTATACAGCTACAATTCAGCAAATTTAAGTGTCTGCAACATAAAAATAATCTAAAGATTATTGTGTGCATAGAATTTCAAAAGGCATTTGATAAATTACCTCACAACAGCCTTATAAGCAAAATTGAAACTTATTCAATTAAAGGGACGGTGGCTGCATGGAAACAAATTGTATCATATTCATGTCATGGTGGTAATAACACTGAAGTAGTAATTCAGAGGTCCAGGTTAATGCCCTGGGGAAATAGATTGAAATCCCACCATGGTGACTGGTGGAATTTAAATTCAATTCATAAATATGGAATATAAAGCCAGTCTCAGTAATGGTGATCGTAAAACCATCATTGATTGCTGTAATAACTCAGTGCTTCACTAATGTCCTTTAGGGAAGAAATCTGCCATCCTTGCCAGTCCTAAATGTGACTTCAGCAGGCAAAGCAACATTGTTGACCCTTTATTGCTTCTTTGAAAAAACCTAGCAAGTCATTCAGTTCAAGACCAATTGGCAGTAGGCAACAATTGTTGGTCTTGCTAGCAATACCAATGTCCCATGAAAGAATAAATTAAATAAAAATAACAGTGAATATCTATTTTGCCAGATGGAAATATATAGCAGTCTTCTCCAGAGGTCAGTATTTGGACAACTGCTGTTTTAATGTCTACTAATGATCTGGACTTGGGTTATCGAAAAAATTTCAGAGATGATAAAATACTCTGGAAGATTGTAAACGATGAGGAGGATTGTAATCAATTTCAGGAGGACAGACTGGGAAAATAGGTGGACATGTGGCAGATGAAATTTAATGTAGGAAAGTGTGAATACACTCATTTTGGCAGGAAGCATGAGGAGACACAATTACTGAAGCATCAGCAAGTGTATCTAAAAATGAGATGCCAACTTGGTGAAACTACAACACATCACTACATCCATACAGAACAGTGGAAACTGCATGCTACAGACAGAGCTAAAGAAACGCGCAAACATAGGAAAAGCTGCAGTCTTGCCACATCCTACCATGAACGATGGCAGGTAATTAGACAATTAATAGGAGGAAGAGGATCCTCAATGATGATAGAGCCCTGCACATGATGCATTTGCAACATCTTCAACTAGAGATGCCAAGTGAAACACCCAACTCAGCCTCCTACAGATGTCAGCCTTCAGCTAATTCCCACCACATGATATCAAGAAATGGCTGAGGATACTGGCCCTGGCAACATCTTGGCTATATTGCTGGAGATTGTGTTGTAGTTGTACAGACACTATCTGACAAAGTGGAAAATTGCCCAGGTTTATCCAGTAACAAAACAGTGGAGAAGTCCAATCCATTCAATCACCAACCCACTTCCAGCCATCAGCAAAGTAATGGAAAGTGTCATCAACAGTGCTATCAACAGCAATTACAAAGCCAGCTGGCACGTGCGCATTGAGATTCTGATGGCTATAAATGTTTTATATAAATGCACGTTTCTTTTCCTTTACTTCCCCCACCAGCAGCACACTGTGCACTGCAGCAACTCATTAGCCCATAATCTCTCACATGCAAACATACATAGAAATTAGGAGCAGGGGTAGAACATAGAACATTACAGCGCAGTACAGGCCCTTCGGCCCTCAATGTTGTGCCAACCAGTGGAACCAATCTAATGACCCTCTAACCTAAACTATTCCAATGCTATCCATATGCCTATCCACAGACCATTTGAACGCCCTTAAAGTTGGCGAGTTCACGACTGCTGCAGGCAGGGCATTCCACGACCTTACTACCCTCTGAGTAAAGAACCTACCTCTGACATCCGTCCTATAATTACCACCCCTTAATTTGAAGCTATGTCCCCTTGTGTTAACCATCTCCATCCGAGGTAAAAGGCTCTCACCATCCACCCTATCCAATCCATTGATCATCTTGTATGCCTCAATCAGGTCACCTCGTAACCTTCTTCTCTCCAATGAACATAACCTCAAGTCCCTCAGTCTTTCCTCATAAGACCTTCCCACCATACCAGGCAACATCCTGGTAAACCTCCTCTGCACCCTTTCCAATACCTTCACATCTTTCTTATAATGCGGCGACCAGAATTGTACACAATACTCCAAGTGCGGCCACACCAGAGTTTTGTACAGTTGTAACATAACCTCACGGCTTCGAAATTCAATCCCTCTACCAATAAAAGCCAACACACTGTACGCCTTCTTAACAACCTTATCAACCTGGGTGCCAACTTTCAGGGAGCTATGCACATGTACCCCGAGGTCCCTCTGCTCGTCCACACTACTAAGAGTCCTTCCATTAGCCCTATATTCTGTACTCCTGTTATTCTTACCAAATTGAATAACCTGACAGTTTTCCGTATTAAACTCCAACTGCCACCTCTCGGCCCAGCTCTGCAGCTTATCTATGTCCCTCTGCAAACTGTAACATCCGTCCTCACTGTCTACAACTCCTCCAACCTTGGTGTCGTCAGCAAATTTACTAATCCATCCTTCTACACCCTCATCTAGGTCATTTATAAAAATGACACAGCAGTGGCCCCAAAACAGATCCTTGTAACTGCACTCCAGGTTGAATATTTCCCATCAACTACCACCCTCTGTCTTCTATCAGCGAACCAATTCCTGATCCAAACTGCTAAATCACCCTCAATCCCATGCATCTGCATTTCCTGCAGTAGCCTACCATGGGGAACCTTATCAAACGCTTTGCTAAAATCCATATACACCACGTCAACTACCTTACCCTTATCCACCTCTTTGGTCACCTTTTCAAAAAACTCGATAAGGTTTGTGAGGCACGACCTACCCTTCACAAAACCGTGTTGACTATCTCTAATCAATTTATTTCCCTCTAGATGATTATAAATCCTATCCCTTATAATTCTTTCCAAAACTTTGCCCACAACAGAAGTAAGGCTCACTGGTCTATAATTCCCAGGATGGTCTCTACTCCCCTTCTTGAACAAGGGGACAACATTTGCTATCCTCCAGTCTTCCGGCACTATACCTGAAGCCAATGACAACATGAAGATCAAAGCCAAAGGCTCTGCAATCTCCTCCCTAGCCTCCCAGAGAATCCTAGGGTAGGCTATCCAGCCCCTCAAGCGTGCTAATGGCTGATCTCATGTGATCTCAGCTCTATACTACTGCCTAATCCCTATTACTGCATTTCTTAATCAAAGATCTGCCTTACAATATATTCAGTGGCCCTGCCTCTACCCCTCTCTGGGGAAGCGAATTCCGTAGGATCATAACACTCTGAGAAAAACCTTCAATGGGAGATGCCTAAACTGTGTTCTGTAGTTCTAGGCCAGAATGGTTTAAGCAGAGGCTCAAACCCAACAGCGTGTGATGTCACGTGAGAAGATGTTGGGGCATGCATCCTAGCATCATCACGCATTCACATGATATTTTCACTAGGTGGGCATGCTTGGAAGTCGGAAAGGCACCCGCCGATAATTAAGCGGGCAATTAAGCCGTTAAGGAGTCAAATAAATCCATTTTCCGTGGCCTGTCCAGTTTTACGGTTGATGGGCAGGGTCAGTGAGTCAGGTGACCTTTCTGCTTTTGCTTTAACCTCAATCCAAGACAGGATGGAATGTCAGGGAAGCAATTTACCAAAAATATATCAGCTGTCAGGTGTTTGAATGTGCTGCACAGACGCGGTTTGCTGCAGATTTTCATTAATTTGTAGAGGTCTGCAGCTCCTTGAGACAGTTCTGCAACAGCTGACAACCTTGAGGGAACCCAGTAGATGTATCAGCCTGCACCCTCACTTTTCTTGGCATCCTCCCTGGCCATGCTGAGTCTTTGTCAGTACACTTTGCATGCTGGCTGCCCACTATTTGGCCAGCCAGCGTGAAATCACGTTTCGGGGCCAATCGCAGCCAGAAGTGCATTTTGCACCTGCTTCTAGGCCCAACAGTTGTGCACATATCAGACCATGATCTCTCCTACAAGGGGAAGTATGCTTTCAGCATTCTGTCAGGATCTTATATTTTAATAAGTTCACTTCTCATTCTTCTGAACTCCAATGGATGCAGGCTTAATCTATCCTACCTTTCCTTATAAGCTAACCCCTTCATCCTAGGAATTAGTCAAGTGTGATTTCTCTGAATTCCTTATAATATAGTTATATCCCTAAAGGAGACCAAAACTGTACACAGTGTTTTAGGTGTTGTCTCACCAATGCTTTATTCAACTGCAGCAAAACTTTCTACTCTTATATACCATTCCCCTCACAATAAACAACAAAATTCCATTTGAATGGGTGGCACAGGAGTTCGCACTGCTGCCTCACAGCACCAGGGACCCGGGTTCAATTACAGTTTTGGATGACTGTCAATATGGAGTTTGCACATTCTCCCAGTGTCTGTGTGGTTTCCTCCAGGTGCTCTGGTTTCCTCCCACAGCCAAAAAATGTGCAGGTTTGGTTGACTGGCCAAGGTAAATTGCCCCTTGGTGTCCCACCTTTAGAGTGATTGTCCCAATTTAAAGAATTCCAGCCACTTTTGTGAGTTTAAAAATAGAAAAGGCTATTTATTATCACACATGGGTGTTTAAAAAAAAGGAATGAGTGGAAATTTCCCATAATTAGTCAGAGTGTCAGGTTCTAACTGAAAATGGACGTGAATCACTCCAGATGCACAGTTGAGTTTTCAGACCAGATTATCTTGCAGTCTTGATAAAGAAATCTTGTTACATCACCAGTGAGGGGTGGGGGGAACTCAGGATACGTGATCTCGCAGGCAAGAACCGCGTTTCCCGACTGTCACAATATGTTGCATCCATGTTGCTGTTCTTGCTAATGGCAAACACAGGTTTAAAATTGCTCCCAATGTCTCGCTCGTTCACCTCATATTTTGGAACACACAGAAAGATTAAACAAAGATGTAGGAAATGCAGTTTGCTTAGAAAGTTACCAAGTTGAATGAGTTGATATTTTTAGTTGAAGATCTTGTAAACAGAGAATTCCTAATATGTTGTGAAGCTTCTTGCAGGTCATTGGTTCTCTGGTGAGCATTATTTTAGAGCAAGTTGGGGAGACTCCTTCTCCCACTTTCTAGGGGTGATTTTTTATTAACTTGTCTATTAACTGGGCAGCACAGTAGTCACAATTTCTGCCTCGCAGTGCCAGGGATCTGGGTTCGATTCCCAGCTTGGGTCACTGTCTGTACGGAGTCCACACGTTCTCCCTATATCTGTGTGGGTTTCCTCTTCCCACAGTCTGAAAGGTATGTTGGTTAGGTGCATTGGCCATGCTAAATTCTCCCTCTAGGTATGCGAACAGGCACTGGAGTGTGGCGACTAGGGTATTTTCAAAGTAACTTCATTGCAGTGTTAATGTAAGCCTACTTGATCAATAATAAAATAAACTTTATAAATTTTGTGTAATTGACTTGCAGGTATGTTCTTATCTGTATTGCATGCAAGAAACAATACTTCTCATTGTATCCCACTACGTGACAATAATAAATCCAATCAAATCAAATCAGTAGCTAACTCCTAGATTTCTGACCAAAACTGGTTCTTGCTGTTTGTAAAAGCAGATCACAAACATGGATGTCTCACCATGTGACCTGTTACAATTCCAAAGTCCTTTTCCAAATAAGGGTATGTATGCATCACTTATATATTCTGTGTGATGATTTTCACACCTTGAAGCAGCTAATGTCTTTATATCTGAATGACCCATCCAATTTGAAATTAGTTCCCTTTTGAATTAGTTCCAGGGAATAGGCATTGAGTCAACATCAGTGTAGATAATTCCATTTGTTCCCTGAAACAGGGGAATGATTCAATCCACAAGAGAAGTCAGGCGATCCTCAGGTGGCCATCTTCCTGTAACCTTTTGTAGGTTGACAGGCTGACTCTTTAATTGCTTTGGAATTTGTAGTGTATATTAATGCAAATATTTGGCCATCTTAGCAGCTGCTTTTTTTAGGTCAATGAAATGCTGTTGTTCAGTCTTTTAAATCTTGCCCAGTAATTTGTACGCAGTAAATAAATGGTAATTTTTTATGTAAAGCATGGTTTTGTGGCAGTATTTTATTTGACTTATTCAATTAGTTCTACTCCTCTACTGCCACACTGGAAACTTGTAAAATGTTTCCCTCTGATAGTTTTACAGTAATTGGAGAAAACAATTTGGCAATTTTCCTTTTTTTTTACTATTCCCTAGCCCAATGCATCAAAATATTTTGTGTAATACTATGACTATTGCAATGGCTAATTCCTGTATGGTCTAAAATGTATAATTACAAAGTAGCCTATAATGCCCTAACTACGTTAGGGACTGTGGGTTTTACACAAACAATATGTGGTTTGCATATCGGAAGTGGAACGTTAAGGCCCTGCTCAACCTGAGATTGAAGAATCCACCCGAGGTCAATGGACCTTCCCATTGACCACCCCTCATCCGCTTTGATTCCCATGGTGGGTGGGGCAGTAGAGTTCCACTGGTAGATTGAAACTAACAACAACAAAATTTATTGTAAGAGCTGTTAACTGTACAGAGTTGAAATTGAAACTAGGTAAGAGGCTGTGAAACAGCTCAATGGCATCATCATCAAATCATGTGACTGGCTCTGAACGCAATCATGCAACCACTTAAATATATAACAGAATTTTTCCTATGCTAACAGTAGTATTGCCGAAGTGAATGGTAGTAACATTGGGAGGACTTTTAATGCCATTTCCCAACTCCACAGTGGATGTGAGGAGGACAAGGAGGGTTAAACATTAAAAATTGCACAAAGTGACTGTAGCCTCTCACATTTACGGTGATAGATTGGCTCTTGAATGACAGAACAGTTCATGTAATTATTTAAATCAGGTTCCCATAATGCCAAGGAAGACTCATTTAAATATAATTCTGGCTTGCCTGGCTTCCAGGGCTTGTAAAACCCAGTAGCTAAATAGAAATGGGTACAACCAGATCAAGTCAGCAAGTAACTGCCATCCTATGCATTATGCCCCACAATATTTGCTGACTGTATCCAATGCTCGCTGATCATTATTATACCCCAGTACTATATCTATGTTTGCCTCCCCTATGCGCCATGGATTTTTGCCAATTATTGGGGACCATCATCAATGTCCTAGGTGGGAAACACCAACAAAAGTTGCATTGTGATGCTGGATTTTCTTCTGCATGCACTCTCCTCTGCTCCCTCTTCACCTCCCTGTAAATATTACGGACATAGTGTGCTTTTAATTATAATATTTCTTCCATCCAACTTATTGGTGCTTTGGAAGGGAACAAGTGAATGCGCTTTCAAAGATTGCAGCCTTCAATCCATTTTGTATTGCAAGGGGTTTATTTAAGATGAAGTAGCTTGTCAGTGTAAACTCTAAAGGGGAGTGTTGAATCCATACAGTTCACTGTAGGCCACAGTCAACTGGTCGAGATAGATGCCTGATTGATAGAGACACTGTGAAGGAGTCCGGTATCTTCCATTTTTACACCAGGGGAGTTGCAGAATGAGTGTGGATGTTTTCCAGAGAACATCAATCAATATCTGAGTTGATGATTTATCAGCTGTAAAATTAGAAGGATTTAGAAGAAGGAATGTATCCCTTTGGGTGTAAAGCAAACTAACTAGACCAAATTGATGAACAATTCTAAAACAAAAAAGTCAGTTACGATTGTTTTCAATCAAAGCAATTGTGCTCAGCACTTTAAATGATCAATTCACATGAAAGTGAGTGAGTTAAGTCATTGGACAATTATGGGATCCAACCTGACTTTGCATGCCCCGGTTTTTTTGTCAATTTGCAGATAGCAGTTTTGTATTTGCTTTGAAATTGTGGCTGTCCCTAGTTGCCATTACTTTTAAAATTACAAAATATTTGTTGCAGTCATGCCATGCCGGAGGCTGAGGCTACACTCTGTGGTCAGTGAACAGTCACTTGGGAAAAGTAAATAGAATGCACACCTTGATTTTTTTGGGATTTTGTCTTTGTTCCTCAGGCTAAGAGAAAACCATTAGAAAACGACAGATGGATTTTTCTCTTTAATTATGTTGATGTAATGGAAATTGGCTGCTGAGATCTAGAGTATTGATGGCAATTACACAATTTTAATGCCATAAATCAGAGCATATGTGCTTGCAAATATTCCCTACTTAACAATTTTACCTCAATGTAATTGCAAATTTCCATAGGGTAAATAGCTGCACATTTACTATAAGTATGCTGTGTTAGCTTATAAATCAGTCATAGACAAGATAGAATTGAATTATGCAAATAACAAGCTATTATTGCTTTCTGTCACTTTTTCACAGACAAACTTCACATACTAGCAGATTAAAGTAGAGCTCCACTCTTTTCATCAACTGACTTTTTGAGGAAATAATTCATTTTAATTCTTCATAAGGTATATGTTATTAGGTATACATTATTGCAAGAGAACTCATTCAGGAACATGCCCTGATCTTAAACATTAGTTGTTGATAGATACGTAGATATGTAGACAATGTGGAGTCTATATGGATAGAGTTGAGAAATACTAAGGGGCAAAAAACATTAGTGAGTGTCATATATAGACCCTCAAACTGCAGTGGTGATGTTGAGAATGGCATTAAATATTAAATTAGTTATGCATGTGATCAGGGAATATTAGTGATCATGGGTGATTTTTATCTGGATGTAGATTGGGCAAATCAAATTAACCACACTGCTATAAAGCAGGAATTCCTGGAGTGTATACGGGATGGTTTTCTTGACCAATATGTGGAGGAACCAACTAGCGAGCAGGCCATCTTAGACTGGGTACTGTGTAATGAGAAAAGAATCATTGCCAATTTAGCTGTACAAGACCCTTTGGGGATGAGCGACCATAATATGATAAAATTTTTTATCAAGATGGAGAGTTGATTCAGCGACTAGGGTGCTGAATCTTAATAAAGGAAACTATGAGGAGATGAGGCCTGAGTTGGCCTTGATAGATTGGAGAAAGTTACTTAAATGGATGACAGTGGATAGGCAATGCCAAACATTTAAGGACGCTCCGGGGAACTGAAGCAACTATTTATTCCTGTCTGGCACAAAAGCAATATGGGTAAGACGGCCAATCCAAGCCTTACAAAGGAAATTAGAGAGAGTATCTGATCTAAGGAAGAAGTATACAGAATGGACAAAAAAAAATAGGTCTGAGGATTGGGAGCAGTTTAGAATTCAGCAAAGAAGGACCAAGGGATTGATTAAGAAGGGGAAAGTACAGTACGAAAGTAAGCTCGCTGGAAATATAAAGACTGACACTAAGAGTTCCTACAGATACGTGAAGAGAAATAGGTTGGTGAAGACAAACGTAGGTCCACTACAGACAGATTTCAAAAAGAGAGGTAGAGAGAAAACAGGGAATTATAGACCAGTAAACTTAACATCGGTATTGGGGAAAATTCTCAAATCCATTATCAAGGACTTTATAGCAGAGCATTTAGAAAACAGTGGCAGGATCAGACAGAGTCAGCATGGGTTTTTGAAAGGGAAATCATACTTAGCAAATCTTGTGGAATTCTTTGAAGACATAATTAGTAGAGTTGACAAGGGAGAGCCAGTCGAGATGGTATATTTGGACTTGCAGAAAGTGTTTGATAAAGTTCCGCACAAGAGATTATCGTGCAAAATTAAAGTGCGTGGGATTGGGGGAAGTGTATTGAAAGGGTTAGAAACCTGGTTGGCAGAGGGAAACAAAGAGTAGGAATTAATGAATGCTTTTCAAATTGGCAGGCAGTAACTAGTGGGGTGCCACAGGAATCAGTGCTGGGACGCCAGCTATTCACAATACATATTAATGATTTGGATGAGGGAACAAAATGTAACATCTCAATGTTTTCAAATGATACCAAGTTGGATGGGAGTGTAGATGTGATGAGGATGCAGAGATCCTTCAGAATGATCTGGACAGGTTGGGTGAGTGGGCAAATCCATGGCAGATGCAGCATAATTTGGATGAGTATGAGTTTATTCACTTTGGAAGCAAAAACAAGAAAGCAGATTACTACTTGAATGGCTATAAGTTGGGAGAGGGGAATGTGTCACAGGACCTGAGTATCCTTGTGCACCAGTCACTGAAGGTAAGCATGCAGGTGCAGCAGGCAGTAAAGAAGGCAAATGGCATGTTGGCCTTCATTGTGAAAGGTTTTGAGTACAGGAGCAGGGATGTGTTGTTGTGATTATCCAGGGCCTAGGTGAAGCCACACCTATTGTGTGCAGTTTCACTCTTCTTTTCTGAGGAAGGATGGTCTTGCTCTCAAGGGAATGCAGCGAAGATTTACCAGGCTGATTCCAGGGATGGCGGGACTGATGTATGAAGATACATTGACTAGGTTAGGATTGTTTTCCTTGGAGTTTAGACAAATGAGGGCGGATCGCATATAAACTTATAAAATTCTAAGATGATTAGACAGGATAGATGCAGGGAGGATGTTCTCAATGGTGGGGGAGTCCAGAACCAGGGGTCACAGTGTGAGGATTCAGGGTAGACCATTTAGGATGGAGGTGAGGAGACATTTCTTCACCCAAATAGTGGTGTGCCTATGGAATTAATTACCACAGGAAGTAGTTAATGCCAGAACATTGGATGTATTCAAGAGGCGGCAGGATATAGCACTTGGGACAAATGGGATCAAAGGCTATGGGGAGAAAAAACAGGATTAGGCTGTTGAGTTGGATGATCGGTCATGACCTTAATGAATAATGGAGCAGGCTCGAAGGGCCAAACGGCCTCCTCCTGCACCTATCTTCTATGTTTCTATGTTACTGTCTCCGAATAAACCAATGCACCAGATTGTAAGGTAAGTCAGAATCACAGAATCCCGTCAGTGCAGAAGGAGGCCATTTGGCCTGTTGAGTCTGCACTGATGACAATCTCACTCAAGCTCTACACCTGTAAGACCACATATTTACTCCGCTAATCCCCTGACACTAAGGTAAATTTAGCATGGCCAATCAACACAACCCACACATCTTTTGAATGGACTCATGGATTTTCACTGATCTTGTACCAGAATATGACAGAAAATGCTTGATGAGTTACTGAATTGCAGAGTTCATGCAAATATGGTACAATTCCCTTCCCTTTTTGCATTTGAAGGCTCAGGAAATGTAAGACCAACCCAGTTACAGAATAATGTGAATTTATTGCTCTTTGGCATAGTAAGGATTTTAAGGGAATAATTGAATTTTGTAACTCATGTTTTCTGGGTGGAAATTAAGACAGAAAGGTCCTCCACCTCTCCCCTCTCACAACTTCTCACCCTCCACACACCCCCCAATGCCCCATTTGTACCACCTCATGGCTCCAACCAAGCAAAGAATGGATAATGAGGCTTGAGTCCGTGTCCAATCATCAATTAGAGTATTGAAACAACTGTACCCCAGGGAAAACATTGCTTGATTGATAGCTCTGGCTCTCTGATCTATACTGTCAATTGCGCAATGTTTAATTACATAAAATAAAGATGCTTTAATGCTTGCAGTTTTTGCTTTGGTACTTTAAAAAATTTGGTTGATTAATATTTCTAGTGATCTGTAGTGAAAATAGATTTTTGAGAAAGCGGAAAGTTATGAATAAATGACTTTTTTGGAAAGCCTCTAATACATCTTATTGTCATTATAGGGGTCATTAGTTTGATATAGAGTGTATAATGGGTGAATTGACATGGACATCTCATGGCCTGGCATGCAGAGTCTGACAGGAAAAAGGGAAAGTGTTGACGGGCTTAGCTTGCCATAGCAAGCTATGAGGGGCAAGTGTGTGGGCATAGTTTGTCATAGGGGACATGGGTAAAACACTTTGAATTTAACTTTCCCAATATTCCCTCTTCCCACTATGGGTTATGGCACCTCTGAGGTGCTGTGCGCTACAAATCTCTTATAAGCTAGTCAGACTCCATACAAATTGTGGGTAACAAGGGCATGCCGATCCCCACAATGGAGCAGACATGGTCTGGAGTGTAGGGTGCATGCACATGACCCAAACCAGCCAGTACCCTTAACCTGCACTGGTGAAAGTTGGGGGCACTGGGAATGGGGTTGGGAATCCTGGACTTGGATCCTGGCAGCCAGTTTCATACCTCCATGGAGTCTCGCCAACTACAGGAAAATCCAGCCCAATATGTGATAACTTATGGCTCAAAATACATGTTTGTTATCAGAAGAAAAATGGTAGTTTGATGAAGGTTTGATAGATAACAATTAATCAACTAAGGCATATTAACAATAGAAGATCTGGAGATGATTGCACTTATGCAGAAATCCAATTCTGAGATATTTCACTATATAATTCAGTGCAGGTTCTTATGCTGCAGTGCCCTCTAGCTGTGCTATAAATATAACAAATACACTTAGGAATATGCGTTCTCCGCATGAGAATTGTCAGGGCAGTGAAATTGCCCCATATAAAACAGAAAAGTAGAATGCTTCCATCAAAGCAGAAGAGAAGAGTATTTCAGATAAATGCATTTCATATTTGCATGACAGTATACCACAATGTAATTTGGGTGCAATGTACTTAGTTGTTTTCTACCCTTTAGTGCTAAGGGTACGGGATTGGTTATCCATAGAGAAACAAAACTCTTCAGTCTGCAGCCTTGGAGTCACATTTTTTACTGAATTTGACCAAGTATCAACATCGCAGTGACTGAGATAGAAAATATGTAGTAATGTGTCTTTTTGTTAAAATACCCAGGCTTTCATTAAATGTATATATGGCAGGAATAATAGACTTGCAGGTAGGAAAAGCACAGAAACAGACCATTTGGCCCACTAAGCCTGTGTTGATTTTATTTTCCACAGGTACCACACAGTATGATCTTACTTTCTACACTGCTTAATATTCCTGTTTTACAAACAGCCATCTAATACACTTGTACACTTTACTTTGGGGGTGGGGGTATGGTGGAATAATATTCAGCTCAGGCATGTCAATAAAAGAAAGATTGTTTGGTTGTCAATTGGAAACTCCCAGTCTTCACCTCTGGGGCTAAACTAGTAGCCACCCCAGAAGCCTCTGGGCAGCATTTTCAATCTGGGGGCAGGTCAGGAAAGTTTCTGTAAGTAGCAGTCATCAGCCTCAATGTTCACAGAGATGCTTCCTTGATTGGCCTGGAGACTAGTTTGCCATCCAACAAAGGAGAGTGGGCAGGGCACTGGAGGCCTACTGGAAAATCGCAATCTGTCTCAACTGATTGGCCTCGATAGATTCCTAATAAGCCATACCAGCTACCTGCCACATGCAGACAGGTAGCTCTGTCTCACCCTGAACCTGCCTCCACAAAAATGGCCCTGGGATAGGATGGAGCCAGGGAACCAGAGCACAAGGGTTAGTTTTCACTCCTGTCTATCTCCATTCCAAGCCCCAGTATGGGCCAAGAATCTTGCCCTCTCTTTCAACATAGACTAGTGGGAAAGATGGTTAAAAATCAACATTATTTTTGGTATTTGTTTTCTAATTTTCCCTTTAAGTCTTAATCTTGGGCCTGTTATTACAATCTTGTTATCAAATGGAGCTAACCTATTCCAACATTATTGTAGCCTTTCAGAATATCACAAGCCTCCGTGAGATCACTCCTAAGCATTTTCATTTTGGTTAATAAGAAGTCACTATTTATTCATATTTAAACTGTTTTAATTTTGCTACTTGATATGATCTCTATTATGTCTGGATTACACTAGTCATTTTTGGGAAGCGTTCAATGAGAGTAAATTCTACATAGCTAATGACAACCTATGGGTTAATAGTTAGTTCCTCTTTAAGTAATTAAAAGTTTATTTATTAGGGTCACAAGTTAAAACTCCAGTGAAGTTACTGTGAAAATCCCCTAGTTGCCACACTCCGGCGCCTGTTCAGATACACTGAGGGAGAATTTAGCATGGCCAATGGACCTAACTAGTACGTCTTTCGGACTCTGGAAGAAAACTAAAACACTTAGAGGAAACCCACACAGACACAGGAAGAATGTGCAGACTCTGCACCAACAGTCACCCAAGCCAGGAATCGAACCCGGGTCCCTCATGCTGTGAGGCAGCAGTGCTGATCACTGTGCCACCATGTCACCTAAAGTTACAACTAGTTCAAGGTTTCCTGACTTTTGTCATTGCTACTAATCAGCTTGGTTCAGTTAGTAGGGTGTGTGTTCCGATCGATTCCCAGCTTAGGTCACTGTCTGCGGAGCACATTCTCCCCATGTCTGTGGTTTCCTTCGGTTTCCTCCCACAGTTTGAAAGACGTGCTGGTCAGGTGTATTGGTCATGCTAAATTCTCCCCCTTTGTACCCAAACAGGTGCTGGAGTGTGGTGACTAGGGGATTTTCACAGTAACTTCATTGCAGTGTTAATGTAAGCCTAGTTGTGACTAATAGAAATACTTTACTTGAACATAATTTTGGTGCCTCACTAGAGACCTTGTGAGAAAAGTCCAGGTCTGTGTGGCTGGAAAGGAATTGCAACATCATGGGTAGGTAATTGGATGTTGGAGGGCAAAACAAAATGCTTGGACAAATCATCGTTGTTTGTAATGGAGAAGGATTGAAAGTGCATGGAGCACTTGTAGGCATCATCGCTGGGTCCACTTTTGTTCTTTACATATGCAGAACATGTTGATTTGAAACACAATACCAAAAATTATTGATAACAGAAATGGAGCAGGTTTGTAAAACAGTGAAGAACCTGTAAGAGATTTTAGGATGATGTGGATAGACTAACAGCTTGGTTCAATATGTGACTGGTGCAATTTAATGTTAACAGGTGCAAGGTCATAGGTACTAGGTGAAAAGAAAACACAGAAGCAAAGTATTCACATGACAGAAGAGCACCATAAGATATTGGTGAACCTCAGGGTTCAAATCATAATTTTATGAACTGCCAAGTATAGATTTGTAAATATATACAAAGGATCCATAAATATAAAATAACAATCCGGGATGGAGGGATTGGGGGGGTGTGGTGCAATAAGGGGTAGCAACCAGGAGATTTTCTTGCCCCTGCTTGACCTGATACCATGAGACTTCATGGGGTCTACAGTAGAGGTTAAGGACTCCCACAGTTACTGTCTGTATACCACTGTGTTGCCGCCACCTATGGCGGGTCTGCCATGTTGATGGGGGCAGGACATTGCCAGGAATGGTGATGGTGCTGCCTCTGGCATTGTCTGTAAAGTATGATTCTGTGGGTATGACTACATCAGGTTGTCCCTTGGCTAGTCTGTCCATTACTCTATTTGAGACAAAACTGGGGGAGGGGGGGAGGGAGGTGCCTGTGGGTGGGGGGGGGAGGGGTTCTGGTGTCCTGGGCAATATGTCTCTCTCAGCCAACATCATTTGAACGGTTTATCCGTTTAATTTGCTGTTTGTAGGTTCTTGGTGTCATGATTACCATGTTTCTCTCATCTTGAACTTGATGAAGGAGCAGCGCTCTGAACGTTTCTGATTCAAAATAAACCTGTTGGACTTTAACCTGGTGTTGGGAGGCTTCTTACTGTGTCCACCCCAGTCCAATGCCAGCATTTCCACATCATCTCTATATAACAACAGTAACCGCACTTCAAAAGTGTTCAACGGGCATAATATGGGGCAATAGCTTTTTCTTCCATTGGCTTCTAAAACATTGCAGTAAGCAAAAGGGAAAAAGTGCTGCCACCTCTGGTGTCCCCTTATGGCAGCATGTTCATCTCTTGCGTTCAATCCCACAGAGGCTGTGGACTACCTCAATTAGCAGCGATTTATTTTAGCTTGAACATTTTTCCAATCTGTGCTCTGCAATCAATCCATCTTTCTGTTAGATATGTCAATAAAATGGCCACAGTTTAAATGGAATTTTGACAAAAAGAAAGTTTGTTAATTAATCAAGCAATTAATGGACAGAATCAACAACCAAAGACAACCATGTCCTAAATTTTAAGAGCAACAGCACAAACGAAACTTGTAAAGGAGTTAATCAAAAACAGATTCACTTATGGTCATCCAGTGATAGACATGCACACCAATCTTATTGTATACAAGACGAGCTCAAACTACACATTGTTTTGCCCTCTAATGACCCAAACAGGAACAAATAATTATTTATGACATGATGCTTCTCCTTCTAATCAGCTGGTAAACCCTTATCACTAAGCTTGCTGCAAATGGCCCATATCACTGCATATGTCTTGATGATTCTGTCCTCCAGTTGGAGAGGAAAGAATGCCTCAGTGCTTTGATATGAAATCACTGGACAGACAAAAATGCTGTAAGCACTTCTCAAAATAAAACCATTGAGCAACTTGAACAGAGGGAGTTCATTGATACCTAAGGGCTTGGTAAAACATGGTGTGGAAACCAAAAGAAAGCGCAGGAAAATTAATCACTTGAGAATTTGCTTTTTGTAATCTGTATACTTCAATAGCAAATGTCAATTTGACTCACCTTTTGGGATAGGAGGAGGCCTGAGGGTACAAATGGATAACAAACAATTCTGTGCAGACAGTGATAATATTCAATGTCGAGCATGTATCCTATCATGTTGTGCAATTCTTGAATCACTTTAATGGGACATGAATTCTCACAGTTTGAGTGAGTCACCTAGGAAAACTGTAAACAGAATTTAACAAACTCTCCCACAGTGAGTATGGTTTTGGGGGGATGGTGGAGGGCATTTAATCAGGCGGGAGGCTGGTGATTGGAAACCCCATCCTCTGCTTACCTCCATGCTGTTAGGTCTGTGGAGGAAAATCTGCTCTGCTACCTATAAAGAACCTTAAGTGGGAAATTATTGAAGAGCCTCATCTGTTGCTACTTGTACTAACCCAGCAGTGTGTAGACGGCTTGCCACATGAGGAAAATTATGAGTAAGCTCATGTGCTATTACTTGGGGCACTCAGGAGGGGTCCCTTGTTCAAAGGCACTCAGTGCCTGATCAAAGGACCCGACATTGGGAATGGGGGGAGAGTCTGGGTCTGCTGAGTGCTACCCCCTGCTTTTGCTGCTCCCCACTTTCTCTTCCCCTACCTTTCTCCCCTGACCCTCACCCTGTAGACCACCACCTACCATCACTGTGGCTTCAGATGAAGCAACCAACCTTGACAATAAGTCCTGGGGGCGGGATGAAGCCTCCACATCCTTCAGGTAGAGTGGCACAGAATTGACCACTATATTCCAATTGCAGCCTAAGATTCTACAAAGCTGCAACATGACTTGTCAATTTTTAAATTCAGTGCCCCAGCCAATGAAGGCTCACATGCCTTCCAGTGTACGTTTTGGTGGGTAAGGAAGTCTGCTGGCAATGAAATGTTGGGGAAGTATGGCCTGTCCCACTTTGTCATTGTATCCCATTCTTAAAAATCTCCATTGACTCCCTGATCTCAATTCAAATTCCTGTTTGCAAATTCCTCCATGTCTTCTCTGGGTGGCATGATTGCACAGTGGTTAGCATTGCTGCTTCACAGCTCCAGGGACCTGGGTTCAATTCCCAGCTTGGGTTACTGTCTGTGTGGAGTTTGCACATTCTCCTTGTAGGTTTCCTTCAGGTAGTCCGGTTTCTTCCCACAGTCCAAAGGTGTGCGGGTTAGGTTGATTGGCCATGCTAAAAATTGCCCCTTAGTGTCCTGAGATGCATAGGTTAGAGAGATTGATGGGTAATTACGTAGGGATATGGGAGTAGGGCCTGGGTGGGATTGTGATCAGTGCAGACTCGATGGGCCAAATGGCCTTTTTCTGCATTGCAGAGTTTTTATTCCTATTTTCTAAACATCATCGGCACTACGAGTACTTCAATTTTTGCTGCTCTGCTTTTCGCTACCCCACTCATTTGTAGTCCCTTTGTCTTGGCTGCCTCATTGGCAAAAGAGCCATCAACCTTCTTGGCCCTAACTTCCATAAACCTTTCCCACCTTGTCACTGACTTCCCCCTCACCCTGCTCACCCAGCCACCTTTATACTGCTTTATTTTGCTACGTTTAAATGCAACAGTAGAATCTATTTACCAATTTGCTTTTGATCATTTCTCCTCATGTTCCAATGATTGGCAGCAGCATCTGTTTCTACTTTGTGAATCTATGTAGCTGAGATTTGAAATATTTGTGAGGTACCCGTGGTTGCAGAGACTACATGATCAAGTCAGGTTGTCCAGAACTCAAAGTGTAGACAGTGATAAGTTACACTGGCTCTCTGCCCATTTCATACCATATTTTTCACCCACTTTTCAGGAGAGAAAGAATTCTGACATTAAACCACCCACCTGAAACAGGCAGAAGCATCATTTAAATGCTAATTTAAGACAACTCCTTGCATCAATTTTCCGATGCACTCATGAATAAGCTGTTGTGTCTAAATCTTGCCCATGTGTTAAGTGGTTGCTAGATAATGCTTAGCATAATAAAATCATGGGTTAAGGTAACTTTTTTCATTATTTCTTAAACATATTTTGGCTTTTCTTTTTTTCCTTATGTTTTAGCTCTCAGAAGTTTTAATGCCAATATTTTTGGGGTCTTTTGCAACCCGCACCATTACGGGCTTTAAATATTCTTTAGTTTTCCTGACACCAACTGGTTTTCCAACATAAATCCTTCTATCTGAGCTATTTAGAAGAAGAGGAAACAAATAGAGGAATGGCAGCCCAGTTGGGCTGCATGGGAGATGGTCTGTGTTTGCTTACCCTACACTTGGAACTGCAGACAGAGCTGACCATTCAGTGCTTTGATTGCCAATTAGTGTATGCGTAAGTCCTACACCAGAACAACAGAGCCATTTGCAGAGTGAAAGCCTGACAGTCCTTGGACACAACCCAATCACATGTCCACAAAGCTTTGAAGGTAACAGGACAAGTTGGAAGGGATGTTTTTCTTTTAAAAATAAATCCAAAAATCCTTGGTCTTATGAATAGCATGCAAAAGCAAGAAAGGTTTACTTAACCATTCTGTTACATTGGCTAAGTCTCAGCTGGTGTATTGTATTCAATTCTGGGTACCACACCATAGCATCATCCCAAGACTTGGAGAAGGTACAGAAGAGATTCACTGGCTTGACCAGATCAGAACCTTCAATGATTGTAGACACTGAATTTATATTTGTTAGAGCAGAGAAAGTTAGGAGGAGTCTTTTTTTGACAGAGGTGTTTAAAATCAGTGGTTTTGTGAGAGTAAATAAGGTGAAGCAGCTAGCTGTGGAGGCTGGTTAGCTCACTTTGCTAGAATGCCTGTGTGTGGTGCAGAATGAATGGTGCAGATCCAATGCGGCAGCATGGTTGCACAATGGTTAGCATGGCTGCTTCACAGTGCCAGGGTTCCAGGTTCAATTCTGGCCTCAGGTCATATCTGTGTGGAGTTTGCGCATTCTCCCCATGTCTATGTGGGTTTTGTCTGGTGCTCCTGTTTCCTCTCACAGTTAGGTTAGCATTGCTGTCTCACAGTGTGGGTTAGGTTGATAGACCATGATAAATTGTCCACTAGCGCCGTGAGATTAGCAGGGTAAAATGTGTTGGCGTGCAGGAATAGAGCCTGTGCAGACTGAATGAGCTGAATGGCCTCCTTCTGCACTGTAAGAATTTAATGATTCTATGATTCAAGCCCTGTAGGTGCTGTGCTAGTTCATGGAGGCCTTGCCCATGCTTGATATGGAGTGGTGCTCCTCCAGCTATATAACCAAATGTGTGCCTCTTTAATGGAGAGAGATGCCTCTGGTCCTTTATAGACCCTGGCTAATTACCAGTTGAAGGGTCAGTCACCAAAGGATATAGAGTTAAGGTGAATGGCAAAAAGATATAGATTTAAGGGAACTGGTAAAAAAAAGATCAAGCGCAACATTTTTTTACACAGCAAGTTTTTATAATCTGCAGTGGGCTTGCTGGAAAGCTGGCAGAAGCAGATTCAGTAGAAACTTTAAAAAAGTGAATTATATAAATACATTAATAGGAATTTATAAGCCTTTAGGAAAAGAGCAAGGAAGTGGGATTAATTGGATTGTACAGACATAAGGGACTGAATGGACTCCATTTGTGGTGTATCATTCTATGATTCAGTGCTGTACATTTAGTGACACTTGATGATGGAAGGCATGAAAGGATGATCAACACGCCTTGCTGAACTACACCTGCTAAATATACCACAAATTATGTTTGCAGGTGCTGATCTAGCTAGCTGGTAACCACTGCGGGGAGTTCCCCTCACTTCTTCAGAGTGCCATATGCTGCAAGCACACTTGCAGTTACCATAAAGCATAGGATCACTTACAATTTGAAGCTTACCTAAACATCCTTGCAGACTTGC
Source organism: Carcharhinus amblyrhynchos (assembly GCF_965287045.1). Classification (NCBI taxonomy): domain Eukaryota; kingdom Metazoa; phylum Chordata; class Chondrichthyes; order Carcharhiniformes; family Carcharhinidae; genus Carcharhinus; species Carcharhinus amblyrhynchos. Next base: position 75,806,289 of record NC_137324.1, read on the forward strand.
TGCGTGCTGACCTACAGGAGCAGGATTGTCCCCTCCTGCCATCAATGGGTTTCATGGTGGGTGGAAGATATAGCAGGGTGCAAAATAATCAGAGTTGATCATGAGTATGTTATGTGTGAAGGCATAAAACCGGGGAAGGAGACAAAATGTGTCTGAGTGGAAGGCATGAAGCAGAGAAGTGGGGGAGCAGTGGGGAGGGAAATGCAAAGAAGGGGAGGAACCAGATGAAAGAAAGGGGGGAGGTTTGATGAGAAGAGCGAGGTCTGTGTGAGTGGAGTGATGGCAGTGAAAAAAGGCATGAAGGGGAAAGTGAGGGAGTAGGGTGGAGAGGAGGGAGTAGGGTTGGGGGGAGGGACTGAAATCTGGGGAGGAAGTGGTGTTGAGGGGAGTGAGCAGGGTCCAGGGAGGGAGTGAGGTTGGGATGGAGGGAGTGGGTTGGGGAAGGGTGGGAGAAAAGTGGGTCACTGTTTTATGTGGAGGAGTCAATATTGGAATCATGGACAGAGAACTGTGCTTGCTGGTGACAGGCGGCAACAGTGACTGTGAAGAGGGGACACAGGGGTGGGGAGATGGAATAGTGGTAGGGTTAGGGTATAATTTTCACTGATCATTGAAGGGAACAAGAATGCTGGTGTGGATTATGGCAGTGGGGAGCATTAGGGGGAAGGGAAGACATGTGCAGGCTGATAGTGATCCAGGGTGGCTCAAGGGGAACTGAAGGTGAAGTGAAGGTGACATTGTTGGGGTGAGGGGAGGAGGGTCGATTATGATCGGGGAAGTGGGTGAGTAAGGGGAGGCAAAAAATGGTGGAGATGGTTTGAAATACAATATGCACCATCCTGAGACACAGCCAGTTGTAGTTCAAGGCAATACCCTCAGTGTCTAAGGACAAAACATCGCTAGGTCAAGGATGGGAGGAGCTGAAGGTTAGCATAACTGGACAACTAAAGGGAAACCCTAATAAAAATGTAGAGACTGTATGCGAGCTTTTCCATTTGCTGCTCCCCACTGTTTGATGGAGACGACATGGCAGCAGATGTAGATCCCAGCAAAGTGTAGAGCTGTTGTTCATTCTGAGCCATTGGCCATTGGTTCCCGGCAGAAATAAGGAAGAAGGGAGGAAAGAAAGCAGACTTTTGTCTGCTTTTCGAAGGTTCAATGTTTCTCCAAAAAGAGAAAATCTAACCATCTCCCTTGACATGCATCTGTATTAGCATGGTTGTATCCCCCATCATCAACATGCCCCAGGTTACAGTTGACCAGAAACTTAATTGGGCAAGCTATATAAATACTGGACTCCAAGAGTAAGTCATAAGTTAGGAACTGTGCACATTGTAATTTACTTCCTAACTCCCCAAAGCTTGTCCAACGTCCACATGTCACAAGTTAAGAATGGGAATACTTTCCATGTGTCGAGATGAATTCAGCTTCAACAACACGCAAGGAGTTCAACACCATCCAGGACAAAGCAGCCCCCATGACCAGCACCCCATTCACCATTTGAAATATAATAAACGCTGGTCTTTATCACAGCCATCATTACCTTAGTCACACCATGTGAGTCAGAAATTCTGATCTTCCCAGCTATTACGTCTGAGCAGTAATTTATTTTCTCAAAAAGTGATAGTGCCTTTAAAAAATTTACACATAAGTGAAGTTTTACAGCACCAGTGATACTTAATAGAAGTTGAAATTCAGATAAAGCATAGATTAATGAACAAACACCATTTTCAGTTTGTCTTCATTGCAAGGTCATTGGATTATTTGAGCATTTCTGAAAACATCTATACATACAATTTTATAACTACAGATGGGCCCTTAATTGTACACCAACAGTAGGTAAATTCATTCACATCAACTTTATTTTTAAAAGGCTTTAGTAAATGGATGATCATCAAATAAAGTCAAAATCAAAGTCTGGTTGTAATTCCTGTTTTGATTAGAGTGATACGAATCTAATTATTTCCCAGACAACTTCTAACTATTCCTGCAATTTGATGTTCGGTCCAAAGCAAACCTCCAAATCCTTGCTATTTTGCTCTGCGGTAAAAGATAAATGAATTGAATTTCAATTGTCTTTTAATGGTTTTTACCAAAGAATAAAGTTAGAATACTGCATCAGCTTGGATAGACAATCAATTACACCTATCTCGTAAATCCACAGACCGTTGTAATTATCTTCGCAATACCATCTCCCAGTGTCAATGAGCTAAGCAATCAATGTTGCCAATCTGACTCTGCAAATGCATTTGTTCTGAAGAAGACAATAGAGATGTACTCTTGATGACACTGAAGGAAACAATCATTCAAAAGGCATGTAAGGCCAAACCGGTCAACAGACTCATGAAATGAAACATACTTTTTATAACCACACAGTAACATACGGATCACACTGTTTATATACGACTGACATTACAAGAATTTTTTAAAAAATGTATCATTCTTGTTTACAAATCTCTCCATGGCCTTGCCTCCACAGTAACCTCCTCCAGCCCTAAAATCATCAAATATTTCTGTATTCTTCCATTCATCACTTCAACATCAGTGGCTGAATCTTCTGAGCTCTGAAATTCTCTCCCTAATCCTTTCTGCCTCTCTACCATATCTGCCTGCTCGGGTGGATATAAAAAATCCCATTGCACTATTTTGAAGATGAGCAGGGGAGTTATCCCTGGTGATCTGGCTACTATTTATCCCGCAACCAACATCTCAAAAACAGACTCCCTTGTCATTATTACTTTGCTGTTTTTCAAAATTTGCTGTGTACAAATTGGCTGTGTTTCCTACACAACAGTAACTACATTTCAAAAGTATTTCACAGGCTGTAAAGTGCTTTGAAACATGATGTGGTTTGAAAAGACTATATAAATGTAAGCCTGTCTCTATCCTGTACAACCGTAATGTTTTACTGCATTAGAGGCAATATAAAAATGCAACTTGTTGGGGTTGTTTTGAAACTTGTTGTTGAAGAGTAAGTAAAATTGACCCAAATGGCTGCCAAGGAAACAAATAACTCTGAGGGATTGTGCTGAGATATTGACAGACAAGCCATGGTGTTCGTCTATTTTAACCCACAAGTTTAAAAGTTTAGCAACTTAAATTGCATATAAGATCTCACAACATGTACTTGTTTAGCCCCTTTAACATGGCAAAATTTTCCAAGTGTTAAATCACAAACAATTAGGGAGATGTGGGGCTGGATTTTCCAAGAGCTGGGGAGATTCCATAGCTAGCTGAAAACAGCAGGTGGGACCAAATTGCAGGATTCCCAAACCCATTCCCTGGGTTTCGGATTTTCAGGCCTGCCTTTTCAGAGTAGGGGCTGGTATGGGCTGGCAGGAATCTACACGCTGCAATCCTATCCTGGCTGGCTCCATTGAGGAGATGGGCATGCCTTAACCCTCTGCAATTTTCATGGAGTCAGGCTAATGTCCCAAAGAGTCGCGGTTCACAGCACCTCAGAAGTGTCATGAACCATAGTCTGCATGAGTGAACCTTTTGAAAGGTAAGTACACAAAATGCTCCTCATATGCCCCCCATTCCAAGGTGCACCCCCCCAACTTATGGCTCCTCAAGCTCTCCATGTCAGGGTACGGCACCTCTAAGTCCTTTCAGCCAATATGTACTATATGGAACCAATGAATCCTAAAGTATATGTAGAAAGCTAACAGCAGTCTTCAAAAGATTAGTCTTCTGTTCCTGAAGACTCCAAGACAATGTAGGAGAGTTGGTAACCCTAACTGTAACCTGCCTAAAGTCTGAGTAGCCTTCTTGTAGTGTGGGGTTCAATACTGTATGCAGGTAGTCCGAATTAAGTATTTTCAAGATTTTATTTAGCCTAATCATTACTTCTTGGCATTTATTCTGTACCTCTTGAGATATAACCAAAAATTTAATTAGTTTTTTTACACAATCATATCACTCTGAGATATAGACTTTACTCACTTATGAACACGCAGCCCAAATCCCTTTGCTGTTCTACAAAGAACAGTACAGCACAGGAACAGGCCCTTCTGCCCACCAAGTCTCTGCCAATACAGATGCCTCTCTAATCTAATATTTTCTTGCCTCTACGTGAATCTTTCAAAATAACATTTCTCTTTTTTGCTGAAAATATATCACCTTACACTTACTAACATTGAATTCCGTCAGCATGTTTTGGCCTATCCCTTCACTCTTATCAACAGTGTCCAGTTTCCAGTGTCCTCCGGCCTTCTAAAGAATTAACTATACCTTCTATTTTGATCTCATTGCCAAATGTTGACACCACTTGTTTGAAGGCCTATGGGTTAGTAAGAGTGGGAATTTCAATCACAGAATTGATTGTTGTGTCCAATATATGTTCATGCATCAAATACTTACAGCTACGGGAGTGTGTGATGTACGTTTTGCAGTTTTGAATTGAATTTAAATTCATAGCACTGACAAAACCATGGCAGCACAGCACATCACTCTGACTTCCAAACTTGGCAAAATTTCTAGTGGTACGCTTCAAACCATAATGGTATATTCTTTATGACTAAAAATCACTACAATCATTTCCTCTCCACTTTCCATTGTTTTACTTCAGTTTGGCTGTGAATGTGGTCAGCATTTCATGTCCAGCCCTGACTGCCCTCGGAGTTGCTTATTAGATCATTTCAGAGGGCAGTTAAGAACCAACCATATCGCTATGGTCTGGAGTCATGTGTCTGCTAAACTGGGTGACGATTTCAGATTTCCTCCCTCGGAGGGGTTTAAGTGACAACTCAGTGGTTCATGATCATTATTAAGGAGACTAGCATATTTTTGTTCCAGCATTTATAAATGGATCTAAAGTTCACTGTTGACAGTGGGATTTGAGCTCCTGAACGTTAATCCAGTAACATTAAACTGTGCTACCATCCCCTTTACTAATGAAACATCATCAGTTGCAAAGATAGACACAGACAAGATGTGAGTATGGCAAATTGAAATAGTGAGTGGAATACCCACATCTCATTTGTGGGAAGTTCACTGGCCAGCTTAGTGCCCTAGATTTAGGACCCTGGTAGCAGAAATCCTGCCCACTGAGAGCTGTTGGCCAATCAGAGCCAACAATAGCTCTCTAATACTGAGTGTCACTGGGAGTGGTGGCCATTGCTGCAGGGACTTTACCAGGGATTGTTCCTGGATCCCTGGACTCAGGTGAATGTGGGGTGAGGATGCGGGTTGGAGGGACGGTATAGTAGGAAAGGGAATGGTCAGGAGGTTCAAGTGGAAGGGTAACAGAGTAGATTTCAGTGGCCCCCATACCGAAACTGGGTCCTAGATTGAGTACTGAGTGCCTGTCAACAAATGAGCCCTCATCACTGATAAGCTGCTCGCAAATCCAATTGGGTTTGCTGGCTCACCTTGGAGGGGCACAAAAAAGCCATATAACTCCCAGTTAATTTCTGAGCAACCATTAACTTCCATTGTGCTCTGGGATTATTGTTGTCAGTTGGTTCTTTTATTATCCTAATTGACATCTCACCACAAGCAGATGAGTTTCCTGCATGGGCTCATTCCTGGTCCCAATTTAACCATGCAAGATTTCCTCATGGTTGGGAGATGTCTCTCTTGATTACGTTGGCCTGGCTGCCATGTTTCCCGCCACATCAGGCCAATAGAAGGCCCTGCATTGGCTATCAGCCAGGCCAAAGACACAAATACAAAATCAGAAATTACTCGAAAATCCCAGCAAGCCTGACAGCATCTATGGAGATAGAATAGAGCCAACATTTTAAGTCTGGATGGCCCTTCATCAGAGCTCTCAAGTATCGCCTCTGCAAGAGTCCTGGCAAAACTATAGAAAATCTCTACTCCTGCAGCCATATATTCTACAGAATCAATAATAATCCATTACTACTTGGTAGTTTTATTCATAGAAAACCATTTGGATAATTATTGAAGAGATGAACTTTTCTCCAGTACATCTGGGATGCATCAGACAATACATAGGAAACAATTGAAAGCATCACCAGGGTCCTAACTTAAATGCAAAAGAGGAACAAGTGAAAGCTTGAGCAGTTTATGACTTGCTACACTGGCATAATCAGCCTGCCCCGTCAACATGACATTGCAGGACCCACCCCTTCTACATTTATACAATACAGATGGGGAAAGCTGTTGTGTTGCTGACAGCTTCAGTGCCTCTTTTCCCACATGCTGTCACACTCTACAAAGAAAAAGGTTAAGTTCTGCTCTGTGTCCCCTTGTCCTTGTACCACCAGTTAATGGAAGAATTCTTCCTTGGGCATCTTATCTAAGCCTGTTACAATTTTGTATATCTCTGGAAAATCTCCATGTAGTTTCATTTTCTCCATGGCGAACAACGCCAGCCTTTCCAAATCTAACCTCGTAGCTACAACCTCCCATCCCTGAAATCATTCTGGAGTATCTCCTCTGCACTGTTTTAATTACTGTCATATCTTGCCTATAGTGCCATGACCAGAATTTGATGCAATATTCTTGTTGGGACCTAACTAGAGCTTCAGAAAGATTGAGCATAACTTCCCTGCTTTTGTACTCAATGCGTTAATATATGAAGGTGAAGATCTCATATATTTTGCAATATGTCTTTCCATAGAATCATACAGTGCAGAAGAGGTCCTTTGGCCCATCGAGTCTGCACCAACACACTAGAAACACCTGAAATAGGTGTCAAATAGGAGGCAGAGAGTGGGGGTCAATGGGTGCTATTCGGATTGGCGGTTGGTGACTAGTGGGGTGCCCCAGGGGTCGGTGCTGGGGCCTCAGCTATTTACCATTTATATAGATGATCTGGAGGAGGGAACCAAGTGTAGGGTGTCGAAATTTGCTGATGACACCAAGATTGGGGGAAAGGCAAATTGTGCGGAGGATGTGGAGAGTCTGCAGAAGGATCTAGATTGGCTGGGCGAATGGGCCAGGAAATGGCAAATGGAATTTAATGTTGGCAAGTGTGAGGAAGAATGGTAGGAAGGACTATTACTTACGTGGCGAAAAACTGCAGCAGGCGACGGTGCAGAGGGACCTCGGGGTCCTTGTGCATGAGTTGCAAAAACCCAGCTTGCAGGTGCAGCAGGTGGTCAGGAAGGCGAATGGGATGCTGGCCTTCATAGCGAGGGGGATTGAATATAAAAGTAGGGAGGTCTTGCTGCAGCTGTATAGGGCATTGGTGAGGCCGCAGCTGGAGTACTGTGTGCAGTTTTGGGCGCCGCATCTGCGCAAGGATATTTTGGCCTTGGAGGGAGTGCAGAGGAGGTTTACTCGGCTGATACCGGAGTTGAGGGGATTGAGCTATGAGGAGAGGCTGAATAAACTAGGCTTGTACTCGTTAGAGTTTAGAAGAATGAGGGGAGATCTCATTGAGACGTATAAGATGATGAATGGGATGGATAGGATAGAGGTGGAGAGACTCTTCCCGCTCAAAAAAGACAGTAGGACTAGGGGGCACAGCCTCAAGATAAAGGGGAGGCGGTTTAGAACGGAGTTGAGGAGGAACTTCTTCACTCAAAGGGTGGTGAATCTCTGGAATTCTCTGCCCGTTGAAGTGGTGGAGGCTGCCTCGCTAAATATTTTTAAGAAGCTGGTTGATGGGTTCTTGATAAGAGAGGGGATTAGGGGTTATGGGGAGAGGGTGGGAAAGTGGAACTGAGCCACGACAGATCAGCCATGATCTTATTGAATGGCGGGGCAGGCTCGAAGGGCTAGATGGCCTACTCCTGCTCCTATTTCTTATGTTCTTATGTTCTTATGTTCTTAAATCCCACCAATCCCATCTACCAGCACTTGGCCCATAGCCTTGAATGATTTGATGTGCCAAGTACTCATCCAGATATTTTTTAAAGGAGGTGAGGCAACCCGCCTCTACCATCTTCCCAAGCAGCACATTCCAAACCATCACCACCCTCTGGGTAAAAATGTTTTTCCTTGCATCCTCCCCTAAACCTCCTGCCCCTCACCATGAACCTATGTCCCCTTGTGATTGACCCTTCGACTAAGGGGAATTGTTGCTTCTTATTCACTCTGTCTATGCCTCTCATAATCTTGGACACTTCAATCAGATCACCCTTCAGTCTTCTCCACTTCAATGATAACAATCCAAACCTATCCAACCTTAATTCATAACTTAAATGTTCCATCCCAGGCAGCATCCTGGCAAATCTCCTCTATACACCTGACAATACAATCACACCTTTCAATAATGTGGCGACCAGAACTCCAGCTGTGGCCTCACCAAAGTTCTATACAACTCCAACATGACTTCACTGCTTTTATAATCTATGCCTCGATTGACAAAGGCGAGTGTCCCATTTGCCTTTTTCACCACCATAATAACATGTCCTTCTGGTTTCAGAGATCTGTGGAGAAAGACAACAAGGTCCCTTTGTTCCACAGAACTTCCTGGTGTCCTACAATTCATTGGATACTTTCTTGTCAAATTACTCCTTCCAAAGCGTATCACCAAACACTTTTGAGGGTCAAATTCTATCTGCCACTAATCTGCCCATTTGATCATTCAGTCCATATGTTCTTGTAGCCTAAGACACTCCTCCAAGGCCAGAGTTTTGCAGTCCCGCCTTGGCAAGATCCTCTCTTGGCGAATGCAGTGAACCATTGAAATGTTTATTGACTTCAATGGGACTGAAAAATCCTGTTGGTGGGAGTTTGGAATCATTGGCAAATTTTGAAATTTTACTCTTGATTCCAATATCCTCTCTATCTATGGCAAAAAGCAGCAGTAGTCCTACCTTTGACCCTTGGGGAATACCACAGTCTACCACCCTCCAGTCCCCAAAAAATCACTATCTGTCATGACTCGCTGGTTTATGTTTTCAAGTCGATTTCTATCCAATTGGAAACTGACTCTCCTCTTCCATAATCTTCAGTTTTACTCACCACATTTTAATGTGGTACCCCAATCCAAAGTGAATCTGACTGGGTTTGGGATGGGTTTCTACCCATGATCTGGATTGGGTCAAACAATGCTTGGGTTGGTGTCTTGCCAATCTAGACTACGTTCACTGGGATGGATTTTCGGGTTTAGTTGGTCATGGGACTGGCAGTGAATGGAGCCCTGCTATCCTGCCATCCATTTGTGTTACTAGTGAGAGGCACACCAATTCTCATAACTGGTCTTTATTTATCAATAAGCATTTGGTGCACAAACAAGCAACTTGCTGACAAGAAAGTGCAGGAAATTCAGCACCTTTTTTGCAGTGTTAAGCGAACAGAATTTATATAAGGGTACCCCTTATATAAACATCATTGAGTTCTATTTATTGATTTAATTTCTAACTAGTTATTAGCCTGTAGTTGTGGCTGAGAATCATAAAATCATGCACTTTTGCATATCATTGATTGTAACATAATCAAACCAGGTCTAACTAACAGAGAAATATGTTTTTCCAGGAATTATATGAATCATCTGTGTACCAAATATCTGCTTCTTTGCTATCGCCTGATGGCGATAGTAATGATGCACAGACTTCATTAGGAACACAAAGGGTACTTATTAATAAGAAAAAACTACTGAGAATAGGAGTACCCTCACCACTACTCTCCCCTTTCCCCCTACCCTTCTTTCCCCCTTTCTTTCACTTCGCAGTTCCTCTCCCCTCCAACCCCCCCACCACCCCAAACACTGCCCCATCCACTATCCATTTAACTGGGCTGAACATGCAACATATTTATTATGCTCTTGGAGATTTTCACTCGCAAGAAGTTCTTCAAGTCCTGATCAATACAGTTGTCTGCACATTCTATCAGTTACTTTACTGTATTACATTGTGTGTTGTGCATAGGGCCAGAGCTTGAATAGTTAATTGAAGCCAGCTGTCAATTTGCAAAACACTTGGGAATTATAGTGTAGTGTGTGACCAAGCAAAGATAATTCTGTCTGAGGGGACAGTCCTTGATCAGTCTCTGCCTGATTTCTGTAGGTTGCTTGTCATTGACGGTCAGAAGTGTGACAAAGCAGCACCTGGCATATGGTGCATTCAGGCAAGCCCAATTTTGCATAGGGAAAAAAGAAACAAGTGTTAGGTACAAGGTCCTAGCTTCTGTTTCAGGATTTGTCCCTGGATGCCCATTTTTCTGCCTTCACCAATGTGGCAAGTAGTACACTAATTTGTGCATGATGAAGAAGATTACGCACCCACCATATTGAGTGTTTTTGCCCCTGGAAAATGGACAGAGCATCACTGAATTTCTGGGCCATGGTGGGCTGGATTTTCATCCTAGAGGTGGGTAGTGGGGGACAGGAAACTTTCCAGCTCAATTTGCCCATCTTGGGAGGAAGTGCCAGCAAAGTCAGGATTTTTGTTGCCGTGAGAAGTGGGGGGTGGAGGGGCGGGGGGGAGATGTGTGTGGTGATAACCCCCCCAGAAAGTGTTTGAAGGCAACCAGCCCACCTGGATACTCGGGACTTCACCCCACTTCTAATATTAAAAGCAAGACAAAAAAGGGCACCTCGCCCTCACACTGCACATTGGTCATATACCCCGTTCATGCAACACTTGCCAGATCCTGTCCCTTATCCTGTCTCCATGGCTACTCATACTCTCCATGCCAATCTATGCCTCCCATGGTCCCCATACCTTTACACCAAATTATGATACTTCCATCCCCATTCAAACATACTGTACTGAACCAATGAATTCCAATAATGGAATGTGAAAAAAAGCTTTTTAAAATCAATCACTTTTTCATAACTTTTTACTTAAAAATAAACTTTTTACTACAGTTCTATAAAAGTTTTAATCATCCAGTCCCATTGAAAGAATCAATATCTTGTGTAAATAAACATCATGCAATTGGCAGAACAGATCACAGAACAATGATTTTCCTGGAGTTCAGCTGTTTCAACAGTCTAATGGATGCCTGGGCTGTGACTGGATTGTTTCTCACTGCCCTGCTGGGACCTGAAGGCTGATGTAAGAATTTGAGCTGGCCTTTAAGTGGGCTCAATTAGCTACTCTCTATTTGTGGGTACTAGTTCTGAAAACCCTCCCTATCCCCACCTCACTAGGAATTTATGCACCCACCCATTGATTTTGGGATCTAAACATTCAGCCCACAGATCTACACAATCTGCTGCTGTGTGTAAAAAAAATGAGTAACGTACTTATATATTTTTTCATCTCCTTAGAATGCCACAAATCAATTTGATTTTGAACAGCTGTTAATGAATTCATTAAAAAAGTGACAGTTTTAAAAAATTTATTAATCACAAGGCTTACATTAACACTGCAATGAAGTTACTGTGAAATTCACCTAGTTGCTACACTCCAGCACCTGTCCACAAATGGTAAATTTTTAAAAAATGACCCATTTAGAACATAGAACATAGAAAAACTACAGCACAAATAGGCCCTTCGGCCCACAAGTTGCACTGAACATACCTCTACCTATTAGGCTTACCTATAACCCTCAATCCTACTAAGTCCCATGTACTCATACAGAAGTCTCTTAAAAGACCCTATCGAATCCGCCTCCACCACCACCGACGGTAGCCGATTCCACGCACCCATCACCCTCTGAGTGAAAAACCTACCTCTGACGTCTCCTCTGTACCTACTCCCCAGCATTCTCAACCAGTGTCCTCTTGTGGCAGCCATTTCAGCACTGGGAAAAAGCCTCTGAGAATCCAGCCGATCAATACGTCTCAACATCTTATCATCTATCAGGTCACCTCTCGTCCTTCATCTCTCCAAGGAGAAAAAACCGAGCACTCTCAACCTATCCTCATAAGGCATGCCACTCAATCCAGGCAACATCCTTGTAAATCTGCTTTGCACCCTTTCAATGGCTTCCATATCCTTCCTGTAATGAGGCGACCAGAACTAAGCACAGTACTCCAAGTGGGGTCTGACCAGGGTCTTACACAGCTGCAGCATTATCTCCTGATATTATTTATTTATCTTACCGACATTAACTGAAGAAGGAATCCACAAAGAGAACTTGGTCCACTTAGTTTCATAAGGTTTTCATGGTCTGAATAAGCAGAAAAACGTCTCATTGAGATGGTGCGACTCCGCCTCCTGCCTTCCACTACGCCTAAATCAGCAACATTGTCAGTATTGTACTGAAGGGTAGCCTAGCTCACCCCGAAACCAAAACAATCCCTCCTGAGGTCAACGGACCTTTCCATGATCTGCCCCTTTGCCAGCTCCAATTCCCACGGCAGGCGGGACAGTAATAATTCACCTCTATGTGTTCAAATCCATAATGTGTCTCATAACCTTCTCTGCCTTAAAAGCAGGAATGCTACCAACTGAGCAAAACAAATACAGATAACTGGCAAACAAGATCTAGAACCATAGAATCCCTACAGTACAGGGGGAGGCCATTCGGCCCATTGAGTCTGTACCACCACAAACCCACCCAGGCCCCATCCCCATAGCCCTATATATTTACCCTGTTAATCCCTCTGACATGAAGTGACAATTTAGCATGACCAATCAACCTGACCCGCACATTTTTGGACTGTGGGAGGAAACTGGAGCACCTGGAGGAAACCCACACAGGCATGGGGAGAATGTGCAAATTTCACACCGACAGTGACCCAAGCTGGGAATTGAATTGGGTCCCTAGCGTTGTGAGGCAGCAGTGCTAACCACTGTGCTGCCTCTAGAACGGCTCATCTCAAAGAGAGGAGGATTGCCACAAAATTCAGTTTTTATACCATTGTCATAAGAAGCTCCCAGTCCATTATAAGAGACATCTGCCATATCAAGCAATCTGTAGTGTAATACTCCAACAACCAGTTATGTTTGTAAGTGGTAGCTTTTCTTGTGCAAAGGGCAATTGGTGAGAGTTCACTGGTTGGTGAATTTGTGGAACTCACTGTCTCAGAACACGGTGGAGTCTGATTCATTTAATGGTTTCAAGAAGGAGATAGATATATTTCTGATTTAGAAAAAGATTAAAGGGATACGGGGAACAGGGAGGGAGATGGATTTGAGACAAGGAAGAGACTAGCCATGATCTGATTGAATGCTGGAAGAGCTGAATTGCCAATTTCTATTCCTAATTCATACATTCCTGTGGCTTGAGATCTTGAAATTAGAGTGTTGTAGATGTCACCCCCCTTGATCAATGGTCTTTTTCGTATCAGCTCCACAAACGTGAAAAAGATTTTCACTCAATTACTGTGCAGGTGCCATCTAACACTGAAAAATTGATAGTAATTATCTAAAAAGTAATCACTATGCCATTATTTCGTAGCTGTCTATTGTATCCATATTATGCTAAAGAATGTAATGTTGGGTGGCTTGAACAGCAGGTAAAGTGATTAACTACATTTGGTATTGTCAATTCAATTGAAAAACCCTCTAACAGCAGTTGGAGCACCTTGAACTGGGGACCTCAGCATCAGATTGCTGCGCTTCAACTATTATCTCCACTTTCAACAAAAATGTGCTTTGGCACAATATGTGAGTCTATGCAAAAGAGAAAGGATTCAATACAATGCTTCAAATGAAACTTTGTGAAAAGTGTCACATTTCCCAACTTGCCTGATTTCTTCAGATCCAATAGCCTTATAACGTTGACAACATGTCTGATTAATCCTTGCAATACTTCTATTTGCAATGCCATGGATGTGTTGTGCCGTTTTCACAGCACAAAACAATAAATATACTGAAGGAGATGTGGAAGGAGAAGAGAGTAGACATCAGGCAGGATTTTCGGACCTGTCCCGCCAGTGGGAGTTTCTGGCCCTGCCAAAGATGACACCCTGTGGCAAGTTCCTCAGTGGTGGAAGGAGCAAGCCACACAAAGTACCACAGACATTGGCATAGGAAAATCCCATTGGCAGTCATGCCACCTCCACTGCTGGAAAACATGCTGGGAAAGTTTTTTCTTGTGCACCAATGACAGTTTTAGTTTTGCGCGTGAAGATGTTTATGAATCTTACTGACTATCCAAAGAGATAAAACACAGTTCTGTTGAACCTGTGCTGAGATTTCTGATAAATGACTTTCAGTATCACCAGTTGTGGGGGAGGAGCGTGTTTATTTTAACTGTTTGAATAATTAACTCCACACATCTTGTTAAAATATTCATTACATTGTGTAGCATGTGCTCATTAGTCCACAAAATTATAGACCAATTTGAATTAATTGATGAAAATTAACTCCAGCTTTAGTTATTATAATGCCCTGGAAAATGGAAGGTCAGTGCAGGATATGAGAAAATCATCTAAAATATATTTAATCCTGAAAATTTGAACATGCTTTAAACTGAATATCCGATAAGTACAGGCCTAGGTGAAAGCCTCCAGGACCGTCAGTGCATTCTACCCTCAAAAGTCATCCACAATCATCAGAGAACTCTGAAATATGCTTCGAACTAAATTAACATAATAGGTAACACTCAACCAATGCTAAGCTGCTTTTGCTTCGTCAAACACCGTTGAAAATGTTAACTTGCAAAGACTACTTTGCACAAATTCTAAATGAATGTAGTGGGGATAATAAATGTATATTTTGTGCTCTGTGGACGCATTTTCTGCCCAAGAAACATCCCATGAAATCAAAAGCAATTATAGTAGGACACTCGTGTTAAAGATTTAAGGGACAGGTGTTGATACGGAATCGGCTATATAAAACTCAGTATAATGACTCCACAGAGGTTTGAAGTTAACATGTCACCTTCTGTGCAATCACCTTGCAGCACTGTTTTAACAGAAGAATGTACTGCGAGATGTGCTCAGGAGGACAATTCCCATCACAACATGTTACAATCTTCAGAACGATTTTCCAATAAATTCAGCTTTTTATTCATTTGTATTGGAAGTAATTTATTGTACTCCGTTTATTTTCTGGGATTAGACACAAACATTTTCTATACGAACAATAAAACTGAGGCAATTAATACTGTATAGTAATAGAGCATTTAGCCAAAATGGTCTTTGTTGATGTTGCTGCTCTACAGAAACCTCCCGATGCCTTATTTCATCAAATCCTATCAGTATAGCCCATTCTTTTCTCGCCCATGAACTTATCTAGCTTCTCCTTAAATGAATTGTTGAGATTCAAGCTGCATAGTTATAACCATAGCAACTACAATTAGCATGGAATTCTCTGTCAGGTAAACTTTCTAACCTACAAAAATACATGTAGATTCATTGGACTCAATAATATAAAGCCCTTTCTTGAAGTATGAGATACAGGTTACTAAGATTATCAGCTATTAATATTGTAGCCAAAACATTGAGAATCACATGTTGAAAATACATCAAGCTATCAATCCCCAACATGTATGGGAAAGTACCTAAAATGTCTGCAAGATATAAAACAGACCAACTGCCTCAAATTTTGTAATAATTAAAAGAAGCTTATCACAAGTGTATAAAATACACATGCATCTCTTTCAAGAAGTCCCGATTCAGAAAAAGAATTAGATCAATGGCAACCTTGAATACTCACTCTCAAAGTGCTTTGGCCATATTGTGCACCTGAAATCATTCTGCCTATGTATGGATATTTTGGCCTTGGAGGGAGTGCAGAGGAGGTTTACTAGGCTGATACCGGAGTTAAGGGGGTTGAGCTATGAGGAGAGGCTGAATAAACTAGGCTTGTACTCGTTAGAGTTTAGAAGAATGAGGGGAGATCTCATTGAGACGTATAAGATGATGAATGGGATGGATAGGATAGAGGTGGAGAGGCTCTTCCCACTCAGAAAGAACAGTAGGACTAGAGGGCACAGCCTCAAGATAAAGGGGGGGCGGTTTAGAACGGAGTTGAGGAGGAACTTCTTCACTCAAAGGGTGGTGAATCTCTGGAATTCTCTGCCCGTTGACGTGGTGGAGGCTGCCTCGCTAAATATTTTTAAGACGCGGGTTGATGGGTTTTTGATAGGCAAGGGGATTAAGGGTTATGGGGAGAGGGCGGGAATGTGGAACTGAGCCACGACAGATCAGCCATGATCTTATTGAATGGCGGGGCAGGCTCGAAGGGCTGGATGGCCTACTCCTGCTCCTATTTCTTATGTTCTTATGAGACTGTACCATTTTTAAAAGAAATGGACATCAAAAATTCAACAATTCCAAAATAAAATTCAATAAACATACTGAACTTCAACTTTCTCCAATATCTTTTCCTAAGTATATGATTTCACTCTCAGGGATTCTGGCATGCTACTGCTTAGGACATGAAGCGCTAACTCTTCAGATGGGGCCTTGGGATGCAATGTTTCTGCTGCCACTACGCATGCATGACTTGAAATTAGTGCTTCTTACTGCTGTTTTGTTGCTCATCATTGGCATGTGCTTGTGTGATGACAATATTTTCCTGGCTTTGCACACATATAATCATAATATTTTCCTGGCTTTGCACATGTATAATCACAATATTTTCCTGGCTTTGCACATGTATAATCACAATATTTTCCTGGGCTTTATGTACATTGTTTGCTCCTCCTTCAGCTGACTGCACCAGTTTTCAGGCTGGAATGCAGGCTACCAATTATCAGCAGATCTACTGGTGCTGTAGTTTGTTCTAATTGTGCATGAAATATGTGAATTTGAATACAAAATTGTTTCAATCGAGATAATGTGTGATACTTTGTGCTGAAATAATTGAAGTAATATATAAAGATATCTGAAAAACCCTAATGATAAAGTTATTAAAAAGATGAAAGCCAAAATCCTATATGTAGTTTATATTATTAGCCATTACATAATTATACTCATGACAAAACCCCTAAGGCAAAGATGTTGAATAAATATTAGAAAAAGGAATTTGGGATTCTTAGCAATTTGATTATATTTCAGTGCAGATGAAGATTTAGCTTCTTTGAATCTCTCTAAAATGAGAAAGAATATGGATGCTTTCCCTCCCACATTCTGCACCATTTAGCATATTAGAAACAGACTGATACAAATCTTCCTTTTATATCTAGAGGGGGAGAGCAAGCTTCACTTCAGCCACACAAAGTCCTGGCAGGACCATACCTGGACTACAGTTCTGAGCGCCACAGCTTTCAAAGATTATGAACAGCCAGAGATTACGGTCCAGATGAGTACTAATGACAAAGATAGAATGAAGTCCCTCAAGTAGAATTTAGGGAGTTTGGATAGAGACTAGCTACTAGAATTGGATAGCGTGGACAGTGAGAGCCTTTTACCTCAGATGGTGATGGCTAACACAAGGGGACATAGCTTTAAATTAAAGGGTGGTAATTATAGAACAGATGTCCGAGGTAGGTTCTTTACTCAGAGGATAGTAAGGTCGTGGAATGCCCTGCCTGCAGCAGTCGTGAACTCGCCAACTTTAAGGGCGTTCAAATGGTCAGTGGATAGGCATATGGATAACATTGGAATAGTTTAGGTTAGAGGGTCATTAGATTGGTTCCACTGGTCGGCGCAACATCGAGGGCCGAAGGGCCTGTACTGCGCTGTAATGTTCTATGATCTATGTTATATGTGCCAGGGCCTCAATGATAGTAATCTCTGGATTATTTGTGATGGTGAAGATAGACATAAGAGGATAGAGTGGATGGAAGTGTGGCTTGAGAGATGATGCAGGAGGGAAGACTTAAGATTCCTGGATATTGGAACTGAATCTGGCAGAGATGGTAACTGTTGCAGGCTAGATAGTTTGCACCTTGGCAGAGTTGGGATGAATGTCCTTGTGAAGTGGGTTGCTAATGTGTTTTAGCAAATTTAGAAGTTTAATGAGAACCAAGACATTGCATTAAAAACGTGTGAAGCCTGGAAAATCTGGTTCGTGAGCTGCATGCACAGGTAGTCCCATAATACTGTGATGGGGATAACAAAGATCTGGGTCAAAAAAGAACAAGACTGGGTCCTAAATATTCCTAAACATGAGATGTTCTTGAATTAGTTGGTATGTATTTTCAGATTTTTGTATCTTTTTCCTGATGGGAGGTGGAAGAGAGCACATCTGGTATACAGACATTCCATACAGTATTTTTGGCTGAAGATGATTGCAAACACTTTATTCTCATCTTTGGCACTGACATTTGGGGCTCCATGGTCATTCTGGATTGGAATGTTCATGTAGACCGCTCCTCCTATTCACGGTCGATTGCTCAACTTCACAATGCTTTTGTTTATTTGTCCAGATTTATCAAAATGCAAATGTTTCAATAAAGTAAATGGTACTTATGCTGATGTTGCTTTTTCAGTGAAGATTGTTAATGATATAGCATTTTTGTAAGCAACTGCTTTTATTGGTTATTAGTAACACATTGCACTTAAAATGTGAGTAACTTCAAGATGGTATTTTCAGTGTCATTGTCCCACTGCTTCCAGCTGGTCATGGAAGGATTCTAATCTGTTGCTTGCAGGATTTCTTTGCCATGTCTATTGTAGAATACTTCCATTGCTCAGCATGCATGTAGTCATGTGTTGAAGCTTGTTTTTAAAAAAATACTTCTCCTGGCATAGGGCAGGATTCTCCAGCCATTCACGCCAGTGGGATTCTCCTATTCCGCTGCAATGAATGGAGATTTAGTTGAGTACCAAATTCTCCATCCCCTCTGGCAGCAGCAGTGGAGCATGAACAGCTGGATACTACATAGTATTGTACATTTCTCATTGAATCAGGGTCAGTTATTTGGCCTGATGATAACAATTGAGTAAAGAATATGAGGTTCCAGGTTGTGGTGGAGTACTATTAAGTCAGGAGAATTGGACTAACTGGATTGCTCTGTGGCGAGTCGGCATGGATTGATGGGCTGAATTGTTTCTGTCTGCTCTGTAAATTACTCTGTGGCTGGAATTTTGTCTGTGGTGCACCAATCCCAACAGTAGAACTGGAAATCTGCACTGCTTCCACTCTCTTGCTTCTTCGTTTTTTTTTCCCAGGTGATTACAAGCAAGTGCCAGCAATGTGACCAAGAGACACATCCATTCTGTGGCTGGGGGAAGCTTCTCAGTGAATAAGGCCATTGTTAGCTGACAATGCCGCTGCTCTTGGTGCACTATACAGAGCCTCCTGCTCAACAGGCACACTATTCATCAAGACAATACATACCTGCCCAACGTCATTATCATTATAGATGGTATGGTGGCACAGTGGTTAGCCTCACAGTGCCAGGGACCCGGGTTCAATTCCTGGCTTGGGTCATCGTCTGTGCAGAGTCTGCATGTTCTCCCTGTAACTGAGTGGGTTTCCTCCGGGTACTCCAGTTTCCTCCCATAGCCCGAAAGATGTGCTAGTTAGGTGCATTAGCCATGCTAAATTCTCCCTCTGTATACCCGAACAGGCAACCATGGGATTTTCACAGTAACTTCATTGCAGTGTTAAAGTAAGCCTACTTGTGATTAATAAAGAAACTTTAACTTATTAACATAAAACTCACTGAGAGCAGTTAAGTGCTATGAATGATTTTTTCAAATTTAAATTTCACTTGTAAATAATTTGCATTGCAACATTTGTACTTGATTGTTACTTGTTGAGACTAGACGGACAGCTAAATGGGAAGTGACTGAACTTGTAGGCTCAACTGGCCCTCCCTTCCGTCCATTTCAAAAGGACATTATCTGAGATCACACTCAGCACGAACAATTGAAATGTTGCAGGTGAACTCAAAGCCCTGTATGAACTTTACCAGCCAACACCGTGTAATGGACCTACATGTAGATAGTACTGATGCCACCCTTTAGGCCTCTCATTTCCTTCCCTTGACAGACTGTTCCCAGCACCATTCCCCCAACATAATCAGGACATCAGGCCCTTTCCAGTTCACTCCTCCATGCACCTGACCCTAACCTCTGTTTTCCTATAGATCCTTCTTCCACTCCTCACCCTCCCCACTCAATACTAACTCTCTTTTGCTGTGCAGAGCCTCCTTGCCAACTTGTCATTCTCCTGCTCCTCCTCCCTTGTGCTGTAGAGTTCAACTAAGAAAAATGGTTGACTTCAGATGCAACTGCAAAAAGCTGACTGGTGCAAGTACCTTTAAACAAATGTGAACTGTGTGCTGCTAACTCTATCTTGAAGGTAGGGCTTCATTAAAGAAAAGGTGTTATGCTAATAACTATTCATGGCATGCAAATGTATTACAACTACCAACCCACCACAGGCCTGCATGAGGCCTGGCACATCACAAACACGCTGCTAATTTTATCTATGCAACTCAATCCATTGTTGGGAGATAAATGTTTTGCATTCGCCTAATTCACTCACCCCACTCATCACATTTCCCATTCTTGTGGGCTCCATAAGATCCTTTCCATGATTCTGCTGTTGCGGATCACTGACAACATCACATGGATACTCTGTTTTAAGCTGCTTAGTGTGAAGATAGAACTTCGTCTCCAAAAGGATTATGTCATGGTCACTCCTACTGATAGTAGCAGGGACAGATGCATCTGTCAGAGGGAAATTGGTGACGATGAGGATAAGTAGGTTATTCCTGCGTATTGATTCTCTCAGCATCTGCACAAACCCAGTCTGGCTGCTGTATCAATTTGAGGAAAATAAACATTTATCATTTACCTACACACACACACACATTTTTGTATTTATATTTATATTTTTCTCTTTGTACTGAACAAGAGTCAAAGCAGAATTTCATCCGCTGCATCCATCCTGATTCCTCTTCCTTAGGGCCACTACCAAGCTGAAGCCGTTCAGAAAGCACAGTCACATTAAAGAGACAGAAAAGTAAATTCCAGTTTGTATTTGAGAGAACAGAATATAGATATTTGTGGCTATTATAGAGAGAGTGGAGGCCACTGTGAAGGTAAACTTTGTGACCTAATGTCTGCACAATTTTCACAGCTTGCTCCCTCCATTTGGCTGGATAGCAGGAAAATCTGGGATGTACCTTAAGTCCTGTGTATAATTTGTGTTGTTTGAGGATTTCAATTCAATTTTATCTGGTTGCCGTGAAGTAATATTTGACTAAATGCTCGCACAAGTGACCTGTAAAATTCCAGAACCTCTCAATAACATGAGTCCCAGTTTCACACCACAGCACAAAATGAATCTTTACAGCCATTTTGTTTTCCTTGAAAAGTATTTATGTAGTTAATTATCTGTACGTACAACTCATTTTGCTCTGTAATGGTTTGCTTTATTTGTCCAGACTTACAGCAATACAGACAATAAAGTAATTGGTATTTAGACTATTACAATTTTTTCATTGAAGACTTAGCAGGGATTTTCTATAAGCGACTGCTTTTGTTGGTCCATTAGTAACTCACAGCACCTAAATATGAGTAACTCCGTGGTTGCTCTTTTCGTTGTCAAAGAAAAATATGTTAATTTTTTTTCTTATACAGTAATTTAGCTCACATTTCAGCAAGTTGGCAAATTAAATACACTGTAAATGTGCTGTTTTCCTTAAATTTCAAGAACATTATGAACTGTCATAATATTGAGTTGATTTGACTGACTTTTGGCACTTCCTTGGCTTCAGGAAAAAATTCAAACTGGCATGCTGAGAGCAGCTGTCCTAATTTCACAGACCTATGCTGTTCCAAAATCATTTATTCCACTCCCCTTCAATCATCTGTCTGAGTTATTCTGAAATGTTAAAATAAACCCATCATTGAGAAATGCCCAAAAATTGTAAGTCCCATCTCCGAATGCAGCCCTTATCATTATTGTGGGGTAATTGAACACGTGCACGGTTTACAGAGACCGCTGCCATTTAAATTGTCAGCTACCTCCATGGAAGTCGGGTTTTGGCAGCTAAGGAGTGTGAAATGCAACGTATACAGATTTGACCAGGTCTGAACTTGGTGGACACATTTGGATAGTCAGGGTACCCATTTGGAGAGGTCAGGGACTACTTTGGATCTGGTCCCGGATGCTGTTGGGAGAGGCAAGGTGTCCCGTTATGGAGGCCAGTTGCCCATTGGTGGACCAGACCCCTTCTGATTAAGAAAAACTAACATGTCTGATAGACCATAGCTCCTTCTCTGCCCAAGACCGCAATAAACTACTAATGGTTGTGAACGAAGCCCAGTCCATCACACAAACAAGCCTCCCATCCATTGACAGTGTCTATACTTCTCACTGCCTTGGAAAAGCAGCTAGCATAATCAAGGACCCCATTCACCCTGGACATACTCTCTTCCACCTTCTTCTGTTGAGAAAAAGATATAAAAGCCTGAGGACACATACCAACCAACTCAAGAACAGCTTCTTCTTTGCTGCCATCAGACTGTTGAATGGACCTATCTCACATACTAAGTTGACCTTTCTCTCTACCCTAGCTATGAACTGCAAAACTACATTCGGCGCACTCTCTCCTTTCCTTCTGTGTACAGTATACTTTGCCAATATAGCATGTAAGAAACAATGTTTTTACTGTATACTAATACATGTGACAATAATAAATCAAATCAAAATTATGTGCCTGAAAATACCTAATTAGCACTGTCTCTATTTTTGAAACTGGATTATACATTTGCTTCTGTCCCATCCTCTGATGACAACCTGAATGTATCTCATCAGTGTTTTGTCCTCTTTTAACTTAATTTACTTCTCTGATACTTCCATTTAGTTTATTATAATAATGCTAGTTTCAGTTCTAATCAATTATTCTCTTTTGTAAACGCAAAATGCTTGTAAATTAGCTCTGCCAATTTTTGTATATCCCCCACTGATGCACAATTCTTTCTACTCTTGAGATCCCATGTCAGGAAAATATTTGTGTCATGAAAATATCAGGCCAATCCAAGGAATATTTTCTGCTAGTAACATTCATGTTATATTCTGTATGTGAAACAATTAAGGGACAAAATGAATGTGTAAATACAACAAATGTGTTTGTTATGTTGATGAGTTTAGCAACACTGCAAACAGGTATTTACTTAAGGCAAGCGAGTCACAATGGGGGACAAACATGAATAGATTTGAATAGGTTGCTTAGAATTCAAAGGAAGCAATTCAATGTGTGCAGAAGAAGTGTCATGGAAAGATTCATAAAATGAATTTACTTTTCTAAATTCTAAAAGATAAAAGCAAGAGATCAAAGTAATTAAATCTGGGGAAGTGCAGTTCTGAAGAAGTCAGATTAGGTAAGGGAAAGTTCAAAAGGGAAAAACATATTTGAGCAGATATTGAAATAAGTGTAGAGAGTTATTTTGTAGACATCAGTTAAACATCAGCTATTTAATTCCCAGCAAGCAGTGTATGTGAAGAAACTATGATTTGAAAAGTAAGCTGGTTTACCTCAGAAGCAACTCCAAGGAAACATGACTGCATTGTGTGGTGATAATTACTGGATTTTTATTGATGTTAAATTCGATACAGTGCCGTGGATCAGTTTGGGAAGAGTTAGCTCTGAAAGTAGTTAAGTTTAGATTGTTTGGAACTGTTTAAATTAATGTTACTCTGTATAATGGTGGAGGAATTTTTAGATTTTGATTTTAAGTGTTATCTCCAATGGGAGAAGTGTAGGGCAGCCCACAAGGCAGCACTGCCAGATGCCCCATGGTACTGCTCAGACCTAACACCTTCCTCCTTGAGGGCTCTTCTACTTTCTTATCTGCCCATAGCAGCTTCGGTTCATCAGGTACTTGTTTGTAAAAACTTGTTGTAAAGCCTGGCGATGTGACTCAAGCCAGCGGGAAGAGGGGGTGGGAAGGTGGGGGGAGATTTGTGGGGTGTGCTGAATTCTCTCCATGAGGTGATGACACAATGGGGAGGCCCGCAATGTGTATGATGGTACATGCTAATTGGGTTCACGACATTTCATGGCAGGAACCCCATTACGTCTTACCAGTGGGTTGGGGCAATCTCAATGGGAAATCCTGCCATTTTGGGACATGAGTTGGATTCTCTGTCCCTCCAACTTTTGATCCCTGCTGAAATGGGGTGGAAAATCTCCACCACATTCAAGCAATGAATATACAAAACTGCAAAAATATAATTTCAAGTTGCTCTCCTGGGATTTGAATATCTCAGCATTTACCATTAGCCACCTCCTTAACGCCCACCTCACACTTATGGATTTTATTTCAGAAGTTTCCAAGCTGTTTTGCAGACGTTTTACATCAATACAATGCAAATGAGCAGACCCAGGAAACGCCCATAAGCCTCCCTCTAGAGGTCACTGGCAGGTACATTTTGTTTAATGTCAGGGGTGGTACATGTGACGTTAAGGAAATGCTAAGCCTCAGGGACCTGGCAAACAACTTAATATAAATTCTCCACTCACGAAGATGACCATAACTTATTGCTGAAACATGCTTCTTATAAAGTATGATACAGTTGTACCTGCGAAGCATTTGTAGTGTTATCACGATGTATCCTCTTGTTGTATAACATTCATAGTATGGCAACTGTAGATGTAAAATTCATCCATTCTGCTGCCACTGCTTTCCATGTGAGAAATTCTGTTAACTCAATGAAGATGCAAAGGAGTGTTTTTCTGCCCAGCTATGCTCTGTTCGTACTTCTCCAGAGAACAATTTTGTTACGTTTGTTGACAGCCTTTTTGAAAATCCAGTTGAAAAGAGGCAAAAGCACCATAGCCAGAAGCTGCCAATTCCGAACTTGGTTTGGCTTGGCCTCAGGAGCGCAGTGCCACAGAAAACAACCCTGTTGCTATTGGTTACGGTGCTGCTTAGCTTCTTGAGGCGGCTCATTTGCATTTTCGTTCTTGAAAGGAAAGCCCTGTTTTTAATATTAAAATGTTCTTATATTAACATTGGTATATTATTCTTTTCTAAATGACTCTTTAAAGAACCTGAGAGATTCCAGTCAAAAAACATTGCGCATTGGATTGATTTTTTTTTGCTTCACCAAATCACTCAGGGGCGTGTAACAATTTTTTTCGAGAAACATAACTGTGAGCCTTGTCCAGTCTCCAAGCAGGTTTATTTTTTCATGCAGCCTCAAGCTCGTGATGTTGCTTTTTTGAAATTAAAGATTCGGAGCTGTAAACAGTGTAGGAAGGATGAAGAACAGTCACGCAGACTGAAATCTGCACAGGAGAAAGGTGAAAGGCAGGAGGAGACAAAAGGTCTGAGAATTAAACAGAAAAACAATGCAGGAAGCAACAACAAAATAAAGAAGGACGAAAGATTAAAGTTTGAACTAAGATCACGTGAAATATATAAACAAGATTAGTGACTCTCAGGCTTGGAAGTGTTGCAATATTGTGCAATTCAATTTATTTGTATATTAACTGTACAAATAAAAATATCAACTGAAAATGCTGGACAGAAAAACTAACAGCAAACTGTTGGAACTGCAGATAGACTGTGAACTGGCCTCTGTACCATCACAAGTACTAGCGCTACAGAAGCCCAGAAGGAATAAAAGAATGCAGGCTTCACTGCAGACCATTATAGTATCCTTCAAGGTGCTTTATACTAAGATTGGCACCAGTGTAGGGATGCCATGCGTACACTGCCAGCATGAGGAGAGGTAGAAAACATTCTGGCTGATTTAGCATAGCTTTCTCAAACTTGCTCAGTGCAGGTCCACTGAACACATGTGATAATCAATCTCAGCAGAACGCGCACTCAGCTGCATGAGGAACCCTGCCTGGCCCCGCTGCAGATCAAGTACTTTTATCTTGCTTTTACCTTGGAGATGTTTGTGCAAGTACGGTGATTTGTTTGTGAAGGTTCATTGGTGAGCGTACACACCTATTCAGAGAGCAGAGGATAATGCCAGCTGGAGGAGTGAAAGTGGAGTGAGGTGAAAAGCAAAGTAGCACAGCAGATCTGAAACCGGGAGCTTGAGCTGAGTGAGAGCAGAGTGGGATAGAAAATAAGGCAGCTGAGCAAGCCTCAGATCAGGAGGACTTGGAGCTGGGCGATCGTGGAGCTAGATAAAAAGGTATAGTGGCAGAGCGGGCTTGAGATCAGCTGGAGTGGGAGCAGTATGGTCTGTACCTTGCCGAATGGACGTGCTGTTTGCTATGAACCATATCTGAATTTCAGTGCTGGTGTGATACCAGGAATGTCAGCTCTATGTTCCAATGACGTAAGTCATAAACTGTTCGTTCCTTCAGCGATTTGCAACAGAAAAAGTACAGATCATACCCAACTAACCTGAGCTTGTAAAACTCAAAATATACTGTCTAACATTGGATGTGATTCCATGTTTGGACAACACTTGATAAACAATTCTGAGTGTGCTAACAATTACACTGAAAACCAATTTAAGATTATCTGTTGGGTGCAGTGTGTCTCACTTTTGCATCCAGAAGCTACATTTATTCACACACACATGCCCTGTCTTTTGTAGACAGAAGGAGCTTGTTTACACATTGCACCTTTTTTATTATTAAACAAAATCTCAGAGACAACCTGATTCATTCCCCAAGGCAATGCCATGACCAGAGTTAATTTGACGGGTTTGAATTTGAACAAAAACCAGGCAGTTAACTGTTCCGAGGTGCATTGTTCATAGCAACACCTTCACCAATCACAGTCCATTTGCCAACAAATCAACATGCTCTTCTCATGCAGTACAAATTGTAGTTCCCTTTCCTTTTACTTTGAATGAGCTTTTGCAGGGTTGATAGCAACCAGGAGGTAACATTGTAGAAATAAACATAGGCTAGCCAAAGAATTTGAAGAAACAGATAGCAATGGATTGAGACGCGGTAAGATTTTAGGTAGGATCATACGAAGAATGAACATGATAAGGTTTAAATTAGAATTATATTGCATGTATATAAATGCACAAAGTGTGATAAATAAGCTACAGATGTAAATAGCCACCTTGATTTTTTTATGGTGTAGGGTGTTATGATCCCAGCTGATGCTAACAGTGAACAGGTCAGATCCCAGAGTGAAACCTGGCTTGATATCCTAACTTTGTTCTCTTTTTACAAAATACACTTACAAGAGTCTGCATGGGTACTTTTAATACAAAGGACAAAATATTTATTTAAAATAAAAAGGAACTATGTAACACTGAGAAATGTCAGAAGGATTTTGATATAAACACCAGAAAATGATTCCAATTCATCTTACTTCTTTCAACTCAGTAATATCATTATTGGCACAAAACCCCCATTTGGATTTAGAGGTCATAGAGGTTTACAGCATGGAAACAGACCCTTCAGCCCAACTTGTCCATGCCACCCCTTTTCTTAACCACTAGGCTAGTCCCAATTGCCCATGTTAGGCCCATATCCCTCTATAGCCATCATACCCATGTAACTGTAAATTGCCCTTTGTATCCCTCCCCTCTCATCTTAAACCGAAGCCCTCTAGTTTTAGACTCTAACCTTTGGGAAAAGATATTGATTATCTAGCTGAGCTGCGCTCCTCATTATTTTGTGGACTCTATAAGATCACTCTTAAGCCTCCTATGCTCCAGAGAAAAGTTCCAGTCTATCCAGCCTCTCCTGATAACTCAAACCATCAAGTCCCAGTAGCATCCCAGTAAATCTTTTCTGCACTCTTTCTAGTTTAATAAATCCTTTCTATAATATGGTGACCAGAACTGCACACAGTATTCCGAGTGTGACCTTACCAATGTCTTATACAACTTCAACAAGACGTCCCAACTCCTGTATTCAATGTTTTGACCAATGAAACCAAGCACAATGAGTGCCTTCTTCACCACTCTGTTCACCTGTGACTCCACTTTCAAGGAACTATGAACCTATCTCTCAGAATGCCTTCCAACAATTTACCCAATACAGATGTGAGGCTGTAGTTCCCAGGCTTTTTCCTGGAGCCCTTTTTAAACAAAGGCACGATATTTGCCACCCTCCAATCTTCAGGAACTTCACCTGTCACTGACAGTGATTCAAATATCTCTGCTAAGGGACGAGCAATTTCGTCCCAAGCCTTCCACAATGTCCTGGGATAGTCTTCATCAGGTCCCAGGGATTTATCTGCCTTGATGCGTTTTAAGACTTCCAGCACCTCCTGCTTTGTTATATGCACACTCCTCAAGACATCAATATTTATTTCCCCAAGTTCCCTAACATCCATGCCTTTCTCAGCAGTAAATACTGCTGATAAATATTCATTTAAGATGTCACCCATCTTTTGTGGATCCACACATGGATGATCTTGTTGATCCCTAAGAGGCCCTACTCTCTCCCGAGTTAATCGTTATCCCTTTATGTACGTAAAATCTCTTTGGATTCTGCCTTATCTGCCAAGGCAACCTTGTGTCCTGTTTCTGCGTTCCTGATTTCTCTCTTAACTCTACTCCTACGATCTCTGTACTCTTCAAGGGATCCACTTGAACCCAGCTGTCACGATTTACCACAATCTCAGCACCAAGTGGTAATATGTTTTCTTCTGGCAGCTTTCTGAACATTCACTAGATGCTTTTTCTCCAGCTGATATTTCTACCTGTGGCACCCAAAAACCATAATCCACACTCACTATTACATCAGCTTCAGTGAAAACATGAATCTCCTAAATAAGTCCCCCAACAGTCTTGCAGGATTTCTTTGCAGAGAGCTTAGAACTTCTGTCTTCACTCTCAGGTAGACACACACTGACAGCCCCACCCTTTTGTCTTTCCCTGTACCTCTGTCTTCCAGGACTCCTGTCTTCTATATTATTGTTTCTAATTTACTAAACTACTTACCCGTTTTTTACCCATCTTTTCACTCCGCTGATTGTAAATCCTCAATAAAAATGCATATGTACAAACAAGGCCTCCAGACTTCCTGACACCCAGCTCACAAAAAAATCTCTAAATGAATTAGAACTATGTTGCAACCTTCTTAACACATAAATACTGATGTAAATTAAACTTAAAAGTTTTGCATTGTTCCCAACAGTGGGTAACAGACTTGACTCTCAAAGTATTGGTTTGGGTATTAAATATTCATTGATGCAAGATGTTCAGAAAAGATAGAGCAGTGATTGTTAATTGAATACTAATTAGGTTTAATTAACCGCATTATTTGTGGTTTCATTTGAACACATAACATAAGAACATAAGAAATAGGAGCAGGAGTAGGCCATCTAGCCCTTCGAGCCTGCCCCGCCATTCAATAAGATCATGGCTGATCTGTCGCTGCTCAGTTCCACTTTCCCGCTTTCTCCCCATAACCCTTAATCCCTCTCTTATCAAAAACCCATCAACCCGCGTCTTAAAAATATTTAGCGAGGCAGCCTCCACCACTTCAATGGGCAGAGAATTCCAGAGATTCACCACCCTTTGAGTGAAGAAGTTCCTCCTCAACTCCGTTCTAAACCGCCCCCCTTTCATCTTGAGGCTGTGCCCCCTAGTCCTACTGTCTTTTTTGAGCGGGAAGAGTCTCTCCACCTCTATCCTGTCCATCCCATTCATCATCTTATACGTCTCAATGAGATCTCCCCTCATTCTTCTAAACTCTAACGAGTACAAGCCCAGTTTATTCAGCCTCTCTTCATAGCTCAACCCCCTCAACTCCGGTATCAGCCGAGTAAACCTCCTCTGCACTCCCTCCAAGGCCAAAATATCTTTGCGCAGGTGCAGCGCCCAAAACTGCACACAGTACTCCAGCTGCGGCCTCACCAATGCCCTATACAGCTGCAGCAAGACCTCCCTACTTTTATACTCAATCCCCCTCGCTATGAAGGCCAGCATCCCATTCGCCTTCCTGACCACCTGCTACACCTGCAAGCTGGGTTTTTGCGACTCATGCACAAGGACCCCGAGGTCCCTCTGCACCATCGCCTGCTGCAGTTTTTCGCCCCGTAAGTAATAGTCCTTCCTACCATTCTTCCTACCAAAGTGGACCACCTCACACTTGCCAACATTAAATTCCATTTGCCATTTCCTGGCCCATTCGCCCAGCCTATCTAGATCCTTCTGCAGACTCTCCACACCCTCCGCACAATTTGCCGTTCCCCCAATCTTGGTGTCATCAGCAAATTTCGACACCCTACACTCGGTTCCCTCCTCCAGATCATCTATATAAATGGTAAAAAGCTGAGGCCCCAGCACCGACTCCTGGGGCACTCCACTAGTCACCATCCGCCAATCCGAATAGCACCCATTGACCCCCACTCTCTGTCTCCTATTTGACAACCAATCCTCTATCCACGCTAACACCCTACCCCCAACTCCATGTCCCTCGACCTTCTGCAATAACCTCTTGTGAGGTACTTTGTCAAACGCCTTCTGAAAATCTAGAAAGACCACATCCACCGGCTCTCCTCTATCCACCGCCCTAGACACATCCTCATAGAACTCCAGTAAATTTGTCAGACACGACTTCCCTTTAATGAAACCGTGCTGCGTCTGCTCTATCAAGCAATTCCCTTCAAGATGCCTCGCAATTTCCTCCTTAATGACAGATTCTAACGTTTTACCTACCATAGACGTTAAACTAACCGGCCTATAATTCCCCGCCTTTTGCCTGGCACCCTTCTTAAACAACGGCGTAACATTAGCCGTTTTCCAATCATCCGGCACTTCCCCGGAATCCAGCGACGTCTGGAAAATAACCACCAAGGCATCCACTATCACCTCCGCCATTTCTTTCAGAACCCTCGGATGCATTCCATCCGGTCCTGGGGACTTGTCCACAATCAGCCCCTCCAGTCTGTCGAGCACCACATATAAAGTCACACCTACCGAAACTGGGATTGGTAGGGTTAGAAAGTACGTTTGCAATGTTTCACCCTATAAATAAATGTAAGCCTGAGTAAAGATTGTTATTTAAGAAGGAGAATACAGTATCATTCTTCATAAACTGGATTTCCAGAAAAGAACATGAGATTGTGAATTGGCAGGAAGAATAGAAAAGCAGTATTTTTTTTAAAATGGAGAAGACACTGAACTCTGCGGTGCAGAGAAATCTGGGTGTCCTGGTACACAAATCTCAAAATGTTGGTATGCAGGTACGGCAAGTGATTAGCTAGGCAAATTGAATGTTTTGTCATTTGCTGCTAGTGTAATGGAATATAAAAGCAAAGAAGCTTTATATACTTGTAAAGGGCAATGGTGGAACAACTTCTGGAGTAATATGTAGAGTTTTGCTCTCCTTATTTAAGAAAGAAGAAACTTGCGATTGAAGCAGTTAAGGGAAGTTTCATTTGACTGATGCCTGGGTTATCTTATGAAGGGGTTATCTTATTTGGAAGGGTTGGATAAGTTAACCTGTATCTGTTGGAGTTTCAAAGAGTGTGAAATGATCATATTAAAAAGTATAAGATCCTGAGGGGACTTTGACAGTGTTGACGCTGAGCGAATGTTTCCCTTTATGGGACAGACTAGGGGACACAGCTTAAAAATAAGGGTCCCCCATATAATATGTAGTTGACGAGAATTGTTTCCTCTCAGACGGTCGTTAGTTTATAGGAGGGAAGCAGTGGAGCTAGGGTTATTAAATATCCTTAAGGCTGACTTAGATGCTTCATTGATAAGGTATGCATGGGGAGGTAGTAAATTGGATTAGACACAGGCTCAATGGAAGAAGTCAGAGAGTGGTTGTGGAGGCCTGTGACTAGTGGTGTGCCGCAGGGATTGGTGTTGGGTCCATTGTTGTTTGTCATCTATATCAATGTTCTGGATGATAATGTGGTACATTGGATCAGCAAATTTGATGATGATACAAAGATTGGAGGTGTAGTGGACAGTGAGAAAGGCTTTCAAAGCTTGCAGAGGGATTTGGACCAACAAGAAAAACGGGCTGAAAAATGGCAAATGGAATTTAACGCAGACAAGTGTGAAGTATTGCACTTTGGAAGGACAAACCAAAGCAGAATGTACAGGGTAAATGGTAGGACTCTGAAGAGTGCAGTTGAACAGAGAGATCTGGGATTACAGGTACAGAATTCCCTAAAAGTGATGTCACAGGTGGATAGGGTCGTAAAGAGTGCTTTTGGTACATTGAGCTTTATAAATCGGAGTAACGAGTATAAAAGTTGGAGTGTTATGGTAAGGTTGTATAAGGCATTGGTGAGGCCGAATTTAGAGTATTGTGTACAGTTTTGGTCACCTAGTTACAGGAAGGATGTAAATAAGGTTGAAAGAGAAGGTTCACAAGGATGTTGCCGGGACTTGAGAAACTGAGTTACAGAGAGAGATTGAAAAGGTTAGGACTTTATTCCCTGGAGCATAGAAGAATGAGGGAGATTTGATAGAGGTGTATAAGATTATGATGGGTATAGATAGAGTGAATGCAAGCAGGCTTTTTCCACTGAGGCTAGGGGAGAAAAAAAACAGAGGACATGGGTTGAGGGTGAAAGGAGAAAAATTTAAAGGGAATATTAGGGGGGGATTCTTCACACAGAGAGTGGTGGGAGTGTGGAATGAGCTGCCAGATAAAGTGATAAATGTGGAGTCACTTTTAACATTTAAGAAAAACTTGGGCGGGTTCATGGATGAGAGGAGTGTGGAGGGATATGGTCCAAGTGCAGGTCAGTGGGACTAGACAAAAAAATGGTTCAGCACAGACAGGAAGGGCCAAAAGGCCTGTTTCTGTGCTGTAATTTACTATGGTTCTATTTTTCTAAGGAAGTCTAAGGGTATAGGGAACTGGCGGAAAAGTAGAGTTGAGGCTAAATCAGATTAACCATGAGCTGTCGAATAGTGGAGCTACCTCAAGGGACCAAATGGCCTACTCCTGCTCCTAATTTGTGTGCCGTATATTCATAATGGCAAAAGCAAGGCGAGAAGCAGCTTTCAAGTGGCAATTAAATGTCCACTTAAGGGCTTCAATTGCAGTATAGTTGGGCTGCCCGCTGTGATATTGAGAACAGGTTCATGTTGGCAGAAGAGCCACCCAAGGAATTTTCCGGATGCTCCTGCCTGCAAATGTGTGTAAAATTCTATCCATGAGTGCTTAAGCATCTGTTTTTACACAGGAGGAAGATGCTGCCAAAGTCAGAGTGCAGTGGCAAACTGGATTGATTCAAATTGATAGGAGGAGACATTAGAAAGGCTGGATGAATTTGCAGTTAGGTCCCCAGGTTTGGATGGGGTCTATCTGGGGATAGTGAAGGAAGTAAAGGTGGAACTTTTGAAGCTATTGGCCATAATCTCCCAAACCTCCTCAGATCCAGAAGGGGTGGCCCAGGAATAAAGAATTGCAAATGTTACACCCTTGTACAAAAAAGAATGTGAGGATAAACCCAACAATTATCAGCTCGTCAATTTAACCTGGGGAATGGGAAAGGTTATAGAAAATATTATTGAGGAGAACATCAATCGTCACTTGATCAAATGTGGATTAATTAAGGGAAGTCCATGTGTATTTGTTAAAGGCAGATTGTGTCTGACTAACTTGACAGAAGAACAGACTGAATTGATGAGGCTAATGCAATTGATGTGTATGTGAGCTTCCAAAAGGCCACTCAAAAGACTTGTTAGCAAAGTTGAAGTGTATGAAATAAAATTGACAGGCAACCTGGATACGAAGTTGGCTAAAACAGAGTAATGATAAATTATTATTTTTCAAACTGGATGATGGAATGCAGTGGGGTTTCTCAGGGATTGGCACTTGAACCACTATTTTGCTTGATATATATTAATAACCAAAGCCCGGATTTTCACCTTGGCGGAGACCTTCTTCAGAGGAAAAGCTCTGAATTTAGACATCCAAACACAGCTCCTATCATTTTTGTGGAGAGTGGGAATGGGCCTGGGTTGGGATTTGTGCATGGCCATTTTGCAAAGGCAGCTGCCCTAGAAATCAACAGTTGCCTCCACTTGTCTTATTTTGGTGTTGGAGGTGTCTGAAACACAATGTGCATAGATTAGACTTGGTAAAAGCAGGTTTGAACTTTATGGATGTGTATGGATAGCCAGAGTACCCTTCTGGATATAGTCATGAGAGAGGCCAGCTTTTAAAATCCATTTATGGGATGTGGGCATCACTGGCTAGACCAGCATTCATTGTCCATCCCAAATTGCCATTGAGAAAGTCCATGCTACAGTCCATGTGGTGGAGGTAGAGCCACAGTACTATTAGAGTGGGAGTGCCAAAGTTTTGACTCAGCGACGATGAAGGAATGGTGAGTGACTTGGCAAGTGGCATTCAGGTGGTGATGTTCCCAGATGCCCTTATCCTTCTAGATGATAGTGGGATTGGAATGTGCTGTCTAATGAGCCTTGGTGAGTGTTTGCAGTGCATCTAGTATATGGTATACACTGCTGCTGCCATGCATTGGTGATGGAGGCAGTGAATTTTCATGGAAGAGATGCCAAACAAATAACTACTTTGTCCTGGATGGCGTTAAGATTGTTGAGTGTTGTTTCTTGCGATGATCTTTGGGCGTGGTAAGGATTCCTTTGGAAGAGGTAAGGTACCCTTTTGGGATCCTGAAATTAGGCACAAATATGTGTTAAAAAAAAGCATTAACTTACTGGAACTGTCAAAAACATCTGTCAAAAGTGTCAAGATCAACTGTCAAAAGCAACTGTGAATGTGTTGAGGCAGTTTAAAACTCCTACTCTTTAACTCTTTGAAAAAAATGGAATGGAGTGTTAAAATAAATGATTGCTTTCACTCTGTTTGATATAAGCCTTATGTCAAGGGTTAAGGGTTATCATTTCTTTATTAGCACCTACATGACTGATGTCACAGTCATCCATTATCATCGTATGATCCTGATATTTCACAGTTTGAAAGCTGCAAGTCATTATGGACTCTTTGATGTAGAACTATAAATTCCAATCCTTGTTTTATAAGAGACTATACAATTGATTGACATGTTCATTGTTATGAGGGTGTGTAGTTGAAGAAATATAACTTTACAGGGTTTTATGGATGACAGTTTTCTTTTGAAATAAGATCAGTCTGCAATAGACATTTGTAAGTTTATTTTGTTTAATCTCAGTATGGGTCCTGAGGTCTGCCCATGGTGGATATTAGGTAAATTGGCATGCTAGGTGTAAAGACAAAGGGTGGTGTGTGGGAGATGGAATGGCATGGATTGGCATGGATGATCTGAGGGGCCATGTGGCTGGGGACAGAGATAGAGCTAGACATGAAGGTTATGGGGACATGGGATTGGGCAGAGGAGCAAAGAACATAAGAACATAAGAACATAAGAAATAGGAGCAGGAGTAGGCCATCCAGCCCTTCGAGCCTGCCCCGCCATTCAATAAGATCATGGCTGATCTGTCGCTGCTCAGTTCCACTTTCCCGCCCTCTCCCCATAACCCTTAATCCCCTCTCCTATCAAAAACCCATCAACCCGCGTCTTAAAAATATTTAGCGAGGCAGCCTCCACCACTTCAACGGGCAGAGAATTCCAGAGATTCACCACCCTTTGAGTGAAGAAGTTCCTCCTCAACTCCGTTCTAAACCGCCTCCCCTTTATCTTGAGGCTGTGCCCCCTAGTCCTACTGTCTTTTTTGAGCGGGAAGAGTCTTTCCACCTCTATCCTATCCATCCCATTCATCATCTTATACGTCTCAATGAGATCTCCCCTCATTCTTCTAAACTCTAACGAGTACAAGCCTAGTTTATTCAGCCTCTCCTCATAGCTCAACCCCCTCAACTCCGGCATCAGCCTAGTAAACCTCCTCTGCACTCCCTCCAAGGCCAAAATATCCTTGCGTAAGTACGGCGCCCAAAACTGCACACAGTACTCCAGCTGCGGCCTCACCAATGCCCTATACAGCCGCAGCAAGACCTCCCTACTTTTATATTCAATCCCCCTCACGATGAAGGCCAGCATCCCATTCGCCTTCCTGACCACCTGCTGCACCTGCAAGCTGGGTTTTTGCGACTCATGCACAAGGACCCCGAGGTCCCTCTGCATTGAGGGTTTAGGGGCCATGGGGGGGAAGGTGGGGACATGATGTGGTATGTGTTGGCATGCTTGGGGCAAGGGAGTCTGTGGGGAAGTGTATGGGTTGGGGGGAAGAGGGCTGGAAGGCTGGCTATATGTTCCACTTTTTTTTCTTGAAACTTCAATGTCGGACCAGTGCACCAAGGTAGGTCTTTCACCCAGCTCATTTCCGTATCCGGCATCTTCCTCACTTGTTCCAGAGTTACGCAGTTTGAAAATCTGTCCTTCCAGACCACTTTCCCTTAGGTCAAATTTGCAAAGCCAGGAACCCAACTTCATTCTCCCTAACTGGGAGCGAAAATTCGGCCCCAAGACTTGGATGTGCAGGGTGCAATTTCAAAATTTACAGATGTCACATACTGTGAAGATAACAGTAATAGATTTCCAGAGGGTTAGGCTTGTACAATGCGCAAAACAAGTGCCAGATGAAATTTAATGCAGAGAAGTGTGAAGTGATGAATTTTGGTAGGAAGAAAGAGGAAGCAACAATAAAACAAAGGATACAATTCAAATGTGGTTGCAGGATCAGGGAGACCTTGAAGGGGGGAGGTGAGTGGGTGTAGGGGGTGGTATATGTGCACAGCTTGTTGAAGGTGGCAGGGCCTGCTGAGAAACTAATTCAAACAGCCTGCTCTTTATCATAAGAGCCATAAATTACCAAAGAAACAAATCAATGATGAACATTTATAAAACTCTGGTTTGGCCTCATCTGGAATATTGTGCAAATTTATGGCCACCACACCACCATGTTTTTGGAAAGACGTAGAGGATTCAGAAAGGTTGCAGAAAAAAGCTCACCGAGATGCTTCCAGGGATGATGGGCTTCAGTTATCTGGATGGATTGGAGAAGCTTAGAGAGAATATTGGGAGAAAACATGATAGATGTGTTCAAAGTCATGAGGGGTTTGGACAGTGTAGCTTGAAATAAATGGTTCCGAAGAGGGCATTGAATTAAAGTGATTGGTGAAGGATCACAGAGGAGACTGCACACTCAAGAATTAGAAATTGAGAAGTAAATGGAGCTGAGAACAAAACAAAAGTTTTGTTCTCAAGAGTATCAAGGTACTTGAACAAAAGTATCAAGGCAGTGCCAAGGTGA
Organism: Carcharhinus amblyrhynchos; assembly: GCF_965287045.1. NCBI lineage: Eukaryota > Metazoa > Chordata > Chondrichthyes > Carcharhiniformes > Carcharhinidae > Carcharhinus > Carcharhinus amblyrhynchos. The sequence continues at coordinate 75,843,029 of NC_137324.1, forward strand.
GGCAGTGCCTTGATACAGAAGAAGTCCTTTTACTTCAAGAGTGTTAATCTTCCTGACCACGTTTCTAATGGATTGGCCACTAAAGTTAATGGGATAAAGTGCCCATGAGGGCTCACAACATCCTATAATAGTTTGACAGAAAATCATTGGAAACATTGGAGCAATACTCTTCCTTTCAAAGTTTCACTGAAAGATTGGGTGGACACCTGAGGAAATTTACTCTAATGAATTGCCCTCTCTCCTATTAACACTTCTGTACAAACAAAACTATTCCGAACAGTTTTCATAGCAAGGAAGTAAAGTTTCTTGATGGCAATAGTTGGAAATTACAGATTGCAGTCGTGGAAACTTATCAATTAAATGCTCATTATCCTTTTAAAAAATGTGAAATCAATTATTATCCAAAACCTCAAATTTATGAACCTTTGCATAATCTTAAAGACTTCCATCAGATCACCTTTCAGTCTTCTCTTTTCTAGAGAAAAGCACCTCAGCCTCTGAGGGTTAACTGTCCCAGTTATTATGAACCTGTGTGGCATCTTCTTTAGTGCATCTATTTCCTTTTTCTAAATGGAGATTAATAACATTGATAATATTCCTGGCATATATGTAATTATGATACTGGAGGTGATGTACCAGAGAAGGAGGATGTGGTCAACTATGTCAAAAGCTTGTGCTGTGGTCATAAAGGACAAAGAGGGATGGTACATCACCATCACACTGTTAGAGGTTGTCCTTTGTGACTTTATTGAGGGCTGTTCCAGTGCTGTGGCAAGGCTGCAAATCAGAGGATTACATGTGGTTAAAGGACACAGTGGGCTTGGGAGAGTGAATGACTTTCTTATGTGGTACTTCCATGTATCTTCTGGAAACAAAAGTAGTTTAAAGTTTTAAAGCTTTTTTATTTATTAGTCACAAGTAGGCTTACATCAACGCTGCAGTGAAGTTACTGTGAAAATCCCCTAGTCATAACACTCATGTGCCTGTTCAGGTACACTGAGAGAGAATGCAGCATAGCCAGTGTACCCAACCAGCACGTCTTTTGGACTGTGGGAGATTGTGTCACCTCCTAACATTCATAAATATCTCAAAACATTTCGCATCCATCTGAACCAGAGGGGCACCAATATCCTGGGAGGGAAATTTGCTACGGCTCTTCGGGGGGGCGGTGGTGGGGGTGATGTTTAAACTAATTTGTCAGTGGGATGGGAAAATAAGCTGCAGTCCAAAAGACAGTGTTGAGGGCATGAGGTACTGAGAAAGGTGTCAAGGTTGCAGGAGTGTACAAGCAGACAGGATGGTAGGTTGAAGTATTATCAATGTCGCAACATGGAGGGCTGAAAGGCCTGTGCTGTTCTGTGTTCTATGTTCAATGCAAGGAGCATCAGGAATAAGGTAGGTGAACTTGGAGCATGATTGGTACTTGGGACTATGGTGTTGTGGCCATTACAGAGACATGGTGAGAACAGGGAGAGGAATGGTTGTTGGCAGTTCCAGGGTATAGATGTTTCAGTAAGAGTAGGGAAGGTGGTAAAAGAGGTGGAGGAGTAGCATTGTTAATCAAGGATAGTTTAACGGCTGCTGAAAGGCATTTCGAGGGGGATCTGCCTACTGAGGTAATATAGGCTGAAGTTAGAAATAGGAAAGGATCGGTCGCGTTGTTAGGAGATTTCTACAGGCCCCCAAATAGTAATAGAGAAGTGGAGGAGGAAATGGCAAAGCAGATTATGAATAGATGAGGAGGTCATAGGGGAGTTATCATGGGTGACTGTAACTTTCCAAATATTGATTGGAACCTTTATAGGTTGAAGAGTTCGGATGGGACACTTTTTGTACAGTGTGTGCAGGAGCGTTTCCTGACACAGTATGTGGATAAGCCGACAAGAGGTGGGGCCACATTGGACTTGGTACTGGGTAATGAACCAAGCCAAGTGTTAGATTTTTTTTGTGGGAGAGCACTTTGGAGATAGTGACCACAATTTGGTGTCCTTCATTATTGCAATGGAGAGGGATAGGGTCACACGGCAGGGCAAGGTTTATAATTGGGGCAGGGGTAATTATGATGCGATTAGGCAAGAATTGGGGAGTATAAGATGGGAACAGAAACAGTCAGGTGTGGGCACAAACAAAAAGCAGAGCTTGTTCAGGGAACAAATACTGCATGTCCTTGATAGGTATGTCCCAGTCAGGCAGGGAGGAAATGGCCAAATGAGGGAACCATGGTTCACCAAGGAGATTGAATGTCTTGTTAAGAGGAAAAAGGAAGCTTATGTAGGGATGAAAAAAACAAGATTCAGTTTGGTCGCTTGAGGATTACAAGAGTTAAAGAACGGGCTTAGGAGAGCTAGGAGGGGGCATGAGAAGTCCTTGGTGGGTCAGATAAAGGAAAACCCCAACGCTTTTTACTCTTATGTGAGAAATAAAAGAATGACCAGGGTGAGATTAGGGCCAGTCAAGGATAGCAGTGGGAACTTGTGTATGGAGTCAGAAGAGATAGGAGATGAGTTGAATGAATACTTTTCTTCAGTGTTCTCTAAGGAGAGTGGCCATATTTTTAGGATGAGAGTATGATACAGGTCGATAGGATGGAGAAGGATAGATGTTCTAAGGGAAGATGTATTAGCAATTTTGAAAAACCTGAGGGTCGATAAATCCCCTGGGCTAGATGGGATATATCTTAGGATACTTTGGGAGGCAAGGGATGAGATTGTGGAGCCTTTAGCTTTGATCTTTTGGGTCCTCACTGTCCATGGGGATTGTGCCAGAGGACTGGAGAGTGGCGAATGTTGTTCCTCTCTTCAAGAAAGGAAATAGGATTGACCCTGATAATTATAGGCCAGTTAGTCTTATTTCAGTGGTCGGTAAGCTAATGGAAAGGATCCTGAGAGATAGGATTTATGACCATTTGGAAAGATGAAGCTTAATCCGGGATAGCACGGTTTCGTGAGGGGTAAGTCCTGCCTCACAAATTTGATTGAATTCTTTGAAGAGGTAACTAAGTGTATAGACGAAGGTAGAGCAGTTGATGCCATATACATGGATTTTAGTAAGGCATTTGATAAGGTTCCCCATGGTAGGCTGATGAAGAAAGTAAGGAGGTGTGGGATAGAAGGAGATTTGGCTGACCTGATGAGTAACTGGCCGTCTCATCGAAGACAGAGGGTGGTGGTGGAGGGAAAATTTTCAGAGTGGAGGCCAGTTACCAGCAGGGATCAGTGTTGCGCCCTCTGCTATTTGTGATTTTTATCAATGACTTGGAAGAGGGGGCTGAAGGGTGGGTTAGTAAATTTGACACCAAGATTGGTGGAGTAGTGGATGAGGTGGAGGGCTCTTGTAGGCTGCAAAGCGACATTGATAGGATGCAGAGTTGGGCAAAAAAGTGGCAGATGGAGTTTTACCCTGATAAGTGCGAAATGATTCATTTTGGTAGGACAAACTTGAATGCAGATAACAGGGTCAATGGCAGGGTTCTGAAGAATGTGGAGGAACAGAGAGATCTTGGGGTTCATATCCACAGATCTCTGAAGGTTGCCACTCAAGTGGATAGAGCCGAGAAGAAGGTTAATAGTGTGTTAGCATTTATTAACAGGGGGTTTGAGTTTTAGAGCCGTCGGTTATGCTGCAACTGTACAGAACCTTGGTGAGACCACATTTGGAATATTGTCTGCAGTTCTGGTCATCTCACTACAAGAAGGATGTGGAAGCATTGGAGAGAGTGCAGAGGAGATTTACCAGGATGCTGCCTGGTATGGAGTGTAGGTCTTATGAGGAAAAGTTGAGGGAGCTAGGGCTTTTCTGTTTAGAGCGGAGGAAGATGAGAGGCGACTGAATGGAGGTTTATAAGATGATGAGGGGGATAGATATAGAGTGGACGTGCAGAGACTATTTCCTCAGCTGGATGTAGCTGTTACGAGGGGGCATAACTTCAAAGGTCATGGTGGGAGATATAGGAGGGATGTCCGAGGTAGATTCTTTACTCAGAGTGGTTGGGGTGTGGAATGCACTGCCTGCTGTGATAGTGGAGTCGAGCACTTTATTGGATAGGCACATGGAGCACATCAGAATGATAGGGAGTGGGATAGCTTGATCTTGGGTTTGGACATAGCTCGTCACAACACCGAGGGCCAAAGAGCCTGTACTGTTCTATGTTCTATGCTCTATGCATTGAGTTACTTTTGGAGTGCAGTGTTACATAGATGAAGAGTGAAGTCATTGTCAGTGTGATTTAAAAATGTATTTTCTTGCCAGGATCAGTTGCATGTGATGTTATTTCACACAAGGAATTAAAAACTTCAGAAAAATTCCAGCATGCACTTTGAGGCAACATATAGATTTTCTCAGGAAACGGTTGAAAGAGAGATAGAGGAATGAGGAGGCATTGTTAGAGAATTCTGGCACTTAGAGCCAAACCAACCAGAAAGAGGGTCACCAATGGGTGAATCATTAAAATTGGATATGTTCCAGGGGTCAGAATTTGAGCATAGATATCTTGGAAAGCGTGAGGAGATTCCATCAATTGAAAGATAAAGGCCCTGGAGAGATTTGAGGATTTTAAGATCAAAACTTGGCTTAACAGGGAACCAGTGTGCAGTCAGTAAACACAGGGCTGAATAGGATATTGTGTGAATTAAGACATGGGCAGCAAAGTCTTGGATAACCTCCAGCTGACTGAGGAAAACATGGAGAACAGCCAGGAATACACTGGCATAGTCAAGACTGAAGGTAACAAAGGTATGAATGAGGGTTTCAGCAGCAGATAAGCTGAAGCTGGAGTGATGCCAAAGTCTTACAATTCTGTTTTATGATCCAACCTGCTGCCAACCCAGGCACTTCCAGTTTTAACTGAGGTTCATGGAGGTAAATTGGTACAATAATCTGATGATGCATTTGGGAGCTAACTGTCATTCAGATTTTAAACTGCAGCTCAGTTCAACTGGATTTTCCAGGCGTTGAGATTTCCGCACCTTCATTGAGGCAAGGATTTGGTGGATTCATGATATGAGTAACTTTACATCTATCACCTGGTTCCAGGTATCTGCCTGAGAAACCTCTGTGATCAAGCATGCTCCTCTCCCCTCACCCAGCAACTTTACCCAGGATACCTTCGATCCCTGTCCGCCATAAACAGGCCTCTGATCCTCACATGATCAGGCCTCCAATCCCCATAACAACCAGGCATCCAATTCTCTGATTCCTACAACCTGCCAGTCAGGCTTGGTCTTCAGGCAGGTAACCACTCTGAGATGTCATGCAAAAGTTAGGATTAAAACTTCACAGCGAGTGGTGGAATCCCAACTTCTGGTTTTCCCAATATTATCTGCAGAAGTAACCCAATATTGACAGCTCTGATGCTGTGTCCTCTGTTATATATATTGGCATAAATAAAAGCTATCTCATAAAAAGTCACTTCATATTTACACTGACTTACACTGAAAGCTATTGATTTAGAGGTTAGTAAAACTTCAGAGTGATGCAACGAAAAAAATACTTGCTTTTGGAGATTACAAGCAATTGTAACAGAATAACAGAAATAGGTTTTGCTTGTTTTGAAACTCAGAAGATTACTGGTTTAAATTGCTCTGGCAATTTACTCCAGTAAAATGTTCAGCATGGATGGTTTTTTTTAATGCACTAGAGTATAAATCATTTTGCTTGCACTGCTGTATTTCCTTAAAGCATTATCAATTCTTGGTCGGGAGATTGAATTCTTGTCAAGCATTTATTTTACACTCCACTGTAATTTGGTTTCTATCACTTCACAAATCATGAAATACTGGTTGAGATGATGTGAGGTGTTGTCCTGTGAACTTTAGAGCCTGGTTGTTTTTTCCTTCCCTGCTCTATATTTGTCTGAGCTTTCACTGTTGTAGTGCAATGCAGCAGCCATTCACTTGGTCTGTTTGCATGATAGCAGTGCTGTGTTATACCTGTTAACTAACCAGGATAATTTTCAATTCATTTTTTGTTTTCAAGTAATGGGACAGTGGTATGGCTACAGAATTTACAGAAAGTTATTTATCGTAATTTCATGATTAAAGGAATCTGAAATCATTAAAGAATACATGAATAACATTTTTGATCATAGAGTCATAGATATGATCAAATTACATTAAATTAGTGACATTAATTTAGGCAAAAGTATACTTTTAAATGATCACTTGACTCTGGCTTTTTGATCACTTGACTCTGGCTTATTACACCAATTAATATTGACTGTGTCTTGAGCCATTTAACCCAATTGTAAATAAAAAATAAATACAGTGGGGGGAAGGTTTTCACTCTTATTCTCAAGGAGCGCAGATGGCGACATGGGCGCAAAATCAACTAAGAGTTGTAATTGGCAGTGGCAAGGTGTGCCGAAGGTGAGTCCTCTCAGGAGCCCATGAGGCGGGATGGAGGAGGTTCTCCTTATGTGTGCTAAGGGGGGAGAGTTGATGCCTGTGACAGGGGAAGAGATCCCCAATACTTCCGTGATGCAGTGGGGAGAGAAAGTCCCTGATACTGATGTGATAAAAGCATAGAAACTAGAAGCAGGATTAGGCCTTTCAGCCCTTTGTGCCTGGTCTGCCATTCATTTAGATCATGGCTGGTCATCGAATTCAATACCCTGATCGGCCCCTTCCTCCAATATCCCTTGATCCCTTTGGACCCAAGAGCTATTTCTAATTTCTTCTTGAAATTAGACAATGTTTTGGCCTCAACTACGTTCTGTGGTAGTGAGTTCCATACATTCACCAACCTCTGGGTGAAGAAATTTCTCCTCACCTCAATTCTAAAAGGTTTACTCCTTATCTTCGAAATATGGCCCCTAGTTTTGGATCCCCCCAGCATTGGAAACATCCTTTCTGAATCTATTCTGACTAATCTTGTTAGATAGGATAGATTCGGGAGAGGTGGGGGAGGGTCCTCCATGTTCGTCGGGGGTGGGAGGGAGGAGTATATTTCCAGCGCAGATTGGGGCACCCTTTAAAGATGACACCCTGATCTCTGCATAACTGGACTTGCTTGCTCTATCAGGCCCCACCCAGCCAGACTGGTGGTGCCAACCACACCCCCAGATTTTCTGCACATTGAGTTCCAGAAAATCTGGCCTGAAAACTTGCCTATGCAATTGGAGAATGTACACTGGTTTTCAGTCAGAGCTTGACACTCAAACAAATTTTGGTAAAATTCTACTCAGTGTTAGAGGTGGCTCAGTTGGTTGCACACTCACCTCTAGATTACAAGATTCTGGATTCATTTTCCACTCCAGGGTTTGAGTACATAAATCAAGGCTGACACTCCAGTGCAACACTGATGGTGGCATCTGTCCTGCCTTTTGGATGAAATGTTAAACTGAGGCCCCATCTGTGTACTCTGGTGCATGTATAATATCCCATGGTACTATCTTGGAGAAAAGCAGAGAACTTATCCCCACTATCCTGTCCAATATTTATCCCTCAATCAACATTACACACAGAAACAAAACAGAATATCTGGTCATTATAACATTGCTCTTTGTGGCAATATGCTGTGCACAAGTTAACTGCTGTATTCCTCACATTACTTTGTATGTCATTGATTGTCACTCAGGTTCATATTTAAAAGTAATGGTTTATTTTAATATTACGGCCCACTAATATGTAAAGTTGCTTATTCTGATTAAAATGCAAGATCCTTAATTACCATTTTAAAACATAATTCTGTGGACGAGAAAATAATTTCTCTATTTTTGCTTATCCTGAGCATTTTCGCAGCCCATATCATTCCTATTTGAGAGGTGATCACTGACCTGCTCCTAAGCTAATTCTGCTCTCAGCCCAACTATATATTCATCCAAAAAATCAGAAGGAATCTATTTTAATTAGTTGTACTTATTTAATCAGAAAAATGTTCTTGGGGATGCTCTTGGTTTGCTGCGGTGATTGGGCAGGAGGCCAATGTAGTAATCAGGCCACCTTTTGATTGCAACTGGGAGAGTTCCAAGCTGTCTTGGTGGTCGAGCCTCATAACACGAGGCCAGTTCTGAGTACCACAAGGGCACAGTGAGGCAACTGGGAGGGCAGGAAAACAGCTGGCTCCCATATTGAGGTATGGTTATCCACTTTCATATTTTTCCAGTGCAAATGGAATGATAGGTATATAAAATTTGACCCACTTAAAATTCAACACTGCTGGATATCTCTCCAACAAAATCTCCTGGAAGTGCACCATTTGTCATTTCAGGCATATGAATTATGTCCAAGATGGTTAGTATGTTCACTATTGATGGAAGTGAATATCCAACCTCTAACCTAAATAGTAGTTTGTTTGACAGGTGGCAACATCACTAGCTGATCAAATTTCTGTGTATTTCCACCAAATCCCACTTATCAAAATCCATTACTAATATTTGCACATTTTCTATTAGCACATGGTTGCCACTGAAGAAAGAACTGCCTTCAGGTTTACTCTGGTAACTGAAGTTGGAAGAAAATGAGAGCAAATCTTTTCCTTATTGAACAAAGCAACAAAGAACTTTGGAGCGGGAGGAGGCCATTTAGCACTATTGTACTTGCTCTGTCATTCCATAAGATCATGTCTGATCTGATTGTGGTCTCAGCTCCACATTGCTGTCTGATTTCCATAACCGTGACTCTCTTATCGGCCAAAGATCTATTCAAAGTCACTTTGAATAAATTTAAAAACTGAGCCTCCCCTACATTGTGGGCATGAGAATTCTACCCTCTTAAGTACCCTCAGAGAAAAAATGTTTTCCCTCCTTTTTCTGTCATAAAATGGAGACCGCTATTTTTAAACTATGTCCCGTACAAATCTCCCCCATAAGAGGAGACATCCTCAGATACATAAGAACATAAGAACTAGAAGCAGGAGTAGGCCATCTGGCCCCTCGAGCCTGCTCCGCCATTCAATAAGATCATGCCTGATCTTTTTGTGGCCTCAGCTCCACTTACCCGCCTGCTCACCATAACCCTTAATTCCTTTATTGTTCAAAAATTTATCTATCCTTGCCTTAAAAACATTAAATGAGGTAACCTCAACTGCTTCACTGGCAGGGAATTCCACAGATTTACAACCCTTTGTGTGAAAAAGTTCCTCCTCAACTCAGTCCTAAATCCCCTTATTTTGAGACTATGCCCCCTAGTTCTAGTTTCACCCGCCAGTGGAAACAACTTCCCTGCTTCCATCTTATCTAATCCCTTCATAATCTTATATGTTTCTATAAAATCGCCTCTCTTTCTTCTGAATTCCAATGAGTATAGCCCAAGTCTACTCAGTCTTTCCTCATAAGCCAACCCTCTCAACTCTGGAATCAACCTCGTGAATCTCCTCTGCACCCCCTCCAGTGCCCGTATACCCTTTCTCGAATAAGGAGATCAAAACTGTACACAGTACTCCAGGTGTGGCCTCACCAGCACCTTATACAGCTGCAACATAACCTCGCTGTTTTTAAACTCCATCCCTCTAGCAATGATGGACAAAATTCCATTTGCCTTTTTAATTAGCTGCTGCACCTGCAAACCAACTTCTTGAGATTCCTGCAGAAGGACACCCAGGTCCCTCTGCACAGCAGCATGCTGCAATTTTTTACCATTTAAATAATAGTCCGTTTTACTGTTATTGCTACCAAAGTGGATGACCTCACATTTACCAACATTGTACTCCATCTCCAGACCCTCACCCACTCACTGAGGCTATCTGTATCCCTTTGCAGACTTTCAGCGTCCTTTGCACACTTTGCTCTGCCACCCATCTTACTGTCATCTGCAAATTTTGACACACTACATTTGGTCCCCAACTCCAAATCATCTATATACATCGTAACGATTGCTGTCCCAACACTGATCCCTGAGGCACACTACTAGTCACTGATTGCCAACCAGAAAAACACCCATTTACCTCCACACTTTGCTTTCTGTTAGTTAACCAATCCTCTATCCATGCTAATACATTACCCATAACACTGTGCACCTTTATCTTATGTAGCAGTCTTTGATGTGGCACCTTGTCAAATGCCTTCTGGAAATCCAGATAACCACATCCACAGGTCCCCCAGTAACCACTGCACATGTAACGTTCTCAAAGAATTCCACCAAATTAGTCAAACATGACCTGCCCTTCATGAGCCCCATGCTGCGTCTTACCAATGGGACAATGTATATCCAGATGTCTCGCTATTTCTTCCTTGGTGATAGATTCAAGCATTTTCCCTACTACAGAAGTTAAGCTAACTGGCCTATAGTTATCTGCCTTTTGTTTACCTCCTTTTTTAAACAATGGTATCACATTTGCTGTTTTCCAATCTGAGGGAACCACCCCAGAGTCTAGTGAATTTTGGTAAATTACCACTAGTGCATTTGCTATTTCTCCCACCATCTCTTTTAGTACCCTGGGATGCATTCCATCAGGACCAGGAGACTTGTCTACCTTTAGCCCCCATTAACTTGCCCAACACTACCTCTTTCGTGATGATAGTTTCTAGGTCCTCACCTGCCATAGCCTTCCCGTCATCAATTTTTGGCATGTTATATGTGTCTTCCACTGTGAAGACCGACACAAAATACATGTTCAATGCCTCAGCTATTTTCTCATTTCCAGTTATTACATTCCCCTTCTCTTCCGCTAAAGGGCCAATGTTTACTTTTGCCATTCTTTTTCATTTTATATATTTGTAGAAACTTTTGCTATCTTTTTATATTCTGAGCTAGTTTAGTCTCATAATCCATCTTGCCTTTCTTTATAGCTTTTAGCATGGCTTTCTGCTGACTTTTAAAGATTTCCCAATCCTCTGGGTACCCACTAATCTTTGCCATGTTGTATGCATTTTTTCAATTTGATACCCTCCTTTATTTCGTTAGATATCCATGGTTGATTATCTTTTTCTACAGTCCTGCCTTATCACTGGTATATACTTTTGTTGAGCATTGTGAAAGATCATTTTGAAAGATTATTTTGAAAGTCCTCCATTGTTCCTCAATTGTCCCATCATAAAGTTTTTGCTCCCAGTTTACCTTAGCCAGTGCCTCCCTCATCCCTTTGTAGTCTCCTTTGTTTAAGCGCAAGACACTGGTATTGGATTTTACCTTCTCACGCTCCATCTGTAATTTAAATTCAACTACAATATGATTGCTTCTTTGAAGAGGATCCCTAACTGCAAGATCATTAATTATTCCTGCCTCATTGCACAGGACCAGATCTAGGATAGCTTGCTCCCTTGTCGGTTCCATTACATACTGTTCAAGGAAGCTAACACGGATACATTCTATGAACTCCTCCTCAAGGCTGCCTTGACGGACTTGATTTGACCAATCGACATGTAGATTAAAATCCCCCATGATAATTGCTGTACCATTTTTACATGCATCAGTTATTTCTTTATTTCTCGCCCCACCATAATGTCATTATTTGGTAGCCTATAGACTACGCCAATGAGTGCCATTTTCTCCTCACTATTTCTAATTTCCACCCAAATGGATTCAACCTTTTTTTCCATAGAACCTATATCATCTCTCACTATCACCCTGATGTCATCCTTAAATACCAGAGCTGCACCACCTCCCTTACCTTCCTGTCGATCCCTCCAAACAGTTTGATACCCCTGGATATTCGACTCCCAGTTGTGACCATCCTGCAACCATGTCTCTGTAATAGCTACCAAATCATACCCGTTTGCAATGATTTGTGCTATCAACTCATTTACCTTGTTTCGAATGATATGAGCATTCAAATAAAGTGCCCTTATGGTAGTTTTTGTTCCTTCTTTTTCAAATCTAACTCTTCCGTTAATAACATCTCCTGAGTTCTCCTTCCTTTTAACTTTTTTCTGATTTTTGATGTAGCCAGAACCTTCTCCCCACATTTTGTCCTTGCTCCTTCCTTCCCGGACTCCTTACATAGGTTCCCATCCCCCGGCATACACATCCTATCAAATCCCCTCAATTATATGATTCAATAGGGTTACCTCTTATTTTTCTAAACTCCGATGGGTATAGGGCTGACATGTTCAACCATTCTTCATGGAATAAGTTCTTCATCCCATGAATGAATCAAGTGAAACTCCTCTGAACTGTCTCGAAAACAGTTTTATATTTTTTTCAAATAGAGATCAAAACTGTTCACTGTATTTCAGATGCCAAGGCCCCGTGCAACCATCAGAAAACATTCTGGCTTTTACATGCCATTCCTCTTGCAATAAATACCAATATTCCAGTTGCTTGCTCTACCTGTACACTAACTTTGTGATTCATGCACGAGGATCCTTCTGTACTACCGGATTCTGAGATCTTTCTCCGTTTACATATGATACAGCTTTTCTGTTCTTCCTCGATTTCCACATCTATTATTTTACATGGAGCACTGCCATGTTCCTTGATTTTGAAATCGCATACAGGATTTGGAGGATCAGCTATTCCCTGCTGACTCAAGTTTCACTTAAATCCATTGCTGGAATGGCTCAGTGACATTGGGCTGAATCTTGTTGAGGCATTCATGAAAGACCTTTGCTGTCTCTTTTCCAGAGGTTCTGCTGAACCACATGTCAATCAGATAGCCTCATCCCACTGCCGCTTGGATTAACACAGTTGCCAGTGGCCTTGCTGCCACGTGACGTGCATAACAGCTGCTGCCTAGTGGACAGTTTGTCACCCCGGGAGCAGCAGACCTCCTTCTGGAATCAGGTCCACACAGGTGGAAGACTCACCCAGTGAGAGCTCTCTTGTACTCAGCAAGATGGAGGCCTTGGCTGCTGCCAGAGGAAAAACCTCTGAGGGTGGCACAAGTGGCTAGCACTGCTGTCTCACAGCATCAGGGACCTGGGTTTGATTTGCAGTTTGGGTCACTGTTTGTGCGGAGTTTGCATGTTCTCCAGTGTTTGTGCGTTCTCCGGTTTCCTCCCACAGTCTGAAAGATGTGCTGGTTAGGTGCAGTGGCCGTGCTAAATTCTCCCTCAGTGTACCTGAACAGGCACCGGAGTGTGGCAACTTTTCAACCATAACTTTGTTGCAGTGTTGATGTAAGCCTGTCTTGTGACTAATAAATAAACTTTACTTTAACTAAGGATCATTGTCAAAGATAAGTGATACAGTGGGGCAGGGTTTCATTGGATGGAGATTGCGGGAGAGGGAAATTCAGAGGATTTGAAATCAAGGTTTGTGGGGCTGGGGGAGTAGTTGGTTCTCAGCATACAGCCCAAGCCTTTACCGATGTCTAGTGTATCACGGATGAACTAGATTGTTCAGCTTATGAAGATTGACTGGTTCCTGACTCAGACAGTTACTGTAAACAGGTCGATTTAGATTATCTTTATTCAATACAAAGTGAGTAATGGAGTGATGCCAGTCTGTTGTACAGAATTCTATCACATGACTGCTAATGTCACAGATACAGAATGGCCTACACCTTGCACTCTATTAATCCATGATGTCAAAACATTGAATGTATTTCAGAGGCAGATGGATATTGCACTTGGGGCAAATGGGATCAAATGTTATAGGGAGAAAAGCAAGTTTAGGCTGTTGAGTTGGATGATCAGCCATGATCGTAATGAATGGCGGAGCAGGCTTGAAGGGCCAAATGGCCTCTTCTTGCTCCTATCCTTTATGTTTTTATTATACTACATCCAGTCAGTCACTGAGTGCCTCTTAACAAGGGTACACATACGCCTTCTTATGGCGACAGGTTGTCGCTGGGCAGCAGCTGTCGTGCATGTCACATGACAACAGGCCTGCTTGCAGCTGTGTTAATCCAGGCAGCAGTGGGATGAGGCTCTTAAGTGATCCTTAATTGGCCACTTAAGGGACTTAATTGGCAGTGGGTTGGGAAGGCCCATGGTCAACCTTCCAAGATAGAGGCTGGAAGGCAGCAGGGTTAGGAGATATGCCATCATCCTGACTAAATGCATGCCTTACCCGCCACCAAGCCCACCACCTGACAGGATACAAAATTCCACTAATAGCTTTGAAATGCTTGTAACACATTTAAACTCGATGTACCAGCATGGATTTTTTCTGACAAACAAGACACATCTTTTATTTGTGCTTGAAGCAGGTGTGTTGAGGATGGAAGAGTCTAAAATTTTCTGCAGCTCCCCACTGCAAGACTGCTTTTCCCTGAGGCAGCTGGTGTCATTGCTGGCTGCATTCTGGGAAACCAAATGTAAAAAATATCTGGAATAAAATAAGTAAATGACTTATCTCTGAATGCTGGAGATTCAGGCTTGCCCCCACAGCTTCACATTAAAAACATGAGTCTCTGCTAGCTACCATTTGACTCCACCATCCCCCCCATAGTGGCCTCCCCTCACTCCTGACTACTGCCTCTCGTTCCTGATTATTGTTTCCCATTCCTGAATATTGCCTCCCAGGCGAGGCAATGGCCAAGTGGTATTATTGCAATTCCATTAATCCAGAAACTCAGCTAATGTTCTGGTTTGAATCCCACCACGGCAGATGGTGGAATTTGAATTCAATAGAAAATATCTAGAATAAAGAATCTACTGATGACCATGAAAGCATTGTCAATTGTTGGAAAAACCCATCTGATTCACTAATGTCCTTCAGGGAAAGAAATCTGCCATCCTTACCTGGCCTAGCCTACATGTGACTCCAGAGCCACAGCAATATGTTGACTCTCAACTGCACTCTGAAATGGCCTAGCAAGCCACTCAGTTCAAGGGCAACTAGGAGCGGACAATATGAACATAAAACATAAAGAACATAGGAGCAGGAGTAGGCCATCTAGCCCTTCGAGCCTGCCCCGACATTCAATAAGACCATGGCTGATCTGAAGTGGATCAGTTCCACTTTCCCGCTTTCTCCCCATAACCCTTAATCCCCTTGCCTACAAAAAACCTATCTACCTGTGTCTTAAATATATTTAGCGAGGTAGCTTCCACCACTTCAACGGGCAGAGAATTCCAGAGATTCACCACCCTTTGAGTGAAGAAGTTCCTCCTCAACTCCATTCTAAACTGCACCCCACTTATCTTGAGGCTGTGCCCCCTAGTCCTGCTGTCCTTTTTGAGCGGGAAGAATCTCTCTACCTCTACCCTATCCCTCCCCTTCATTATCTTATACGTCTCTATAAGATCCCCCCTCATCCTTCTAAACTCCAACGAGTACAAACCCAGTCTATTCAGCCTCTCTTCATAGTCCAACCCCCTCATCTCCGGTATCAGCCTAGTGAACCTCCTCTGCACTCCCTCCAAGGCCAATATATCCTTGCGCAAGTACAGCGACCAAAACTGCACACAGTACTCCAGTTGCGGCCTCACCAGTGCCCTGTACAGTTGCAGCAAGACCTCCCTGCTTTTATATTCAATCCCCCTCGCTATAAAGGCCAACATTCCATTCGCCTTCCTGATCACCTGCTGCACCTGCAGGCTGGGGTTTTGCGACTCATGCACAAGGACCCCCAGGTCCCTCTGCACTGTAGCATGCTGCAGCTTTTCGCCCTTTAAATAGTAATCCTTCCTACTATTATTCCTGCCAAAGTGGATAACCCCACACTTGCTAACATTGTACTCCAACAAATGCTGGCCTGCCAGCAACACCCATGTCCCATGAATGAATAAAAAAATTCCTGACCGTTGCTTCCTGTTCCTGATCATTACCTCCTCTCCACTACTGGTTGCTCCTTCCTCAGGATCGCTTACCTAGCAAGCACCTCAAACTTAACAGCCTGATATAAGTGTGTCTAGAATATCTACCATGTACATAGCTACATTATATGCCACGATTCTGACTGTTGAAGTGTTTTAATCTTCCATTATCTCCAACTATTTCCATCTCCAAAGTTCTTCAGTCTCTGTCATCCTTGAAGTAGTGTTAGCTAATATCCCACATACTTTTCTAATTCTTGTTGAATTATTAAAATTTGGTGCATTCTTGTTCAAATACTGTTCTTTATATTTTGGATGAGGTACTGATGTATATTGAAAGTTGACTGGCATGTTCCAGGTAACATATAACATACAATATACTTGTGTATATATAATATATTGATGTATATCAATACACCTGTCATAAAATTTAAATCAGTGTAAAATTAAGGGCCACGATTTTTTGCTCACATTTTAGCAGTTATAGATGGAACTTCCTGTCTGTTCATGTTGGAAGGATGTTCTGGTGCTATTGCAATGAATGGTGATTTAGCTGAGCGCCATATTCTCCCTTCTAGCTTGCAGAGGCAGAAGGGTGTGAACAGCCGGAAAATCCCGGTCGTTGAACATGTTGAATGCCACCGTGCTAAGTTATGACAGCATGCACATACACCAGATGTGCTAGTGCTTCCGCATTAGTTTAAATTGACAATTGTCATGCCAATCCAGGACTATTGGAAAATGATAGTAATTGACATCACTGATCCAGGAAGGCACCAGCAGCAGATAAAGGATCTGTCAGTTTGCACATTAGAAACGATTAATTGTTTAAAAGTTGGCAACATTAAATTTGCTATATGCTCCAAAGAATTTTTTCCCCCAGTAACAACAATTTAACTCTCATTTGAGGAAATTGTGCCTCTATTTTCAATGATAATTGAAATGATACAGGAAGGATGTGGAAGCTATTGAGGGGGTGCAGAGGAGATTTACAAGGATGTTGCCTGGATTGGGAGGAATGCCTTATGAAGATAGGCTGATGGAGCTAGGTCTCTTCTCCCTGGAGAGATGAAGGTTGAGAGGCGACCTGATAGAGGTTTATAAAATGTTGAGAGGAACAGATAGGGTGGATTCTCGAAGGCTATTTCCCAGGGCTGAAATGGTCGCTACGAGAGGACACAGGTTTAAGGTGCTGGGAAGCAAGTACAGAGGAGATATTAGGGGAAAGTTTTTCACTCAGAGGGTGGTGAGTGAGTGGAATCAGCTGCCGGCGGTGGTGGTAGAGGCGAACTCGCTGGGATCTTTTAAAAGACCTCTGGATGAGTATATGGGATCCAATGGCATTGGAAGTTACAGATAGTTCTATGGCTTGGTAGGTATAGATGTGATCGGCGCAACTTGTGGGCCAAAGGGCCTGTTTGTGCTGTAGTGTTCTATGTTCTATAATCATGATCTAACTCATATCGTGGGAAACATATCTGCTTAGATCCCTTAATTCCACTTTTCACTAAGCAATCAGCCCTGAATCAAAAAAGTATCGTGTGATTGCATGGAGGGAGGAGGAAACACCAGACTGTCAGGAAAATGATATAATGGAAGCTCTAATTAATGAGGACTAGAAAAAACCCCACAGTTGCGGCACATGTAGGGAGTCAATTCAAAGCAAAAGAAGCAATCTGATGACCTATTGTATGTTCATATGAAGATTAGAGATTGAACTACAAAATGTTGCCATTGATGCTATCATAAAATAATGAAATAGTCAATAGGAGTAATTGAATTTTACAGTTGGTTGGAAAGGTGATGAAAGGAGAATAGGATTCACTGCACTAAAAATTAGCATGGGTTTCTAAAAAATGTTTCAAAACATTTGAAAGTAATGCAGTAAATAGACTGTAAAAAATTTTAATATATATCAGTACCTAATCCAAAATATATATAACAGTATTTGAACAAGAATGCGATAATTTTAATTTAACAGGGATTAGAAATATATGTGGGATATTTGTTAAAACACTATTTCAAGGATATCAAGTACTGAAAAACTTTAGATATATATTTGGGAGATAATGAAAGCTTAATACATTTCTGTAGGTAAGAAAACAGACTAGAATGATGGAAATATTTAATCAAAAGAGAAGAATGAAAAAAGTAAGTAAACACATTTCATAAACTATTAAAACCATTGGATATTCTCACCTTCCCAGAATAACCTTCACATTGTTGACAGGTGGTAAGAGAATCAACGCCTTTAAAGAACCTACATAAAGCTGTCCTCAACAATCTGCATGGAGCAGACTTTGATTTGATTTATTATTGTCACTTCTATTAGTATACAGTGAAAAGTATTGTTTCTTGCACCCTATACAGACAAAGCATACTGTTCATTTGGAAGGAAATGAGACAGTGCAGAATGTGGTGTTACAGTTATAGTAGAGTTTTAAGAAAGATCAACTTAGTGCGAGGTAGCTCCGTTCAAAGTCTGATGGCAGCACGGAAGAAGCTGTTCTTGAGTCATTTATTATGTGGCCTCAGACACTTTCCCAACGGAAGAAGGTGGAAGAGAGTTTTCCAGGGTGGGTGGGTCCTTAATTACGTTGGCTGCTTTTCCGAGGCAGCGGCAAGTGCCGACAGAGTCAATGGATGAAAGGCTGGTTTGCATGATGGGCTGGGCTTTATTCACAATCTTCCATAGTTTCATGTGGTCTTGGGCAGAGTAGGAGCCATACCAAGCTGTGATACAACCAGAAAGAATGCTTTCTATGGTGCATCTGTAAAAGTTGGTGAAAGTTGTAGCTGATATGCCAAATTTCCTTAGGCTTCTGAGGAAGGTAGAGGTGTTGGTGGGTTTTCTCAGCTAGTGTCAGCACAGGGTGGGCCGGGGGCAGGGGAGATCAGGACAGATTGTTGGTGATCTGGATGCCTAAAAACTTGAAACTGTCAACCATTTCTACTTCGTCCCATTGATGTTCTCCACCATGCTTCCTGAATTCGGATACTATCTCCTTCATTTTGTTGACATTGAGGGAGAGATTATTGTCGTCACACCAGTTCACCAGATTCTCTATCTCTTTCCTGTATTCTGTCTGATCATTGTTTGAGATCTGACCCACTACAGTGGTGTCAGCAAACTTGAAAATGGGTTGCGGGGGGGGAATTTGGTCACGCAGTCATAGATATATATGAGAATAGTAAGGGGCTGAGGACACAGTCTTGTGGGGCACCAATGTTTAGAATGATCGTGGAGGAAGTGTTGTTGCCTACCTTTACTGATTGTGGTCTGTGAGTTAGGAAGCTCAGGATCCAGTCACAGAGGAAGGAGCCGATCCCTAGGCTACGGAGTTTGGAGATGAGTTTCGTAGGAACAATGGTGTTGAAGGCTGAGCTGCAGTCACTAAATAGGAGTCTGACATAGGTGTTTTTGTTAGGTCAGGTACATCTGTCCATGATAGCATTAGTAAGAATGACCATGATACAATTCTTCTGGAGACTTTCAGTGCCAGAGAGGGTGTTTAGCAATAATGATTAACTGCACCGTCATCACGCTGAGGGCATATACAATCTACATGGACTATGTCAAGTGACTCAACCACCCTTTTGGAAACAAGACTTGTAGTTTCGAACTGAACATTCATTGGAGCAGCACAATTGTATATCACCACAGTCTGCAACCTCATGGCTCAACATATCATCTTAAAATAAAACCATGTAAAATTGATGATTTCAATTTACTGCTCATGACAAAGATGCTGTGAAATAAGGAGAACATTATTCTACTAAATTGCAATATTCTACAGACACATATGACAATGCTTCCATTATTTTACATCAACTAAAGTTTGCAGGTGATTTTGAAGAAAGGTGCCACTAGATCTAGTGAGTCCTGTGGAACAGATTCCACATTTCCTGGTGTTCATTCTGGTACTGCTCTAGGGGATCTCTAGCATCCTACAGCAGTAATATCATCAAGCATTCTGAGCAGATCATCACACTGAATAATTCTTATAGACAGCAAACAGTTTTATCATTCACTTTTGCTAACTTTATATAAAGTGAAATAAAAATTTAGAACATAAGCATGTAGAAGAAATATCATATATACACATAATAAAGGGAACATTTTTATTACGTTTAAAAATCCATGGAACTGTTAGCAAGGATTGGTGAAAACTGATATTACACAAATATGAAATTAGACTGTTAGATCCAAAGACGACTTTGACAGTATTTATGACCTAGAAGACCATTAAAAACTGAGTTATCTCTCATTCAACAAGATGTATCTTTTTCAGCAGTTTTTACAACAGCAACTACCTTGTAATAAGTGAAAGTTTACTTCCTATTCGTGATTAATTTACATTTGTGAGGACTTCAGTTATGCACTCTGGAGAGGAGCCGGGAATTACTGTCAAGAACTTTTGGATTTCCATGTTTAACAGTGTGTGTGTGGACCCTAGTTGTTGCTGTCAATTTCAGAGAGTAATGACAGCAAACATTGACAATTTCTCCATCATTGCAATTGCAAAATCTGGGCCATTAACAATAATCATGGCAATCCCAGAGGGTCCTATCGCAAAATAATAATTGACATCTGTAATCTAGAGCAGCATCTGTGGCAGGGAAAGAACCATCCAACAGTTTGACTATATAATGGCATCAGGGCTGCGATTGCCAACGGGTACCCTATGTTGTGCCATAGAGCCTCCCTCCTCTGGGAAGCTGTTGTGAAACTCCCTCCATGTGTTGAGGGTCTTGCTCTGCTCCTGGCATTTTGCGGCAGCCTGAATAAATATTCAATTAATTATATAAATTACTCATCCACTTCAGATCAATGAGCACTGATTGTTCTCAACACCAAGAAAATAGCCAAGCAGCGGTGGACCCTCCCAATGTCATTCCACGCTCTTTCACCTCCACTCCTCTCCCATCTCCCAGCCTGACTCCAAAGCACAGCAAATCTTGCCCATTGTTACATTCTAAACTTAAAATTTATGGTAACTATATAGAGTGGATGTAGAAGACAAATAAGCCTTTGTTGTTAATAAGTACGGGCTCCCAATCATGAAAGATGATACAGCCTCAGACTAAGTGAGCATTATTTTCAACCAAAGAAAATAAATTTGGAGCTGAATTATTATAGATGATGTGGAGATGCCAGTGTTGGACTGGGGTAAGCACAGTAAGAAGTCTCACAACATCAGGTTAAAGTCCAACAGGTTTATTTGGCAGCAGAAGCCACAAGCTTTCAGAGCGCTGCTCCTCATCACGTGAGTGGGAGTTGTGTTCACAAACAGGGCATATAAAGACACAAACTCAGTTTACAAGATAATAGTTGGAATGCGAGTCTTTACAGATAATCAAGTCTTAATGGTATAGACAATGTGGTACACACAGTCCTGACCTAAGTTTAGGTCAGGAAATGTATCAACTTTGTGTCACCCATGTCTAAATAAGGAGTCAAAAGTAGTTTTAAAATGAAACAAACAGATGGCGACATAGGTGCAAAATTTCGCGCAAAGTTGGGAAATGAGATTCTTGTCAGTGAGACCCATTTCTGGATTTTCCCCGCCCCTTAATGGTGACATAATGAGGTTCAGGTTTCATATAGGAATGTCTTTTCAATAAATTTGAATACATTTACATATTATTAAACTGTTTCCCAGCCGTATAATGCCCTTAACTAAATATTCATTCTTGGCTGACATTCCATAGGTGAGGTTTACAACAGCTGTATAAAGGTAGGAATCAGTCAAGGGGCAACCTGTTGGGGTCACCAATATAAGTATAGCCCTCAGGGGGAGAGGGACATGCCTGGGCTGTGCCCTTGGATTGCCCTCTGGCATAGGTTGGCATTGCCAACTTTGCAGTGTCAACTTGTACCGGAGCAGTGCCAGGGTTCTTCTTCTCGGGCGCCCCTTGGGTGTGGAGGGTTTTGCTTATGTGTGATGGGGGAGCGTTGATCTTGGAAGAGTGCCCCCAATATTGTCGTGATAGTGAGGGGGGGGGGGGAGTGTAGGGAGAGTGCCCCTACCTTCCTCTTTTGCAAATCACAATTGTTTTGATGAAATTGTGCAGTTACGATCAATAGGGCGCTTGAGGTACAGTCAAGCACGAAGGGAAATGAAAATAAATACAGATGGCTGGAGCATGATAGAAATCCATTGAGCTGTCACTGGATTTTTTTTCAAGGCACTGCACAAGATTTCCATTGGAATGGAGAAGGTTTCAATAATTTCAGCTTACTAGGAAGCCTCAGAGATTTCAAATCAAAGCTGTGTGCATACACTGCGGCTGAGTGCACAACTGTGCAAAATAGACCCTACCCCCACCTGGCAGACTGTTCAAAAAGTAAAAGTCCATGCGATACAGGGTACTGTGGCAAACTGGATCAAAAGTTGACTTAGCAACAGGAAATAAGAGGTAATGGTTGATGGATGCCCTTACAAATAGAAAGTGTTCCACAGGTTTGGTGTTGAGACCCTTGCTGTTTATGTTATATATTAACTATTTGGATGTGAACGTGGGTGGGAGGCATGATTGGAAAATTTGCAGATAACACAAAGATTGGCTGAGTAGTGGATAGTGTAGAGGATACCTATAATCTACAAAACAATATTGGTGGGTTGGCGGAGTGGGTGGTAAAGTAGCAGATGGATTTTAATATAGAGAAGTGTGAGATAATGCATTTAGAGCAGTCAGACAGTTGTAGGGAATTAACAATAAATGGGAATATACTAAGAAGGGTAAGTAAAGTAAGAGTACAAGTACACAGGTCCCTAAAGACAGCAGTTCAAGTAGACAAGGTTGTAAAGAAGGCATATGGAATGCTTTCTGACATTGGCAGAGGTATAGAATATAAAAATAAAAAGTATAATGTTGGAATTGTATAAAACATTGGTGAGGCCACAACTGGAGTATTGTGTGCAGTTCTAGTCACCACATTACAGGAAGGACATAATTGCTCTGAAGAGAGTGCAGAGAAGGCTTACAAGAATGTTGCCATGGCTAGAAAAGTGTAGCTATGAGGAGAGATTGGATAGGTTAGGATTATTTTCTTTGGAGCAAAGAAGACTGAGGGATGGCTTGATAGAGATGTACAAAACTATGAGTAGAAGAGAGAAAGTGGACAAAAGTAGTGGAGAGTTCTATAACCAAGGGACATGGATTCAAGATAAGTGGCAATAGGTGTAGAGGGGATAGGAGGAAGAACTGTTTTTATACAAAGCATGGTGGGTGTCTGGAATTTGCTGCCTAGGTTGATGATGGAGGCATATACCCTAAACTCTTTTAAAATATGCCTGGATCTGCACCTTAAGTGTGTAAGCTACAGGGCTATAGATCGGCTGCAGGAAGATGGGATTAAAAAGGGCACTTGGGTGTCCTTGGGCTGGCGTGAACAAGATGCACCAAATGGTTTCTTGTGCTGCATTTTTTTTATTTCTATGGAAGTGGAAGTTGGGTCTTTAAATTTATTCAAGGCTAAATTAGAGAAATACTTGTTAGACAAAAGTTATGGGGCACTGATATGAAAGTGGAGATGAGACCACAATCAGATCAGCCATGATCGTATTGAATGATGGAGCATGCTTGAAGGGCCAAATGGCCTCCTCCTGCTCCAATGTTCCTATGTAAGTTTATAGAGGATCGACTTGAAGATAATGTGAATGAATGTAGGAAGAGAAATTGGTGCATAAATCTGAGAAAGCATTGAGCAAAGTAGAGGGAGAAATCTCTTGTAGTGACTTCAGCAACAAAAGCAAAAGCTAGGATGACTACCAAAAAGACTGACTTCGCATAGTACCCAAGCAAGGAGCTAATGCATTCAAATAGAGGATTACAACTGCAAGAACAAATTATTGAGAGAAAAAAATAATGATTTTAGACATGAGTCATTCTAAGTACAAATTTATTAAATTTCACTGAGCTGTAATCTATGGAAATGTAATCCAAATAATGCAATTAAGTAAACAGCAGCAAATACTCCATTTAAATATCATAGATAGCCCATATTCTATTAATATAGATTTTCATATTTTGAAGTATACTTTAAAAACAAGAAATGAAGCATGAGAAATGGATAAGCTTTCCCACTTAGTGGAAATATTTCATCACCAACCAGAAGCAGATGAAGCTAAGAAAGAATGTATATCTTTGACCAAATTGATTATTTCACAGTAAATACAGCTCATTTTACATTTGGGACAATTTAGTTAGATTTTATATTGACAGGACTTGAAGTTTTTAGAACACTTTATACATTTATACCCTTTAATGTTATCCATAGACCATGTTTATTTTGGAAAGTTATTTTGCAATGTTGAACTTCAGTTCTTTGGTCTTAATTTTTCTTTATGTCTTGAATCTAATCAATGACTTCACTCTGAAGTTTGTATCCATTATGCCAATGCCCAAAAATTGCCAGGAAATGCATTCCAAATATGTATTGAGGTTCTCCATTCCTTGATTTCATATATCTGTACTAATGATAAATTCAGACCAATTTAAACTCGAGTACACATCTATACGAGACTCCCAACCTGCCATCTGTATGTGTATAATTTGAAGTTAAAATGCTGTCTTTAACTGAGGAATTGATACTGATTGACAGTTTTGTTCTTCTTTGCAGATGACAAGGGAACAGTATATCTTGGCAACACAACATAACAATCTTCAGAGACCTGAAAATCAACAAGTCTATCAAGTAGGAATTTATGGGTGGCGGAAGCGATGGCTGTACTTTTTTGTGCTCCTCCTCATGGTGACAATGATTGTCAACCTTGCATTGACAATATGGATACTGAAAGTAATGAAATTCTCAGTGGTAAGTACCTGCTGAATCAGGACTGTTTGATTTTTCAGTTCTCCTTTTGTTGGTATTATCGCAGACTTGGTGAAATACTTTCAATGCGTATGTATCAGATATTAAAGACAGTTGATAATGGTTATCAACCCATACATTTCTGTAGATTCCAATAATTGAACACACTGTGGAGAAGTGGGAAATTAAAGTTTGGGTCTGCTTGCTAGTTAGCTTTAATGACAGGCAATATCGTTAGAATACAAAGAGAAGACCTGATGTAGTAATTATCTTGTCTACCATCTGGAGAAAATCACTTTCATAAGTGTATCTCTATCAGCAGGCAAAGCTATCAATATTCCACTCACTCTCTGTTCTGCTTCTGTAAATGGCCACTCGTTCTTGACCATAATTCTTATATTTACAGCAGCTCTTATCTGCAGTAGCTGGGATTTTCCAACCATTTCCATTCATTTGATGTTGGCAATAATTACTGCAGGCATTAATGTGCCCAAACGGTATCTCAAGTGAATTGTCAAACTAATCAGAAAATGTACTTTTGTATAAAAATGATAGACAACCAAATGTAATTCAGACAACTGCAGACAGGCAAAATAATGGCTGAAATCATACTGAAATGGGGCAACTCATGACATGCATCATTAGTCAAACTTCTGCTGCACCTTTTGGCTTCAGAAAAGAATAGCTTTTTAGATTGCTGGAATTGTGAGCTGATAATTGGATTATTCACTCTGTTTCATGTTTGAATGTGGTGTTTTATTTAAGATGTTTTCTTTGATACTAACTCTATACACTATTCAATTTAATTCAATTAAGTTTATCTTATGCAGGTGATGAATAAATACCCCATAACCTGCCCAGCAGGAATTAGTAACATGCATTCCGGGTTTGAAGTTAGTTGGTTTAAATTTTCCTAGGCAGCATGTTTAGAATTGGCTCCCAACATGGGAAACATGCCTGGAGCATTAAGGTAGACTGTTGTGATGGTGATTCATGTCTAACTGGCTTTGTTTCTTTCTGGGAAGCACAAATGTTTGTAGTAGAAAAACCTACTTTCATGAGAACACTTTATCCACTGTCTTTTGCCCCAGATGTAGCATGGAATTTAGTGCACTTCCCAAGGTGAATGAGAAGATGGGGAGTATTTTTAATCAGGCTGGAGCAAATGGGATGAGAACCCTTCCTACATCTGCCCTAAATAAATCCAGGGAGGGAAGAACCTCAGCTCGTGAATGCTGGTATTCAGCCATTGAGAGCAGGGTAGATGCCACTGCTTGCAGGCTCTCAGAAGGAGGGGGCTTCTGAGAGCCACATCACTGACCTTTTTTACCTGAGCCTCCTGCACCTCCCGCTATAACCATCTGCCTCAAACGAGAAACTGTCAGTCTCTGATTGGGGTCCTTGATCCTGTAGACAGCTCATCACTAGCTTAAGTGCTTGACTGGCACATAATATGATGGGCTTTCCCCCAGAGAGGGCTCTTGTTGGCTCTTTAGCTTGTGGACAAAACACCATCACTTGGATTAGATTCGGCCTGTAGTGTGTTGTCGCCAACGTTAGACTGAGTGTGAGGAAGTTAAAAGTCTAGCAGTGGTTCATTTTTACTGAAAGAGCAGATGAGTATTCTCGGTTCTGGTAGAATTTATATTGCTTCCTGCTGTTCTGTCAGTGAGAAAACATATTCATTTGAAGAACTTCAAACACAGGCAACAAAAATATCCTCGCTGCCAAGAAAATCCAGAGATTATTTTGGTGCTGATCTTAATAAATAGAAGGATGTCACTTTTCAGAATGTCTCAGCAAACAAAATATGAGCAGGATAGGTTTTGGTGTCCTTATCTGAGAAAGGATGTTATTGCAATAGAGGGAGTACTGCGAAGGTTTACCAGGCTGATTCCTGTGATGGCAGGTCTGCCATATGATGAGAGACTAAATCCATTAGGATTATATTCACTGGATTTTAGAAAAGTGAAAGGGGATCTTTTAGAGACTTACAAAATTCTAACAGGGTTAGTCAGGGGAGATTCAGAAAGAATGTTCCCAATGATGGGGAATTCCAGAAATAAGGGTCTTAGTTTGAGGAGTTTATAACTGAGGTGAGAAGAAATTCCTTCACCCAAAGAGCGGTGAATGTGTAGAATTCACTACCATAGAACGTAGTTGAGGCCAAAACGATGGCCGATTTCAAGAAGAAATTAGGTTTGGCTCTTGAGGCTTAAGGATCAAGAAATATGGGAGGAAAGGGGGATCAGGAATATTGAATTCAATGATCAGCCATGATCAAAATGAGTGTCAGAGCTGGCTGAAAGGGCTGAATGGCCTGCTTCTAGTTTCTATGTTTCCATGAGCAGGGCACGTTAAAATAATAACTGATTAGTCATTCCTGTCACAAAATGCAGAAAGATGGTGGATCACCAAAACAAGTGAATGGTATTGTGATATAATCATTAACACCACATATGTTAAAAGTCTTATGGCGTTAACTACATTTCTTGATACAGTCATCTGTGTTTGTGTTTATTGTGTGTGTTGTGGATTTAGTTGTTTTCAACAGAGGAAATGCCTGATGTTCACTGTGCTATGGTATAATGCTAATAGATTGAAGTAAGAGAGAGAGGGAAAAAACATACAAAATATTTATTTGTTCTTCAGTGGTGCCCAGGGTATCTGTGAGTGTGTGTTTTTACTGAAGAGCCTGGAATTTTTAACACTGGGTAGTGAAATAGCATTTATGCTGTAGTAAAGGAAAGCCAGTGTTATATGTGCACTATTTCTCATTTTTACCAACCAAACATAAGCATCCTGTTTTGATCCCAAGCTCTGATGAAGGGTCATCCAGAATGAAACATTGGCTCTATTCTCTCTCCATAGATGCTATCAGACCTGCTGAGATTTTCCAGCATTTTCTGTTTTTGTTTCAGATTCCAGTATCCACAATAATCTGCTTTTAAAAACATCCTGTTGATTATTCACAATTATCTTTGTTGAATACTATACTGAAGGGAGCAAATTTTCTATTTATTACTGAATAGGAGATAACTGTGTATGAACTTTTTTTCAAATATAGTGGCATGACCAGCTGATCATGTGTCAGTCCACTGGGTTATGTTGCTAAGTATGGCATTCCCACCAAAGCTCACTTTGAAGGCTAAATTTTGTTCAAGGTCCTGGCCCTGATCCTGACTCCTGACTTCACTGGAATCCTGAAAGCGATTTTCGAGGAGGCAGCCAATTCAGTTGACGCCTTCTGGAGACACCTTCAAATAAGAATGATGTGCAGGCCCCCAAGGCTGGAAGGCCAGTGGAGGGCCCTTCTGTACAAGAAGATGACCCTCTCTGGCAGAGGTGGGAGCTGCTGTTGTAGGTAGAGAAAGACGGGACACCACTGGAAGAGGGCACAACTGCCCGGCTGTCATCAAGGAGGGCCAGTCCCTCTACTTGCTTTTAATTCATTCATTGGATGTGGAGTCACTGACTGGGTTAGCATTCATTGCCTATCCCTAATGGCCCTGAAGGGGCAGTTGAGAGTCAGCCACATTGCTGTGGATCTGGAGTCTCATGTAGGTCAAACCAGGTAAGGACAGCAGATTTCCTTCTCTCAAGGACTTAGTGAACCAGATGGTGTTTTTTCACAACATTCAACAGTGGTTTCACCAGACTTTTAGTTCCAGATTTTTATTCAATTCATCTGCCACGGTGGGATTTGAACCCAGGTCCCCAGAGTAGTTATCTGGGTCTCTGGATTACTCGTTCAGTGATAACACCACTATGTCACTGCTTCCCCATTTTGGACAGACAACAACTGCATCTGTGACAATCTCTCAACTTTGGCCATAGAGAATGGGCTGCTGGCCCCTTGTTCTGCCATGGTGCCACCTCTCTTCATCAAGTGGGCTCAGTCTCCACAGCGCGCTCGCAATCTGACTAGAAAATTGCAGGCCACAACGGTGCAGTGGCCTTTTTAGGCCCTTTACTTGGCATAATCATCTTCCTGCTGCTTTTGAGCTGGCAACCATCAAAACCTCCAATACTGACCCTGCCTCTTCTGTGAAAAGGACTGGAGGCAAAATCATGCTGGCAAGCCAGCATGCCGGCAGCAGCCAGAAACTGTGGGCCTGCGGCTTCTGTTCTCACCCCCGCAACCTTTTAAAATTCAGACCACAATCTTTGCTTAGTTATTACACCATTGAAATTTCGAAATTGAGGTTGGAGAAGTTTCTTATTGAAAGAGATCAGTTTTTGTTTATGAACAGTTATTCAGCCATCAGAATTGTTCCTTCCACCTATAATGTGGAACTTGCATCGTGGATGCAGTCAACATTCCCCACACAACAAAACTCCACTTTCTAAATAATTAAAAATCATGCTGTAGCATTTTATTTCAAAGGACATTGGACAAAGAAGCATGATGGAATGAAGCTAATGATGCTGAAAGGTTTGCATTTATAACTTTGAGTGAGGAAAGCTACAAATTTGTCAGAAGTAAAGCACCAGAAATGTCATCCAATCAAATTGCCCAGTTTCTTTTGAAACACAAAGATAAGTTTGGGATTTTTGACCACTTGCCCAAAAATGGATTTTGGTGAGATTCATCTTGACTTTAAAGTTAAATCCATCTCAGAGGATTAAAGCTGCGATAACGTGGATGGTGGGGGAGGGGGTCATTGTAGTCATGGAGTCACAAGATTTTACAGCACAGAAGGAGGCTCTTTGGCCCATTATGTATGTACCATCCATCAACTACTTATCTATTCTGAAGTACATAGTTTTAAATTTCTATTGTAATGCTAGATGGACAAATCTGAAAGAAAGAAAGACATTGGTAGATTGTGATTGCTCATCCACCACTTTGAACTGAGACAATGAACTCATCCTGCGTTCCAGTGGGGACTATGTTTGTTATAATTGTATTGAGACCAAAGTTGCTTGTGAAATACACCCCATGACTTGTCCATCCATTTGTATTTTCTGCTGGACCTTGCACTTAGTGGCCTAGAGTGGCCATCAGAATTAGGCACAGGACGAACAAATATGTACAAATTGGGGACAATTGATGTAAAATAATTTCCAAAGCTGTTCTTTCTTCCAAGTTGTACCACTTAATACAAGTCAGGAGGTTGCTATTTAGAGTGATATTTAAAATTATTTTGGGCCCTCCTCAGTTAAAACAGTGGAAAGATTTTGGAGACATTTTGCTTCAATGTAGTGTTTTCTTTTGCCTACTTCGACTATTTAAATCATTGC
Source organism: Carcharhinus amblyrhynchos (assembly GCF_965287045.1). NCBI lineage: Eukaryota > Metazoa > Chordata > Chondrichthyes > Carcharhiniformes > Carcharhinidae > Carcharhinus > Carcharhinus amblyrhynchos. The sequence continues at coordinate 75,872,668 of NC_137324.1, forward strand.
AGTGATTGTGGAATGTCCTAAACTCTTACGGGACTCCTGGCAATGCATTTTGTTTTCATGGAGTACCTTTTAACAATTCCACTCTGGCGAGGTGGAAGATTATCAAGAGTAATGGGAAGAAGAGAAACAGACCTGTAGCATCAGATCACAAAGGACTTCAGATTTGAGCAGTGCCTCTTTGACTTGCACAGAAGTGTTATTGCACTAATCTGACTACTTCCATTTCTTGTTCCAACGCAAAAGGTTATGCAACGTATTAAAATTGCTGCTTCTATAGTACTTCAACAATCTTAGCAATCACTGAACTGGCCAAAGGTCTGACATGCAGGCACCTCTGTGATAGCCTTGACCTTTGAAGGAGATTTGTGACGGCACATGGCAACAATCACAAATCCCAAATACTCAACATAGGATTGTAAAAACTCTCACTTGTCCTTCCAGACACTCGATCCATAATCTTCCAATTTCTGAAGAGTGGCAACCCAATTCTGAAGATGTTCCTCTTTGTCTCTTCCAGTGACTAGGATGTCATACACATAGCACTGGACTCCACTCAGTCCACTCTGGATCTGATCCATTGCTCTTTGAAACAATGTAGGAGCAAATGTGATCCCAAATGACAATCTTCAGTAATGGAACAAGCCTTTATGCTTGTCAGAAATTCCTGTGATGGCTTGTCTACGTTCATCTGTAAGTAAGCCTAGCTTAGGTCAATGTTGTGAAAATGTTGGCCGCCTCCCAAATAAATCCCAAGTAAAAGTCATTGATGTGGGATAATGGATACAGTTCTGCACATAATATTGGATTTAAGGTGACTTTGAAGTCTCCACAAATCCTTACGGATTCATCCTTTAACTGGTACTATTCATTAATCCAGTTAGGTTCTGAGACTCTTGTCTTCACAAGTTGTTCCACTTTCAACCTGATGGCATCGGGCACCAACCTTGTCTTCAAGTATTTTGCTCAGCTTTCTTCTTTAATCCTCAATTTAATTGTGATGTCTTTCATATTCCCCAGTTCTCCATCGAACTGTATTTCTTTAGCATTTTAGTGAGTCCTGATTCTGCATTACTCATTAGGTTGGCTTTAGCCCAATTCGGTCAAATCTTCTCTAACCATCAACGCTGGATTATTGCCCTTTACCACATGTAGACACAAATCTGCTGTTTGTCCATTAAGTTGCAAAGCTACTGCAATGAGGCCCTATTGTGTAACCACTTCATCTGTGAATGTCTTCAACACTATTCTTGAAGCTTTAAAGGGAATATGTCTGAGTTTTTCCTTGGTACCAACGAGACTGCTGCCCTAGTGTCAACTTCCACCTTTACTGACTGTCCATCCAGCAGTGGAGAGGCCCAAGATCTATTCATAACACCAGCAATGACTAACACATTCAGTAATAATTCCTTCTCAGACTATGAGTTGCTTCATTTCTCCCAATCCTTTTGTACAGCATAAGCCCCCCTTTATTCTGTTTACATGCTGTTTTGATATGTTCTGGCTTTTTATTATTTTTACACTTGGTTTGCTATTTTCCAGCAGGCATACTCTGTATTCTTTTTTCCACACCTCCTTCATTCAATGTTATTATACCAGCATTACCTGCTTTTGAATGACCTGACTTCACATATTGCTGGCATGTATGAGTTTCAAAATTCTTATGTGTCGATTCAGCCACCATTTTTTATATTCAAGTACATAAACTCAGTTGTTGACTTTCAATTGCAGCCAGTTCTATTGAAACAGCATTTTCTACTTTTTCACTTCCAGACCCCACACAAATCTGTCCCAAATTGTGTCATTCAGCACATCATGAAGATCACAATATTCTGCAAGTCTTTTTAGCACAACCAGGAATTGCACAATCCACTCCTCTCTTGATTTCTTTTGTGGAATCTGAAGTTCTTTTCAATCACCAAAGGATTTGGTGACAAGTTTGTTAATTTGTGTTAGGAGCTGTTTTCTTTGGTTGCTGTAAGCTCCTGAGAAGATTAACTTTTTCTGCCCCCCATCATGTTCAGGAGTATGGGCACCCTGTTATCTTCTGCTATTCTATTTGCCTGTGTAATATAGTCAAGATGCTCAGTATAGGAGCTCCATCACTCCACATTTTCATCAAAGGAGCCCATGAAGATGGAAATCCCTGTCATTTTCTTACTCAAGGAAGTTACCTGTATGGCAATATGTTTCCAACAGCCAGCTTTTCTTTCTGTTCTAAAGAAGGCAACAAGTTGAGTTTTGGCCACTTTTTAAACACGCCCAGTTAATTGTTTTGTGGAGGATCATTATTCAAATCCACCTCACCTGTAATGTCTGGAGCACATGCATGGAACTTCTCTTTTAATTCTTCTTTTCCTGACATTTTTGGTAATTATCCTTCTCCCTGGTGGATAGCAAACACTGTTCAAAATCCTCATCGCCAGTTTTTATGTTGTATGTTGGAAAATTGATGCTAAGAAGCATGAAGGGTTAGAAATAATGAAGCTTTATTTACAGGGTAGTGTTCAATTCATGGTTGCTTCTTCACTCTGGCAGTTTCCCATTCTACCGACTGGTAAATACATGAATATATTAATACATAGCGTTTAGTGCAGCTACTAAGAATCAATATTAACACATAACAGTCTATTAGTCAAGGACACTGCAACAACGAGTTTCTTTGGCTAGATTTTATGCCTCTCTCCCTCAAACTTTGTGGGGAATGCCTTTAACTTTAGTTTGAGGTCAGGGTGCTTGAGGCTGTGTTATCCTTGTCAGCACAGTGTGTTATTTGTTCAGGCTAGGAAAGGCAGCTGTGAAGCCAGAGCTTTTCTTACCTGATCCAACACTGCAATTTTGGGAAAATTCTACCCAAGGGTTATGCCTTGTAGAAATGGCTCATGATTTCTCTCAGGAATCCCTGTTTGACACCCGAACAGTTCTACAAGGCTTGACCAGAGCCCTCACTGAACAGACTTTTGAAGTCTTCAACTGAATATTTCACTGATTGTCAGGTCAGGTATCTTTCTGCAATGCTGCCTACAAAGTGAGTATGCTATATGATAGCGATTTGTTGTCTTCTATATAAGTTTACTGTGACTAAGGACATTGAACCACTACTCGATGTGGTAGGGAAGAGCGTACTGTCAATCTAAAGGATGGCCAGGCAGTAGGAGGACACTTAAACTTGATGTCAGCCAGAACACTTTTGCAGCAACTCATTAGCTGAAGAGTGCTTCAAGTTGAACAATTATTGACCCTATGTATTGGCAATCATATCCAACACTCTACAGTCTTTCCAATCTCAAAAATACCATGTCAGCTCAAATAGCAATGTTCATTTAACTAACATTGCGAAGTCAAAAAATATGCAGGAACATTCTCAGTACACAAGAAGGTTAGAATTTTATAGCTTTTGCATATGCATGATACTGGCACATGCTCCAATATCTGTTTAAGTACTCTTTCATTTACTCTAGCGGTCTTGCATGATGCTTCTCTATTGGGGAAGGACATTGTTGCTCAGAGGTCTTAAGTTGCTCATGACCATAGACTGCTAAGCACTGATGTATAATAGAGCCTGGCTACACGCTGCAGGAGCTCAGTGACTGCTGAAGCACTCAGGTTAAGTTGACTTTCTGGCATCAGGACAGGCATTGTTTGAAGAGTTTGTTAGAGTCCAAATTTCCTGCCATCTGAGAGATGGAAAATTACATGGCTGCTTTTGCTACTGAACTGGAGAGTGTCAATTGCCCGTATCTGATCTGTACGGAAGTCAGTAATGGATTTCTCCATTGCCTCTGGCACGTAGCAAAAACTCCCTGGTGCACAGCCCAATGCATTTGTGCAGAGAGAATACGTTTTATTCAGAGGTTGGGTCCCTAAGATCTGTGTCACTGCACTCTTCAGCTGAATAAGGATGCAAGCTGACCTCATGGTGAACTAATTCCTGGGCTGTCCTTTAAACATGCACCTGCTTCTATTCCCTTGCGTTCGGTGAAGTACCTAACATCATGTAGCTTGACAATTCCTGTCAAGTCCAAATTTTCTCCTGTTCCATCTGTGCATCTCCAAGATCCAAGAACCAGTAAGGGGTCGCAGTGCAAAGCATCACTCAGTTGCCATGCTGAATGAGTGGATTAAGAAAGGGAAAATTGGAGAAGATGTCTGGTCATATTGTGCCATATGTGAAAGGCAGAGAGAAACAAATGATCACTGATTAATTTGTTTGGATTCTGAAGTACAGAACTTAACATCCTCAGTACAAACATTGACAAGCCTCAAGCACAGTTTGAGAATAGAGGAATTCTTGTTGCCTATCTGTGATGAATGTAAAGTATAAAGAACCAACAAAATCAGTTGAAACAGTGTCAGTTAAGAAAATAGAAAATGGTCAGTTGAATAAAATGGTTGGGAACATGATCATGGATAATAGGATCAATACAACCATGAGTGATTTTATGCTAAATGACATAAAATTGCTTTCAAACTTATAACAGTTGTGGCAGAGATTGGGAAAGTGAAATGCTTGTCTCTAGTAAGTGTTTGATAGCATTCTTAAGCGTGCACCCTGCGTGAAAGGTTGCTTTCCGTTACTCTCATTGATATCTGTGCTATCTGACTGATCTCAGTTAAACCTTGACAGAATTTTTTAAAGGAATGAAATGCCATCGAAATTTTACAGGGAAAAATTGGCAACCACTTTTCTGGAGAGTCATAATAATGGGTGGCATGATGGTACAGTGGTTAGCACTGCTGTCTCACCACGCTAGAGACCTGGGTTCGATTCCTGGTTTGGGTCACTGTCTGTGCAGAGTCTGCATGTTCTCCCCATATCCATGGGGGTTTCCTCCAGGTACTCTGGTTTCCTCCCACAGTCCAAAAGATATGCAATTTAGATGCATTGGCCATGCTAAATTCTCCCTTGGTGTACCCAAACAGGTGCCAGAGTGTGGCGACTAGGGGATTTTCACAGTAAATTCATTGCATTGTGAATGTAAGCCTACTTGTGACACTAATAAAAACAAAACTGAAAGCTACATTTTTACAAACTCCAGCTTTATTTGCAATCTGTATTCCTATCCTCCAATTCTGCAATCATATTTGAGGGAGACTTTAAAGCATCACGTAGAAACAATTCAATAGTCTTTGAAACAAATGTGAAGAAGAATTTAATTACATGCAAAACGTATTCTTCAATTGATAGTCATAAAATGGCAGATATTAAGAACACAACATTTCAGCTGAAACTACAAATAATGCTATGGCATAATACAAGAGTCCTCAGAAATGACCAGCTATTTTTCCAAAGTGGCGCAGTTTGTTCAGGCTTGTACTTGGGTTGGATTTCCATATAAATTATGACAGGATGGGAATGAACTTAATAATGCAGTACATGTATCATTCTTAGCTTGTATCAGATAATTATTTAAACAGTTTTTAATTTATACTGATTAATTATACAGTGCGATTCCATTCACAGTGTTTCCATACTAATAAGCTCACTCTTTATATTTAAATAATTGTCCTCTGTTGATTTGCAATGCTGGATTGAGCATAAGTTTGCAGTCAAACTGTATTATTACAATACAAGCTCTAAACATTTTACACTCTGAGCTTAAATACATTTTTTTTATTTGAAAGCAGGTGCAAGCAGAGCTCCTTCTCATGTGTTTTGGGTGACATCACGTATTGTATGGCTTTAATATCCTGGTTTTATCAATGCATTTATGACTACTTTGCACAAGCTGCAACAGTTTGCATATTGTACACTCAGTGATATAAGGGGATATTAAGGGATCCACTCATAGAAGAAAGAAGAGATCTTTCAACAAACAACATGTTTCAGGTCTGATTGATAATGTAGGTGACAGTCAGGCAGGAGGGTGGCCAGTAGAGACCTTCCCATCATCCCACATCCGTACTGATTATATTAGTGGGCAATCTTCCTGCCCTGTTTTCAGCTTAGGCCTAGAATGCCTATTTAAGGGCTTTGTCTCACTGTCACTGGCATTAACTCAGCAATAGGCAGAGAACTCACCATATATAGAGCACTCAGTGCCTGATTCAGGGACCAGGCATTGGGAAGGGAGTTGATGGTCCCACTGAAAGCCTTCCCTCTGTCCTTGCTGCTGACCTGCTCTTGTGAACTCAACCCAATCACCTCCTTCCACAATCACTCACCACTGGCCTGGTATCCAGCAATGATCCTCAGCCAATGGTGAGTGCCATACCGATAGTAACCACCACCCCTCCATTGATGTTCAGGTGAGCATAGGCCTCTGCTTAACTAGCTGCTATCTACTCCGGGGGTCCTTGATCCTGGGGAAGGCCTGCTGGTGGCCTGTCAAGTGTCTTGCTGCAGTGAGCCTTCCTATAAGAAGTGACGTGGGCCAAGATCCCTGTCACCAACACAAAATTCCAGCCTGTGCCTCAGGTGCTGCATGATTTCGGGCGTCAGTTGTGCAGGATTTTGGTTAGTTGTCTGTTATTAATTAAGCAGCAGTAAATTGATTTTTTTTCTCTTAAAAATCACACTAATGGCTGAAGTTTATAGCCGATGTCTGAATGAACTGAAGCATGACAAGTATTAATGTATTTTGCTCATGTAATTTTTATTTTATTGTTTCGGATCTTAAAGTTGAGGGGTGACATAATTGCTATGTTTACAATGATATTCACATTCAATATAGGGAAGCTTTTTTTCTGAAGGAACACAGAATGATATGCCATGATCTTAAAATTAGAGCATGGAGTGAAATCAGGAGGCACTTGAAATGTAAAAGAATTCCGAAACCTCCGTAAGATTGTAGATGCTGCTTCAAATTAATTCCTCTAAATTGAGATTGTGAGATAATTTCCAGGTAACACTGTCAAGAGTCATGGAGCAAAAGCGAAAATTTAAAGTTGAGATTTATCATAAAATCCCTACAGTACAGAAGAAGGTCATTTGGCCCATTGAGTCTGTACCAACCACAATCCCATCCAGGTTCTATTCACATGCCCCCACACATTTACACTGCTAATCCCCCTAACACTAGGATCAATTTAGCCTGGCTAATCAACCTAACCCACACATCTTTGGACTATGGGAGGAAACCGGAGACACGGGGAGAAATTGCCATACAGACAGCGACTTGAGGATGAAATTAAACCTGGGTCCCTGGCGCTGTGAGGCAGTGGTGCTAACTACTGTGCCACATATATTAGCCATGATCTGAATGGCAAAAACAGTTCAATGGGACAGATGACCCCATTCACATGTTTCTATTTTCCTCTTATTCTGCTTTAGCTGCGGCTAATTCAACATGGAAACAAACTCTATCTGTTAGTTATTCACTAGTTTGGAAAATATTTATGTAGATTTGTTCGTTGTGAAATATCTATCTATGTTAGTTACGAAATATCTATCCATATATGCAAACAGATATAAGAATACAATGTATCAAAAGTGATCTGCCTACACAGTGTCTATAATACTTTTTCCAATGAGAACAGAATATGCTTCTTTTCGGTTGTTGCTTATTGGATATTCTGCATTTTTCAATCCCACTTAAAAAACAAAGTGGAATGATAACTGGTAAATGACAGATGGAGCAAATCCTGTGAAAAATGACAGAAAAGTGTGGGGTCTATGTAGATATTCTCTCTGAAAGTAGTGACTTAGGGGGGATTTCTCCATTTTGACTCTGTGTGGTGCCGGCAGGCAGCTCTGGCAGAGCTTGTGCCACCAAAGAGAACGGCGAGATGCCACACCACACACTATGCTTGGAATCTTATTAATTAAGCATGGGTGATTTCCCTTCTGACCCTCCTGACAGGCTGTCAGCTCATCCGTCTGACCACCCAGCGTTCAACGGTCCCAGCGCCACATTTAAACACCAGACAAAGCACTTATTTCACTCTCTTTCCTGCCCACTTGCTTTCACCAGACTGTGCAGGATGTCAGCTACCCAAAAGGAAAAGGCGAACAGCCTGAAGAGGAGGTCTTATTTCTTGATTTAACAACCTCCTGCGCCCATCATCTGTAAGGCAACCCTGACCCACTTGGACCTCTACCCACTGCATCGCAAATCTTCACCCATCCCCTTCCAGTAAACCATGTGATATCCCTTTGACCTGCCTTGTTTGTGAGCTTTTCATACATCCTTGTGAGAATCCAGCTATCCTCCCCCTTACCTCTGCCTTCCATTGTTTGTCTTCTTCATCCACCTCCTTGTTCCTCTGACTGACATTGTGAGCCCTCACCTCATCTTTTCCCTTGCAAAGACTAACTTCTACATTGGCCCACTTGTCTTTGTCAGGCCACCGCACTACACCGCCCCACCTCCCTCGAACTCATCTCACATTCCACCCCTGGTTGGACATCAGACCTTTGTTGCTGTGGCTGCATGAATTCCACAGTGCTGTCCAGATAGACACGTGTGTGTTGCACTGTGGTGAGGGAGACTTCTCCCCAACCCCAGGCACAGTCCTGATCTGAGATTATTTCACAGCAGGGTCCTTGGGTCCAGCAGCGTGGTGCAGTTTCTGAAGGCCAGCTCAGCATGGAGATGGGGAGCATGAACCAGTGTGCCTTGGCAGAATGGCGTACAATGCATCAGGAACTAGCACTCTGGCAGAAAATTGTTGCACTCACCTCCAAGAGCCTTGCCAACTGAAGACCACCTGGTGCACTCTATTCTTTAGTAATCGGGTTTGATGTCAGCATGATGTATCATTGGTTTGACACAAGAGTGAAAGACCTGACTGATTCCTAGCGTTCAGCTGTTTTAACAAACATTCATGAGATGAAAATGAATGAAAATGGCATTCATGCCACCTGCCAATGGGAAGACCAACCTGTCATTAATCCACCATTGGGACAATTACAATGGAACTTTATGTTGCTAGGTTTCCAACTTTTTGGCTCCTGCTAGATTTTCCACTCCTACTCATCATCAAATCCACCGCAGCCACGATGGGAGAATTTTGCCACTAGAAACACAGAATGAAAGGGCCGAATGCTCTGCCACCACTGCCAGTGAGAGTGGAGAATTTGGCGCTCAGCCAAATCTCCATTCACCGCAGCGGGACTGGAGAATCCCAGCTGCAAGCAAAGTTCACCGTTTCTTATATAAAAATACATGTCATGACAGCATAGATTTGATTCTTTTCAATTCTTTCAAATTGAAATTACGTTATAGATTTTACCCAAATTATTTAGTCTTTATAGGCATATAACCTGTGGTGGTTCTTGAAGCTATATTGCCATAAAAGGAAGAAGATGGGGAGGCTGATGTGTGGAAGTGAGGGCAGGGTGCACATCACCATTGAAGAACTTTGGAAAGAAGTTCAAACAATCTCTCCAGAGACAGTGGCTTGATGGAAATTCCTGGATCTTAAAGCAAATGGGTGGGGGTTATACATACTGAAATTAGAGGAAAATTACTCTATTTGACATCCCAGAGTTTGTTTGTTTAAATTATACTGACAAGCAAAGGAGAGGGAATGAAGGGAAACAGTTTGTGTTGTGAATATCAGTGAGACTTCTATATCTGTAATGGTGTGCAATGACTGAAAAAGTTTAATCATCTTCCTAGCTCAGCAGAAATAAAAATGTTTTCAGAAGTAGTAACACACTGGAAGACTAATGCACAGAGAAGCAAATAATATTCACTAGCACAGTGGTCAAGCATCATCCTTTGGGATATTATAAGGGACCATGTTCTCTGTTTTAGTTGTCTTAGTTGACAGTAATAACGCCAAATGTCTCATTCTGCAGTGAATGCTAACATTTTGAATTTTGATGTTTATTCCAAATGACCCTCTACCCTGAGCCAAGAGCTTACCTGAGCTCCTCTGCTGGGTTCTGCACCAGTGGGTGCAAATAGTGGGAAACCTATCATGGTTCACGCTGACATGACTGGATAATCTAAAGGGGTGGGGGTGGAATTATCAGGCGTAGAGTCCTGATAATTCTATTTAAATATATTCTCATTGGCCAGAGGCACGGGGACAGTCGTGACAGGAAGTCCCACCAGTGTGATTGGAGTCACCAATAGAACAGATCACGTGAAAACAGCAGCTTTCCTTCTCTAAAGGGCATTTGTGAAAGAATAGGATTTTTACTCCAAACTGGAAGCTTCATATTCACTTTCACAGAAAGTATTTCGAAATAAAATCCCAGTTTACTTTTTACAATTGGATTCAAATTCTCAGACCGCCATGATGGAGTTTTAACTCCCATCTCTGGAATACTAATCCAGGAACAAAACAAATCCAGCAGAGAAGTCCTTGCCAACTGATGCCTACCTTACAACCATTTCATAAAACCTGACAAACTGTGGAGACACAATAAGCAATTATAATGGGCAACCTAAAGAGAAAACGATGGGAAATCTCAGCAGGCTGGCAGCACCTGTAAGGAGAGAAAAGAGCAGATGTTTCAAAACCAGATGATCCTTTGTCAAAGCTAAAAGGCATAAAAAGTGGGAGATATTTATACTGCAAGGTGAGGGAATGAAAGATTCAGTATAATATATCTGCAGGATAAATATCTCCCACTTTCTATGCTTTTTGGCTTTGACAAAGGGTCATCTGCGTTTGAAATGTTAGCTCTTTTCTCTCCTTACAGATGCTGCCAGACCTGCTGAGATTTCCCAGTGTTTTCTCTTTTGGTTTCAGATTCCAGTATCCACAGTAATTTGTTTCTAATTATAATGGGCATGTTTTCTGTGTGTGAAGAGGAAGCAGTGGCTTCAACACAGAGCTGGGTGTTGACGGTGGAGATATGGGAGTCTTTGTATCATAAGTGAGTTCATGAGAATGGCTATCTTCTCATTGTTAACATTTTTGTATATGCTCTCATCATGTTATCATCTTCCTCATTAAGGATCAACTAAGATAGAGTGCTATTTAGTGAACATTATTGCATCTTGCTTAAGAGGATGTAATGCTCAACCTCTGGCAACACAAGTGGTCACTAACACATTCGTTCATTCACCCTTCCCTGTATACCCTTTTGCATACAAAATGTGAAAATATTGCAGTTGAAATGACTCATAAGGCATATCAGCCCCTGGCTTGAGAGCAAACAGATGATGGTCTCAGTGGTCCTGACATACAGAATAGGATGCGGCAGACTTGTATAAGTTTTGAGGGGCCTCACCTAAAATGTGTGGCAAATAATTGGGGTGGAGCTTGGGTTAGATTTAGTGGTGAATATGCATTTCCGCTTAATCTTTCAATGGCTGTACACAGTGGATCTTGAGCAGCTGTTATGCAATGCATGAAGCTGGCCAAGGAAAGGCCTGAGACAAGAAACAAGACAACAAAATCAGTATTAGCTGACACTGTGACAGGAGTTGGTGCCGCATTCACTGCTGCCTGTACAAAGGAGTCCTTCCCTTAACTGCTGTCTACAACCAACCAAGAAGACTTCAGTAAGAATGGCAGTTGGAAGACCCCGAGTGGCCTCCCAGCAGACTCTCTCTTACTGTTACGATGAGACGTCAATGACTCTCTGCCCTCCTGCCAGCAACCCAATGTCTCAAGTAGCTGAGGCAACAGAAGAAGTTCCTGCACCTGTTTGGGAGATGCTTGGCATGTCAGCATCCTCCAAATATCTGGAAGCCAGAGGAAGGCTGCAAACCTGATTCCAAGTCATGGACAACAAGATCAACAGCTTACCTCCTCACATGCAAGGGAAACACTGCATCACTGGCATGGGAGCTAAGAAGAGTATCCAGCCACACCAGGAGTTCTTGGGTGTTTAGATTGTGTAGATACAAAAGTTGACTTGTTGCACAATAAATCTTTCACTTACTGCTCTTCATTCCCATTCTTGCTGCCCTGTGAGATCTAAACTGCAGCTTGGCCCTGTCAATGGGCTGGAAGAAAAGGACTTAACCATGTTCAGTCACCTCCTCAGCCTTGTCACTGTAAGCTGAGTGCTGAGCAATGGGGTGTGAAATGAAGGTGGTAACATTTGTACTGATTAAAGGTAAGGCTTTTTTGGAAGCTTTCTGAAAGAGCAAAAAGGTCATAGGTAATAACTATTTATTCGGGCCTCCTGTGCTTTCCTCAAGTGCATCTCATTGTGACATGCCGATGGTCATGTGGTCCTTCAACATGCAATGTCTGGTCAGCGGGTTGCTCCAGATCCACACCTTGGAGCAGGCAACACGATCAGTAATGTTCTCATTATCCAATGCCCCCTTGGCATTGTAGAGGGGAAATAGTAGATAATGCAGGGCTTCACAAGATCAATCAGGAGTACATCTTCAGAAGCGCTAAGACCTGCTAAACAGTCACTCTGGCTGACACATATCAGGTCTTGTACTTCTCCTCTACATCCATTGATGGGATCCTGACAGGTGTGAGTAGTTGTGTCTTTGGTGGGTAGCCATTGTCTCTGAGTATCCATCCTTGAAGGCATATGGGGGGTGGGAGTGGGCGGTGGGAATGTGGAAAGGTCCGTCTTTATGACTTGGAATTTTGAAATAATCGTGCTTCATTCCTTAGTGAAGAAGTCCCAAGTGAACCTATCTCCCTTGTGTCTCTGAATAATTGCAGTTTCCTGTGCATCATGACTCTGATCCTCAGTCTCAAAAATGGGCCGGACCAGATTGTAAAGACTCAAAACATACATGTCACTGCAGTCCACAAAGCAGTGCTGAGAGGATCCTGCATGACAACTCTGTACTTACATTTCTCTAAATCTCACCCTTGTATTGATACGTGCTTCATCGTGGTGCTTCAGTGCAGCGCTGGTAGTTCTACATGAATGCAGTAGGTTTCCCTAATCACTCAGCAGCCAATCTGAATAATGGCACAGTGCTTCCAGATTTTTCTACTGCTTATGTGGATCCCAGGTGTGTTTGAGTTCCACAAAGAACATAATTAATGAAATGAGTTTGGACTAGCTATTTATAATGACTTGAAAAATATTCCCCATTTGCTGATTTTCTATTTAGCCTTACTCTACTGCAGCATGAATAAAGTTAGTCAGAAAAACAATCAAAGAATTCACATTACATTTTATTTTTACAAGAAATCTAATTTTCTTGACTACCAGTAATTATTTCCTTGAGAGTCTTTGTCTACAGTAGTTTACTGGCAATACACAGGTGTGCACGAGGAATGTGAGGCCTCCAGTAGCAAATCCCAACATACTCCATGAATGCAAAATTGTGTCAATCAAAAAATTAAAAGTTGTGATCGCAAAATGCTTCCTGCTATCAGGAGCCTGCAGTCTGGTGAGTCTATTTAGCTAAGAGTGATTGCTGTGGGAACTCCCATGAACTCAAGCTGGAGGCATCTCGCAGAGATAATGGAAAACGTTGTTGCAAGCACTTAAAACACCCTGTGCATTGATGAATTTAACATGTTCTTTTCACTTTTTATGTCTTTATTTTGCTTCAGACCTTATTTTGAAAGTAAGTCACCAGCTTTATGAAAAACAACAGCTGAAAGAAAGAAAAAAATTGCACTTCTATAGAGAAAGAATTAAAACAATATATTTTGAGCAATTTGATTTATTTGTTATTTGTCACAGTAGCTGAATGCCTATTTCTATTGAATTTCTTGCTTTATCATTTTATTATTTGCTATATAATGACTGGTGATAACCCTTCTTGAAGTTTAAACTTTAAAGTTTTAAAGTTTATTTATTAATGTCACAGGTAGCCTTGCAGTAACACTGCAATGAAATTACTGTGTAACTCCCCTAGTCGCCTTACTCCGGGTAGTGCCAGTGTACTCAGGTACCCTAAGGGAGAATTTAGCACGACCAATGCACCTAACCAGCACATCTTTGAATAGTGGGAGGAAACCAGAGCACCCTGAGGAAACCCAAGCAGACATGGGGAGAATGTGCAGACTCCACACAGACAGTGACCCAGGCCGGAATCGAACCCAGCTGCCTGGCACTGTGAGGCAGCAGTGCTAACCACTGTGCCACCTTGCTGCCCTTTCTGTTTGGTTGTGATTTGAAATGGTTTAGTAAAATTTGATTAGATAGAAGTGTGACACATATTTTGAAAGTGGAACATGTGTAGCCCATCCCATAAATTCGTATAAATTTGTTCAAACCGGAACAAAGCAGCACCTCGCCAACAACAATGACTGTCACAATGAAACTGAAGAGAAACTGATCCTCTGGTTTCATCTGGATGAGAGCAGGCTGCTTGGCTTGCTAATCACACCCTAATAAATTGGGTGTGATCTTATTGGCCGTTCACACAATGCTCCCGCTGCAGCGAGGTCAGAGAATTAGGCGCCCAGCCAAATCTCCATTCGCTGCAATAGGATTGGAAAATTCCACCAGCATAAATGCCTGTAATATTCCAGCCTCAGAGTTAGTTCATCATCCACAAAGAATAAGAAAGTCTGTGGGCAGGGCATTAGCACCAGGCTCAGGGTAAGTGTGTGGAAGGAGGAGATTGGGGATGGGAGAAAGTGTGCGAGCACTGTCTCTTATCAGAGAACAGTGGATTCAGGAGAAGAATATTTGCTCCTCCACTTTCAGTTAAACTAAGATCTCTTTTGCTTACCATTTTGCTGACTGCCTCCAGTTGACCCTCTGGGGACTTCTGATTTAGTTGCTTGAGGCACGAGGAAAGTAACCATAGCGTGCATTGGCTGAAACATCAGGCTGGAAAATGTGTCTGAACCCCTGGATTGCAGTTTACAATTCACAACTTTCTGACTCAGAAATGAGAACCAGAGCTGACATTGGTTTATGGAGATATCATTTAAGGTACTGTTGACATCTTGACACTGATATATTATGTTTCTGGAGAGTTTCTTTGTTTCTTTATACTTTAAAATATGACGCAGGAAATTAAGTGTGGCATCTGAAATTGGTGACAAAGAAATGTGAGAGATAAAAATCATATATAGCTGCTGCTTTTAAAAAAATATTATTTAGATTGATGAAGGAAGTCACAAATAACAAATAAAGGTTTCAGAAAGCCAAACTCTTTGATGGTACATGAATAGAATTGTACACCATATGATTGTGGTGATATTGTTCAATTGTGACAAGTTGCATTCAGTTGATTTTTCCATAGTCAAGTAGCAGAGGCAGAACTATTTACCTGCATAGAGTAACACACATCTTTGTATCTGCGCTATAATCTTTCACTTGTGTTCTGAATCGAGGGAGGAATTTTCCCATCTCATCGGCACAGGAATCGTAACGGGGGGACGAGGTGAAGTCCATTGACCTCAGGTGGGACATTCCTGTTTTGGGGTGAGCGTGACAGGAAAATGCCACCCAAATGTCTGACCAGATTTTTTTTTACTAATTACTTATTAACCATTTTTGAAGAGAGCCCATTCCATATATTCATAATTTTGGAGAAATCAAATATTTTTAATTTTCCAGTCTTCCTTGAAGCATGCATATTTTGCACTAAATACAAAAATAAAATACTTATATCTGTGTTGTCAGCTCCTTTTAACATTTTAAAGATCTGAATCATATTCTTCCAGATCTTCCTCAGGAAAATTGGGTGGCCTATGCCACCTTTGAGAAACAATTTACTTGCCAGCAGAAATTATCTCGATAAGACTAAATACTGTTAAATCTACTTCAGCAACCACACTCAAAGCCTTGAATTTGGGCTCTTCGATGCCTCTGATGCCAGTACTAGAAGCCCTGAGGCAAGAAAATGGTGCTGCCTTCCCTTCCAGCTACTTTCGGTGTTGCTAGTTCAGCAAGCTATGCTGGGAGCGTTTTAGTATGGGGGTGTCATGTCTATTCCAAAAGCAATAGGACTGCTGCGATCACCACAGAATAATGACAGTGTCACTCAGCCAATTTCTTATTCGAGTGCCAACTTTCCCTTTTATTCAATCAGTTAGAACTTTGCTCACAAGTCTGTTATGTGGTACTGTGTCAAATGTCTTTAAAAATCAAAATGCACCACATCAACGGTATTGCTCTTGAACCTTGTCCAGATAAAAGGGTGTTTCACCTTCTCCCTCAGAGGGAAAAAACAGGATGAAAAGGCATTTGGATTTCACCAGGATTGTGGGGTTCCCAATAGGTGCAGGACTCCATAACTGCACTCATGAAGCTCTGCAAGCCCCTGCATGAGAGTGTACAAGAATTGCAAGGGCTACCATTCCAACAGCATGGAATTGTACAACGATGCCAACAACATAGTGCCAGTGAATGCCCACTAGCCTTGTAGCGATCACATTGCATTCATGCTTTGTCAGTTAATCATGCCTACCATCTTCGGCCTCTACAAAGAACCAGGGGTCACTCCCTGGGGGCAACAATTACCCTAGACTCCTGCCAGATGATCAGCCGCTTCCGCCAAATGACCATGCAAGGACAGCAACATTTATGAAAGCCACAAGAAACCTTGTTGAGCAGACATTCAGCCTGCTCACACAACAATTCTGCTGCATTGGACACTCTGGGGAAGCCCAATAGTAGACACCAGAGTGAACGTTCATATTTATGATAGCCTGCGGCGTTCTCTGTGACATTGCCACAATAAGGGCACAACTACTGGCTCCAGAAATTTGGAGGTGCTTGGGAGGAGGAGGAGGTGGGGAAGATTAATCCTTACTTCCTTGCTTCAGATGGGCTGGCAGAGGGCATGTTGTCAGACTACAGTTGCAATAAAACTGTTTTCCCCAGTCATCACCATTCCCCATCATTATATTCACCTGAAATGCCTCATTACTGTTACCCTTTCCCCAGCCCCAATCCTTTAGCTACCATCCCACAATAGCAACCACTCAGAAAACACCTCTCATTAAAATCTTTAGCCAAAAACACACCCAATTATACTAAAAGTACATTATTTTGCTCCGTGTATTCCTCTGCAGCTGTCTTCCTGTGCCTTTGCCTATACTAGTGCTTTCTCACACTGCTGTGCTTGCATTTTGGTTGATAGAAGGCAGCTGACTTTCACTGCAAGAGACTGCCGATAATCTTACAGGACACCTCAGCAATGGTAGCAGTCTGTGCAGTCTGGCTGAGAGGCAACAGCAAGGGCCAAGCCAAGGTGGTATGATAGCAATGGGAACACAAACTCTGTTATCAAAAGCAGTCTTAT
Organism: Carcharhinus amblyrhynchos; assembly: GCF_965287045.1. Lineage (NCBI taxonomy): Eukaryota > Metazoa > Chordata > Chondrichthyes > Carcharhiniformes > Carcharhinidae > Carcharhinus > Carcharhinus amblyrhynchos. Next base: position 75,889,707 of record NC_137324.1, read on the forward strand.
GCTCCATGTTGCCACGGTCACCCGCAAGGGGCAGTTCCCTAATCCTAATAATCTGTTAGGGGACAGCTTCCTGTACTGTGATGAAAGCCTACAAACCCCATTGAACATTGATGGCAGCAGTCTGAATCCACATGGTTGCAAGCATGGATCTCATGGCCCGTGTCTGTGTTTTCACAGCAACATGGAGATGTTGGGTGGCTTCTGTGCTGCAGTGCAAACTGAGACAGTGACTACTGGATGCATTAGAAAGAGTTTTTTTTAAATTGGAGACACTGGGGCTGTGAATTCCATTTCGCTCAGTTTTCAGCATCATGTGTTAATGCAGGTTGAATATGCATGATAGCAAGAAAATGTCTTTCTTTAACTCCACAGTTTTAGTGAGGTTAGTACCAGAGAGCGCTGCTGGCATGATCATGGAATAACTGAAGTGCGACTTGCAAATTTTCAGGGGCTGTATTCCTATCCTTATCCTGACACCAACGTTTCCTCAACTGTGTCGCTTAAAGGGACTATAGTCTTATTACATTTAATCATTGGGATTGATCTGCACGATGGTGAAAACAATTTCTCCTGAGGTGTCAACTCAATGTCTTCCTCAATCAGCTATTTGAAAACTTGCCTTGTTCATGTAACAATCTAACAACATTTCCTTTCCTCTTACCATCGCTCTCTGTAACCTGGGCTTTCCAAGGTTCAGTTCGTGTTGACATCAGATTCCTGGCAATTTGGAATTTCAGGCAGGTTATCAAAATCTCTCAACCAGTAAAGTGAAAAGAAATATTCAAGCAAAGGCAGCTGTTTCCTTTTCTATTTGTCAAAAACAAAATCTACAATCTTTATGTATTTAATTTTTGTTCATGTGCATTATCTGCTCTCAGTGCACTGTAGTGTTTCTTTATACGTTCAGAGGAATCCTTTAGGATATGTAGCCTGTGAGACTGGTTCTTACTTTCTCCTTCCATCCTTGTGTTTTTTTCTCTCTGCACTCTTATTCTCTCTTTCTGTGCTTTGCAACTTTTTTTTTCTCTGTTCCCTGAATTTAGCGGTGGGGTGCATGAGTTGTTAATGGGTGTATCCACAAGTGGACACTAACTTCATAAGATATAGGAGTAGAATTAGGCGGTTCAGCCCATTGAGTTCACTCCGCCATTCAATCATGGTTAATATGCTCCTCATCCCCATTTTCTTGCCTTCACTCCATAACCCTCCAACCCAATACCAACTAAAAATTAAGGATCAACAGATACACAGTACATGAGAAACGCAAAAAGGTGCATAAGTGGAGAAATAGCTATGAAACTGGTTGGGGGATACTTTTCTCCAGTGTTAATCTCAGCAGAATTGTGAGGTCAGTGAAAGAGAATTCTCTATTGTACTGTATACCAGACCTGCTTTTGACACAAAACTATGGAGACTCACAACTATGGAATAGTTATGAAAGTGGCTGAAAGATAGACAACAATAAGTATTCATCAAAGAAACCACTCTCTGAAGCAGAAATATTAATGCTTGTTTCTCTCTTCACAAATGCTGCAAGATCTGCTAGTTTTTCTGGCATTTTCTTGAGTTATCAAGGCCAGTCAGCCTTTGGCTAATTCAGTGGAACTTTTTAAGGAGACAGCAAGGAGAACTGATGAGGGTAACACATTAAATGTACTTTATGTGGATTTTAACAATGTTTTTCACAAGGCCCCACATGGCGGATTAGTTAAAAAATTAAAACCTTATGTGATCCAAGGGAAAGTGGCAAGTTGCTTCCAAAATTGAATCAATGGCAGGAAGAGTTATGGTCGGTGGGCGTTTTGTGTCTGAAGACTGTTCGCAGCCTGATTCTGGAGAGCTCAGTATCCTTGATGTGACATTCTACAAGCCATTAGTTCCTAGCTCTTTAGGAATAACTTTAACAATACCCTCATTCTGGATGGCTTCAGAATTCATGGTAGTGGCCATGGTCTCAAGCATTTGTCATCATCCTCTGTCTACTGTATGGTAACATGCAAACCATGATCCCTCTGAACAGAGCCATCACAGACTATCCTGATCCCCAACACCCTCCCCATCCCTAACCCTCAAATCCCGATGGCCAAAGAGAAAATGCTGGAATCTCAGCAGGTTTCGCAGCATCTATAAAGAGAGAAAAGAATTGATGTTTCAAGTCCAGATGACCCTTTGTCAAACCCTCAAACCCCAATGTCCAACAACTCCCACAATCCTCTGACTCCCATTCTTTGACCATTAGCGAGGGAAGGCTGGGGTGGTTGTTTAACCAAGTGTCTTCTTCTTGTGGCAGATGAGGGATGACTGAATTGTGAGGCCAGCAATTAGCATATCCAGCTCATTCCTGAAGAGCACCTTGTTTCTCCCAGGTCACAAGAGGTGCAGAGCCGAGCAGCCTTTAATTGAGATCTGCCGTTACACTCGAGCACTCCCTGATAATTGGTTTTGGCCTTCAGGGCAGCGTCTCCTCTTTGTCCTCACACCACTGCCTGAGTTTGGATTCCAGTCACACTACAATCATTCTCTCCTGAGTGTAAGGCCCTTCAGGCTGCATAAAGGGAGTTGCAGCCCATTCCTAATTCCCCTACTGTTCCCTGACAGCCCATCCTCTCATGGGACCCTACCTGGTAACTCACCATTACCCCCAGTGCTGAAGCTCTTGTTTTCAACTCCTCCCATCTTCTGGCCAGCCCCTACTAATGGAGGACACTGCCTCAGCTACAATATGGACAGGAAACCAGGAAGGAGGAAACAGGAAGTGCTGCCTACATACCCACCTTCACAATCCCTTTAAAGCAACAGGCACCCCGAAATGGAAGGGAAACACCAGGCCTGCAAGTGACCCCTATGGAGCCATCTCCCTGATATGGCGACTGGGGATCCCCACCCCTGAGTTACACTTATCTGTGTTCTTCAATCATCTCCAGTGCCCCTGAGCATTGCACACCATGGAGGATGCTGGCTGCCTGAGCGCTCACCTCTGAACTCCCCCTCAGAGGTAAAGGCACCTGGTTCATGTTTATGTAAATCTGTTGTAAATGGTGTCAGTGTGACATCACACCAATGCCTGCTGACTCTCCAGTGAGGGGGGAAGTCCGGAAAGAATGCTTGCTAATGACATGCTAATGTATTAAAATTAGTTTCCTGCAGTCACGTGGCATATTTCGCACCACTTGTCCAGCGAGGGGCCGGGAAGATCAGAAACCGGAAACACACTGGCGCAAATCACATTTTCTGGTATTTGAATGCACACTGTCATTTCTGCTGATGGAGAGTGAGGGCTCAAAATCACCCCCATGGAGTTCCAGTCTAAGGTAGGAAAGTAGAAGCAGAATGGCAATCCATTAGTGATTGCCATTTGATGGAAGATTTGGTCTGATGCTTCTATAACAATGTAGTTATTCCAATCATTAACATTTTACTGAGCTGAACAAGACTAAACAATGAACATTTGTAAATAAACTGAACACTATAAGAGAATTTCATAGCTTTTTTTCTTTTCTCAGAATTAATTGTGTTTTTTTTTAGGCAGTTGTATGTTCTGTCTCTATCTTGTGGATTTGATATTCATCGTTCTTAGTGATGAGTTGGCATGCTGCCCAGGTGATGTTATGCTTATTGCTCCTGGTATTGTAGGTTTGGTGCTTGATGCCACTGATGTTGTGTCACTTGCTGGTAATGCTAATTGTTGATGTTGTTCTGCTTGTTGGTCATGCTGTTGATGTTGTCTCACTGGTTACTGATATTGCTAGTGGTGTTGGTAATTTTGTCTGTTCCAGCTTAGCTGTAAACTGACTATGGACTTCTCATTTGCTTACTAATTTCAGTCTCAGTGCTGGATATGACCTTGTATTCTCAGCTTCACCTTTGCTGGGTTCCAGATTTCGTGATTGGATTCTGCACACATTGTTTGTCCTTTCAATTGCTCAGGCAGTAATTTAGCATGCTTGTTCAAGTGTTGACCTCCTTGATCAGTGAATTGCATCAGTGAATTGCTTTCTTACTTCCTTTGGTCACTTGGAGGAGATATCTTGTTTGACAGAATTATCCTATACTTTCTCCAATTCAAAGACTCCGCAGGAGATTTCTTATCAGCCTTGGAAGATGTTGCTTGGAGTGACAATAGGCAAGATTCAGGTCTTTCATTGTAGCTCAGCATTGTGTGAGTCAAGCATTTCGACTCTCTGGATGTGTTTCTCAATAAATCTGTGTTCCCTTGGGACGTGTGCTGATCAGTTGATGATTTTGAACTCATACTGTTCAGCAAATCAGTAATCTCAGCAAATCCCTTAAACTCTCTGGAGGGGAATTGGGTTCCATTATCACATATTACTCTTTCCGAAATACTTGCTCAGCAAGCAAAACTCATACCGCTGAGTTGATTGCAATAGGTCTCACATCTTTCACCTTTTGAATAAAAGGGAAACATGAGTGGTAGTCTGCAACTACCATTCTTGGGTGTGTGTAAATGGCTATCTCTTTTCACTGTGTATTTCTGTACTCCTGGCACACATTGCATGTACATGCTACTATTCTTTCTGTGTCTTTGTAGACGCCAATCAAGTACCCAGCTGATCTGGCTCAAAGCATGTATTTCATTTCCAAGTGTATGTTCCAGAGAAGTTCTCTGCAAAATTTTGTGTATGATCATTCCGGATCCATCATCTCCTATCATCTCCTAGTGACATGTCATCTCAGATAATCTAAAACAACCGTATTGCTGGCTGTCCTTGCCATATCTTATCAGGCCATTCATCAATAAACTTGTTTAGAGAGCAGCTATAACTTTCTGGCTATGTTCATGTGGTGATGGATCTTTACACTGAGATTCTTTAATTTCATGGTTTACTGAGATAAACTGCAGCTCAATGCATTTGCCCAACCCCTGGATAGCAGGGCCATCTGCTTCAGTGATGTAGAACATACACTGATCATCTTTGCCTTTCTGTATTCCTCTAATTTGGGTTGTTCTCAGCTGTTGAATGTCTGTTCCAGCATATGTTGTTAGCATGATATTGCTCAGCTTTAGAGTACCCATGGTGCCCATTTTTCTTCAGATTTTCCAGAAATAACTTCTGGTATAATCTGAGTGTGATGATGTTATTCTATGCTCCAGTATCAAGTTTCAGCTTCAGATTTATTGCCATGGGCTTATTTCTCATCCTATTTCTAATCAGAATGGTTTTATAAATTTCTTTTCTCTAGGAATTGCTGTATTTTTTAAAATTATTCATTTATGGGACATGGGCATTGCTGGCTGGCCAGCATTTATTGCCCATCCCTAATTGCCTGAATCCAGTTGAGAATCAACCACATTGCAGTGCCTCTGGAGTCAAATGTAGGCCAGACAAGGTACAGACGGCAGATTTCCTTCCTTAAAAGAACTCAGTGAACCAGATTGGTTTTTCCAACAATCAACAATGGTTTCCCAGTCATCAGTAGATTCTTAATTTTAGATTTTTTAAATTCCACCATCTGCCGTGGCAGGATTCAAACCTGAGTGCCCAGAACATTAGCTGAGTTTCTGGATTAATATCCTAGCAATAAAATCACCTCTCCTGGCCATTTTGTGCTGTTGTATGGTTCCTTGCCTATTGTGTTCCCAAACGCATTGACATCTTCCAGGATATGGACATTTTGGTTTCTTTCACTTCTCATTTATCCTGTTGCAGTGTCTCTCATTTACCATTTTGTGTCCTCATTCTGCACATATTTTCCCACTGATTTGGCTTTCAACAAGTGCTGCAATGGCGGATGCAGGACGTATGCTGAATTTTTCAAAAGGAATTTGTCCAGATTGGTTGTTGCTATCGTCTTCACTTAGCTCCCAGCTGCTAAACAGTTGTAACCCTTTATTTCCTGCCTGCAAATTAATGTAGCTTACCCTTTGTTCTTCAAATGATAATACCATTCAGAGGCTGGGAATTCTGCAGAGAATAACTCATCTCTTGACTCCTAAAGCCTGATCACTATCTACAAGATACAACCCAGGACTGTGATGGAATACTCTCCACTTGGATGGATGAATGCAGCTCCAATAACACTCAAGCTCAGCATCATGCAGTACAAAGCATCATACAGTATAATATCAAGGATTAGACTCTGAGCAGTGTAGAGGATCAGAAGGACCTTGGGGTCCAGCTCCACAGGACTCTTAAATCGGCCTTGCAGGTAGAGGATGTGGTCAAGAAGGCGTATGGTGTACTAGCCTTCATTAATCGAAGGATTGAGTTTAGGAGTCGGGAGATAATGCTGCAGCTTTATAAGACCCTAGTCAGACCCCACTTGGAGTACTGTGCACAGTTCTGGTCAGCTCATTACAAGAAAGATATGGAAGCAATTGAAAAGGTGCAGAGGAGATTTACAAGGATGTTGCCTGGATTGGGTGGCATGCCTTATGAGGATAAGTTGAGGGAGCTAGGTCTTTTCTCCCTGGAGAGACAAAGGATGAGAGGCAACCTGATAGAGGTTTATAAGATGTTGAGAGGTATAGGTAGGGTGGATTCTCAGAGGCTATTTCCCAGGGCTGAAATAGTCGCTACAAGAGGTCACAGGTTTAAGGTGCTGGGGAGTAGGTACAGAGGAGATGTCAGGGGTAAGTTTTTCACTCAGAGGGTGGTGAGTGAGTGGAATCGGCTGCCGTTGGTGGTGGTGGAGGCAAGCTCTTTGGGGTCTTTTAAGAGACTTCTGGATGAGTACATGGGACTTAGTGGGATTTAGGTAGGCCTAGTAGGTAGGGATATGATCAGTGCAATTTGTGGGCCGAAGGGCCTGTTTGTGCTGTAGTGTTCTAAGTTCTATGTTCTAAGCAGCCTGCTCCTTTCGCACCCCATCCACCACCTTCAACACTCATTCTTTCTGCTACTGACTCTCAGTGGCAACAGTGTGTACCACCTACAAAATTCACTGCAGCAACTCATTCAAAGGCTCCTTCCAAAATCCAAATCCTCAAACATTACCACCTAGATGGGCAAGGACAACAGATACCTGGGAACACCACTACCTGCAACTTCCTCTCCAAGCCGCTCTCTAGCCTGACCTGGAAAGATATTGCCATTTCTTCACAGTTCCTGAGCAAAATTCCTGGAAATCTGTCCCTAACAATGATGTGTGCACCCTCATCACATGGACTGGAGCAATTCAAGAACACAGCTCGCAATTACCTTTTTAAGGAACGGATATTACCAATCCTATTACCTAATTTGGGATGGGTAATATATGTTGGCCTAGCCAGCGACACTAACATCCCATGAAAGAATAAATGAAACAAAAGGTTCCCATAAGGAAGCTACTGTACTTTAATTTAAACTTCTCAGATATCTTGAAAATGTCACCAGCTTCCTAGTTCATCATGGCCTGGAGCTATGCCTACATTGCCGTGATGGCAATTTTGTTTTCACACCATTCGCTTAGTTTTTCTCTCTATGGCACTAACTGAGGTTGATATAATCTAATTCTATGTTAAATTAGTTTAAATGTTTGCATCTTTATTCAGAGACGACCTGCTGCCACCATGCTCGCGGCGCGGGCTCGTTGGGCCGAAGGGCCTGTTTCCCGTGCTGTGTTGTTCTTTGTTCATGCTATGTCTTATGTTGCTTGTAAATTAGAAATAATCACACTCTACACTCAAAATGCTGGATCTTTAAGAGTGTATGCCTTTCAGCTTTCTGCGTGGCTAATGGACAGATCAGTTGCTTTTTTACTTGGCATGTGACTGCAGAAATATGGCACCCCGGAATATATAATCACATAATTAGTTTCTAGTTCTTTATGAATAATATAACAATGTAACAATATATAACAATTAGGATCCTTCTATTTCCTCAGTATGTCTTGCTCCCCCCTCCTGTCAGGACTGTATCAGCCACCAACCTCTGTTTCCCAAACCCTGCTTTCTGGAGAGATTGGGCTTATAAAAGATGGTGGAGATTCTACACTGACAAAGCAAATATCGCAGAAACAGTGCTGATCTGCCAAAACCAAGTCTGCCATTTCTTTTTGAAAGCAGAATCCTGTGGATGCTGGAAATCTGAAATAAAAAGTGAAAACGGTGGAAACTCTCTACGTCAGGTAGCATCTAGGGAGAGAGAAATTGAGTTAACATTTCAGATCTGTGACCTTTCATCCACCTGGTAAAAATTAGAAATGTGATAGGATTGCAGCAAGGGATGGACGGGACAAGGACAGCAGTATGGTCTGTGATGGGGCGAAAGATGGGAAAGACTGAAAAACAGAGGGGCCAAAGGGAATGTCACAGAACCACAGAATACTACAGTGCAGAAGAGGCCCATCGAGTCTGCACCGATGCGTGGGAGGCCCTGATGTGCCCATCTAATCCCACTTGCCAGGACATGGCCCATACCCTTGAACATTATGGTGTGCCAAGTTCCCATGTCGATGGAGCAGAAAGCAACAGATGATGTTTGTAGAGTAGGTGTGCTGCTGACTGAAAGGAAACATAAGAGAAAAACCCAAACAAATTAAAGGAAAGGAAATGTTTTCATTCATAGAAAATATTTTTCTGCCATTTCCCATTGACTTCTCTCAGTCTTCTGCCAAAAGGGGTTGGATTTTCATTGCCGATCCATTTTATTTGACAGTCCCCAACAGAAAATCAATGATCTTAATAGTTTCAATAGGTGTTTAAGCCTTACGCTTCCAGTGCACATTCTGATTCTACTCATGTTGGCAGAGTGAGAAAGTCAATCATTTTAGAATGTGACAGGTGGAGCTTGGTTGATTCTCTGTTGTAAGGTCATTGACTTTTAAAGGCATGATTCATCTGAGTTAGGGAACTGCAGAGAGGCAAACGTTACATCTCAGTGGGTGGTGGTGAAACAGCACAGCGTTACAATTGACATAACTGGTGATTAAAATTCCAGAAGATTGCGATTAGGTAACAACACAATAGGCTGTGGCATTTGATTCAAAAGTCAAATTTTTCCATTTCCCAGATTTCAGGGCAATGAAATTTTCCAGCAGTTCTAAGCCAAATAGGTGACTTCTCTGTTCCCTAACATTCAGGCTCCCACTATTTCAGTCATCTGTGAGTTTCAGCTGTTTTATCAAGCTTGACATCCTTGTTGTCATAGCTTCAGAATAAAACTGTATGTGACATATGCATAGCATATGCCTGCCATGAGTAAAAAATGAAATGCCAGTCTAACTGGTTTGTGCATGCTCTTATTTCTATCTTATGTTATGAAAACAAAGGGAGACATGAAGTCTTCTGACAAATGTTACTTTTTCACTGTCATAAAATCCAACTACAGTGACAAACTAATGCAAATTAGCTCAAGGCCTCATTCCTTTCTACCTGTGATACTTCAAAATGTGTGCCTGAGTATTTATTATCCATTGTCTGACTCTTACTGCAAGTCTAACCCAGCCTGCACACCATTATTGATGGCAGAGTATTTGAGGCCCACCTCGATTCTCCGGGACTTTGGCCCAGTTGTTTTGTGTAATGTTAGGTCCTTTGATCATTATTTCTCACACTTCCACCACTTCCCTCCCACTCCCAAGTCCCACTCATACCAATTCATGTCACATACCGCCACCCTTTTCTCCTTATAGCCCCTTCCCCTTACACCTGCCATGCCAGTATCCACCATCGGCAGACCTCAAGAGCCATGTTAAAATGAAATAAAGTAAAGGTTTTTGTATCTATTACAGTCTTCACTATAAAAAAATACTCCCATTCATGAAAGCACATTCAGAGATTTGAAAGCATCTTGAGTGCTTAATTCCTTTTCAAAACAAATAGACTTGCATTCATTCACATCAAAACCTGCTAGTCATTCAATAATTTATTTGAGCTGTAAATCAAACTATGAACTAACAACCCCTTGCTGGGATAATTATAGGTTGTGAAAAACAACCAAGTATTAATAATGACATAAAGATAGCCCTTGGGGTTATGCCTACAAACAGCTATTGTAACTGCTGGAACAGATTTTTTTCAACCCTCACTGACACAGGTAGACTTCTTAATTTTTAAAGAGTTAGATATTTAAATAATACACAGCTTGACAGTTTTAGACACATAATCCACCCTGCATCAGCATTTATATCTCTTCCATAACTTTGTGACTCTTATACTGCAGGATAAAGCCCCTTGCTCCATTGAAAATAGGATCTGTTTGAATTTAGCACTGAGTTCGAAAGCCCTTTCTGATCTCTGGTTTCTAATCTGTGTAAATTATGCCTTGCACCCTTTCCCTACCAGCAAATGGGAGACATAATAGCACAGTAGTGTTATCACTGGGTGAATAGTCCAGAGATCCATGATAGTCTAGGAACCTGGGTTCGAATCTCACCACCATAGATGGTGAATTCAAGAAAGAATCTGGAATTAAAAGTCTCACGATGACCATTGTTCCATTGTCAATTATTGTAAAAATCCATCTGACTTACTAATTCCCAGTAAAAAGTCTGACAACACCAGGTTTTAGTCCAACCTATTTATTTGATAACATACTCGCAAGCTTTCGGGTTAGCCCCTTCGTCTTTTACTGTGTTTACGCCAGTCCAACGCCGGCATACCCACATCATTACTAATTCCCGTCAGCAAAAGAAATTTGTCATTCTTATTTGATTTGGCCTATAGGTGACTCCAAACCCACTCTTAAATTCCCTCTGAAATGGCCTAGCAAGCCACTCAGTTGTATCAAACTGCTAAAAAGTCTGAAAGAAATGAAATTGGATGGGCCACCAATTGTCGGACTGAGGCACCAAAAACGACAATGGCAAACCCAGTCTGATTGACCTTGCAAAGTACTCCTTGCTAACATCTGGGGGCATGTGCTAAAATTTGGAGAGATAGCTCACAGATTGGTCAAGCCAGAGCCTGGCATGGTCATACTCACTGAATCATACTTGACAGATAATGTACGCGAGATCACCATCACTGTGGCAAGTTCAACCCAGCAGAGGTGGCCACAGTTAATTGGGTGACAATTAGAATTTTAAAATAACTTATTGGCCAGAATTTTACCAGCCAGCCTGCCATGGGAATTGAAGCAGGTGAGGGGCAGAGCGTGGGAAGGTCCATTGACCTTGGGCGGGATTTTCCGGTTACAGGACGAGCGAGGCCATAAAAGCCTGCCCATAGATTCATTGTGATCCACCTCTTAGAAAGGTCACATTATAAGAGATACTGTGCACACAGTACACTAATTGTACAGGTACTGGTGTGTAAGATCAGCAAGTGGAAGAGGTACAACAAGGGTATGGAGAATTGGCAAGTGGGATGCTCAGCTAATGGGACTCAGGAAAGACAAGTGCAGGCCACAAGCGGCCAAAGGGTGATGTAGTGAACATATCATTGGATTAGCAGAATGGACAGGCAAGTGATAGACGGAATTTAATATTGAGAATGGTGAGGTAATACATTTTGACAGAAGAGCTAGGGAAAGGCAATATACATTTAATGGTATAGTTCTAATGGGTGTGCAGAGATAGAGAAACGTATGGGTGCATTTGCTTCCATCTTTAAAGGTGGCAGGACATTTTGAGAGAATCATTAGCAAAGTATATGGTATCTTTAGTTTTATAAATAGAGAAAGAAGCAGAGAAGTTTTGCTGAACCATCACAAAGGTGCGGATAGGCCCCTACTGCAGTTCTGGTCACCACAATTTAGGAAGGATGCGAGGGCCTATGAGAAGATGCAGAAGAAATGTAGCAGAATAGTCCCAGGGATGGGGTATTCAGTTGGAGAATCTAAGGTTGTTCTGCTTGGGGAAATGATAAATAGGACAGATTTGCTTGAAGCGTACAAGATGATGACAGCTAGATGAAGAAAAATATTTCCCAATAGCTGCTGGGAAAAGGATTAAGGGATGTAGATTTAATGAGTTTATTTATTATTGTCACAAGGAGGCTCACATTAACACTACAATGAAGTTACTGTGAAAACCCCCTAGTTGCCACACACTGGCACCTGTTTGGGTACACTCAGGGAGAATTTAGCATGGCCAATGCACCTGGCCAGCAAGCCTTTCAGATTGTGGGAGGAAACTGGAGCACTCGGAGGAAACCCTTGCAGACAGAGGGAGAATGGGCAGTCTCCAACAGACAGGACCCTAGCCAGGAATCGAATCTGGGTCACTGGCATTGTGAGGCAGTAGTCTAACTACTGTGTCACCATACTGCCCCAAGAGATGCAGGATGGCTATGAGGAAGAATTATTTTTATTACTCAGCGAATGGTAATGACCTGGAACTTGGAAGTGAAAACAATCAATAATTCAGAAGGAAATGGAATAGACCCTTGAATGAATTAAACATGCAGGGCAACAAGTTCATTCTTAACAGCATCATTCAACCCTCCTTCTCAAAATGCTATGGTCTGTGCCTTTTTCTCTGAAGACTAAAGTCATAAGTGCTTTGCAAGTGAAATTTGCTTGATGCATTTCACATTTAAGAATAACGATTTGCAACTTAATTACTTGGCTTTTAACTCAGAGCACCAAATGACTAATGAGGAAATTTTCTGGATATTCTGGGAAAAAATGGAGGAAAATTACTAACTAGATAACCCTGATGCTGGTATAATATGCCAAATTGCAAATCTGTTCAACTTCCAAGCTATATGACATACAATGTGGTAGCATAAAAATTAAAATTTAATTATTTATCAAAATGTATGATTGTAGATTACAGTATTTCAGCATATTTATGTTGAGCATTTGCTCTTAGAACAGCACTCATCAGACTGCGCTCTATCTGCACGTTCACTTAGGCGCAACGCTGACACTCAAATAGTAATTGCCTTCTCACATTTCATTGGTTTTAAATGGATGCCAGATACAAGAATGATGTGCTTTTTAATAGCACATCATATTTTCTGACGAAATTTCAATGAATGATGTTAAAATTTTTCAGAACATCCAGAAAATCTTCTCATTAATCATTTGGTGTTTTAGGAGTTAAAAGCCCAGTAATTAAGATGCAAATCGTTATTCTTAAATGTGAAATACATCAAGCAAATTTCACTTGCAAAGCACTTATGACTTTAGTCTTTGGAGAAAAAAGGCACAGACCATAGCATTTTGAGAAATAGGATTGAATGATGCTGTTCAGAATGAACTTGAAATTTCCTCACATCCTACTTGACATATTAAACACCTCTGTTAGACTGACTGCAACTCTTGCACCTTAATAATCTCTCACCATCTGTTCAGAGTAGTTTGAAGACCTGGTTGATCAAATAAAAGCAGATGGCATTTTAATGTAAAAGTGGGGTCAGGCTGGCCTTTTTCTCATACTATAAAGCTCTCAATAAAAGTAGTAGGATTTATTGTTAGTGTGTCAGGCTTCATTAGAAAAGACTGTACATGCACATGATTTTTAATCCATTTATTTGGCGATAGTCTAAATTCATGAGTGAGCACAGTATATTTAAATTGTCTCTTGGACAATCAGCACACATTCCTTTGCATATTCTATGTCACTGTACACCAGGAAAAGGGCTTGTCCACAACCAATGTTTATGTGTGAATGGCAACCTTACTGGTGGCAATATTTATTATGTTTGGGAGATTGAACAGCTGAGATTGTTTTTCACTATTTGTGTTATTGCACCAGATAGTTTGCAAGTTCAGAACAAGTCAAAAAATTCTCAACGAGGGTAATATCCCTTTAAGAGTTGAAACTTCCCGCTCCATCTTACATAGCTAAATTATTTAGAGACAATTTAACCTTTGCCCTTTTGGATATTCTGAATTTAACATAATGGGTTAATATATCTTTCTCCTTTAGATGGCATGCACAAAACCTATGGGAAAGGATTCAAGAAACATAGTCAAAGGGAAAAATGAGACAGGACCAAGTTATAAAGTTTCCATGTTGCACCGTATTGCCGGTGTAATACTGTTCTACGGTAAAGGAGCCAAACTATGTCATTTTATTTTCATTTCTACCTTTCTTCAGTTCTGTAGAAGGGTCATTTAGATCTGAAATGTTAACTTTATTTCTCGCCAAAGTGCTGCCAGACCTGACAAGCTTATCCAGCATTTTCTGTTTTGATTTCAGATTTCCAGTATCACACAATTTTGATTTTATAGAATCATGGAGTGACATTTTCCAGCTACACTCACCCCAAAACCAGAAAGTCCTGCCCAAGATTAACAGACCTTTGCATGGTCTACCCCGCCCCCAGCCCCAGCCTGCAACAATTCCCATGGCGGGCTGGACAGGAAAACTCCCCTCACTGAGTCATAGAACAATACAGCATGGAAACAGGCCTTTAGCTCAACTGTCCATGTTGTCCATGATGCCCTCCCAGCTAGTCCCAACTGCCAGCACTTGGCCCATATCGCAGTAATCTTTTCCCATCCATGCACTTAATCACATGCTTTTTAAATATTGCTAATGTATCTGTCTCAAACACTTTCTCTGGAAGCTCATTCCACATACATATCACCCTCTGCATGAAGAAGTTACCCCTCAGGTCCCTTTTAAATGTTTCCCTGCACATTTTAAACCTACGCCAGGTAGTTTTCAATTCCCCTTCCCTGGGAAAAAGACTGTGTATGTCCATTCTATCTATGCCCCTCATTGAAGAAGTTAAAATGGATCATCCAAAATTGCTTAAATATCATCCAGTATATATACGTCCATTACTCTACACATTGTCTATTGATATGACATGAACATTATATTGAATTGGTTCAGAATCTGCAGCATAACATTGGTAGATTAAGCATGGGTTAATTTTAACAGAAGCAGTGTGAAACCATCTCCAGAAGCTTTCACTGTTTTAGATTGCTAACGTTTGAAAATTTAAAGTTTATTTATTAGTCTCACAAGTAGCCTTACATTAACAATACAATAAAGTTACTGTGAAAATCCCCGAGTCACCACCCCCGGTACACTGAGGGAAAATTTAGCACGGCCACTGCGCCTCACCAGTACATCTTTCAGACTGTGGGAGGAACAGCACAGGACAAGAGCATTTGGACACTTGAAAGAGTATTTTTGTCTAATCATGCAAACATAATCACGCCGAGCTGTGATTTGTCTGGCTTGTCTGGTCTGGCAGCAGTGTAGGGCACGGAACATAATACAAGCTCAGATATTTTGCAAGTGTGTATCAATGTAATGTTGAAGTTGAGGTTCCTTCTCCTGGGCTGCTCAGCGAGAATAAATTAGACCCCTAATGGCAGGGTAGCATGTGAGTAGAAATTGTCATATCCAAAATTCATGTGTTCTTTCTCTACTCAGGTTCTCCTTTGGCAATTTGAAGACTTTTTCCTACAGAGGTTTAGTCTGTGCCTGTGTTCTGCAAATTTCCTTCAGCTCTGGAAAATAAGCTTTAGTAAAAAATAAAAGTGGCCTTGATGCTTTTAGATTGATGCAAAAACCCAATTGGTTCACTGTCGTTCTTTAGGGAAGTGAAACCTGCTGTTCTTATCTAGTCTAACTAAGACGTGACTCTAGACCTATTCCACCTGCCCTCTGAAGTGGCTTAGCCATGCACTGAGTTTTATAAAACCATTATAAAGTTCAGAGTACCTAGTGATGACTAGCAAATTCCAGCAACATTCAGATCACAAAATTTGATTTAAAAAAAATACTGTCTGTATCCGCTACAAATTCTATGGGCTGTGGAAGCAAAGTTGATGTGGAGTTGATGCGCTCCTTGCTGGCCCACTCCGCCTCATTGCCATAATGTACTGCTGGCAGACTTAACATGGGCCAAAGTGGGACCTGCACCCTTCAATGGATTCAACGCTGCAGCCGTGTAGGAAAAAAGGTGGCGGGGGGGGTTCTATCTTAGTGGGGCTGCCCGATCAGCAAAGGGCAGCCTGCGGAGATAGAACTCCTCCCCTCCCCCACTTCATTCCCATCCTTTGAAGAATCTATTTTTTAAAAAAAATTAGGCTGCTCATTCTTGGCTGATTGCCTACGCCAAATGTTCTATATAGTGTAGGCAGCATATTATTGGGATCATTTGGCTCTGTAACAAGCTTAATGGCCCCTACAGTATTTATAAAAAATGGTGAATGGGTTGCAAACCTTGCACCCCTCCCCATCCGCATATTTGGTGGTGAGCTTGGGGTGCGATGGGATTATGGTGAAATGGGCACTAACCCTATTATATGTGCCCCCGCCAGAAACATGCCCAGCAGCCTGACAGGCGCATGTAAAATACAGTCCCACCTCTATCAACCGTCTCAATCTGAGCCAATCTGTTTACAACATCTCATACAAAAGCAAAATATCATGTATGCTGGAAATCTAAAATAGGAACAGAAAATGCTGGAGATATTTAGCAGAGATGGCTGCATCTATGGAGAAAGGAACAGAGTTAATGCTTCAGGTCTGTGATCATTTATCAGAACCACCCCACTTCCAATGCTATTACATCATTAGTATTCGTTTCATTCTTAGCCCATCTTCCACTGCAATCTTCATTCATTTGTTTGTCATCTCTTTGCACACTTGACGACTTCATTGCTTTCTTGGCTAGTCTTGTATCCATAATCCTCCATAAAATTAATCTCATCAAACTTGTTCTACACCAGTTCCTGATCCCTTGATTGGTATTAGCTATGACTAAATTGAAAGCACTTTGGTCTGTAAGTCAGATACTTGTGGGTTCAAATTCTGCTCCTGTGCTTGAGTGAAATGATCTAAGCTGACACTCCAATGGAGTGCTGCATTGCCTTTTGGATGAGAAACTAAATCAACAACTTCACTTTTAGGCAAAATGTAAAAATTATCGTGGCGTGATTTTGAAGAAGAGCAGGCAAATAATCCTTGATGTCTGGCCAATATTTATGGGAGCTTGCTACGAGTAAATTGTCTGCCTTGTTTCCTCTATTAAAACAGCGATTACACTTCAAAAGATATTCCTTCAGCTGCGAAGTGATTTGAGACACAGTTGTGAAAGTCACGATATAAATGCAAGTTTTTTTAAAAAAATACAATGTATTGAAAACTCTTATCTGTCTATTTAAATCCCTTCACAGATTTTTGTTAACTGCCCCAATGCAAAATTACTGTTTTACGCCAGCAGCTTTCCATGTGATGATTTAAGCTGAATCATCATGATGATATACTCGGCATTTCTCTACTAGACAGGAAACAGTCAGTGGTTCAGTCAGTATGAAGTCATGGAGGAGGCCTTAAAACTCAATGCAATTGATAAAAAGTTAAGTGATTTAAAAAAAAAAGTTCTTATATATTATACTTCCCAGAATATCTTTACATTAGTTGGATTCTCAGATGGCTGTAAGTCTGAAGGAACTTGCAAAGATATGCAGAAGAGACAATTAAGACCATGGAAAGATTTAACCAAAATGATGATGAAAAATAACAACAACTTATATTTATACAGTGCCTTTAATATGGAAAACATCCCAAGGTGCTTTGAGTGCATTATAAAACAAAGAGTAATATCATGGAAATGTAGAAAAAAGGTCATTTGGCCATTTCACTTGATCCCCCATCTCAACACCATATTCCCACACTCTCACCATACCCTTTGACACCTTTAGTTTCTAGAAATCTATTTCTTTCTTAAATATATTCAGTGAGTTGGCTTTCAGAGCCTTCTGTGGTCAAGAATTCCACAGATTCACCACGATCTGAGTGAAGAGGTTTCTCCTCATCTCAGTCCTAAAGGGCCTTCCTGTAATAGATCTTCGGAGGCAGAAATCCCTTTATTTACAATTCCAAAGGCAGTACACAAAGTGCTATCAATCAACAGACTACCTTCAGGAGTGCTAGAGGAACTGATCTGATTAAATACAAGGAAAAGACTCTCTGATTGGCCCATCGATCGACTCCTTAGCGGGGAGTTCATATTCCAATAGGCAAACCTCAATGACCTGATTGAAGCCATTGCAACACTGTGACCCCTTGTTCTCAAGAGGTCAGATGACCAAAGACTTGATTAAAGAGGTTAAGGATTGTTGTATGGGAAGAAAGTGAGGCAATGTTTGGGGTCTAGGCAACTGAAAGCATAGCCATCATTGGTGGAGCAATTAAAATTGGAAATGCATGAGAGGCTAAAATTAGAAGGTACTTCAGGCTGGAATAGATTACACAGAGAGGGAGAGGTGAGTCCATGGAGGGAATGAAAACAAAGGTAAGAATTTTAAAATAAAATGATTGCTTGACTAAGAAACTTTTTAGATCAGGGAGAACAGGAGTTATAAAGGAATGGTATTTCTTATGATTTAAGACATCAGCAGCAGAGTTTTGGATGAACCCAAGTTTATGGGGATGGTAGAATGTGGACAGCAGTTAGGAGTGCATTGAAATAAATGAGTCTAGATGTACTGAAGGTATGAATGATGTTTGTAATGAACTCCAAAGCTGAGTATCCCTGGTGAAACCCAAAATGAGCATCACTGAACAGGTTATTGTTGTATGGGCGTTACTTGATAGCGCTATCAATAACATCTTCCATCACTTTGCTGAATATTGAGAGTAGACTGATGGAGTGAGAATTGGTTGGATTGGACTTTTCTTGCTTTTTGTGGAGATAACGTAATTGGAAATTTTTCCACATTGCTGGTTAGATGTCAGTGTTGTAGCTGCACTGGGGCACTCTGGCTAGAACAGCTAGTTTTTGGTACTACAGCTAGGATGTTGTTGGGGCCCACAGCCTTTGTTGTATCCAGTTCCTTTACATATCCAATTCAAGGTCTGCCCAGTTAAATCAAATTTCTTCTCAATTGCTCAATCTGCTTGTATTGTTCTTCATTTTCATTTGATAATTTGGAATTTTTATCTGTGTGTCTGTACCTAAGCCATTAACATATATTAAAAGTAGCCAAGGTCCCAAGACTGACTAATGGATGTGCTGCTGTTCCCTTTTGCTGCTATAAGCTGTTCATTAATTTTTCTACACTACTAATCTCCTCTTAGCCTTTTGTAAATGTAAAGTCACCATAGTCCCAGATGACTTTTTTTCCCCTTTGAGGGGGAGAGCTGATTTAGCCTGAGGATCACCACATCTCAGGCAAGATTGAGAAGGCAAGGTCTTTATGAATAATGTCAGCCAGTACGGGAACTGAATCTGTGGTGTTGGTGTTGCTCTGCATCACAAACCAGCCATCCAGCCAACTGCATAAGAACATAAGAAATAGGAGTAGGCCATCTAGCCCTTCGAGCCTGCCCCACCATTCAATAAGATCATGGCTGATCTGAAGTAGATCAGTTCCACTTTCCCGCTTTCTCCCCATAACCCTTAATTCCCTTGTCTATCAGAAATCTATCGACCTGTGACTTAAATATATTCAGCGAGGTAGCCTCCACCACTTCAATGGGCAGAGAATTCCAGAGATTCACCACCCTTTGAGTGAAGAAGTTCCTCCTTAACTCTGTTCTAAACTGCCAGCACCACCCCCCCCCCCCCCCTTATTTTGAGGCTGTGCCCTCTAGTTCAGTTTTCCTTTCTAAGTGGAATCTCTCTACCTCTACCTTATCTAGCCCCTTCATTATCTTGTAAGTCTCTATAAGATCTTCTAAACTCTAACGAGTACAGACCCAGTCTATTTAATCTCTGCTCATAAGCTAACCCCCTCATCTCCGGGGGAGAGCTAACTAACTTAACTGACTCCCCAGCCTTTTATGTTTATAAAACCAACCCCAGACTATTTAATCTTTACTTACAACAATGAATAAATGCTATAAGTCTCCTCTAGACCCTCACTAGTGAAATCACATGCTTACTGTAATACGATGACCAGCAATACTGTATCTGTGGCCTAATAGTTTAGTTACTGATTGATTTTTACTGGCTGTTGCTGTGATTGCCGTAATGTTTAATGGTTTCTCAAGTTCTTTAAAGTTGTTGATGTCTACAGGGTGTGGGACGGTAGGTGCAGAAATGCTTTGTCACAACTTCAAGGATTTTGCACAAATGGTTTACTATGCATTCCCCTTGGGCTGCAACCTGACAAGCAGAATGAGCGTGGGTGACAGAACTGGAAAAACTGCTGGAAGAGTGAGGAGGGATGGAAGAGTTCTTGACAGAAAACAGTATCTGTCCAGGGTACTTAGGCAGATTTTCTTACACTGTTCCTCACAAGATTCAGGTATGAGAAATCTATGCTTCAGCAAGCAAGCCTCATTGAAATCTGCCAATTTGCTGCAGCCACAACTGCAACATCAATGCCTGGTCAGCATTGCTAATAGCTGTCCAGCTGATCCTGGCCTGTGCCAGGCCCCTTTGATTGCAACAATTCCCAGTTGCCTTCCACTGTTGCAGAAGAGAGGTTCTTATGTTCATTTGTTCTTGCTACAGAGAAACAGATAGAACAAGCATGTAGCTTTGTGAAGATCACAAACTTCCTAATGGTGTACTGTGCCAGTTATTGCACACACATTACAATGTGGGCATTACGTGTCAACACAGATGTCCAGATCTGAAGCAGATTCCATTTCCTCAGCGTGCACCTGATGAGCATATGCAGCATATCAAACAGGACAGTAGTCACCATGTTTTAGTTCTATAGCAGTGCAACAGCAAAGCTGAGACAATGAATGCCAGACTGAGAGAAGAGTGGAATCATGCTTCATGAGCCACTGTCACCTTAGCTACCCTAGTCTGCTTAATTAATGTGATACAAAGCAAGCCCATTTGAGCGTTGGTATCCACATATAGAGCATGTAGCTCAGATAACTGGGTGGCTTCTGCTTGCACTGATATGGAGATTGAGACATTGGCTATCAGATTGAACATCATGTTTGGATCTGTTGTGTAATAATGGAGTTGATCTCTCTTTGGTGCTGGGGAGGATGGGTTCCAAGTTCTGCGTATAGGCGTGTAGCCCTACACTGATCCCATCCATTCTCAATGACACTTATACTGGCTTTCTAGCAGGCCTGCCCTTGCACTAAACATCTCATTGTGCATACCCATCTGCTTTTTCCTGTGGCTCCTGTCAATTCTCTGCAGCAGAACTTGTATGCGACCTTGCCCTGCAGCGAATTAGCGCTTTTCATGATTGCAGGCTACTCATGCCTAGTGTCCAACTATGCAAATCCCACCTGTAAGCTTTCCTCTAATGTACGCACAGTGTGGGTATCTGAGATGGTGGATTTGAGTTTGAGAGTAAGGAATGATGTGCTTTCTTCCTTACTGTCACCAGCTCTCCAACATGTTCCACTTTTACCACTTTCTGGTTAGGTTGAAAGAAGACTGATGCAGCGGATTTGGTTTTCTTACATGAGGAGCGTAAGAGGTGCCTGCTTACACCATCTCCAGCTTGTAAACCTGAAGAGATTGGAAATGAGGGGGAAGTGAGGTATGAGAAGGAGAATGTCAGGATATGGCCATATTCAATGATTTCACCCCCCAGTCCTGGCCACAGTCCCTCAGTCATGACGGCTCTAGTGATGGCGAGCACTTTTCATCTACATCAGGACGAGAATCCCACAGCCCCTACTGCCTTTGGGAATGCATCAGCTGACCTTCCAAGAGTGTGAAGTGTGTCAGTGAGTGTGGCGCAATGTGCTTGGGTGAAGTCGCTGTTGTAGTTGAATAGCTGGAAGCATCTGCAAGCTGGGAAATGTGGGTGCAAGGCCTGTAGTGGTGTAGATGTGACTGTAAATATGAGGTGAGAGTTATCATCATGCACTGAGCAGTGCTTTAGACTAGTGTTGCAGTTGGTTGGGTAAGGTACTGTTTAAATCCTCAGGAATTGAATTCTGGCATTGACTGCCATAGCTATGTGATTCTGATGACGTGACAAAGTTTGCTTAGCTCCTGCTATGGATAAATCACATTTCTCTGCCTCTTCCAATAGAGCATCTAAAGTAGCGTCAGAGGACCTCAAATCATGTTCTCTGCCCTGTTGTGTGACAATTCATTCTTTCCCTGACACAGACTGTCTTTCACAGTCTATTCCAGCATCTGCTCCAGCCAAAATGCACCTCCTCGTAAGTGCAGGCTGGCTTTAAGTTGTGCTAGCTTTGCACAACCTGGGGGACTCCTGATGGGGCACAGAGCCACTCAACAATGCTTTTGGCATTGGCTGCATGCAATAATCATGCAAAGTAGCTGGCAGCATGTAGTTTGTGCTCTGCCTGCACTGCAGAAAACGGGCATGGATTATTTGAGCATTACAGTCCCTATGACTTTTTGGGACTATTGAATTTTGCCCCTTTGGAATAAGAGCACTAATCTCCTTTCTGAGAGGATGAGGATTTCCTCTTTTTGCTACTTGTAGTAAATGTGTTATTTATGCATCCTTTATTATCTGCGTACTGTTTGCCTCCTGCTGTGTTTTTTCTACAAAATCAATCTACTTTGGCAACTTTTCATCCTCTTCTTTAATAAAACAGATGTACAGCAACTACTTAATAATGTTGCAATTTCTTTGTCCTCAGTGACAGAGCAAATTGAGAAGAGAATTCTTTTCAGACCACTTCTTGAAAGTAATTTTAGTTTCATTTGTGCAGGGATTGACGTTTAAATATCTTGGTAGATTTTGTCATTCTGGGGAGCTACTTCAAGAATACCTTTCAACTCAACGATCATTTTGCATTTTCTTCAAATAGTAGATCCAGCAAAATCAATGATTAAGTGATTAAGTTTGGATAATGTTATCTTCCAATACAGCTTCAACATTAGACAATCTCTGAGATTAGTTACTTTTATTCCAACATTACAATGAACCATATGAACACTTAATTCTGAAGGCGCCAACTGTCAGCAGAACTGTTATTTTCATTTTTCATTACTCTTATTCACAAACCTCTTGAGACTGATTTTCATTTTATTTTGATGGAGAACATTTTAATTAAACAAAGTTAAAATTCAAAATTTGTAAAAAATCATCTATTGACATCTTAAAGTGTAGGTCTCTATAGCCGAGAATAGTCAGTACAAAGACTAGGACATGAATAATATATAAAGTATAGGTACAACCCCATCTGAAGAACCCTTCTGTGTTTTGATCTTCCTCCACCCCCTCCTGTTCCCCAACACACACAGTTGTGACTCATGAGAAGGTACAGAAGAGTGTACCTAAGGCAACAAGTAGCCTCAAATATTGAGTAATGAAGAGAAGCTTGAGGCCTTGAGTTTGTTTTCAGTGGATAAATAAGAGATTTTGGAGGCAAAAATTAAACTCAGTAGTGACTGATTTTTCAAGGCTGTGAGCTGTTTCGGTGTCTGCAATGTCAAAATTCTCTGGATGTGGGAATGGTTCTGGTGGATTGGAGAAATGCCCTTATTCAACACCCTTATTCAAAAAGGAGGAGGCAAAATGTAGGAAACTATAGACTAATTAGTTTAACACATCAAAATGTAATCCATCAGAATTGTAAGAATCCATTATAAAGAAAAAATAACAGGACATTTAGAAAGTCAAAATGTAATCCATCAGAGTCAGCGTGGGTTTATGAAGGGTAAGTCATGTTTGACTAATTTGCTTGAATTTGTCAAAGATATACAAGCAAGCTGGATCATGGGGATCCTGTAGATGTGGTTTATCTGAATTTCCAGAAGACATTTGATAAGGTGCCACACAAAAGGTACATTCACATGGGATTAAGAGTAATTTATTAGCTTGGATAGAGGATTGTCTAACCTACAGAAAGCGGAGTTGGGATAAATAGTCCTTTTTTGGATGGCAAGATGTAAGTAGTGGAGTGCCATAAGGTTTGATCCTCGGACCCCAACTATTTACAATCTATATCGATGACTTTGATGTAGAGATGCCAGCAGGTACCTTAGCCAAGTTTTCAGGCAACACTCAAATAGGTTGTGATAATGAAATAAGAAATTTACAAATGGATATGAATAGGTTAAGTGAATGGGGGAATGTTTGGCAGATGGATTTTAATGTGAATAATTGTATTTTCATAGGAAAAATACGAAGGCAAATTATTATCTAAATGGAGAGAAACTTGAGTGCTCTGGTGCAGGGGATCTGGGTGTCCTCATGCATAAATTGCAGAAAGTATGCAGGTAATAAGGAAGGCAAATGGTATCTTAGCACTTATTGATAAAGGAATAGAATATAAAAGCAGTGAAGTGTTGCTGCTATTGTACGAAGCATTAATGAGAATGCACTTAGAATACTGTATACAGTTTTGGTCCCCTCACTTAATGAGGGGTGCAGTTACATTGGAGATGGTTCAGAGGAGGCTCATTAGATTGATTCCAGAGTCAAAGGGTTTGTCTTACAAAGAAAGATTGAGCAGTTTAGGCCTGTACCCCTTGGAGTTTAGAAGAATGAGAGGAGATCTAATTGAGATATATAAGGGGATTGATAAAGTAAAGGTGGAGAAGATGTTTCCTCTTGTAAGACGATTTAGAACAAGACGTCGTAGTTTTAGGACAAGAGATGGCAGATTTAAAACAGGTGAGGAGAAATTACTCCTCTAAAATGATTGATCTGGAATTCACTGCCCCAGAGTTGGCACTTAGAGTAACTTTAAGAAAGAGGTGGACAGATTTTTAATCAGTAAAAATTTGAAGGGCTATGGTGAGCGGGAAGGCACTTGGAGTTGAGGTTAAGATGAGATCAGCCATGATCATATTAAATAGTGGAGCAAGCTTGGGGGGCCAAATTGCCTATTCCTGCTTAGTTTTATGATTCTTATGAAATTGATCTGATCCAAATGCTGCCATTTTGGAGCTCATCATTCCAGTTAATAATGCATACTTCTGGAGGTCATTAAGGACCCCACCCATCCTGGACATACCTTCTTCCACCAGGGAAAAAGATACAGAAGTCTGAAGACATATACCAACTGACTCTGCAATCATCCCTGTTATCATTGGACTTTTGAATGGACCTACTTCACATTAAGTTGATCTTTCTCTACACCCTAGCTATGACTGTAACACTACATTCTGCACTCTCTCATTTCCTTCTCTCTGAACGTATGCTTTGTCTGTATAGTGTGCAAGAAGCAATACTTTTCACTGTATACTAATACATGTGACAATAATAAATCAAATCAAGCAGCTGAACATATGTGCAGAGGCAGAAAGCAATACCCTGAGCAGCTAGTTCTAGATTAGTTGCTGATCAGAGAACATTGCATCAAAAATCTCCTCCTCACCAAAGATCTCCTCAGTGACATCTACCACCTGTTGCAGCCTCAAGAGTAGGTCAAAGACCATCAGTGGCCATGAATATGATAATAGCCACACACTTCTATACATTGGCTGCTTCTAGGCTGGAGCAGACTATAGTCTCAACACCTCAATTTACCATCCACTGTTGTACAAGTAGGTCAGAGGCTCTGTATTCCTACAGAGCTTGAGTACATTTTGTTCCCTTTTGCCAGAGATCAAGGAGGTAAAGTGCACATGCAGCTTCATGAGGATTGCAGGCATTGGTGTAGGGTGCCATGAATTATATGCATAGATGCTGCCATTTCTGGGCGTCACGTGCAATTCAGAGAAATACCACAACCAAAAAGGATTCCAATCCTTCAACTTGAAATTGGCATGAGACCATAGTTTTTTACAGAGGTGGTAAGTGCCTGGAACTTGCTTTCAGAGGGGGTAGTAAGCAGATATGATAGTGACATTTAAAGGGTGTCTTGACAAATACATAAATAGGATGGGAATAGAGGAATATGATCCCTGGAGGCGGGGAGGGTGTTGCAGTTAGTTAAGTTGGGCAGCATAAGAACATAAGAAATAGGAGCAGGAGTAGGCCATCTGGCCCTTCGAGCCTGCCCCGCCATTCAATAAGATCATGGCTGATCTGTCGTGGCTCAGTTCCACTTTCCGGCCCTCTCCCCATAACCCTTAATCCCCTCTCTTATCAAAAACCCATCAACCCGCTTCTTGAAAATATTTAGCGAGGCAGCCTCCACCACTTCAACGGGTAGAGAATTCCAGAGATTCACCACCCTTTGAGTGAAGAAGTTCCTCCTCAACTCCGTTCTAAAACGCCCCCCCCTTTATCTTGAGGCTGTGCCCCCTAGTCCTACTGTCTTTTTTGAGCGGGAAGAGTCTCTCCACCTCTATCCTATCCATCCCATTCATCATCTTATACGTCTCAATGAGATCTCCCCTCATTCTTCTAAACTCCAACGAGTACAAGCCTAGTTCATTCAGCCTCTCCTCATAGCTCAACCCCCTCAACTCCGGTATCAGCCTAGTAAACCTCCTCTGCACTCCCTCCAAGGCCAAAATATCCTTGCGTAAGTACGGCGCCCAAAACTTCACACAGTACTCCAGCTGCAGCCTCACCAATGCCCTATACAGCTGCAGCAAGACCTCCCTACTTTTATATTCAATCCCCTTCGCTATGAAGGCCAGCATCCCATTCGCCTTCCTGATCACCTGCTGCACCTGCAAGCTGGGTTTTTGCGACTCATGCACAAGGACCCCGAGGTCCCTCTGCATGGTGCAGGCTTGGAGGGCTGAAGGGCCTGTTCCTGTGCTGTAATTTTCTTTGTTCTTTTTGTAAGCAGTGAATCATTTAGACCAGTGTCTAGTATCCTAAAAGCAGTCGTGATGCCTTCATTTACAGCAGTCTGCTGCGTCATTTGAATTTGAGCCATCGTGATTAATGAACGTGTTGCTGTTAGGTCAAATGCTATACTTTCATGACATGGCTTATGACTGATGTTTCGTCTGTACACGTGTAAACAATATATGAAGACAGTCACAATATCAAAACAAAATGTGATTTGAGCAGACCATCGCAGTGCTTAAACAATGCTCTGCTGTCTGCTTGTGGCACGGGTACATGTCGTGTGTTGTCATGGTTGCCTAAGAAAGAGGCATAGTTTGAACAGTAACTGTTTATTGTAGAACATAACTATGTAAAGAAATACAAGTAGGCTTCTTCGGTTCTATATATAGCCATGAGCTATATACAGACTACAAGTATGTGACATCCTTTTGTCACCAAGTGAGTGGTGCTGTTCCCCAGTCCTAGATTAACCCTTTCAGTCCTGAACTTCCTAATGTTACACCTCTCTCTGCACCCCGCACCACCACCTCCTCCCCCCCCCACCTTCCCCAAGTTTTGTCTAACTATATTTACATTTATTCTTACCCTTTTCCTCCCAAGGCTCTACCTTCACAGTTTACGTGGTCTGGAGGTTTTCTGATGATTCTCTTTGATCATATTTTCTTGAAGCTTGGAGAATTGATAATCTCAACTTGGATCTCTTTGTTCTGACTTGGCATTTCTTCAGTTGAAGCTGCAGTATTTGGTGTTCTGTTTGTTTGAGATTCAACACTTGATCCTTTTCTTCCTCTCCTTGCTGTTGTACTGTTCTGAGTAAATAGTTTCTCTTTTGTAGTCAGACATTGACAATGTTCCATATCCTAGACTGTTAAATTGGCGCTGGTTCTTTTTAATGATTTTGTCCGCTATGCTTTGCCCTTAGAGTGATTCCTGATGTTTTGGGAAATCCAAAATTGTGGACTCCTGGGGCCAGGAAGGCATTTGATTGTTATGCTGTCTCTCCAATTGCAGTATCTTGATGTGATATGAAGGTCAGTATCCTCAAATGTAGCAGAGGTAGAGCTCATTTGATTTGTTTTTGTTTCTGGTTTTGAAACTGTTTGTTGAGTTGCACTCTGGGCTACCTTTTCTAGTGGATGAATCTGTGTGTATACACTTACTAAGAGGTCAATATTGACAGGATTGTACCAGCATCTCCTATAAACTGGATTTCAACTTTGATCCTCACTGATGATTCACTGAGTGATGAGGAATCATAGTTTCAACCAAGTACTTGTTGATCCAGCTAATCCGTTTTCTCTGCAAGCCGAACAACATTACCATCAGCTGTTTCGAAAGGAACTGGATAATCTCTCTCAAGAGAAAGTCAAGAATTCTGTGCTGAAGTCCATGTCGAGGTCATAAATGCTATTGGACAGTTTGAGTATCATCAATTTGGTACAATCAAGGACTGTATGTCCATTAACATCTTCTGCTGTTTTGATGAGGTTGACGGCAAGACAAGCATCTCAGTTCAGAAGAATGAATTCCTGACTGTGAATCACATACAGTACCTACAATATCAGTATCTGCTTGTTCTCAAAGTCGCATAGTTCCAGAAGCATGACTAATACTGATAGCCTGATCACTCCTGGTAATGGAATGATGTGTTTGTTGTCCACAGTCAGAGGTTGGTAACCATGGTTCTCGACTGGACAGGACTTTCACGTTTTCTTTTGTGTCTTGTGCTCAATGATGCATATGTCAACATTGCAAAAGGTATATCTGGGATCTTTAATCTCACATAGGAAGTTTTGTTTGTCATTGATAGCTTTTTGTCTGAAGAATCAGTAGTGATCCTCTATTTGTTTAGAGATTTTTTTAGCCTGCACCTTTTCCCAAAGTGTCCAAGCCGTTTACAAAAGGGACATTCTCCTGTGCTTGGAGAACACTATTTATGTCTGTGAGGCTTCTTGGCACTACAGTGCTGGCATGGTTTACCAGCATTTAAGTTTTAATTAAACAGTCTTCTTTGCCTTGGAGTGTCTTTCACAATTCATTGTTTATTGAGCTACGCCATCACTGGAGGTGTTCTGTACTGTAATTCGTCTTCCTCACTCAATATGGCTTTATTTTGCTGACGGACCTCAGACTGTTTGACAATCTGTTTTGACGTCTACGGAGTTGAACCTTGTTTGGGTTGAAGCAGGTATGACAGGGTATCATCAGCTACCCCAACTATCTGCTGCTTGCATTAGCTTAGACTTAAGATCATCATCATTCACAGCTTTCAGCCAACAAATTTAAATCATTGATGAAGGTATCCGTGTTCTCCAGGCTTTTGGACCCTTCTAGTTAATTTAACTCTTTTCAAAGCTTTGTTGCTCTGTGGGCTAAAGTAACTGTTAAAGGATTTGATGACCGCTTCAAATTTGTCATCCAATTGATGTCTTGTCTGGCTATCACATCATCAGTAATGGCACCAGTTGAATACATTAATGTGCTCAATCTCTGATTGATTATTTAATTCTGTTTCTTAAAAATCTCCTCCTTCATAGTGTCCTATTCTGTGCCTGGTCTGAGCCTTCCATCTGCCTAACTTTTTCTGGCAGAGAAATATTTGAATCCATTGTTGTTTGCAGCACAGGCAAGGCTTAACTGCTTTTAAATTTTTTAAATGCTGCTGCAGTAATTGTGCTTTCTTGCGCTGATCAGGGTTTTTTTGGATGTCTACAGTGGTTACTGAACCATTCGCCCCTCTTCAAATCTCAGGAAAAATATTAAAATGATTATCAAGGCCAGTTAGTTATTTTGCTGTCGCTGGAGGATTGAATTTAGTGGTCAACTTTTTTCTTCTTCTTTTCTTCACGCAGTCGCAGTGTGTTATGCTGTTGTATCTGGACCCAGGCTGTGGTGTTTTCCAAGCTATATACTTAAAAATGAACTGTGTCCCAGTGCTACCTGGTTACTGCGCTTTGTTGAAAGCTTTTTAAAGCCTTTTTTAAAGTTGACTTACCCTTCCTTGATCATTGTTAAGTTCTTTGGCTCTGCTTTTTGATAGCTATTTTCAACAAATGTCTATATGCTGCAGTGGAATCCTTCTTGAGCTGCACGGTTCAGTAGTTCTTTGACTCTCAACATCTACATCTGGTGATTTCCAACTGTTTCATCAGAGTCTTTAATTTTGGCATGTTTTTGTTAAGTCAGGCTGCAGATTTTTCAATTTTGTTTTGTTTTTGGAGATTTTGGAATCCTTGACTTGCTGCCACCATGTGTGCTGATGTCATGGTCTAAGGAAAAGATTCAGAAGCACAGAATCTGAACAATAACTGTTTATTGTAGAATATAACACTGTTCATATATGTAGTAGTCTTAATCCAAATCTTGAGCTATTTTCATTCAGTCTTGTGACATCATTTACATCATCATTATGTACATTACTACTTCACTAGATCTACAGTAACCCTTACAGTTCTGAAAACCCTGATACTGCTACACAGTCTGTACTTGGCAGATTGGATGTCACATTTTGTGTATTGCAAGCAGATGGGGAGAGGGGAGGAAGGGAAAATGTAACAAATATTGACCACTTTCTGTTTACAATTAACCTAGCCAACTTCAGTACAAGTCAACACAACCCCAATTCTCACACCTCAGCTTCATTCTATTACTGACCATCTTAGTGTCCACTTGGCCACAATGCTGAAAGAACAGTTGACACGCCAAACCAAATTTATCAAACCATGCCATATTGCATACCAATAACTAATCATCCTCACTGCCTGTCTTTCATGCATTTGACTATGCTAGTGCTTTTACATATTCTTTCTTTTCTCTCTTTCTTTCTCTCTTTCTTTCTCTCTTTCTTTCTCTCTCTCTTTCTCTTTTTCTCTTTTTCTCTCTTTCTCTCTTTCTCTCTTTCTCTCTCTTTCTCTCTCTTTCTCTCTCTTTCTCTCTCTTTCTCTCTCTTTCTCTCTCTTTCTCTCTCTTTCTCTCTCTTTCTCTCTCTTTCTCTCTCTTTCTCTCTCTTTCTCTCTTTTTCTCTCTTTTTCTCTTTTTCTCTCTTTCTCTCTTTCTCTCTTTCTCTCTTTCTCTCTTTCTCTCTTTCTTTCTCTTAGAAATTAAAAATTGACTTTGGGGCATCAACACAGAATACCATACAATTGTGGCTCACATCTTCAGAACTGTTCCTTTTCTGTGGCATTGCTATTCTTAATTGCAGTTCCGTGAGGAAGCACAGTAAGGAGAGAGGCATAGATAAAAAAACAAAAACTGAGGCATTTTCCATAGTGCACATGTCAAGTTGATGTGTTGAATTTCTGTTGAGCAACCTTGGGGAATAGAGAGAAATTTACCAAGTGACATTTTCTAAATTATTCTGTTGTTCCTCACCCCTGCAAAATATTAAATAAGTTTAGAATACAAGGTATGTAATCCATGAGAGAAGGTGCCAAATGGATTTTACCATTTCATGTTTTCTTGCCTTTATTTTCACCGTGGATTTTTCTTTATTCCTCATCTTGTCAAAAAGCAAGGACTATTTTAGTGAACTCCTGTTGTTAATTTATAGACTCCAAATGTGGCTGAGACCCAAAAATAATGGACCTGAGCCTTTGATTTGATCTCATCCATTGGGAGACGAATTTATTTATATCCCAGAAAACAATCAACATTAAGGGCAGGGTGGGACTCGAAGGGGTGGGGGGAAAACAATCTTATTGCATTGGCCTCCATGCCAGTTTGCTGCCACAATACCTATTGCAAACTATTTTCAATTAATTGACTGCTTCCCAGCAGGAAGCCAATTGATTGGGTATCGTGGCAGCAGAGAGTGAAATTGTTCACCTGCTTGCCTGCGAAGGAGACACCATACTAATTCAAAATTCCAGCTCAAAAGTCAGACTTCAGGGGAAAAATTGGCATAGTATCAAGCTAAAGTATATCTGGGGCTGGTTTGATGCCCCCACAGGCATGTTTTTGGCTGGCAAAGCATGTAAAATATGTCAGGTGGTAATCCTGGTAGGGCAATGGAGCTGGGATATGACTCACATGGGGGAAACCCAAACTTAGCTTGGCCATTTGAACTCAGTTTAAGCAGATCCCATTTTTGCTGAAGTGAGGGACTTCTTTCATAGTGTGTGCTCTAACTTCTTAGAGTAAACATGACTGCTTGTGAAAGGTGGATAAGGTCTGTAGAACTGTAAAGCTGTCAGGTTTTTTAAATCCCCTTCTCTTTAAATTTTGATAATAAAACCTCCCTGTGTCTGAGTTGGAAACATTGGGGCTCGCAGTTTCAATAGCTATTTGGTGACTTAGACCCAAGACAATGATGGGCAACGTAGGCTAGTGAATGCCCTGTATAAGTAGCCCTCCTTCATCTCA
Organism: Carcharhinus amblyrhynchos; assembly: GCF_965287045.1. Taxonomy (NCBI): domain Eukaryota; kingdom Metazoa; phylum Chordata; class Chondrichthyes; order Carcharhiniformes; family Carcharhinidae; genus Carcharhinus; species Carcharhinus amblyrhynchos. The sequence continues at coordinate 75,921,476 of NC_137324.1, forward strand.
GTGGACCACAAGATTGAAAACAGGCTTGTTCACTGACCACGACCCTATGAATAAGATTAAATACATTTAATACATGCTGAATATTTCAGAAAATTCTTGATCATTTATATATGAATAGAACTGACAAACTTCAAAAGGTAAAAACAAAATAAATATTTACACTTTGGACATTGATTGAGAGCCATGCGCTCTCCTAAATGTTGTGTGCAATCAGCATTCACCTCACTTCACTTGCCCTTGCTTTACATGCATATCATTTCAGTCGTATCAGTAGGAAAAAACAATGTGGATGGATATCAGTGAAATGTGGCAACTCTACCCATGGACAATAGTCAACAAAATGTCTTGCAGGCTACACTCGGAATCACATAGGCCACAGGTTTCCGACCACTGCTCAAAGGGCTATCACTATTCCTTTTGACTGCTTCCACAACCCATCATTACCACAGTGGGAACTGCTAGTTTGGATGACAACTGTAAGAGGTTATTGAGGGCTTAGCTACCTTTTGATATAGAGTTACAAATACCAGTGTTTCTATTTTTTTTAAAGAATTGATTACGCGAAGGGATTTAATTATTTAAATTTTCAGTGGGCATTCATACTGAAAACTTTCATTTAGTGATGTTTGTAACTGACATTGAGAAGCTTATTTTGTTTCATCCCATCATGGGTCCTGAAGCCTGGTCATGGTGGAACCTGAATGGATTGGCATGAAGGGGTGAAAAGGCAAAGAGTAATGAATGGGAGCATCGTCTTTTGGCATGAGTTGGCACTAAATTTGTATAGGAGCTAGAAGGCACTATGGAAGTGAGTGGGGCATGGGTTGGCAAGGAGGGAAGAAATGCCATTGCATTTGCACATGGAGTGGCATTGAAAGACCATGATGTGGTCAGGGTCTGAGAGACAAGAGCCAGAAGACCTAATGTTCAACCACACAAATGGGACAAAGTCCCAGAGCACCATGGCAGGCCTTGTAGACACCACCACTTTGCCCCACAAAACAAAGATCCCATCATTTGGGACATTTTTTCCTGAGGTGGGTGTGGTAGGCAGGACACTTCTGACTCTGCACATGGGCCTTAATAATAGTACGACCCACCTGGTACTGTCCTGAGCTTCATGTTGGCTTATTTTAAATATAAGAGGATATGAGTTCTCGGTGCACCCTGGACTTTAAAGGAAATGGCACTGTTCGAGGAAAAGGCACAATAAAACCATTGGGTGAGCCAGATTGAACATAGAAAAACTACAGCACAAACAGGCCCAGATTGAGTTTTTTGCAGATAGTAGGGTAGAATTATTAGCTGGGGACTATCTGATGAAGAACCATAAATTTTCAAATTGATGTGATTTGTATTTTCATGTTATTATGTTTAATATTTCTTCCCCTGTGAATAGTTTGAGCAGTTGGGATTCCAGGTGTACTCCAGGCAACAGTTTGAAGGCCTTACATCCACAGTAAGTGGAGGGACATGGAAGTCAGGTATCGATATAGTAACAAGTTGAAGCACGTTCAGGATCCAGTGAATGATTAGACACGCAGTCTAGAGCTTAATGTTCAAAATAAGTTAATTTTATTCACCCACTGCAGATATGTCTTTAGGTGTTGAGATGAAGAAAACAGTATCAAAAAGATAACGATGCTTAGCGCCTACATCTCCAGCACCTCTCTCCAACTGAACAATTTTCTTGTCCTTTAGCTTTCCAGAACTAGATTTGTTCCTTTATTATTGACCAGAATAGCCTTTAGAGATTTGGTAAAGCTGTATCACTTTGCTTTGGTTGATCTGACATTTCAATTTACATACTTTATTAAAACTGTGCCTGATAGCAGACTTAGGCCTCTCAAAAACATATACTTTATAGACTGTCTATCTAACACTCCTGCCAAAATTGTTTTGCCTAACCACTGACAGGACCTTCCTGTCCTGCTGATGACAATCCTATGTGGTGTGTTCCTGGTGGCATAGGGTGCAGGGCGCACAAAACCACATAGGTATCAGCGGGACAGATTCAAAGGCCTGATTTTGCATACTTCCGTTCCTAATTCCTATATTTCCTGTGATGGGAAGATCCTGCCACTGGCCAATGATGGGCTGCCTCCCCACTGAAAAATAAGGTGCTGGGGCCTGCAAAGTCTTGTCCTCTCTCTTTCTCTCCCTTATGTCTTGTCTTGTTCTATCTTTGGATGGTCTCTTTCCACTTATAGGGACAAAGCCAGGGTAGCTTTCATCCTGGTTGTTACCTATCAACATCTCTTCCTCCCCAGTCATCTTTAGCCCTTTGTGTGAGAGAATGCTTTCCTTGACCAAGCAAGAATAGCTTTTGTGGCTGTGGTTAACCCTACTTGTTGACTAAAGTGATATCCCTTGCATTTGCTAATGTTTCTTAATGCATTTACATTGCAAGTTGTCTTATCTTGCAGAAAAAAAATCTACATCCCATTCTCACACATATAGTTTCTCAAAGTCAAGTTCAAGGTCCTAATGTTTTCTGCTGTGAGTAAGCTCTTTTGTAACTTGACATAATTTTCCCATGGCCCCACTACTTGGCATCTTTCTATACTGTATCCCATTCTTAAGTCTCCCCACTTTACTGTATTCAGATTTATTATTCTAAGTCAAATTCCCAATAAGGTTGGATGCTAGTTTCCAATAATGTTAGATGTTAACAATTGGCATCAGGGTTAGTAACTGATAATTTTATATTTGATTCATTCATCAAGATGAGCTGCTTTTCTATAAGTGAACTTGACTTCTTGTTTAACCAGGCAATTGATCAGTAAAGGTCATTATTTAGATTCAGATACAGTATCATTTTGCATATCCCAGAGAGTCATAATATGTTCCAAAGAGTCAAAGCACTAAAGCTGCATCCACATTGCTTTCTTAATGAACTGAAGAACATTACTTTTTTATTGATACACTTAAGACAGCAGAGCATCCATCCAAACTTTCACTCACTGGCTTCTTTTTTTATGTTCTACTCCAAGGCAATTTTGGTAGAGAGGGCATTTAATTGGATGGGATAATGGCAGGTGGGAATCCCACCATTTTCCTTTCATCCTGTTCAGTCCATGGTGGGATGATCTGTGGTCAGTTTCTCACCCTGCTGCCAATTGAACCTCTTATGTAGGAAATTAATGCCTAAGTATTGGCTTCATTCTACCACCACTGGTACTAACCTAGCAGTGAATGAGCCTGTCACCTTTCTGACAACACATCATACAAAGCATAGATGTTAGGGAACTTGGGGAAATAAATAGTGATGTCTTGAGGAGTGTACATACAGAGAAGGTGGTGCTGGAAGTCTTAAAGTGCATCAATGTAGATAAATCCCCAGTACTTGATAAAGTGTATCCCAGGACATTGTGGGAGGCTAGGGAAGAAATTGCAGGATTCCTAGCAGAGATGTTTGAATCATCGATAGTCACGGACTGGCCTGTGAATAATGTTGACAGAGTTGGTCCTTTTTTTTTTGCCTTATTTTTTCTCCATAGAACTGCAAATTATTTCATCGCAAGTAGTCATCCAATTTTTTTTGAGTTATTGTTGAATATGCTTCCATCATGTTCCTAGGCATTACAATCTAGAATATCATAACTCATTGCATAAAATTCCTCCTCAAGTTGTCTCGTTTTGGTCAATCACCTTTAACCTGTGTCCTCCGTCTTCCAACCATTCGATAGAATGTAGAATCCATCGTCACTTCTTGTATCTGTCATTGGAGCACGCGATGCAGCATTAGAAAATCTGTGACTTAATTAAACAGTATCACATTGTGAGGTGAAGCAGAGGTTGGGGTCGAAATCTTCTGATGGGAGCAGACACAAATCCCCAGATTTTCTGCTGCTATAACTATTAGAACCTTCTTCCCAACTATGACGGGCAAATTGGTGGTAGAGGCAGGACTCGTGTCCTGAGAAGGCTTCCTCTCTGTCATACCATGTGCTATTGAAACCACCATGAAGCAGCAGTAAAGATCCTCAGGTTCTCCCGTGTAGAGAGAGGCTTTGGATCTGCCTCCCTATCCCTCGGTAGGTTACGAATACTAACTTGCTGAAGGCCAAGGTCTAAGCCAAGACATTCAGTGGGACGTTGGATCTGATCTTCAGGGTGATTCTGGCCTCTTCAAAGTTCTTTTGCCATCTATTCTGGTGCTGCAGTGGTATTTCCACAACTGTCTTACATTAGCAAGTAACCTAGAATGGAAAAATGAATTGCCACTGGTAGACCTTACAGGCTAGGCAGAAAATCCTGCCATGCTGAACTCTATCCCACAGAGGAAAATTCCATTAGATTTATCCTTATTTATATAAATCTTTAAGTGGTGTTAACTTAAATCAATAAAGACTGACTAAAATTGCATAGCTTCTTAAAAACACAGAAACCCCACAGTGCAGAAGGACTCCATCAAGTCTGCACTGACAACTATCCCCTGCAAATCCCTCTAACCTATCGCACCTGGGACACTAAGGGTTAATTTACCAGGTCCAACCTACCTAACCCATCACTGTTGGACTGTGGGAGGAAATTGGAGCACTGAGGAAACCCACACAAACATGGGGAGAATGCGCAAAAACTCCACACAGACAGTGACCCAAGTCGGGAATCGAACTCGGGTCCCTGGGGCCATGAGGCAGCACTAGTGACCACTTTGCCACTGTGCTGCCCCTTATTTTATCATTTTATTGTGTAACTTGGATGGTCAATTTTTTTTATTGAATGCTAAGTAATCTTTTTAAGGCAATGTTCTCAGTGTGGAGCCTTCACATATCAAGAATGCAAGTTGGACGGAGGAGCAAGCAGCTTCCTTGATCCATAATTCTACATATTTTTCACTTTTTGTTTTATTATTCAGCCTGATTCACCCATCTACACTCCAAGAGCTCGGAAATTTCTGGGAAATGAGCTTGTGTGGGTTGCGTGCATTTATTCTGTTCTCCGGGCACTCAAGTGGACCGGATCTTTTGGAGCAGTACTTCCAAAGAAAAGTCATATTGGAGTTAATTTCTCCACAGATGCTGTCACAACCTGCTGAGTTTTTCCAGTATTTTCTGTTAACGTTTCATTTGTTATTAGGTCTGCTGGATCAATGGAACGTGCTTAATGTGGAAGCAGATTTGTGACACATTACCATGCATTCTTGGCATTAATTTTATGTGCTTCACCCGCATACCTTTTAGTTGAAGATTATATCAGTATGACATTTTGCTACTTCAATCCTCATGTGCATTCCCCTTCTTTGCATGTGCTACCTTGCCTTTAAAATTGTGAACTAGTTCGTTTTAAATCACTGGGATGGATTTTGGTCTTTGCTTGGTTATATATCATCATCTGAACTCCTGAGTACATTTAAAATATTAAATGTATTAACATATTAAGTTACTATTACTGCAACATTTATTGAGGCAAATACATCTCATTACAATCCTTTAAATGCCTCAGATAATGAGGGAGTTGTTCTGAAATTTCACTGGCGTACTGGACAGGAAATGATAGATATCGGCCCAGTGTGGTTGGCTCACCTGAACAGATCAAAGGCGACGTCTTATTACTGTTTTCAGTCAAGATTTGTAATACATCATTAGGAAGGTGTTGAGCAACAGTTCAGTTCATTTAATGCTGTTGAATTCAGAAAGGTTTTCAGCACTTATTTTCTGTGCCAAAAGGTCAAGTAAATGTAGCAAATGAGAGCCTAGCCTATTACAGAGGTCATTGCCTCAGACTAGGGGTGATGAAGACAGTGAAGCTACACCACAACTCCAGTGGCAGTCCCATTGGCTTCCTCAGCAATGGACACATCTAGGTTATTATCTTTCTTTGGTGAGATCCACATACTTACTTTCACATGTAAGTTGGTAGACTTGCAGTAACACTCGCCAGTACTGAGTTTGGGTCCTTTCTAGGCCTACAAGCAGAAATTACTGCTAGTTCTTCTACATAAATGTACGGATGATACATAAGGATTGGTGAAACAATAATATGGCTTCTTTATTTGAAGACAAGACTATATGGAGATTAAGTTAACTTGGAGACTATTGTGCACACATCTTACTACTTAAACTATTGTCAATCATTATAAATCTCAACTGGATGTGATGTATTCGCCCCATGACTTGTTCTCATTTAACAAAAGGGAAATTGAATACAAGAGTAGGGTGGTTATGCTTCAGTTATACAGGGCACCGAAGAGGCCAATCTGGAGTACTGTGTTCAGTATTGGTCTCCTTAGTTAAGGAAGGATATAGCTTAACTGGAAGCAGTTCGGAAGTGTTTCACTTAATTAATACCTGAAATGGGCAGGTCCTCTTATGAGGAAAGGCTGGTCAGATTATGTTCGTATCTGCTGGAGTTTCAAAGAGGAAGAGATGACTTGATTGATTTAAGTTCCTGAGGGGATTTGACAGGGTGAATGTAGAGAGAATGTTTCCTCTTTGAGAGAATCTAGAGCTGGGATTCCCTGTTTAAAAATAAGGGATTGCTCATTTAAGACAGATGAGGATTTATTTTCTCTGAAGGTTATGAAACTTTGAAATTCTGTTCCTGAAAGGGTGATTGAGTCAGAGCCTTTCATTATCTTTAAGGCAGAAGTAGATAAACTCTTAAGAACATAAGAAATAGGAGCAGGAGTAGGCCATCTAGCCCTTCAAGCCTGACCCGCCATTCGATAAGATCATGGCTGATCTGAAGTGGATCAGTTCCACTTTCCCGCTTTCTCCCCATAACCCTTAATTCCCTTGTCTATCAAAAACCTATCTACCCATGACTTAAATATATTTAGCGAGGTAGCCTCCACCACTTCAATGGGCAGAGAATTCCAGAGATTCACCACCCTTTGAGTGAAGAAGTTCCTCCTCAACTCCGATCTAAACTGTACCCCCCCCCCCCCCCCCCAACTATCTTAAGGCTGTGCCCTCTAGTCCTGCTATCCTTTCTAAGTAGGAAGAATCTCTCTACCTCTACCCTATCAATCCCCTTCATTATCTTATACGTCTCTATAAGATCCCCCCTCAGCCTTCTAAACTCCAATGAGTACAGACCCAGTCTATTTAGTTTCTCTTCATAGTCCAACCCCCTTATCTATGGTATCAGCCTAGTGAACCTCCTCTGCACTCCCTCCAAGGCCAATATATCCTTCCACAAGTGCGGCGACCAAAACTGCACACAGTACTCCAGCTGCAGCCTCACCAGTGCCCTGTACAGTTGCAGCAAAATCCCCCTGCTTTTATATTCTATCCCCCTCGCTATAAAGGCCAACATTCCATTTGCCGCCTTGATCACCTGCTGCACCTGCAGACTGTGTTTTTGCGATTCGTGCACAAGGACCCCCAGGTCCCTCTGCACCATAGCATGTTGCAGCTTTTCACCTTTTAAATAATCCCTCCTACTATTATTTCTGCCAAAGTGGATAACCTCACACTTGCTCCACCTGCCAGGTCCTCGCCCACTCGCTCAGCCTATCCAGACTCTTGACAAGTAAAGGAGTGAAAGGCAACTGTGGATGTGGAGGAATGTGAAGTTGAGGTTAAAGTTAGATCAGTCATGATCTTGTTGGATGGCAGAGTAAACAGGGAGGAGTCGAGTGGTCGACCTGCTCCTAATTTGTATGCTTTTATGTTACTCGTGGTGCTGCTGCTTGAGACTGATTACAAGTGATGGAACTAATACATCATATCCTGTTGAGTTGTGTAATGATTGGCAGTAGTCTAAGATATGCTCCCTTAAAAGTATATATCATCATATCACAACAATTTCTATCTCATGGTGCTTCAGCTCTTGGCCTCATTCTCCAGTAATCATTTGCCTTATAAGGCATAATGGAACTTTGATCATAAAATGATTATTTATGTGTTCCCCATCATAACCTCAAGATGCCCTAAGATTTTGAGTAATAAAGCAGTTCTGACATGTAATTGCTGCTATAGTACAGGAAACGCAGGGGTCAACTTTGAGTCACAGAATCATAGAATTTCTATAGTGCAGAAGGAGACCATTCAGACCATCTCCGAAAGAGCATCCCCCTGCCCTATTCCTGTAACCCCATGCACGTACCCCACTAAACGCCCTAAACAACACTAAGGGACATCTCAGCATTGGCTAATCCACTTAGGACTAGGGGAGGAAATCAGAGCACCTGGAAGAAACCCACACAGACACGGGGAGAACATGTAAATTCTGCACAGTCACCTAGGCTGGAATCAAACCCTGGCCCCAGGTGCCCAGAGGCAGCAGTACCACTGTGCCACCCTAATTTGTGCACAGTAAACTTCTACAACAACACTAGGGTGGCAGCCAAGATTTCTGTTCCTTACTCTCCACAGTGAGGTTTGAACTCACAATTGCATCGGAATCATAGTGAGAGTGCTACCAAACAAACTTAGGTTGACATCAGGAATAGATTTAACTCTCAGAAATAGCTTTTATTTTAGAGAGTCTGCCATTCTTCTGTCAGGATTACAACAGCAAATTGACAGAACCTTTCACAGAATTTCAGCTCCTTAATAATTACCTTTACACCCCAGCAGTATTTTATGATCTTAAAATAAATGTAGTTATAATATTTTCTCAGGAAACGTTTTAAAAACACATGATACTGACCTACTACCTACACTCATGAGACTATCTCAATACTGTCTGATTATAAAGCCTGGATTTTCAACATAGCCTGACCAGCAAGATCAAGAGGACAAGAAGTGACCATTTCAGGTGTTGGATGTGTGTGGTGGGGGGAGGAGGGTTTCTGTCACATTCTCTTTCCACAGTACTTTAACTGAGCAGGAACTTATTTGGGAAGGTAGCCCAAACCAGGAAGAAGGAGATCACTGCTGTCAGATCATCCCTCTCTGGGCCATGGAATGTCCAAAAAAGAGGCCCTCTCCCTGGAGCCCACTGGGAGATTAGCAGATTTGAATGCACTGTCTCCCACGTGAGGCGATGGGCATACAACATGCCACAGAGGAACGATGTGGCTTAATTGGCCCCAGAAGGTGGTTCACCTCTCAAACCATGAGCAAAATGGTATGGTCGTTGGAATGTTGGACATGTTCCAATGCCGTCCCTTGCCGTTTTGGAGACCTTCCCGCCTCTGAACTTCAGCTGGTGAAATTCTGACCAACGTGTCTGTTAAATTGTGATAAAAGGAATGTCAAATGGCACTTTCTTTAATATCAACAAGAGTCATATTATTTTAAAGCAAAGATCACATCATACTTGAGATTGCTTGTTGAAGAAGCTACTTGCTTTCATATTCCGCCCTTCCTCAGTACCTTTTCTGGGGTAGAGTAGGTCAAGACGAATAATTAAGAAAACATGAGTTCAAATCCCACCAATTTGAATTCAGTTCATAAACAAAACCTGGAATAGGAAAGCTGGTATTAGTAAAAAGTGACCATAGAGCTGTCAAATTATTGTTAACTGGTTCATTCATCTTCTTTCCAGAAGGAATCCACTTATCGTTGCTCAGTCTGGTCTACGTGTAATTCTATATTTTGACAAAATTGTGGTTTGTCCTTTTAATTGCTGTCTGCAGTGATCGAATAACCCGATCAATTGTATCAAAGCACGACTCAACACTTTAAGGTCAAAGACTATGGTCACTTTCTCAAGGCAGGTAAGGCTAGGCAAGAAATTTTGGGCTTTCTAACAATGTTCACAACATGGCAATTAAATTTAAAATGTGCTTTTTGGATATTTATTCCAATAGTGATTTCTAACTTAGTTTCCTTTCGTACAATATGAAGGCTGTACTTCTGATGCAACAATTACCTGTTTTTACTCAGGCTGGCCTTCCACACACCAGTTTGAATGACTTGGGATATTTTCTGACTTCAACAATCAGATTTGTGCCTTCTTGTCGCCAGAACTATTCAATTTGATTCACACCTAGTGACTGTAAAAGTCTCCAGGATAATATTGGATATTCTATTTTTTCGGTGCTCTGGCAAGTAAAGATTGTGCCACTGACCTGCTGAAATATGTTATCCTAATCAATGTTTGCCCTGAAGCACGGCATGGAAAGGTCTTCGAGGACCTCATTAGTGCTTGAAAAAAAATATCCAAGCCAGAAGTAAAGCAAAGGGGTAATGTCGCTTGAGCAGATGCTGCCTGTGATCATGCTGTTAATACCTTAAGTTCTCCGAGAACATAGCCGCAACGCATTTAACTGCTCTGTCATTTGTAACTGCAAATTACCAGCAAAACATCAAGAAAAATGTCTTGACAACTGAGTGTTATGCTGTTGATATTAGTTTGAGATTGTGGATGGAGACCTAGTGGTAGAATTATACAGCTGTCCTGTGTTTCTGCTATCTGTTTAGGCAGGTGGAGTACTGTGAACCTTTTGGCAATGCATAATTGTGGATGTCTACTTATCAATCCCCAACTGCTGGTTAAATGTTTAGTGTTAATGAAAATCCATGTCAAACAATTGAAAAAATGACTTGTGAAATGGTCCCAGATGACACCATCAACCAAAGTTAATTTCACACTGGTTACAGATCTATCACAACTGGCGTGATGCCAGGGTGACGTAAGGTGGTCTCAGGGTGGTTTCATGTTGTTTTCCAGGATCCAGTTACGCACTTCACTCTGAGATCTTGTACAGTTTTCATTCATGCAAAGCCAAAAGCACTTTACATCAATCCAAACCTAAAATATAACTGGGCTGCAAGATAAGATGCTTGGGGCAGTGTGTATATTACCTAATCAAGTACTAGTGCGCCTTAGTTGTGTTAAGAAAGGATAATTAATTAGAAGTGTGAGTATATGCAATGTAGGATTACAGTGGTGAGATGGACTGTTACCGGAGTTAATTTGCAATAAACTGAACAAGTTCTCATTAAAGGCATGTTCAACATTTTGTTGACATAATTGTACAGTGAGAGTATGGGTTATCTTGAGTAAAATTATAATACTTGCAATGTCTGCAAGAAACATTTTTAAGAGCTGACTGTTATCTTTCCTCTCAATGGGTTATTTCCAATTCTTTCCAATATATTTGTCATTGAGACATTGAAATGCTGATACTTTATTACTTATGCATAATTAGAAGATGAGTCTGGGATGAGAGGCCCAAATAATCTCTATCTCCCGGTACTCACCTGTGCCTAGTTGAGCTTGTTTTCTCATTAAACAATTTCTCCTTCAACTTGTGTCACTTCCTGCCATGGCCATGGGTACCCGCATGGACCCAGTTATGCCTGTCGTTTTGTTAGGTATGTGGAACATTCCTTGTTCCAGTCCTTCTCCGAGTTCCTCTCTTTTTTTGGTTCATGGATGACTGGTATCTGAAATAAAACCTGGTGGCACCCTCACCAACTTGATGCCTCAAGAAAATAAAGTAGCAGGACTCCTGGTTCCACAAGAGACCTTAAATCGTGATAACACCTTAGTATAGAGCAGATATCCTACCTCCTTGAGCTGTCAGCAAATCCAATGCTCAGAATGCCAATGAGTGAAGTGGCTACTGCTGGTACTAAAGGAGACCCAGGCTAATAGAGCTCCATGAATGAAGTGAGGCAGGTTTGCTATGACCAGACAGGGAGGTGGGAGAAGTGGGTGTTCTGCAGCAGGGATTTCCCTTTCTCCCTGTCAGAAGCGACAGGTTTGAACAGATCCCTCTGACAGATGTTAATTTCATTGCTGGTGAGGGAGGGGGTGTTGTGGTTCTATTCTGCAGAGCTGTGCACTCAGCCCCATGTATGCACACAGCTTTGATTTAAACTCTGAAGCTTCCCAGCAAGCTGAAAGCTTTGAAACTATCTCTGTTCCCAACATACATGTTGTTCTTTGTTAATTTCAAAGTGCAGTGATTTGAAAGAGGCTTCCATTGATAACTCAATAGATATTAGAGCTCAGGCTTGATTCAGCTGTGTTTATTTACATTTCCCTTCGTGCTTAAAGCTCAAGTACCTCCATTGCTCCTAACTGCAGTGTTTACTCTAAACCTGATTGACTAACGTAGTTTCTTCAAAAGGAATAAGTTGTTTAACTTCCTCTTTTGCAGACCACTTATGGGATCAGGGACAGGATTTTAGAATTTAACCTCGAGTGGCAATTTGGCTAAGGCACAGAGGCTTGCCAGCTTAATGAAAATTTTGCATCATTAGCAAATTAACTATCGTATAGTCAACCCTTTCAAAGTCATTGATATAAATTGTAAATATTAAATCCCCAGCATTGATTCTGCTCCATACAGCTTCACCTGAAAATGACAAATTTATCTCTACCTCTTCTTCCTATTAGTTAACCAATGTACTGTCCATACTAACACGTTACTTGCTATACATACCATGTGCTCTTATTTTGTGTAGTGACCTTTGATGTAGCTCTTTGTTAAATGACTTTTGGAAGTCCACATCTACAGGCTCGCCTTTATCCACATTGCTTTTTCCTCCTCCCAAGAGTTTGAACAAAAAGTCAAACATGATTTCCCTTGGGTTTTTGATAAGCGAGGGGATTAAGGGCTATGGGGAGAAGGCAGGAATGTGGAACTGAGCCATGACAGATCAGCCATGATCTTGTTGAATGGCGGGGCAGGCTAGATGGCCTACTCCTGCTCCTATTTCTTACGTTGACTCTGCCTGATCAATAACTTCCCTCAATAATAGCTTCAAGCATTTTCTAGGTATAACAGCTATTAGGCTCACTGACCTGTTGTTTCCTGCTCTCTGTCTCCCTCTGTTAAATAGAGGACTTCTATTTGCTGTTTTTCAACTTGATGTGGCCTTTTCAGAATCTAAGAATTTTAGAAAATTACAACTGATACATTTACTATCTTCACAGCCAGGTCTTTTAAGAACCTAAGAGGCAGGCCATGATATTGTACCCTGTTTGGATCCCTCTTCCTGCTGTGAGGTAACCTGCTGGCCCCCTGAATTCCCAAGCATTCTTTTGCTTGACATAGATCACTTCTACTTCTGTGGTTCAGTTGGAGGGCCTCCATGCTTCTCCAGACTTGATTGCCTGGGACCTGGGATCTTGCTGCAAAATGCAGCTCATAGAGCAGAAACAAGAGGGTACATAAGAACATAAGAAATAGGAGCAGGAGTAGGCCATCTAGCCCTTCGAGCCTGCCCCGCCATTCAATAAGATCATGGCTGATCTGTCGTGGCTCAGTTCCACATTCCCGCCCTCTCCCCATAACCCTTAATCCCCTCGCTTATCAAAAACCCATCAACCCGCGTCTTAAAAATATTTAGCGAGGCAGCCTCCACCACTTCAACGGGCAGAGAATTCCAGAGATTCACCACCCTTTGAGTGAAGAAGTTTCTCCTCAACTCCGTTCTAAACCGACCCCGCCCCCTTTATCTTGAGGCTGTGCCCCCTAGTCTTTTTTGAGTGGGAAGAGTCTCTCCACCTCTATCCTATCCATCCCATTCATCTTATATGTCTCAATGAGATCTCCCCTCATTCTTCTAAACTCCAACGAGTACAAGCCTAGTTTATTCAGCCTCTCCTCATAGCTCAACCCCCTCAACTCTGGTATCAGCCTAGTAAACCTCCTCTGCACTCCCTCCAAGGCCAAAATATCTTTGCGCAGGTGCGGTGCCCAAAACTGCACACAGTACTCCAGCTGCAGCCTCACCAATGCCCTATACAGCTGCAGCAAGACCTCCCTACTTTTATATTCAATCCCCCTCGCTATGAAGGCCAGCATCCCATTCGCCTTCCTGACCACCTGCTGCACCTGCAAGCTGGGTTTTTGCGACTCATGCACAAGGACCCCGAGGTCCCTCTGCACCGTCGCCTGCTGCAGTTTTTTGCCACGTAAGTAATAGACCTTCCTACCATTCTTCCTACCAAAGTGGACCACCTCACACTTGCCAACATTAAATTCCATTTGCCATTTCCTGGCCCATTCGCCCAGCCTATCTAGATCCTTCTGCAGACTCTCCACACCCTCCGCACAATTTGCCGTTCCCCCAATCTTGGTGTCATCAGCAAATTTCGACACCCTACACTCGGTTCCCTCCTCCAGATCATCTATATAAATGGTAAAAAGCTGAGGCCCCAGCACCGACCCCTGGGGCACTCCACTAGTCACCATCCGCCAATCCGAATAGCACCTGTTGACCCCCACTCTCTGCCTCCTATTTGACAACCAATCCTCTATCCACGCTAACACCCTACCCCCAACTCCATGTCCCTCGACCTTTTGCAATAACCTCTTGTGAGGTACTTTGTCAAACGCCTTCTGAAAATCCAGAAAGACCACATCCACCGGCTCTCCTCTATCCACCGCCCTAGACACATCCTCATAGAACTCCAGTAAATTTGTCAGACACAACTTCCCTTTAATGAAACCATGCTGTGTCCGCTCTATCAAGCAATTGCCTTCAAGATGCCTCGCAATTTCCTCCTTAATGACGGATTCTAACATTTTACCTACCACAGATGTTAAACCATGAAGGGTTAAAAGGCAACTCGGGGGGGGGGAGGAGGAGTTCTGGAATTGTTTACAACCGTTGCATGAAGACAGCAATTAAAAGGATAGCATCAGTTATTTTTAACCACAAGAATAAAAATACACAAGTACATCAGGCAAAAGTATATTATCTACTAACATTTATGGAATACTGCAAATGACAAAGTCTTTGCATTTTATTTATTCAGTTCTAGTTTTGAGTCATTTTACATGAAAGCAGTTAGCTCTAGGCACATCCTGCACGTAATTTCAGATCCGTAGTTTGATGATTTCTTCAGTTCTTCTATCTGAAGTGGGTTCAGAAATAAAGGTTGATGCACTGCACAATCTGTGTTTATCTTCACTGAAGTGCATGAGTTATTAAAAGATTGTTGTATTGACTTTACAGCCACAAAATTGCAAGCCTTTGCTGCTGGCACATATGGGACAGTATATCAGTGAAACACTTCATTCACAGTGTTCCCAATTTTCTAGCTATAAAGATCAATGGCCAGAAAATTGTAAGTGAGGTAACCTCAGAACCACATTCACTGCTCTGCACGACTGTCATGTCAGATTTTGCTCAGCTGCAGAAATGTCACCCAAAAAACATTAAGAAAAAGCTAACTCCACAAGATATCACGGTAAAATGACAAATACAGAAAACAAATATACAAATTAAGACTAGATGATCTTACCCAACCCTAATTGTTAAAATTATCGTCCAATTAAAATGACCTTGCATACATCCTGCTATGTTCATCTGAACAGAGGTCATTCTCTAGTTTTTCAAAGGGACATCACAACCTGGAATTCACATCCCAAATGACTGTAGAGTTTGAGTCAATTTCAATTGTCGAGACAAATCAATCAAATGTTATTGTGTTTGGGTATCAAAGGCTAGGGATAAAATTGGGTAAATGGAATTGAGGTATAGACCCACTGAGTTAATAGAACAATACAACAGACCTGAATGACCTATCCCTGTTCCTTTATGGAATAAAAAATGTAAAGGCAATAGGAGTCATAAAATTACAGAGACTTAGAGCAGAGAAGGAGGCCATTTTGCCTGCTGTGTAAGGTCTGACTCTTTGAAAGAGCAATCATGCTTAGTTCCACATCCTTGCTTTTTGTTTGTACATAACCGATATGTTCCTCGTTCTCAAGTACCTGTTCAACTTCCTGTTAAAGTTACTTGTGGAACCGGGTACAGTTTCAGATCTTGACTGCTTTGAGTGAAAATGTTTCTCTTAATCTTCCCTTGTATCTTTTGCTCCCCATAATCCACATTGCTTGTTCCTTCCTCAGGACACTTCTGAGCCACCTTTCTTCCAAGGAGAACTGCCCTACTCGATCAAAATCAAGGTTCTTCTCTGTAGGCAAAATCTGAGGAAAACGCCCTGCTCCTTTTCAACCTTCCTGAAGTGTATTGTTCAGAATGCAGTAGCTGAGGCCTAACCAGTGATTTATAAAGATCAAGCATGATCTTTTGTTTTTATATGCCATTCCTCTATTATAAACCCAAGTGACCCATACGAATGTCTAAGTGTCTTTGAAACTTAAGTTTTAAAATTTAAAGATTTTACTTTATTGCATAGCCTCATAGTTCATGCCAGAGATCTTTTTGGGCCCAGTGTGTCAAGTTGTCAAAGCCCAGGGTGACAGATCATCAGACATCTAGGAGGTGGACAGCATTCTATACTCAGTCATGTTACTTTAGTAATTATTTTAATTACTTTTAAACAATTGCATACTGTGATAATTGGGCAAAGGATGGAAATACATAAAATCTGGTGATATCTCTCCTTTAACATTTAGTGCCATTACCATCACTGAATTTCCCATTGTCAATATCCTGGGGGTTACCGTTGACCAGAAACTTAACTGGGCCAGCCATATAGATACTGTGGCTATGAAAGCAAGCCAGATGCTGGGAATTCTACAGAGTATATCATCTCCTGACTTCCCAAAGCCAGTCTACCATCTACAAGGCACAAGTCAGGAGTGTGATGGAATACTCTTCACTTGCCTGAATGAAAGCAGCGCAACATGACTCAGGGCAAAGCAATGTTCTTGATTGGCACTCCATTCACCACCTTAATCATTTACACTCTCTATCACCGATGCACAGTGGCAACAGTATGTGCCATCTAAAAGATGCACTACAGCAGTGCACCAAGGCTCTTTCAGCAATATATTCCAAACTCTCAAACTCTTCCGCCCCAAAGGTCAAGGACAAAAGATGTATGAAAAAGTTGGGAATCAAGTAGATAAGGTTGTTAAGAAGGCGTACGGTGTCTTGGCGTTTATTGGTAGGGGGATTGAATTTAGGAGTCGCAGTGTAATGTTGCAGCTGTACACTACTCTAGTGCGGCCGCACTTGGAGTACTGTGTGCAGTTCTGGTCCCCGCATTACAAGAAGGATGTGGAGGCGTTGGAGAGGGTGCAGAGGAGGTTTACTAGGATGTTGCCTGGTATGGTGGGGAGGTCCTATGAGGAGAGACTGAGGGATTTAGGGTTGTTTTCGTTGGAAAGAAGGCGGCTAAGAGGGGATCTTATTGAAACATATAAGATGATTAGAGGTTTAGATAGGGTGGATAGTGATAGCCTTTTTCCTCGGATGGAGAAAGCTAGCACGAGGGGGCATGGCTTTAAATTAAGGGGGGGTAGCTACAGGACGGATGTCAGGGGTAGGTTCTTTACCCAGCGGGTGGTGAGGGATTGGAATGCCCTGCCTGCTGCAGTTGTAAATGCGTCTAGTTTGGGGGCGTTTAAGAGATCTCTGGATAGGTTTATGGACGAAAAGGAATTGGTATAGGCTAGTGGGTCATTGTTTTTGTAACTGGTCGGCGCAACATCGTGGGCCGAAGGGCCTGTTCTGCGCTGTAATGTTCTATGTTCTATGACACCACCAAGTTCCCCTCCGAGCCATTCACCAGCCTGACTTGGAAATATATCGATGTTCCTTCATTATCACTGGGTCAAAATCCTGGAACTCACTCCTTAGCAGCACTGTGGGTGCATCTATACACATGGACTGCAGGAGACAACTCACCAACATCTTTCCAAGGACAATTAAGGATAGGCAAAGAATAACGTCCTAGCCAGTAATGCCCACGTTCCATGAACAAATAAAGAAAATTTAAAAATACAGATGTCCCATGGGTCTTGCATGAGCCATGATGATTTATTTTATTTCTAAATTGCAGTCATGCACCACCAGTACCCTGAGTGTGATGCATTCTGTAAGAACTCTTCAATGTTAGTACAAATTTGATGGTGACTTGATAGGTGGGCACCAGGCTGTCCTGGATATTTTACTCTGCTTAGGAATGCAAAAGATGAGATTATAGCATATTTTTACGCTCTGTTGCTAAGACTGTGCATTTTGGTGCAATCTTACACCTTCTGATCACTCGCAGCAGTTAAGTTTAAATATTACGTGTGCAGAGGATCAAAAAACATTGTTACAGACCAATTGCATTTAGGCTGACTACCCTTCTCAGGTAGTTTCAAATCTGAAGCAAAAATTTGATTGAGCCCAAGTTAATATTTTTAAAAACCGAGAAACTGTTATTGAAGGAGAATGGTTAGATATTTGAACCCGTCAAAGAAGAGTGATGGAGCCTAATCTTGCTTTCCAACTTTTGGTATCTAGCTTTGTTGGTTACAGCACCTCGAGTGCTTTTCCAAGTCTTTTTTAAAGTACAATTTAGCATTTTGGCCTCCATTATCCTTTCAGACAGTGAGTTTAAGACCCCTACCACCCTCTAGAGTCATGGCGGTTTCTAGCATAGAAATGTGCACTTTGACCCAACTTGAGAAAAAAATTCTCCTGAACTCTCTAATTCATTTACTGGTTAGTTTAAATAAATGCTGCCCGGTTATTGACCACTTTACTAAGAGAAGCAGGTTCTCTCTACCCAATCCTTTTAGGGGTCCATCATAATTTTGTACATCTAGATTTAAATCTCCTCTCAGCTTCCTCCTATTTCAAAGAAAGTAACACTAGGCTTTCAATCTTTCCTCCATAGTAAGAATTCTCCTGTCCTGATATTCTTATATCTCCTTTGTATCCCTCTAGTGCAATTACATCCTTCCTTTAATCCAGTAACTAGAACAATATGCAGTACTCTAGTATTAGTTTTGGTATCTTGTACTATATATTTGCAGATGTACATTATTGGAAACACAATAGGATTTCAGAGTTCTTCACATACTTAGATGTGTGAAGAGGATTTCTCTAAACTAACCTGGAAGCTTTTCTTGATGGCAAAATGCAACTAAATAGGATTTTAGGGTACATGAAGTGCAATTGCACCTAAATTATTTGGGAGGCAAATGAATCAGGCTAGTCAAGAGTAAAATAAGCTGGGGAGCGTTGGGGTGCTTATTTAGAAAACAAAAAAGTGCTCGCAGCATCTCAAAGGTTATCTAAGTTCTATTCACCGAATTTGTCTAGGATCAAGATTCTATTTGGTTCAGATTTAACTTTCTTGGCAATATGCCAGTGTTTAAAAAGGGAAGTTAATTCGGGTTAAAGTCTGATGCACCGTAGCTCAAAAGCTAGATTGGTCATACTATAATTCATGAGACAGGTAATCCCAGTTGCACTTTGAAATATCCGTCTACAAAAGCAGAATCCACCTTAAAGGCATTTTCAATCCAGAGTCAAAGCAGAAATCTGAAAAACGCATTTAGGAATGTGATTTAACCTCAGTGAAGGGATATGTGGGATCATTTGTGTGGTATGCTTCAAACCTTAATGTTTTAACCTTGTCAGTCAATTTCTTGGCAATGAAGGGTTGGTATTAACTCGCACTGTACAACACATCAAGCTCCCTTGTGCTTTAATGCTTCAATTGTTGATGACTTTAGTTGTCATTCTTCTGAGCAATTCTTCGGAACATTGACAGTCTGAGATTTCCTACACCTTCGTGCCCAGGATTGATCAAAAATGTAAAAAGGAATGTGTCAGGAGGGTTGGCAACTCCTTTTCTCCATAACTATCATCAGTCAATGCAGAGCCTGCTTTCTGATTCTTTTGGAGTGATGAGTGAGGACACAGCCTGCTTATGGTCCTGGAAATAGAACCCATTTCTATTCACATGATTATTGGCTGCTCATTTAGCATCTCTTTATGCACCATGGTGGCACTTGAGCATTCCAACTATACTGCAGAAGTACTTTGGGTGAGATTTAATTCCTCCCCGCCCCCATCCCTGCCACCCAACCATCAGAGGTGAACTTGGAGATGTTTGCTTAGGTGGGAGGGTCCAGAGTGCAGATCTTGCCACTTGCCTGACTCTGGTAAATCAAGATCTGGACAGAAAGGGTAAAGAGCAACCTTTCTGCCTGTAGGCCAATTGAAACCCTTAAGTGGTCATTTAAGGCTCATTTAAAGCCTTCAGCTGCCACTACTGATATTCTATTAATGGCAATGGGGCCCTTGACATCTGGGAAGACCATTTGCAAAACATGTCGGGCTTGTGTGCAGCCTACTAGGAGGTGCCCTCATTCTCAGGCACTGAGAACCTGACCAGAAGGGGAATCTCTGAGAGAAGGATCTTCCTGGTCTTGCTGTTGATTCCCTGATGCCAGTAAATAAATTTGACTTCCCAGTGAAAGATTATTTCAATCATCCTTTGCATGGTACATGCCCAATAGTTCTGTAATCTGTCACAGATGCCCTGTTTAAATCCATAACAGTAAAACCTACAGTCACTAATTTCCATAGGCTGAGTGGTGTGACAATGAAAATAGTCTCTACATTTATTTTGTGATGAGTTCAGCAGAGGTGCCTAACTGCAGCTTTCCTCGCAGAAATGTGGGACCCTCAGAAGTTCTTGCATGACGTTTATGGCCTGTCCACCTAATCAGCAAGTTATTAATTGCTGGGCCATTGTCTTCAGCCAGGGTCGGTGTGGTGGCACAGTGGTTAACACTGCTGCCTCACAGCTCCAGGGACCCGGGTTCAATTCTAGCGGCAGGTCAGTGTCTGTGTGGAGTTTGCACATTCTCCCCATGTCTGTGTGGGTTTCCTCCAGATGCTCCGGTTTCCTCCCATAGTCCAAAGATGTGCGAGTTAGGTTGATTGGTCATAATAAATTGATTGATTATTGTCGGGGGATTAGCAGGGTAAATATGTGAGGTTATGAGAATAGGGCCTGGGTGGGATTGTGGTTGGTGCAGTCTCAATGGGCTGAATGGCCTCCTTCTGCACTGGAGGGATTCTGTGATACAACCTAAATCTCCTGAACCAGATGTATTGTTGTTGTATGATGATGACTCAAAGCGTCTCTACCTAAAGTCAATCCACATCTAGGTTTCAGTTTTCTTTGTAAAGAGGGAAACATTAGAATAAAACAAAGTGCAGATGAACAAAATACAAACATAACAATTAAGAGCAGGAGTTGGCCATTCAGCCCTTTGAGCATGCTTCCTCATTCAATAAGATTATGGCTGATCTGATTGTGGCCCCAGCTCCACATCTGCCTACCCTCGATAACCTTTGACCCAGCTCTGCCTTAAAAAGTATTCATTGACCCTGCCTCCACCATTCACTGGGCAGAGAATTCCAAAGATACACGACTCTGGGCAGGGGGGGGAGAAACAAACTTTTCATTCCCATCTTAAATGGGAGGCTCCTTGGACGAGGTTTTCCGGCCTCCCAGCTGTCTTTCCCAGTGGTGGAAGGCTGCGTGCTTTTTGCTAGTGGTGGAATTCTCTGGTCATGCTGCTGTTACTATACAAGCTAGAAAACTGCAAGTAATCATTTAGCTCTTGGTGTTACAGGGTAGGATAGTAGAATTTTTAATTAACACATTTTGTGGAAGAATGTAAATTTACAGTTCTAGCTGTTTAATACTTGTCACTATGAATGGATAGCTAATATTGTGATATTATTAAAACAAACATTAATGGACTTCTCACCCAGCAGGTACAATTTGGTCTTTTAAAAAATATTTAGACAGTTACATGGATAAGTTGGGTATAGAGGGATATGGATCAAATGTGGGAAATTGAGATTAGCTTAGGGATTTGGAGGAAAGAAAAGGGTGGCATGGACAAGTTGGGCCGAAGGGCCTGTTTCCATGCTACAAATCTCTATCTATCTATCTATCTATCTTGGCTGATATTATTTGGTAACTTAAATTATAGTCTGAGTTCAAAATATTCAGAGGGTTTTTTTAATCATATTGATTCATTTAATGGTTCAGCAAATAAAGACATATAAATACTGAAGTGTCCCTAAAAAAAAAAAGCAGGGAAAGTGGTATCCTGTAGTGATACTCTACAACATTTTACTGCAGCAAATAATACAAAGAACAAAAAGTACAGCACAGGAATTGGCCCTTCGGCCCTCCAAGCCCATGCTGATCATGATGTCCTAACTAAACTTAAAAAAAACCTTCTGCCCTTACTCGGCCTGTATCCCTCTATTCCCTCCCTATTAATGTACTCATCCGGATGCCTTTAAAATGCTGCCAATATGCCTGCTTTCACTACCTCCTCTGGCAGTGCATTCCAGGCACTGCTTCCTGCTAGCAGCGTCACAGAAAGGGACCTGATAACAGTGATTATGAAAGTCATCAAATTTGTGATGTGATAATTTTCAATGCACATCACACTAATGTAAGCTACAGTGCAATAAAGTTCAAAGTATTGGAAATGAATTGTGTGATATTAGTAACATTTGTGACACATCAAAGTGACCCTGTTAATGTCTTCACCAAAATAGGAGGCAGAAAGATTTCATTCGCTGCCAACATCAACGTGGCAATTTTAAGCAATATTGACAAGTCAAAATCAAAGATAATCCAAAGAGGTTTTACAGACACATCAGCTGGAAATTTTTGGCTATTCATGCCCCACCGCTGCTGCAAGCAACGATAGAAAATTTGATGCTCAATCAAATCTCCTTTCACTGAAGCAGGACCAGAAAATCCTGCCAGTGTGAACAACAGGAAAATTCCACCCATAAAATGCAAGAAGACAATTAGTGGAAAAAGTAAGGCTTTTAAGAGACCAAATGGAAACCAGTTTGTGAAAGCAAAAAATGCAGGCATGACTCTTAAATGAAAACCTTTTGTCTGCTTTCACCATAGAGGCAGCATGATGGCACGGTAGTTAGCAATGTTGCCTCAGTATGAGGGACCCAGGTTCGATTCTCGCTTGGGCCACTGTCTGTGTGGAGTCTGCACGTTCTCCCCGTGTCTGTGTGGGTTTCCTCCGGGTGTTCCAGTTCCTCCCATGGTCCGAAAGATATGCTGGTTAGGTGTGTTGGCCATGCTAAATTTTCCCTCATTTGTAGCTGAACAGGTGCTAGAGTGTGGCAACTAGTTAATGTAAGCCTACTTGTGACTAGTAAATAAAAATTTTAAACTTAGAGGGAAATATTGGAAGGCAATCTTGAACCCAACCTCATCATCTATGCAAATGCTGATGGGGGCTCGAGATCCAGAGATCATAGAAACTCCAAATTGCAGAAGTCGTCCATTTGGCACATCAAGTCTGCACCAAAAACAATCCCACCAGTCCCTATCCCTGTAACCACACATTTACCCTGCTAATCCCTCAAACCTCCACATCCTGGGAAACTATGGGGCAATTTAGCATGGCCAATGCACCTAACGTGCACAGCTTCAGAGTATGGGAGGAAACCAGTGTACCCAGAGGAAACCCACACAGACACAAGGAGAACATGCAAACTCTGCACAGACAGTGACCCAAGCCAGGAATTAAACCCAGGTCTCTGGTACTGTGAGGCAGCTGTGCTAACCGCTGTGCTAACCACTGTGCCACCACGCCACCCCAGGTCTCAAATCTTGCCAGCAAGATCATGATCTTGGGTTTTCCTGCCCCTCACAAATGATGTTATCATGTTCATGCCCATAACAGGCATGAATTCATTACATGAATGAGTACATTTTAATGTCAGTAATTGGCCCCCTTGCCAGATATTGGTACAGCAATCTATGGCATGGAGTCAATGTGACGTCAGGTTGGCACGGTTTACAACAGGATCCCCTAAATGTGAATATTTCGTGGGGCTTCCCTGGGGGTGTAAAGGTAAGTATAGCCTCCAAGCAAGAGGAACAGCCAGATTTGCACCATGTTGCCCTGGCAGTGCCAACCTGTACCAAGGGGCAGGCCCCAGTGGGAGCCTCATGGGGACAGAATTCACTTAAATTTGGTTGTGGGTCAGGAGTGGATGGAGGAGCTCGGGATGCCAGAGATGGCCATTGTAGTGGGTGGAAGGGATGAGTACTGACTCCAACTAGAGGTAAGGAGGGGGAGAGAGGCCATGATTGTGGGGTGGAAGAGGCCGTGATCAGGGGGAAAAGGTGAGAGAGAAGTGCTGACTCTGATTAGGTGTGCAGAAGAGAGTCTTGAAACCTCCGAGATGGGTGGGCGGGGGAGGCTTATACAGGTTATGATAAGGACAGCCTTTAAAGATAGTGCCCCGATCTCTGAGCATCTGAGTTTTGCTGGCATGTTTAGGCCCCCCCCCCCCCCCACCCTGCGTGATGTGACGAAACATGCCCCCGTTGATTTTTTTTTAGGCACTGTCTAAGATCTGAAGAGAAAACTGTCTACTTTTCTCATCGGAAACAACACACTGCCATTCTTCAGTAAGATTTTGCCCATTTTACTTAAGGAGATGTGTCAAATATTAGATGTGATAAATCTAATGAGAGAGAAAATATTAAAGATTAGCATCTTTGAAGGTAGATAAATTGCTGGATTTGTATCCCAGGCTACTAAGAGAAGTAAGAAAGAAGTTGGGAATGTGGAGTGTTTCCTGCTGTGGGAGAGAAGATGTTACAAATTTTCCAGCCCCGACCTTATTTATTTTGCACAATATTCCATGATGGCGCATAGTCTGCAATCGTGCCCAAGTCCCATATTGAAAAGGTACCCAACCTCTCTGACCCACTACTGAAAATAAAGATAGGCCTTCTGAGGATGAAGCTGGATCTCCAGGAGTACTCTGACACTGGAAAATGGACCTCCTGAGAAAGGAGGTGGATCTCCAGGTTCATTCAAAGGCTGGAAAATGTACTACTTCTGGACACTAAATGTGGAAGATTCCCTATAGATGCTTCCCCCGACCCACTGCTGTAGTGTTTGAGTCCAGGGCTGCCGTTAGTCTCCACTCCGTACTGTGGAGGCAGCCTCAGGCATTATTCAGGTGGGTTCTGATGTCTGTACGCCACATTGTTCCAAACATGTTTTGCACTGACATGCTTTCCTGCTGATTTAATGGAAAATTGAACATGGATGGAAGATTCTGATCAGGCCTTCATCTGATTCCATTAGTAGGATGCAAATCAGTGCTGGTCATGGTGGAAGATATTGCAGGAAATTCATGTCAGTGTGAGACCAATTTTGGGCCTCCCCTTGCCTGCCATTGAACTTGCCATGGGAATATAAGAGAATTCTGCTGTTGTGTCTGACTGACATGATTGAATTTTTGAGGAGGTAACAGAGGCTGCTAAGGGTAGCATGTTTAATGTAGTGTGCATGAATATTAGCAAGATTTTTGACAAAGGTCCCACACGACAGCCTAGTCAGAAATTAAGGGCTCATGGAATCTAAGGAAAATTGACCAAATGGATCCAAAATTAGCTTGGTGACAGGAAGTACAACTACTGTTTGATGGTTGTTTTTGTGACTGGAAGGCTGTTTGCAGTGGATTTTTAGCTCCAAATACAACCAACGTTGCTTCCTTAGTTAACCTGCTTCTTTACACAGTTCTCCTATACAGCTGCCTGTAGCTTCCACTGTCGCCACCAGCCAGAGATGAAGGCAGCCTTTTGAAAACACTTTCTGATTGATAATCATGGATGCCCCAACAACAGAGGTGAGCTTTGGACTGCTGTATGCGCTCACCTTCAGAAGATTCACTGACTTTAAAATCAATAAGGATGCTGCCTATTTAAGTGCCTTCCTATGTTAGTGAGGAGCACACTTATGCAGTTAGATTCTATTGATTTTAACTTTGACATCTGTGCTGAGATCAGTGCCATGGAGGGTGCCAGCAAGATTGCTGGAAATGAGCACAAAATGGTGCCAAGTGTCTGGAGCTCCTTTCAATTGCCATAAATAAAGCTGCGGAGATGGAATTGTGCCGCCATTAAGAATTCTTCTGGGCAGACACCCAACTTTTTCACGCCCTGCTTAGTCTTCTGTCTATTGCTGTCAACTCTTACCCATTCCTATTGCCCACTCCCCACCTCCAACTAAGTTTGGTAACAGTGTTCTTATCAAATTCTCAAGGAAACGCATGGATAATAAGGTAGAAATTTGATAGTGGTTCTCCCTGTTCTCAGCACTAAAATAGCATTTCACATCGTTGTTTCATTGTTTGTCCAAGCTGAAAGTGTGCTACTAGCTACTGCCAAAACGGTTCAGGCAATCCTTAGATGTCCTGGGAGTGATGGTTGGGTTTCAGCAACATAGTGGTATTGTCACTGAACTAGTAATCCAGACACCCAGAGAAATGCTCTGGGGACCCAGGTGCAAATCTCACCACGGCAGATAGTGTAATTTGAATTCAGTTTTAGAAAAATCTAATGATTACCATGAAACCATTGTTAATAGTTGTAAAAAAAAACCAATCTGGTTCACTAATGTCCTTTTAGGGAGGGAAATCTGCTGCTCTTCCCTGGCCTACATGTGACTCCAGACACACAACAATGCGGCTGACTCTTAAATGTCCTCGGTAATGGCTCAGCAAGTCACTTAGTTCAAAGACAATTTGTGATGGATGATAGGTGGTAGCCCAGCCAGAGATGCCTGCATCCCATGAACAAATTTAAAAAAAAATAAGTAAATGGAAATCCAGTACTTAAATTTGAGTCCAAGGGCATTAGTGCCTTGGAGGATTTATTCCTGTTTCCCATCACTCGCACACTTGGGAAGCAGATTGAAATAATGATATTTGAAGGGACTTTCACTTACCATTTAATGTAATGACTTTTAGTAGCAGCTGCACTTGTCATTTTACTGGCTAGGGGAATATTGTGAAAGGTGGGAATCTTGTTGAGATTGCTAATGAAGCTGCCACATAGGGGTGCAATAGCAACCATGACAGCACAGATCTTCAGGGAATCAACGGTGAAGGGTCCAGAGCAAAAGAAATTACACACCAGAGAGCCAGAAGGATGGTACTGGAGCTAACCTTTACACATGCTACCAAACAGGAGTACTTCATGCCGAACAGCAAGTGATAGACAGAGCTAAGCAATCCCCCCACAACCAATGGATCAGATCTAAGCTCTGCAATCCTTCCACATCCTGTCGTGAATGGTAATGGATAATTAAACAACTCTCTGGAGGAGGAGGAGGCTCCATAAATATCCCCACCCTAAATGATGGAGGAGCCCAGCACATCAGTGCAAAAAATAAGGCTGAAGTATTCACAACAATCTTCAGCCAGAAGTGCCAAGTGGATGATCCATCTCAGCCTCCTCCAGTGGTCCCCAGCATTTCAGATGCCAGTCTCCAGCCAATTCGATTCACTCCACGTGATATCAAGAAACGGTTGGAGGCACTGAATACTGCAAAGGCAATGGGCCCTGATAACATTCCGGCAATAGTACTAGAGACTTGTGCTCCAGAACTTGCCGCGCTCCTCGGTAAGCTCTTCCAGTACAGTTACAACACTGGCATCTACACAACAATGTGGAAAAATGGCCAGTTATGTCCTGTACGCAAAAAGCAGGGCAAATCCAACCCAGCCAGTTACCGCTCAATCAATCTACTCTTGATTGTCAGTAAAGTGATGGTAGGGGTCATCGATAATACTGTCGAGTAGCACCTGCTCACCAATAACCTGCTCAGTGACGCCCTGTTTTTCGATGTTGCCAGGGTCACTCAGCTCCTGACCTCATTACAGCCTTGATTCAAACAGGGACAAAAGAGCTGAATTCCAGAGGGGAGGTGTGGGTGACAGCCCTTTGACGTCAAGGCTGCATTCGACTGAGTGTGGCATCAAGTAGCCCTAGCAAAACTGGAATCAATGGGTATCAGAGAAAAGCTGTCTGCTGGTTGGAGTCATACCTGGTACATATGAAGGTCATTGTTGTTGTGGAAGGTCAGTCATCTCAGCTCCAGGACATCTCTGCAGGAGTCCCTCAGGCTAGTGTTCTAGACCCAACAATGTTCAGCTGCTTCATCAATGACCTTCCCTTCGTCATAGTCAGAAGTGGGGATGTTCACCGATTGATTGCACAATGTTCACCATTTGTGACTCCTCAGATACTGAAGCAATCCGTGTTCAAATGCAACAAGATCTGGACAATACCCAGGCTTGGACTGACAAGTAACATTTGCACCACACAAATGCCAAGCAATGACCATCACTAATAAGAGACACTGTAACCATCACTGAATCCCCACTGTCAACGTCCTAGGGGTTACCATTGACCAGAAACTCAACAGGACTCACCATATAAACACTGTCTATAACAGAAGGTCACCACATAAACACAGTGTCTATAACAGCTAGGAATACTGCAGTGAGTAACTCACTTCCTGACTCTCCAAAGCCTGACCACCATATACAAGGCACAAGTCAGGAGTGTGTTGGAATACTCCCCACTTGCCTGGATGGGAGCAGCTCCAACAGCACTCAAGAAGTTTGACACCATCTAGGACAAAGCAGCCTGCTTGGTTGGCCCCACATCTACAAACATCCACTCCCTCCACCACCAACGCTCAGTAGCAGCACTGTGTACTATCTACAAGAGGCACTGCAGCAATTCACCAAAAATCCTTCGGTACCTTCCAAACCCATGACCACTTCCATCTAGAAGGACAAGGGCAGCAGATACATGGGAAAACCACCAAGTGCAGGTTCACCTCCAAGCCACTCACCATCCTGACTTGAAATTTATTGCCGTTCCTTCGCAGTCCCTGTGTCAAAATCCTGGAATTCCCTCCCTAATGGCATTGTGGGTCAACTCGCAGAACATGGACTGCAGCAAATCAAGAAGGCAGCTCAGCACCACCTTCTCAAAGGCAACTAGGAATGGGCAACAAATGCTGACCAGCCAGATATTCCGTGCCCCACGAATGAATAAAAAAAAATATTTTATGAGCATTCATTTTACAGCGAAAAACCTTGCAACCATGCACCTCTTGACCACCACAGTTTCAGTCTGTTCCTCATTGTAGGACCATGAATGAATCCTCATTTAATACCTAACACCTGCACATAATTAACTAGAATTAATTAACGCAGAAATATTTAGAAATCTATCTTAACATGACAGAAAAGCAGTGTGCGAGGAGGCTGCACTTCCGTAGGCAGCCAAACACTGACCTATGTCATCAGGTGCAGTAGGAATCAAAGCCAATCTCCCCATCATGGACAGCACTGCCTGCGGCTCTGAAGGTAACAGTGGCTCTCAACTTTTATGTTGCTGGTTCATTTCAGTCTGCACCAGCTCATGTCAGCAACAGCAGTCAGGTTGCTGTTCATCCACTCATTAAACAGATGGCAGATGTTTTTCTTAGAAGAAGAGAGCAGCACAACACCTTCCTTGTGGAGGCTGCTGATCAGAAGATAGCTCTCGGCTTTTCCACATCATTGAATTTCTGCAGGTGCAATGTCTAATTGAGTGCACACATATTAGCCTTGACTCTCCTAGTTGTGTTTTACCACAGGAAGAGTTTCCATTCCTTCAATGTTTAGATGATCTATGACCAAAGGCAGTGAATAATGTACATCAGTATTGAGTATCCTGATCAAGTTTTCATACTACACTAGTCCTCAACCCTCCTGTCTTTGACCAGTGGGTGTCAGTCTGACTCCTTGGAGACAGGACTTATTCCCTGTGAACAGATGTTGACCACTGATCTATAATTAAGAATATAAAGGCCAACTTCGATGCAGAACTAGCCTGTCTTACAGCAAAACATCAGAGTTTTCAATACTGTGAACCCCTCTACAGTGTTCACGGACGTGACAGAAAACTACTGGTAACCCTCTGCAGAATTAATCCCTGTAGTTGGGGCTATGTAACAGCTTTTGGAGAGCACCTTATTGGTCTCTCTTTTGTGAATGCTGTTCCCAGCACCCGCTGTAACTTCAGCATAAGATTGTCAGAAGCTCCAGAGAAATGGCAAATGGTTATCTTCTCTCAAATTACTGGGAAAATCAGGAGAACCCCTCTGGAAGCTGTACCCCAGTATAAATATCTACTTGACGTGTTTAATATTGTTCTTAAAATTGAAAAAAAAATCAGTATTTCTCTTTACAGATTACTGTGTTTCTCCATGTTAGGATATAAATATTTTGAGCAAAGATAGTCCACATTTTATAGTTCTTTTCAAATATTTTTGTGAGACCCTTAATATTACAGTTTCTTATCTAGATTATTAAATAGGCTGATAATCCTATTTGTTTAGGGTTTACACTTTTATAGTGAAGACCAAGGAATTTAAAACTTAAGATTAAATTAAAGGTCACCTTTGCACATTTTCTGCAAGACACATAAGATGATGTTGAGATACCATGTAAATTAATGTAATCAAATTTAGGATTTTTATTCAGAATCTCCCTCCAAATTTCACTAATAATTTCCTTTCAGGAAATGCTATTGTTAAACCTTTTTTTTTCTGTTGATTGCCTGTATAATTCAGATCTGATATCTGAATATCACTCTGATGCAGATACCCATCTCAAATTCATTTCTGTAGACAAACACCCACTTACAACAGAAATTAAAGAATAGGAATCACTCCATTTCATTTTTACCTTGAAATTTCACAGCGTAAGAATTTTATATTTTCAAATCAGCTACAGCAATAACCTCTGTTATCCAGTCAATTAATTACACAGGCACAGACAACAAATTGAGCTTTAAAGTTAGCATGACTACAGGGCAACAGACATGATCACTTAAGTCCCATAAAACTAATCGCATTAATTCACTATAAATATAAGTCATTCAAGCTCAATATCTGCACTGCAGCGTGCTAAAACAAGGTGCTTTGTAAAATGCGGGGATCAAGCTCTCTGGATGAATCTATCACAGACTGTGTTATTTTTACTTTCCTTCACCATTGCTCCCAGAAGCATCAATTAGTCACAATTAATTCCAACAAGTAAAATTCCCTACCTTCTCGTTTCATGTACCCATTCCACGACCTCTTCGAAAAATTCAGCAATGTTGCTTCAGAGGGAGATCTTTAAAAACCTTTGTTAAGACCACACATTCATTATTGTTAAATTTGATTTTTTTAAAACATTTTTCCTGACAATGCTATGGCAATACACCAAAAAATGATTTTCAAATTGATTAAGTAATTACGTACTGCGACTTCAGCTAAATACTATTGCAGAGATTGCAGTTAGTAGGCACTTTGGGATAGATACTTAAGTATAAATTAGTAACAAAGCAATAAAATGTAATTTGGGGCACAAGTTCACATCAGTTATCAGACGTTGCACAAAGTTATTTCAAAACTTTGGCTTTAATTTGAAGCCAAAATGAAGCTTCAAGTAGTTATTCTTCATAGTTATAAAATTACTAACAAACATGCAGATGAATAAAAACATTGCAGAGATGTTCACTATATTACTGCTTTAATGATAACATTCATTTGATATCACTGTTTATTTCGAATATATTACTTATTCCTATTACAGTCAACTATTTAAAAACTAAGAAAGCACTCACTACTCTTATTTATGTTCAACTATTTGGATAATTACATGAGCTGTATTAAATATTTGAGGAGACTACAGTGAAAAGAATGGGTAAATGTATGCACGTGTGTATCTCCTAACTGATTTACACTCGAGGCTTTCTTTCCATTGCACAACCTAATTAAAATGCAGATTACTTCAGTATATTAAGAATTTAAGAAATAGGAGCAGGAGTAGGCCATCTAGCCCTTCGAGCCTGCCCCGCCATTCAATAAGATCATGGCTGATCTGATATTGCTTAGTGTAAATGGCATTGCTTTGTAACTTTGGCAAGGTTAAGTATCATTTCAGTGAAAGGTTTTCAGAGAGGGCTGTCAACATTTCTGAATCAGCAGAAAATGGAATATAACATAGGATTTCACTTAAAATGCCTTCTTTTAAAGTTGAGCCATTAAGATGGGAAACCTTTAAGAATTTCAGATTTAACAGTGTGCTGCATGAGATGTAAAAAGGCAAATGAGCAGAACAAGAACAACAATTGGGATAGTTTGAAGGGGAGAAGCTCAGGGAAAGAGAGGCTGATTTTTATTAAGCAGGAAAATATTCAGCAACAAAATGAAACTACAGAGAAGAAACCAAAGTATAAAATGGAATGAAGTGGCTGAAAATGAAACCTGATTTAGAATGTGCAGAAATGGAAGACAAGGAAATTTAGAGATAGTGTTATTAAAAACATTTTTAATTTCCTCTTTGGAAAGCAAGTATTTTATTTGGCAATAAATATTTCCATTCAATTTGTGCAAAGTGAACTTTTCACTCATTAGTTACTCTGGGAGCAATTTTCAATTTCTGGAGAGGTGCTGAATTCCATTAATGTCTCAGTTTGAGTGGCAAGGTTGCATTGTGCGGCACAGTGGTTATCACTGCTGCTTCACAGTGCCAGGGACCTGGGTTCGCTTTCTGGCTTAGGTCACTGTCTGTGCAGAGTCTGCACCTTCTCCTTGACTCTGTGTGGGTTTCCTCGAGATGCTCCGGTTTCCTCCCGCAGTGAAAGATATGCTGGTTATGTACGTTGGCCATGCTAAATTCTCCCTCGGTGTACCCGACAGGTGCCGGAGTATGTTAGCTAGGGAATTTTCACTGTAACTTCACTGCAGTGTTAATGTAAGCCTACTTGCGACACTAATAAATAAAATAAAAATTGTAGCAATCTTAAGCGAGAAGTGTTTGAGTGAATTCAAGTCTTCCTCCACTATTTTAAATACGTAATCCAGACTAACACTTAGTGCAGTACTGAGGGATTGCTGAATTGTTGGAAGTTCCAGATGAGATATTAAACTGAAGAACATAAGAACTGTTGTAAAGTAGTTACACTATTGCACTATTTGAAGAATAGCAGTGAGTTGTCCTAACACTTATCTCTCAACCAACATGGTCAGAGAAGATTATTTATCTTGTTTCTGGAACTTCACTGTGCGATAATGAGTTGTCTCATTCTACAACAGAACAAAGTGAGTGTACTCCATTGACTGTGAATTATTTTGGTAAGTTCTGCGGACACGGTAGGTACAACATAAATGTAAGATGTTTGTTTCTATAATAAAATATTTTCTGCAGAGTTCTGGAACCACTTTAAAGGATCAGATGCACTATTTAAGCAGAAATACAAATGGGGCAATCTTGTAAATTTGCTCTCCCAGCAGGGAGAATGGAGATGGAGCAACACACACACCAATGTCAACTGCAAGATGTTGTGTTGCTTCGTATTCCTGCTTGTCAAAGCTGGGAAGTAATATTCCTTTGAGTAGTTAGCCTTTCAAATGTTCAAGTTCAGGCGAAGCAAGAGAAACAGTTGGGGGTAAATATTCGTCTTCACAGCTTGTGCTGTAATCTGCTGGAATGGATTGCCTGCCCGTCTTAGAAGCTACCCAATTTTCATTGCATTGATTTCTACTCTAGCAGATCACCTTCCAGGCAGTGAAGATAAAAATGTACCTCTTGATATCTGAGTCACCATGCAGCAATTGCTGCACAATAATGCACTATGGAGTCATGTAGCTGAATATTATTATTTATTAGTTTGATGAATTTGCAGTTTCATAAAAGCGCTGAAATGACCAAAGAACAAAATTGATTTGGCTAAGTTTGTGGTAGAAGCATAAATTAAAATCAGTATAACAGCATATGGTCTGCATTTCGATGCGAATTAACAATACTAAAGATAGAATATAGTTCAGAAACAGGAGTTTTACCCATTGGCTAAAGGGAAGGCCTGCTGTATTAAGTTTTCATTGCCACTGGCCAGTTCAGTGTCCATTCCTTCCCCAAAAAGACCCAGGGCAGAAATTCCACCCCTTGAGAGCTACCAGCCAATTGCCCATTTGTAGTACCTGGAACAGTGGCAACAACCAGCAATGCACCTGCCAGAAGCCTAGGTTTGCTGAGATATCCATGCGATTGAGGGCAGGATGGAGGTTGCGAGAGGGGGTTTACTGTCAGGAGGTGTAGCAGGATTGGAAGAAACAACATGAGGGTTGCTCTCAGAGGGTCCCTTGATCAGGCACTTAATGCCTTTAAATGAGGGAGACCCCAGAACACACTTTCAAGTTTCTCACGTGTTGAGGCAATGGCCAGATGACACCATTGGATGGCCATTGATTGCTTTATATGATTATAAAATTTTAAGTTTTTTGTTAGTTAACATAAACCAGACAAGAAATTCATCCTCATATGATTTTGCTGGGATACATTTTTTGCCCCATGTATGGCCTGAATGCCACACCTTCAGGAAAATGGCAACTGCAGAGGCATTTTCAGTGTGTGCCAGAAGGTTCTGAACTATGAATTGCCCCTTTCCTTATGTCACGTAGCCCTACTGGCTGATGTGACATTCATTTACTGAATCTGTACTATGCAGGCATGGGCAACAAGGTTGTATTTCACTTGCCAAAGGCAAGCTGCTGCCAAATGAGTCCAGAATCTAAGGCTAAGGCTTCATATGGCTCTTTTGACTAGGTAGGTCCATGGGCACCAACCCTACCCACAGAAAGTCTGCCAAACCAGGCAAAAGGTTAGGAAACTCCACACAGCAGCTATTTTGAGATACTTGTGTTGTGATGCGAAAAACCAACGGAGACATCAGAGAGGTTGGAACGGCATGCCTAGGACCAACATGCCTACTCTGTTACTTGTTTTGATTTTGGACTAATGTGTTAAGCAGGTACCAGAGTTTTGTGACAGCCTGCCTTATAACCAAGTGCCAAACTTCAAGTCCATAGATAAGAAGGACAGTCCCAGAATACCCAGCACTGCAGCGTGATCTCCATCAGAATACCTTTTGGTGCCACCCCATTGGATTCCTCATTCTTCTTTCAGAAGAACTCATCTGTGACCTTGGCCATTGGAGAGCTGGCACACGAGCTCTTCTTTCTGCTGGCAGCCCATTTGCACACAGTGACTCACCCACATGCCAATCCTGTCTTGACACTAGCCTCTAAGATCTGAGCAGTGCCAGTAACTGAGCTGCTTTTCTGGGAAGGTTAGACCAGGTGACAGTGCCTCCCCATCACGGTCATGCATCTGTTCTTACTGTGCTGCGGCTCTCTGGGTGACGGTTCATTGGCAACTGAAACATAAAACCAGAAAGGGAGTGTTGGAATAAGAATGGGATCTGGGCAGCACAGCTGTCCCGCAGTGCCTGGGACTCAGGTTCGATTCCCAGCTCTGGTGGCTGTCTGTGTGGAGTTTGCACATTCTCCCCATGTCTGCGTGGGTTTCCTCTGGGTGCTCTGGTTTCCTCCCATTCTCCAAAGATGTGTGGGTTAGGTGGATTGGCCATGCTAAATTGCCCCCTAGTGTCAGGGGGACTAGCAGGATAAGTGCATGGTGTTGGGGCCTGGATGGGTTTGTGGTTAGTGCAGACCTGATGGGCTAAATGGCCCTGTTCTGCACAGTAGGATTCTATGGTGCTATGGATTAGGGTAGAAAGCTGGAGTCCACTGTCACACGATCTGTAGCTTTCACTTACTGCCACATTTCTGGAGAGGACTTAGAAAGATCATAAGATAGCCACTTAGCATCATCCCCAATGTCTTCATTGGCACTGGTTGCTGCCAGTCCCATAATTCAAAGCATCATCCCTTTTACATCATTTGAGTGTTAAATATTGGCCAGACCCCTTTGGTTCCCAGCCAATTTCTCCTGCAAGGAAGAGAGAATAATGTCAGCATTGTGTTGCTCTATGTTTGGGTGATTAGCTGGAGGCAGTGAGAAGTGGGTATTAGGCTGGCAGTATTGTATGTGCATGCAGGTGAGTATTAAGCCTGAGTCCTGAGTGCTAGTATCTGCCACTGGCTGAACAATAAGTAGTTGGTATATTGAGCACCCTGAGAAATTGTTGGTGTGGTGAGATGTCATTTGAGGATACATTCATTTGACCACCCATGTGAGGTCATCGAACTTTGTGTGGCACTGTTGCCATTATTTGCAACCAGATTCTGGGCAATCACCTCCCACTCCTTTTTGAAGGCTGCTGAGTGAGGGGCTCTTTTTTGGGGAAGCCTGGCCTCCCTCCTGGATTCCACCTGGGTAACAAGTGCCTCCAAGTCAGCATTGGAGCACTGTCCCTGGTACGTTATGCCAATTTTGTGGCTTTTCACTCTCCTACAATCAATTACTGGTAACTCTTTGTTCAGTGGTGTGGTTTCTCTTTAACAGGGACAGGCTGCCTTTAACTGCTGGTGGCCAGTTGCACACATGCTCACCTCATCTCCAGTCAGGCTCCCCATGTGCAGCCAGCCAACAAGGACTGCAACATATGAATGGCACCATGCTATAATCATGCAGATAGGAGAGGCAGAAAATTCATTTGCCCCCTAGCTTGAAAGTAACCAACATGGGCATCTCATTTATCATGACCCTCATGCTGAAAAATCTAAGGTGAAGAACTATTTTAGCCCACCATTTCTCTTTGAGAACTGAACAGTTGCGTCCCTTTCTGCAGCTCAGCTGTCTGAGGCTGGTAGCCATGTAGAAATGCACCATTAACAGTGATAAGGGCAAATGCAATTATGTTTGCTGTAATTTCCTCACAAAGAATGCTGATTCATCTGCCTTTACTCTGGGGAATATCCAGTTCCCCGAGCAAAGGGCAAGAAGAGAGATGTGGACAGCACAGGAACAAGATCATTCCTAGCTTCTGCCTCATTCTCTGATTTGTTAGGAATTCAGTGCAGGAATCTTGGAAAACATGGTGCTGCAGATGCCCCCATCCATACCCAAGCCAGTTGCATGGTCTGTGGAAATCCTGGTGATGATTTGAGGACAGAAGGTAGAGGTGCTTTTAGAATTTTCCAACTCCCTCAAAGATGTTCAATTTTAATTGGTAGCCAGAATGTGCCAAAGTGATTACTCCAAAATCCAAACACACAACCTGCTCTTGTGTCTCTTTATTCTGCTGGGGTTTTTTTTTTAGCAGTTCTTGGTCCTAACAGGGGTAAGTTTATTTTGCATGTACTCAAAGGGTGGTGTTGTGTTTTCTCCTTAAACTGCCATGATCTTTGTGCTGATACTATTTTTACAATTGTGTTCATAAGAACATAAGAACATAAGAAATAGGAGCAGGAGTAGGCCATCTAGCCCTTCGAGCCTGCCCCACCATTCAATTAGATCATGGCTGATCTGTCATGGCTCAGTTCCACTTTCCCGCCCTCTCCCCATAACCCTTAATCCCCTCTCTTATCAAAAACCCATCAACCAGCGTCTTAAAAATATTTAGCAAGGTAGCCTCCACCACTTCAACGGGCAGAGAATTCCAGAGATTCACCACCCTTTGAGTGAAGAAGTTCCTCCTCAACTCCGTTCTAAACCGCCCCCCCTTTATCTTGAGGCTGTGCCCCCTAGTCCTACTGTCTTTTTTGAGCGGGAAGAGTCTCTCCACCTCTATCCTATCCATCCCATTCATCATCTTATATGAGATCTCCCCTCATTCTTCTAAACTCTAACGAGTACAAGCCTAGTTTATTCAGCCTCTCCTCATAGCTCAACCCCCTCAACTCTGGTATCAGCCTAGTAAACCTCCTCTGCACTCCCTCCAAGGCCAAAATATCTTTGCGCAGGTGCGGCGACCAAAACTGCACACAGTACTCCAGCTGCGGCCTCACCAATGCCCTATACAGCTGCAGCAAGACCTCCCTACTTTTATATTCATTCCCCCTCGCTATGAAGGCCAGCATCCCATTCGCCTTCCTGACCACCTGCTGCACCTGCAAGCTGGGTTTTTGTGACTCATGCACAAGGACCCGAGGTCCCTCTGCACCGTCGCCTGCTGCAGTTTTTCGCCACGTAACTAATAGTCCTTCCTACCAAAGTGGACCACCTCACACTTGCCAACATTAAATTCCATTTGCCAGTTCCTGGCCCATTCGCCCAGCCTATCTAGATCCTTCTGCAGACTCTCCACACCCTCCGCACAATTTGCCGTTCCCCCAATCTTGGTGTCATCAGCAAATTTCGACACCCTACACTCGGTTCCCTCCTCCAGATCATCTATATAAATGGTAAAAAGCTGAGGCCCCAGCACCGACCCCTGGGGCACTCCACTAGTCACCATCGGCCAATCCGAATAGCACCCGTTGACCCCCACTCGCTGCCTCCTATTTGACAACCAATCCTGTATCCACGCTAACACCCTACCCCCAACTCCATGTTACCCGACCTTCTGCAATAACCTCTTGTGAGGTACTTTGTCAAACGCCTTCTGGAAATCCAGAAAGACCACATCCACCGGCTCTCCTCTATCCACCGCCCTAGACACATCCTCGTAGAACTCCAGTAAATTTGTCAGACACGACTTCCCGTTCAATCGGCAACTCCTAGATGCTTACTGATTAGCCTTTAGAATTTTTGGGATTCTTTCTTTCTGGACTACCTGTGCGATGGGCAGCACATCCAAATGAGGTGGCCATTCCAAGAATATTTTCATTCACAACTGCAGGGAAAATCTTTTTTCTGACAGAATATTGCACCAGGAAATAGAGAGGAGGGTATCTGAAACTACTATGCTGTGCCTGAACAAAACAGAAGGCTTCCTGTGTGCAGGAGCTTTTTCTTCACGCGTTCATCTGGGCACTTCGGAGGAGATTGATATGGAATGCTGGGTATATTTCTCCTGCCACAATAGATTACCACAGAAAGGTTTATTGCTGGTGCAGGCCCTGCTTATACTTCGTAGAAAATCCAGTGAATACCAGAGCAATATTAAGGGGCAAAGGTCTGGCACATTGCCACCTATTGTCTTCCCAACTTGGAAATGAATTTTTCCCTGAGGAAAAAGTCAATAAATTGGCCCCTTCACTTTGATAAAGCAATATGTGATATCTGAATGATTATTTCCTCTCCCCAATCATACATGAGTTTAATAATGTCACAAAGGAAAAACAAGCATGTTATACATGATGAGTCGTGTTTTGATCATGTCAGAGACCATAAATAAAGGAGGTAATATCTTCTGAAGAATTTCTTTCCCTAGTTTATGCTAGTAATTTCTGTGGATTGAAGGACCTTAATGAGTATTCACCAACCATATTGCTGGCAGGTGGCAAGCTTGTGACTTTCTATTCACCTTTTGACTATCGTCTAGGATCTGTGGAATTGGATACCTAACCCCTAATTCAATGTAATACATAACTGCAGCAAAGCACATGTTACAATCATTATTATATTAGAAGCAGCCACAGTTTGAACATTCAACAATGAACCTTATGTAGTTAATTAACCAGAAACTAATGGGGAAATAGATTGTTTCTGTCCATTCTATAACAGGGCTAATTTACCAGCCTACATTGACAGGTCAAATCCTGAAATGCTGACATCATCCATTCACTTACCACATGTTTCAAGCTAAAGTATACTTATTTTTACACAGTGAAAAGTACAAGAAGAAGAATCAATAGTGGTCCATTGCTGAGTATCGCTGCAGCTACATTTTCTGTCTGTGTCATAAATAGATACTGTTCTGTTCTGAGTTCTTTAAGCTGCCTTCATCATCCTGTGCTTTTGTATCAAAGCATTCTTAGAAATTCAAGTGACTTTCCTTTACAGGACAAACTCCTCGTCCCAAACATAGTACTTTTCATGTAAGAGCCTACAATGGTTATAACGATACAACTCATAGTTCAATATCCATCATAGATCCACACCCTCAATTCAGTGAAGCATACTTGATCGTTTCTATACGAGAATTCATTTAACTCAGATTCCAGGAGCTTGAGAATTGATCACGCACTTCCATTGCTAAATCCAATTCCCTTATTCCCAACAGCAGGATCAAAGACAGACAACCAGCTGATTTACAACTTAGTCATTCGGATTAGGAATCTGAATCTATATACATAAATGTGGAGAGCTGCTGTAATAAATTATTTTAACTAGTTTTATGCTAAACAAATGATAAGATAGAAACAGCTTTTGAGGTTGAACAGAAATCAATTTGGCCTTCTAAGTTTGATATTTAGTTTTAGATAATTAACTTTACATCACAATATTTTGACCATGGATTGTGTGGTCAGCTGAGAGGTTGCTGCCATCGGATATTCCTGGGAGCTGCCTCTGCTCCAGTGCATGACCTTAAGTTGAGTTTCAGCGATGGAAAGGGAGAAGTCACAAGGAAATTGCCATATCTGCTGGGTCTTCAATCCCTGCAGCTTGGATTCAGATATTGTGTGTATTAATTGGATGAAAGCCTCTTCTTTCACTGTATAATGTCCTCTGTGAGATGATTTTGTTCCGTCTCAATCCACTCCCTAGACACATTGTGCAAAACTGCTAATTTGGGACTAAGTCAGCTGTTGTGTGAAATATGTGATGGAATGCCATCTGTGAAGGGGTGTCAGAGTGTATAGCTTGTGATAGATGTAGAAGGAATCGGCAGGATTTTCCTGATCACCTGAATTGATTTTAATGTAAGATTATCAGAAACAACAAAGAAATTATGTGAAAGACCATTTTGTCTGCTCTTCCTAGATTGCTATTGATCTTTTGTTGAATGTTTAGTAGACAATTGGGGGAACCCTCCATGAGAACAGACAGTTTTATCTTTAATCTAGATATCCAGTAGTGTAAATGCATTACTGCTGTCTGGTGATATTGACCAAGGAAAGATCTTGTGTTATATAGTGACTACCATTCACATCCTCAAGATCACGCAAAGCACTTAATAGCTAACAAAATACTTTTGAAATAATGACAAGATAATGTGTTGATTGAAGACTAAATCTTGGCCAGGATACCAGGTGAACGCTCCTGTTCCTCTTCAGATTGTGCCAATAGATCTTTCAATCTATCTTACTTCATTTTGTTGTCATATGGGTTATTTTAGATGTCTCCACAATAAGGGGTTGTGACTTGCATATTTAAACATGAACTATTTGATGTTAGTAACTATTTACAGATCCTCGGTTACTGTCATGCAAGGTGTTGCTTCCATCAAACACTGCTTCCAGAGTGTTCTCTTTTGAGTAACTCTGAACATCATAGCATGGGTAATGCTATTCTCCAGTCCCACATTAGCCCTTGCTCTGCCAGAAATTATTACAATACAATGACTTGCACAATATTACAAGAGGTTCAGTTTCTTACCTAAAGATTTCATCTCTAACTGTTTAACAGTTCCAAACCAATGATTACTAACA
Source organism: Carcharhinus amblyrhynchos (assembly GCF_965287045.1). Lineage (NCBI taxonomy): Eukaryota > Metazoa > Chordata > Chondrichthyes > Carcharhiniformes > Carcharhinidae > Carcharhinus > Carcharhinus amblyrhynchos. The sequence continues at coordinate 75,962,235 of NC_137324.1, forward strand.
ACTGGAATGGCAGGAGCAGCAAACATGTGAGAACACAATCACCTGGAAGTTTTCCCAACAGTGTCTCTTCCCGCAAACCCCTCCCCCACCAACCACCCTGACTTGGAGTTATATCGCTGTTCCTTCACTGTCGCTGAGTCAAAAATGCTGAATTCCTATCATAATAACACTGGCAGTGGGATGGGCAATAAAATGCTAGTCTAGCCAGTGCCACTCATAACCTGCAAATGAATACAAAATAACCTTTCTCAGTACTGTACTGAAGTGCCAGCCTAGATTGTGTTCAAGGTTCTGGAGTGGGGCATGAAGAGACAATCTTTTCAGTCAGAGGTGAGAGTGCTATCATTGGTTGATGGATAACAATGGTGGTCATTATGAACGTACAAATTAGGAGCAGGAATGTGCCATTCAGTGCCTCGGACATTTTGATGTGATCATACCTGACTTGCTTCTGGTTTCTATTTTCCTGCCTTATACCCCTTAGCCCCCTTGACTCCCTTAGTTAGTCAAGAATCTATCTAACTCAACTTTTGCTCTCTGTGCAACAGAATTCTGGCCCTCAAAGAAAAAAAATTCCCCTTACTTAATTGGGAGACTCTTTATTTTTAAATTATGACACTTAGTTCTAGTCTCTCCATTCTCTCAACATCCACCCTGTCAAGTCCCCTCAGGATCTTATATGTCTTATACCTTTTCGGGAAAGACAATAGTGCAGTGGAAGGTACAACCTTTCCTTGTAAGAAAACCCCTTCCTCCCAGCCAGTCAAGTGCACGTTTTCTTTATTATTATTATTAACAAGAAGAAAATGTATCCTATGAATATGTGATGAAAATGGCAAAACATAGCAAGTACAACGATCATGTAAGGTTAGCAATTTAAAATCATAAAAAAAGACTTTATTCTACTTCGATACTGATTGATTACACTTGAGCATTAGTTAGCAACAGCTTGCAATTTGAGTCTCTTGCAAGATCGCCTCTTAGAATTACCTCAAAATGTTTAGAAAAATTGAGGAAAAAGGTTATGTAGTGCATAGTGCGTATCAATTAATATTATACATGAATGTCCTTTCCCCAACTGCAGAGATCAGAAGCCTGATTTTAAGTCAGCCACCTAACATAACTCGGCCACTGATTCAAATTTTGAGGGATAAAAAAACTAAAAGATACTTTTTCCAGCCATTTGATTCAGACAATTCCAAAATGTTGCTCAGATGCATTTTGTTTTCATCTTTTGGAAATCTCAAGTCCACAAGAATGCAATGCAGTTCCTCTATGACTCAATTGGGCCAAACATGGGCAATTGGGACTAGCTTTGGGGTTAAAAAGAGGGGTGGCATGGACAAATTGGGCTGAAGGGCCTGTTTCCATGCTGTAAACTTCTATGACAGTTCTGATGTCCAGGGCCATAACACATGATATATCAAAAATGTTGGGGAACACAGGATTTAGTGAAAGGGAGGAACTGAAGTAAAACAGTATTGTTAGAGAAATGGTGTTGGGAAACTGATGCCATTGAAGGCTGATAAATCCCCAGGGCCTAATAATCTATATCCCAGAGTGCTTAAGAAAGTGGCCTATGAACTGCTACATCTAGGACATGGATGCCTTTACAGCCTCCTCCATGATCAGTGTGCCTGCATGGGCAATTCCTGCAGTCAGGCATCCCACTCTACACTAGCCTTCAATGCTGTCCTCAGATCTCTCCAGCTATTCCATTCCCACGAGGTCTCCAATCCCTTCCCTCGACATTTGATCCCATTCCTAGCCACCAAACCTCACTTCTCCATGTCATCCCCAGTGAGGCGTGTACTCCCATCCTCCCATCCCGGGATCAGCAGAACACAGCGCTCCCCTGTACCACACACCTCCCCCCCCCCCCCCCCCCCCACCTCCCAACCACCACCACTAATTAAACCCCTCCTGCACTTTCCAAGGATTGATCAATCTCCTTGTAGCCCTACACCCCACCAACTCCCACTTAGCCACTTTCCAGGTCATAAAAAGACTCAATACTAGTAATATTGGTTATGGTGCTAAAAGCTCGAGTGATCCCGAGAGTAATTTTATGGGAAGCTCACCTCAAACGACTGCAAACTGACCACGGATCCACATATATGGTTTCTAACATTAAGTTTGCTTTTCTTGGATAGCCCACACCTGACCCTCTAAACTCAAAATAGAGATATGCCCTGGTCACACCAAAGATATCTTGACAGCAATTAGTAGAAATGTTATCCACTTTGGGGTCCAGGTTAGGCTTGGAGCCTGGGAATGCGGAGATAAATTAATTAAATAATCTGTCTCCTGGAGATTGCAGGTAGGGAGATTACAGATTTTTGTTGCCCTTATAAGCTTTGGACTACTGTTTGTCGTCCTTTCCTGTGAAGGAGTTGGGGCACAACAGATGCACTCCCTAATCACTAAAGAACTGCTCCTTCTGGCCACCTGGACTTCAGGAATTTCAGCAAGGCATCAGCAGTACTGATCGGTGGTTACAATCCCAGTGCAGTTTACACAATTATGATCCTGAGGAATTTCAAGATTTCTGAAGCAAATGTGTTTTGGGTGGGTCAAAACACTTTGAAAACAAGTCCAAAGTATTTAGATCCCAGTACTGACTGGAATTATGTGGCATTGAATGGACCACGATGGCACGCTGATCTGCCTCTGGCTGTTTCTCACCTTGAAAACATCTGCTCGATTTTAACAGAAAACAAAGAATAACTGCTGCGAACAAACAAATTGCACCAACCAGGCTACCTAACTATTGCAGGAAGGCGTATGATCTAGTGTATTACCTATGATTTGATATATAAAATTATCTGTGATGCTCAGGAATATGGAATTTTATTTGTTTTTCTCTGGCTAGCCCCGGTCACCCCCCCCCCCCCCCCCCCAATCTACCCAACCAGATGAGAAAAAAATTCCCACCTCTTTATACAGAGGCAACAGCCCTTCACTGAACACTGGTACTTGAAAGCCTATAGCAACCTCACCATTTGGGGTGTACTCTGTGCACTTCATCAAAGACACTAACAGCATATTTAAATGAGCTAGACTTGCATCAGGAGACAACTCGTGCGCAATATACTAGAGCACCAGCCCTAGTCCTGTTGGAGCTAAAGATATTTTTGAAAAAAAATTTTAAAAAGTAATGCAATAGAAGGGACTAATGAACAGTCAAAGAAAAGAGAATCTCATTCAGATAGGTAAACGATGCACTGGATTATTTGTAACCTTCACCTAGCTTTGAGGTGACTTGCAGAAGTCTTGTAGAAAATCAGAGATTTCACCAGTGATTAGAAACCTATCCAGCAACTATTAAATTCAGTGATAAATTGCTGAAGTTTATAGTGTCCATTTTCCCATCGGTGGAAGTAGCACAGGATATGTATTATTTCAACTTAGGAAAGGAGAGAATCGGGACTGGACATAGCGATGAATACGTTTAGCAGGCACTGCAATCTTAAAAAAATGTGAACTGATAAAGTCACAACTTCTTCACATAAATAACATTGTCAGAACAGATTGTAACTGAGATAAGAACTTAGACTTCTGAATATTATTAACCTGCAGAATCATTTGTAAACTGAGGATTATTTGTAGCAAACCAAACAAGTTTCCTTAGCAAGGGCTGCAGGAGTGAGATCTGCCCTTCAATAAAGCACCAAATGTAAGTAGTAGGGAGTCAGTTTAGCTCAGTTGGTTGGTCAGCTGGTTCATGAAGCAAAAGCAATGCCAACAGTGCAGTCAATTCCCATGCTGGCTGAGGTTATACATGAAGCCTCACCTCCTCAACCTTGCCTGAGGTGTGGTGATCCTCAGGTTAAATACCACTGGTCAATTCTCCCACTCAAAGCAGAGAGCAGACTACAGTGACTTCAGCTTTTATATGTAAGTAGGACATCAGTAAAACTAAAGGAGCAGTTTGAAGAGCTGTGCAGCAAAAACATTTCAGGCAGCCATTACGATGAGATAAACAAGATGCAGAGAAAAACAAAAACTGTGCAGATTGTTTGACCAGGAGCACAGCTGCTTAGAGTACAGGAAAACATGTATAAAAGAAACCACCACACAAGATATTGCAAATCACAGGGCGGGTAAAATCAACTACACTGTGTGAGATAGAACAGCTTAAAGTCAAACAAATTATCCAGACAAGTTATTGCTGATTGTAACATGCATATAGCAGAGTGGGTTGTCTCCTAATTTCTAAGTCCGGAGTAACAGCGCTCCTGCTTCCTCTTGGCAGGATTTAAATTTGTTAAAATTGGAGCCCAAAAAATCCAGCTACCTTTTGTAATGTGCTAAAAAAAAACCCTTTAACTTTAGGTTGAAATTCTTTTGTGATGATCTACTAAAAATCACATTTCAAAGTAAGGTGCAGGTAGCACTTAATGGGGAATATCAAGATATATTGTAAGGATTGAATCATTTTGCTAGGTAAGCTATTTCAGTAACCCATCCATGCACAATCTGTATGACAAAAAAAAATTCAAATGGGAATTTGCTAAGCCATGAGATCAAAAATCAATGGAGTAGATAAATTTATTATTGGTTGTTGACAAAATAAATATTAAATTAGACTATCTAGCGGACACAGGCATACAGCATTGGAATAAAAATAGAGATTGTGATGAATACGAGCTGTATTGAAACAAATCATGGAAAGGTTACAATCCATGACTCAGGGCAAAACTGGGTATGATTTAGATAGGTGATGACAGCAATTCAGGTGATGACTGCAAAACTAGAGCATCCAGATGTCCAGTCCATTCAACAGAAGTTTGAAAATTGTGCTCCAAAGATGAGTTTAATCTTTTCACACATGCAACTGGGAGCATATCAGAGAGCTTTCCTGACTCTTCTACCAATTTTGTTCAGCTGAGAAAGGACTTACATCTGCTGAGAACATGCAGATCCCATTGGAGAAATAAAAGTAATGTGAAGATCGTACAAGGCTGACTGCCTTTTTTCAGTTACCCTTTGCCACACAACTTGAAGTTTGAAAAGCATTGGTTTGTGTTGTCCAGGCTTTGGGTGCTCCCCTGCAGACAGGAAAGTGGGATTAAGGCACAATCAGATCAACCATGATTATTGAATGAAGGGGCAGAGTGGATGGACCGAATGGTCTATTCCTGATCCTTTCATTTATGATTTTGTAATCTGGCAGGGCAGAGTCGATAGTGGAAGTCTACCAAACTTCAGTTCCCTCAAGCGCATCATGTGTCTTTATGCTTTATCTATATTTATCTATGAGATGAAGCTGCTCACTTTGAATTTTGGTTACTACAAAATTGTTTTTGCCCCTGTTAGAGAGGATACGTCTTACAGCTTGTTATCTCACTTTCATAGCATTTCTCCTGTATAAATACATATTGATTGCAAAGCCAGTAGAAAGCAGTTATACAGAATGCTTGTCTTGTCCTGAAATCGATCAAAATTAAGATAAAGTTAAAATGAAATGCTGTTTTACCTCTGGCTGAATTTCAATATGTTTCATTTTATCAGCTTGAGCCATCTCTACAAAACACATTTTATACTTTAAAGGGTGTGAGAGTTGAATGCTGTCAGACTGAGAAATTGACATTACATTAAGAAGCAAAATTAAATGGACACCGAAGGCTGATTTTGTGGAGTTGAAATTCTGGAATTCTTGCCCCTGATTTTTTCCAATGTGAGATAAAATAGCAAGCCCTGCAGCCTGCGTTCCTGACCAGGCTAGCTCCTTGTAGGAATATGAATATCCTATTCCCCCACAATTTTCAAGGAGTGGGGTCAGCTTCTTCATGACTTGTGGCCTCTGAGGATTCGTGAATCATAGTTTGGATTCAAGAACCCTTTGAAAGGTAAGTTTGAAAGGTCTTACCCATTCCCTGAAGCCTCTCTCCATGGACCCACACACCCTCAATGCCATCTCAATGCCACTTCATATCCTCCAAGCCATTCCTCATGGATCCTCATACTCTCTATGCCAACTCAATGCTCGCTCTTGCCCTTCCATGTCCACTCACCCAGTATGCACTATATGTGTAATCAGTGAGCTATAGAATTATACTGGCAAGAGTGGAACTGCTGAGAAAAAATACAGCCATTCAGAAACATTCTTTGACAACAAATTGTTTTTCTTACACGTCTATTAGCAGTGTCAATGACGGATGCTTCAAATACTTCACACTGTTTGATATTGTCCAAATAAACATTGAGACATTGACAGAAAGGACCACTGGAAGAACAACATAAAGATGTGAAGTAAATAAAATCAGCAATTATTTCAGGAGACAAACTAACTATCTTATTTAATCTAATACTTTTATTGGTCTGGGCTCTCAGCTAAGCATTGATAATAAGGACAGGTGGAATGTGGACAAGATCAAGAGGTGTGAGGTGTTTGGAGCCTCTGCCACGATGCTTTAAAGGTATGTCTGATTGACACTTTTATAAGGTTGTAAGAACAGCAGTGTGTCTTCGAAGATAATTTCCAAATATCTGCTTTTCTCAGCAGTTCCACACTTTGTCGTCATATGGCTCATAAGTACTGTGTGAATGGACACTTAAGGGGAATGAGTTGGCATTGAGCTGGCAACAGAAAGTATGAAAAACCATGGACAGTGGCTGGGGACATAAGTTGGTATTTAGTTGGCATGAGAAGCCATGTGGGGGTTGGTGGGAGGGTTGAGGAGTAGTGAGGGGCGAGAGCTGAAGATCCTAACAACTTCTAAAACTACCTTGAGAAAGTCTCAGGTGTGGGCCTTCTGACCAACCCGCCTAGGCACTCACTTGCCCTCATGGCTGACTAAGATCTATCTCCAGTATCAGTGGGTCCAACTCTATACTACACTAGTCCATGCCCCCAGGGGAAACATTGTTTTTGACCACGCAGTTTAACCAGGGTTGGGGAATTTCCCATCAAACTACTTGCTTCAGAGGTGAAAACCCAGCCCATTGAAACTAGGCAAGATAACATGATCTGCTAGTGTGTTTATTCTTCTGCCATTCAAAGACTAGAGGAAAACAAGTGTTTAAGATTCCAGCAATGGTTGCAGTTGGAAAGATTTGTATTTGGCTGTGTGATAATGCAACTGCTGGCACAGACCTTATATGACATTTAAATAAGATGGGATGGGGCTCTCCCTGCTTTACCTTCCTCTGAATTCATTCATGGAGTACCCAAATAGAAGGACACTGATTTGATTTGATTTGATTTATTATTGTCACATGTATTAGTATACTGTGAAAAGTATTGTTTCTTACAAGCAATACAGACAAGATGTACTGTTGATAGAGAAGGAAAGGAGAGAGTGAGAATGTAGTGTTACAGTCATGGCTAAGTTGTAGAGGAAGATCAACTTAGTGCAAGGTAGGTCCATTCAGAAGTCTGATGGCAATAGCGAGGAAGCTGTACTTCGGTAGGTTGGTATGTGACCTCAGATTTTTGTGTCTTTTTCTCAACAGAAGAAGGTGGAAGAGAGAATGTCCGGGGTGCATGGGGTCCTTAATTATGCTAGCTGCTTTGCCGAGGCAGCGCGAAGTGTAGACGGAGTCAATGGATGGAAGCTGGTGAGCCTTGATGATTAGACGGGCTGTGGACCCTGGAAGCATTCAAAATGACTGCAAGTAAGCAGTTTGCTTCCTTCTCTCTCCTTCACTCTACCCCTCACCACTTCCAGCAAAATCCTGGGGCTTCGGAACCTCCTGATTGTTGCTGAGAATAGTCCAGCCTCTCAGATTGGCAGCCGGGCTCCTGTTTCCACCAGTGGGTCTCATCACAAAGCTACAGGATGGGCTTATATTACACCGATGATCCTAATCAGAAAGTCTGACTGCATGACTCCCTCAGCAATCACGGCACACTTCTGCTATCTGTTTGGTGCCTGACTGAAAATCCAAAGTGACAATTTATATTGGGTCTGTAGGGAGAGTAAACTCATTTTTAGTGTTGAGCACAACAGAACATAATAATGACAATCACACAATCAATGGCTTTTTTTCCCAACAATTCAATGTGCTGCAAATATTCTATTCTATGATTCTGTGCTGATCCAAATCAATCATGTACAAAAATATTTGAGCTGGTGAAAAGATTTGGCCGGTAGACGTGATACCATGGGCTATTTATAAACTCCATGGGGTTAAAGTGGAAACCATGTTGCTGTTCAGCATATTTACCTGTCCCTTGATCTAATGCATGTAGATACTTATTTCTTCTGATCAGTGAGGAGCTATGAAGATCGGTATTGAGAACCTTGTGAGGAGAACATATGTTTTGCACTCTCGAGAATGCATTGCCTTGCATGGTCACTGAAAGAATCAAGTCAGGATTACCAGCATATCAAGTCGGCCTTATCTGTGACACTATTAACAGCGCTCAATTCAATTATCATTGACCAAATTAAAAGCTTCCTACATGGCTTTTCTCAATGTGGCATGAGAGACTGATGAATTACACATCAGTTTGATAATATTTTAAAAATAGGTCCTTTAGCAGCAGGGTTTTCCCAAATTCAAAACTAGATGGCGTTAAGCAAATTCTAAATGATTTTGCATGATTGGACTTATTTCACTCGTGCATATATCTACTCAAAAATAGAATTACATAGAAATGATAATACAAAGAGGTCATTTGTTCAGCTGGTCCATGCTGGTATTTATTCAGATGTACATGAGCAGTCAGCACAGTGTTTAGCACTCACAACACCAGGGACCTGGGTTCGGGTCACTGTCTGCGTGGAGATTGCACGTTCTCTCCATACCTGCGTGGGTTTCCTCCAGCTTCCTCCCACAGTCCAAAGACATGCTGGCTAGGTGCAATGGCCATGCTAAATTCTCCTTCAGTGTACCCGAACAGCATCGGAGTGTGGCGACCAGGGGATTTTCACAGTAACTTAATTGCAGTGTAAATGTAAGCCTACTTGTGACACTAATAAATAAACTTTATGTGGTCCACTTTCACATCGAATTATCTCCCTTTCATTCAACCACCAGCTAATCTACCTGTTCATATTGGCATGTACCTATTTTAATCACAAGCTTTACATTCTGCAGCCTCACATGTATTATGAAATTAAAATTTTTTCTTTGTCAATGTTTTGAATCCTTTCGTTTAATTTTGGCATAACTGGACAGCCAGTTGCAAAGCTGGACTGTGCACAAAGCTGTCCACATCAAAACAGAATCCCTGGTCGTCGTAGTTGGCATTGTGTGCCTGATCGGTGCACGCTTGTTGCTTATTTTCATTTCGGGCTGATTATTTACTCGCTATGGTGGTGCTGCTGGCATGTTACAATTTGCTCAGGGAGTCCAAGCTGTGGTGGCAACATGTACACTAACAATAAATAATCAAAGCAAAATATTGCAGATTCCAGAATTCTGAAATAAAAACAGAAAATGTTGGATAAACTCAGCAGGTCTGGTAGTATTTATGGAGAGAAAGAGAGTTAATGTTTTGAGTCCTATCACTCTTCTTCAGAGCTAACAAGATGGAGAAATGTGATGGATTTAGTACTGCTTAAGAGAGGGTGGAGCAAAATAGCAAGTCAGGGATAGATAGGAGCTCGGAGAGATTTGATGAAGATGTCATGGGCACAACGTAAAGAAAGTATTATTAACAGTGTTAAAGACTAAAGAAGGTGCTGATCGTGGCATAACAGCAAGTTAGCTGTAACTATGGAAGATGATGGTAGAGCTCCAACTTTCTTTCCATCACAATGCTCACTAGATATCTCTTCCACTTTTATCTGCCACTGGCTTATGTTGAAGGATTTGTCAGTTGATTTTGAACCTGTTGGCCACATTATGTACACACTTTCCTTGGCCATCGAGTCCAGGGGTAGGATCAAACCTGGAGCTTCTGGCTCAGAGATAAGGATCCAACCCACTAAACTACAAGCCTTTCTCTGTTTATTGCTGCACTCACTCATAAAGGAATTCCTTCACTAACTAAATTAAACAGGAAACAAAAAGGCTTCCTAACTATTTACAATACTTGAGAGTTTTTTAAAAAATTCTGTCTCTACTTAAACCAGTTCACGTCCCATCCTTAACAGTTGTCAATCCTCACTTTCTTCTGACTTCAGTCATGTTTATGATCAGGATATTCCTGGCAGCACAGTGGGCCGGGAGACAACTGCAGGAGGCCTTTGGAGGATTTGCGACTGGCATCCAGCCGATTGAGAGTCTCCTAAGCACTTTCTTTAACACAATCTGGCGTGGTTATCATATGGAAATGAAATTGAAATTTCCCCACCATCCCCCCCCCACCCTCACCGGGAGTGGTCCCCACCAGAAGGGGTTTACAACTGCTCCCCGCTAACGGGGAACAGGCGTCCTCACCCCACTGGTGGAGACAGAGACCATTGAAGCTCCCCGAGGAGTCTGGGGCATGCCCCTGGATAATGCCCACCAGGCACCTTGGCACTGGGTACCGGGGAGTGCCAAGGGGGTGGGGCCAGAGGCGAGGCAGGGCATTCTGGGGTGGGGGGCTTTGGAGAGGGTGATTGGTGGGGGGGAGGGGGTGTTGGGGCTAGCCCTAGGTGGCGTGGAAGTAGATCGGGGCTAGCCTGGGAGTGGGAGATCAGAGCAGGCCTGGGGGCTCCGGTAAGCCAGCGATCAGGGGTTTGGGAAGACCAGTGAGTGAGAGGCTGGTGAAGGGCAGGAGGTAGGTAGTCCGCATGCGCTGATATCTGCACTGACAGATTGGTACATACGCAGTGGCCTGCTCAGTACTGGCCTCTGGGATAGAAACAGGCTCTGCCACCTACTTTCCAGAATGAATCATGCTGAGGAACTCTGAATCTCTGCTCAGTGCAATACATTCAGGTAAGTATGCCCAAAAACAGATGAGAAATTCTCCCATTTCCTGCCTGTTGGGCACTTAGTTTTGATTTGTGAGAATCCCAGTTTATATCTGCAAGAGGATATATGCACCTAATACTCCTTATTAAATTAAATAACTTAGCAGTTTGGAGAAAGAAACCTCTTTTTTATATATTTTCTCTCCTATCTTATCCTTCTGAGTGTTATTTCTGTCCCTTCTATTCCGACCATATTTTTGGCCATTTTGATGCCTACTTTTATTACTGTCATGGAGGAAGGAAAATAGCAGAGGAATCTCAAACAAATGCTTTCTAAGTGTTCAACAAACATTTATTGTCCATTATTCAGTCTAGTTGTTACCCTATTGTTGCTGTCATTTTCCATTTTTCCACGGTTTTACATTGTTGGTTGTATGTCCAATAAAAAACATTTTTTTCTTTAATGTGACCAACCTCCAGATAATCTTTCAATTTCTTGCCAATGCTTGAAAATTTTGGGATAAAACGAGACCTACCATCACAACATTCAATGAGAACTTCATCCAATATGAGGACTCCATTACTATCAATATTTTCCACAATCTCCAACATTTACCATTAATTTGCGATCTTAGTTTTCTTCAACTTTTCTTTGAAAATGGGGTATATGTACAAATCATGGGTTCAGATTCATCAACAACTCTACCTTACCCAAATGGCCTCTCGTCATCTATCAGTCTGAATATTGAACGTTGATAGATCATTCAACGATGAGGAGATTGCAACTAATCCTGATCCTAACCTTTCTCGATGGCCATGCATGATCAGTTTCCAGCAGGGGTGTCTGGACACAAATCAGAGACATCATGAATCTTGCTTGATATTTCTCCTCCCTAGCCTGAGCATATTGTACGCAGCATGTCTTACTGTTTTCTTGGCTTCGATCAGCAGACTCTGTGGAGATCATGGATTGAACTCAGACTGACTTTGTCTGTAAGATTCAACATCACTACAGGCAGTGAGCTATTGAGGAAAGTATTATTTGACATTTATAAGTTGTATCTATTTAATGTTGACTAGTGGGCTTCCTCCGGGTGCTCCAGTTTCCTCCCACACTCCAAAGACATGGAAGTTAGATGCATTGGCCATGTAAAATCATCCCTTAGTGTCCCGGTTAATGTAGGGTTGAGGGATTATTGGGATAAGTATATGGGGCTACGGGGATAGGCCTAGGTGGGATTGTTTACGGTGCAGATTTGATGGATCGAATGACCTCCTTCTGCACTGTAGGAATTCCGTGAAAATAAATCAGGGAAATATTGATAATATTGACCATTTTCATGTTGATGCATTGTTGGTTTATTTTGGGGAAAACTTATTGATTACCATGGTTTTATACAGCAATGTAAAGGTTAACTTTATGGAAGAAGTATAATATAATTAAAAAGAAGAAATAGGCCTAAGATGAAAGCAAAATACTGTGGATGCTGGAACCTGAAAAAAAATCAGAAAATCCCAGTAGGCCTGACAGCAAGTGTGCAGGGAGAGAATAGAGCCAATATTATCCATTAGAAATGGGCTTAACCAGGCAATTTTTTATTTTGTTTCCTTGTCCAATTAAAAAAAAAATTGCCCTCCTCTTCTAAACAAGCACATACTATGGCAAATCAATGTTGGGCCCAATTATTGCATGCAGTGGTCCTTAGCCCTTTTTGTTTCAAATCCAAACAAAACGGTCAACAGTCCAGGAAAATAGGCTTCATTTAGCACCATCATGTGTCTTGCTTAAGGAGCTTCATAGTTGATACTAGCATGGAGTGAAAGAATTGGATTGAGCATTAAAGTCAACAGAAGTGAACATGTGAGCTAGCTTAAACACAAAGTACTGGAACATCTCAGCAGGTTCCAAAAAGACTCTTCTTTATAACTCCAAGTTCAGAACTGAGTTCTGCAGAAGAGCTATACTGGATTTGAAACATTAACTCAGTTTCACTTTCCACAGATGCAGCCAGATCTGCTAAGTTTTTCCACTACACTCTTATTTATTTTAAATCTCCAATGTCCACAGTATTTTTCTTTATAGCAGCTGATTTGTAGGCTAGGTATGATTATGCAACAGAATGCTTAAACACTGTGTAATTGACAAGGATTTGAAAATTTGTACTGGATACTGTGGACCGAGGGCAGGGTAAGATGGCAGAATTTTGGATAAGTTGTAGTTTAGAGCTATGGGGGACCAGAAGGAAAACCTTCAGGTTTATGCAAAATTTACAAGGCTATAGTGAAAGGTGATAGCGTGGAACGAATTGGATTGGGTTTTCAACAAGCTAAAACAAGTAGGATGGTCTGAAAGGCCTCCAGCCCATCTGTGAAACTCCTATGGGCTTCGCCCTGCACTGGCATAAAAATAAATTTCAGATTTGAAACATTCTTGTGCTTAGCCATGTTATTTTCCTGCCAGATTTTATGTAAATCAGTTTTTGCTTTGCCTATAATAAAGCCTCGGAAGGGTATTTTGAAAAATCAAAATTTAAAACCTGAAGTTCTTTGATTTTCTAAGTTTGTAGTGTTATCAGCCATTCCATTATAGAAGGCACAAGAACAGTAATATATAAGCATTACTTAATCCATCTTGCATATTTAGGCTAAAAAGCTGAGCATCAGTATTGGAAAGCTATCACTTTATCCATGCACGCAATGCTGCAAAATCTTGGCAAAGTTGATAAGCAGTTGAGAAAAAACTTGACATGAGTCCCAAAAACTGGCAATTCAGAAAGCAATGTGCAATTGAGAAACATCTGTGACTCAAGAGATTATAACCAAGGTCACTGTTTCAAGATAACAGAATAAATTAAATGTCTTTCTTTGTATGGAAGTCAAGAGTTTTATTAGCACTTTGAGGTCTCATTCTCCATTTCAATGTTTTTCTGTGAAAGTTGATGGTCTCGCTTATGACATACAAAAACAAGTATTACCTGGGTGTGCAGTTGACGTGAACTTGATCTGATTTAAAGTACAGTTTGATTCAGTACTCCATCAGCATTGTTGTGGAAGGAAAGCTAATTTAAAACATATAAACAAAATATTTGTCCTGTTGAATTTAGTTTTTTAAGAGGAAATGGTTAGCATTTAGTCCTTATGGAAATTGAGGCTGGAATTCTCCGGCCATTCACGCCCTGCCACTGGTGCCAGTGAGAATTTTGCACTCAGCTAAATCTTCGTTCACTGCAGCAGGACCAGAGAATCCTGGCTATGGGCAAGGTTGAAAAAACTGTTCCTGGGTTAATTTGTTTATTGTTTTGAAAACTGTAACAATCTTTATCTATTACTGCACATATCTGTGCTTACAACATTATGAAACAAATTAGAATAACTTGCTTTCAATGGACTTTATTCAGGTCATAACAAATAGAAAGACAAAATTGAATCCTGTCAAACTAAGCTTTAAATGGATGGAAAACTAAGAGTAGATGGCCTTGTCTGTGGCTGGGATTCTCCAGTCCTGCTGCTGTGAATGGAGGTGTGGCTGAGTGCCAAATTCTCCATTCTTACTGGCAGCGGTGCCCTAGATAAATTGGATCATAAAGTTGATGTGTTTTATTGCTGTTATATTCATCATGCATTGCAGTTGCAAATGACTATAACTGTAATGACATAAAAGGTAGTTATTTAAATAATTTTGATTTTAAATATTAAAGTTTACCAATAGTGTGCCCTTTCTGTTGTACCTCCATTTCCTGTATTCTGATTTTACTGCTACTATTTTTTTTGTCACACTTTCTCACACATTTGTCACTTTTGAATAACTCCTGTGTAACTTCTCTAAATCCAAGTTCTGAACTCGTCGCATTTTGACTGGCATACGTACTCTTCCTCTCCCAGAGATCTCACTATTTTGCCTATAAAACTGTGATATGGTCACTTGGGTATTTAGAACCTAAGTAGCACTAAGGTGCAGGCCTGGATTTGCACCCCAGGGTTGGAATCGCAGAGTCGGGACATTTCCCAGCTCTGCAAACCTAACCCAAGAAAAAGTGGGCCAGTAGATGGAATTTCACTCCAGGGGTTTTTAAAGTTTGAAAAAAACACAAGAAAGCCAGAAAACGTCTCTTCAGTCCTCACCCACTGTTCATGCCTCGTCCAATTCCATTTCCTTCCCTGTGCCCACTCCTCATAACCTCCATGCCATTTCATTCTCCCACCCAACTCCATACCAAACACTCCATGTCATCTCTTGACTATCTTGACATGTTCTTTTGACAGGTCCTCTTGAGAAGTCCTTTTTGTAGATGCTTCTGATAGTTTTGACAATTGATTTTGACAGGTCTTTGGACAGTTCTAGTGAACCTGACAGAAATGAGTGAATGCAGTTTTTATGCAAATTTACGCCTAATTTTAAAAATTCCTAAGGGCGCTTGACCTATCCCAAAACTATCCCCGGACCGGATCCAAAGCATTATCTTACAATTTCAAAAGGGAATGGCTCTCAAAGTGAGTCCACGCAGTTTAGACTGGTTCTCACCTGGTCTAATGTGCACACTCCAGGTTTCAAACGAAAGTGATGTGAAACTCAGTGTTGTGTGGAGGCAACCTGTGTTAATTTTGCAAAACACCAGACCATTTAGGCCAGCTGAATTAACATTATTAGCAACATGTTCAAGAAAGAAAACACAAGAAATAGTAACAGGAATGGACTAAATGGCCATTCGAGCCTGGTCTGCCATTCAATGTAATCATGTTTGATCTTGGGCTTCTGCATCCCCCCCATCTGTTCCACATATCTTTGATTCTCTGAGAGACCAGAAGTCTGCATATACCATTCTTAAATATATGTCATGACAATTGCTTCATGATTTTAGACAACAAATCAGAAAATAGAAAAGTAATATAAAAAAGGCAATATTACAATAATCATGAGGGAATTCAATATGCAGGTAGACTGGGAAAATCAGATAGGTAGTCGGTCCCAAGAAAAGGAATTTGTGGAATGCCTACAAGATTTTTTTTTGGAGCAGCTTGTGACAGAGCCTACTAGGGAACAGGCAATTCTGGATTCTGTGATGAGACAGACTTGATTAAGGAACTTAAAGTGAAGGAACCCTTAGGGAGCAGTGACTACAATATGATAGAGTTTACCCTGCAGTTTGAGAGGGAGAAGCTGGAATCAGATATAACAGTATTACAATTTAATGAAGGTAACTACAAAGACATGAGGGAGTTGCTGGCCGGAGTTGACTGGAAAGAGCGCCTAGCAGGGAAGACAGTGGAACAGCAATAGCAGGAGTTTTTGGGGGTTATCCAGGAGGCAGAACAGAAATTCATTCCACGGAGGAGGAAACTTGCTAAGGAGAGGACGAGGCATCCATGGGTGGCGAGGGAAGTCAAGGACAGCGTAAAAGCAAAAGAAAAAGTGAACAAAGTGGCAAGGATTAGTGGGAAGCCAGAGGATTGGGAAGCCTTTAAAAGTGAGCAGAAGACAACTAAAAAAGCAATAAAGGGGGTGAAGATTAAATGTGAATGTAAGGTAGCTAGTAATATAAAAGAAGATAGGAAGAGTTTTTCTCAATATGTAAAAGGTAAGGGAGAGGCAAAAAAGCCATTGGACCACTGGAAAATGAGGCTGGAGAAGTAATAGTAGGAAACAAAGATATGGCAGAGGAACTGAATAGTTACATTGCATCAGTCTTCATGGTGGAAGACACCGGTTGGATGCCAGAGCTCCAGCAGAATCAGGGGTCACAAGTGGGCAACACGAAGGAGAAGGTTCTGGGGAAACTGAAAGATGTGAAATCAGCTGGACCGGATGGTCCACACCCCAGGGTTCTAAAAGAGATAGCTGAGGAAATTGTGGAGGCATTGGTGGTGATCTTTCAGGAATCACTGGAGGCAGGGAGGAAACCAGAGGACTGGAAATAGCTAATGCAACACCACTGTTTAAGAAGGGAGAGAGGCAGCAAATGAGAAATTATAGGCAGGTTAGCCTGACTTTGATCATTGGTAAGATTTTAGAGCCCATTATTAAAGATGAGATCATGGAGTACTTGAAGGTGCATGATAAAATAGGACGGGTCAGCACGACTTCATCAAGGGGAGGTCATATCTGACAAATCTGTTGATGTTCTTTGAGGAGGTAACAAGAAAGTTAGATAAAGGAGAACCAGTGGATGTCATAGAATCATAGAACCCTACAGTACAGAAAGAGGCCATTCGGCCCATCGAGTCTGCACCGACCACAATCCCACCCAGGCCCTACCCCCTTATCCCTACATATTTTACCCATTAATCCCTCTAACCTAAGCATCTTAGGACACTAACGGGCAATTTTAGCATGGTCAATCAAACTAACTCACACATCTTTGGACTGTGGGAGGAAACCAGAGCACCCGGAGGAAACCCACGCAGATACGAGGAGAATGTGCAAACTCCACACAGACAGTGACCCGAGCCAGGAATCGAACCCAAGTCCTTGGAGCTGTGAAGCAGCAGTGCTAACCACTGTGCTACCATGTCGCTCATGTGATATGATTTATTTAGATTTCCAGACAAGGTGCCGCATAGGAGACTGTTAAATAAGTGTTAAGGATAAGATCCTGGCATGCATAGAGGATTGGCTGACTGGCAGGAGGCAGAGTGTGGGGATACAGGCGTCTTTTTCAGGATGGCAGCCGGTGATTAGTGATGTGTCTCGGGGTCAGTGCTGGGACCACAACTTTTCACAACATACATTAACGATTTGAAAAAAGTAACTTAAGCACTGTTTGCAAAGTTTGCAGATGATGCAAAGATACGTAGAGGGACAGGTAATATTGAGAAAGCGGGGGAGCTGCAGAAGGACTTGGACAGGTTAGGAGAGTGGGCAAAAAAGTGGCAGATGGAATACAATGTGGAAAAGTGTGAGGTTATGTACTTTGGAAGAAGGAATGGAGGCATAGACTATTTTCTAAATGGGGAAATGCTTAGGAAATCAGAAACATAAAGGGACTTGGGAGTCCTTGTTCAAGATTCTCTTAAAGTTAACATGCAGGGTTCAGTCAGCAGTTAGGAAGGCAAATGTCAAGACGGCTAAGAGCGGTGTTGTACCCCTGAGGCTGTATAAGGCTCTGGTCAGACCCCATTTGGAGTATTGTGAGCAGTTTTAGTTGCCCCCATCTAAGGAAGGATGTGCTGGCCTTGGAAAGGGTCCAGAGGAGGTTCACAAGAATGAACCTGGAATGAAGAGCTTGTCATATGAGGAATTGTTGAGGACTCTGGGTCTGGACTCGTTGAAGTTTATAAGGATGAGGGGTGTCCTTACTGAAACTTACAGGATACTGCTAGGCCTGGATAGAGTGGACATGGAGAGGATGTTTCCACTAGTAGGAAAAACTAGAATCAGGGGGCGCAACCTCAGGCTAAAGGGACAATCCTTTAAAACAGAGATGAGGAAGAATTTTTTCAGCCAGAGTGTGGTGAATCAATGGAACTCTTTGCTGCAGAAGGCTGTGGAGGCCAGATCATTCCTATGTCTTATGGCCAGGTCATTGAGTGTCTTTAAGACAGAGATAGATAGGTTTTTGATTAATAAGGGGATCAGGGATTATGGGGAAAAGGCAGGAGAATGGGGTTGAGAAAAATATCAGCCATGATTGAATGATGGAGCAGATTTGATGGGCCGAGTGGCCTAATTCTGTTCCTATGTCTTATGGTCTTATGATCTAACATGGCTCCATGTTTTTGTGTATGTGAAGCTTCACCAAATTCCAACTTGGCATCAAAGTGAAACATAGCTTTGAACAAGGTCTGGTTTTGATGTGCCTTTATAACCTTTGTTCTATTAGCTAAATGTTCCATTGTATGTTCTGTTTTTTACCAAAGACTGTTGATCTGTAATGGAAGAAAAGTTGGCTGCTGATGTTAACAGATTACTTTAGTTCAAAAGCCTTTTTGGTCTTTGCAGGGCAAGCTGCTTGGAATCGGTCAGCTTTCATACATTTGTCTGCAGCAAATCAGTGTATTTCATCTAAATGATCAATACTCTGCCACATCACACACACGCGCACATGCACACACACTTTGATTAAAAGTACGATTAAATCAATCAAAAATATGACTTCTTACAGCAGCACTGGAGTACAAATTATGTTAAATACATTAGAAATGAAGTTTAACGGACCAGGGAGTGATAACAGACCCAATCCTCCATTTGTCCAACCAACACAAACTGATAACTAACAAAGACCAATAGAACATTAAATTTAATAACAACGGATAACAAAATAAAGTGGGAGGAAGTCATGATCAAACTGCATGATGCTGCAGTTAGTGAGCTGGCTGAGGGCGTAAAGTGAGTCATTCTAGGACCACTGGGTGTGTGGAGATGGTGAGTGGAAGTTGGCAACATCTCACCATTTTAACATGAAGCCAAGAAGAACACTTCTTTCTCTTGACTCTATGTTCGGATCGTATTTCTTTTAAAACATATTTCTTTCGTAGTAACCTCCACTAGTCAATTTAGGAACTGCTGGTTCAGTCTCACGTAAGCCGATTAATCCTGGGAAAAGCAGTTCCGATAACCCGATGGGTTTGTGTCTGAAAACAGGTTATGGGACTATTACTAGCGTAATAAGGTGACTAGCATCTGCTTCTTCTGGCCACCGTGGATGGCTGTACAGAGTCCCATCCAATATAGCTTTGAAAGTGTTTCCAACCCCATTTGGGCAGGAAGCATTAGCTGCTAAAGTAGACCTCTTTGCACCTATGGCACAGTGGTTAACGATGTTGCCTCACAGTGCCAGGGACCCAGTGTCGATTCCAGCCTTGCGTGACTATCTATGTGGAGTTTGCATGCTCTCCTCTGTGTCTGTGGGGTTTCTTCTGGCTGCTCCGGTTTCCCACCACAATCCAAAGATGTGCAGGTTAGGTGGATTGGCCATGCTAAGTTGCCCCTTAACGTCCCAGGATGTTTGGGTTAAGGGGATAACACAGTAAAAAGTCTGACAACACCAGGTTTCAGTCCAACCGATTTGTTTGATAGTAAATTCACTAGCTTTCGGGTTAGCCCCTTCGTCAGGTGAATGGAGAGTTCATATGCTCTGTCTGAGGCCAGAACTCTCCATTCACCTGACGAAGGGGCTAACCCGAAAGCTAGTGAATTTACTATCAAATAAATCGGTTGGACTGAAACCTGGTGTTGTCAGACTTTTTACTGTGTTTACCCTAGTCCAACGCTGGCATATCCACATTAAGGGGATAAGGCCTGAGCAGGATGACCTGTTAGAGGGTTGGTGCAGTCTCAGTGGGTAAAATGACCTTATTCTGAACTGTAGGGATTTTACGATTCTTTATTCTATTTGGAAAATGGGTGCAGTGAGATTCTATTTTTTGACCTTAATCTACAATTCAGCCATGATGCAAAGAATAATAAATTTGATAATAAATAATAAATTTGCAAAATTTGAGCTGGGCTCTAAGGCTTGAAAAAAAAATGTTTTGGGACTGTATACCTTGCCGCAAAGTGTTAGTGCATTGGATGGGAACTGACAATTGTATGCAAATTTGACAGGCTGAGTTCCAAAGCTTAACTTTGGTACATTGGTTGGGGAATACCTCTAATACCAGCCAAGCGCTAACAATGTTTTGTTTAGTTGCTGTTTGCCTGTTCCTCTGCCAGCTTTAGCTGAAACTTTGACACACACTGAAACATGTTTGATCTACATGTGTTCCATCCGCCCTGTTACGTGATTTCCAGAAAGAACAAACAACATTTTTTAAATGTTAAATGAATGTGATTTGTTTGTCAGCTCAGTACTCCTTTTCCATTTCAGCAAAATGTCAATATTAACATCAGTAAGAAAATGTAATAAAAAGAAAAAAAAAGTAATCAGATATAATGTTAAACCAATATTTTAGACTGGATTCTTTTTCCTCAACAGAAAATACAAAATCTCATCACACTAAATCATAGTTTTAGTGGAAAAAACTTCAGAAAACCCTGACTGAAAAAAGTCCAGAACATCTGTCTTGTCAGAAATAATCACATTACAATTCCCTCCACTCCCAAATATTCTACACCAAATAAGTTTTCTTTGTTTGGTTTACAGTTTCTGTCCTCAATTTCTTTTTTTATTTATTAATGGCATGTGAGTGTCGCTGGCTGGTCCATCCCATCTTGAATTGCCTTTGAACTGAGTGGCTTGCTGTGGATTTGCTGTGGATCTGGAGTCACATGTAGGTTAGATTGGAGAACGATGACAGATTTTCTTCCTTAAAGGACATTAATTAGTGAACCAGATTGGTTCTTCCAACAATTGACAATGGTTTCATGGTCACCACCAGCAGACTTTTATTTCCAGGTTTTCTTTATTGAATTCAATTTCACCATCTGCTGTGGTGGGATTTGGGGTCCCAGAGCATTGCCCTAGGTCTCTGAATTACTAGCTTTGGGCATTCATCCTGAGATTTCTACTTCAAAGGTTTGACAAGAATATAGAAGTTGAGGACATAATTTGGAAATTAACAGAATGTTTAATTTGGAACAGATATTAGGAAAATGTACTTGAAATAATCGATCAAGTAACGTGATAGAAGTGAAAACATTGGGGTCATCAAAGTTCAATTAGATGCCACGATGAAAGAACTCATGTACCACACACCTTTTTACTGCATCTTCACATTCTCAAAGTACTTTGTGGCTCTCGATACTCTGAATGCAAGAGAGAGTGGTCAATATAACTAAATATATAATGTAATCAGAACCAGATTCCAAGAGAACTTGTTAGGATCTAAGAATATTTAATGAAAAGCATTCATGCAAGAAACGGAAAGGTAATATTTTGTGTATTTTAATGATCATATCTTAGAATAAAGCAAGAGCTGGAATTAGTCAGGCTGAATATATTAGCGGTAATTTTCTCAAATTATGCTTTTGGTGCCAAGTCTCAGCTGGCAGTTTTTTTGTCAGCTCCTTTTAATAGGCAGAAAATTAGGTGTCCAGAAGTTCTTGCTAGCAGTGGGACTTTGTGCTGAGAGTGCAGTTCTGTCAAATGATTCCAATCACTTCTCATTGTTTTGGAAAAAAAAATTGGAAGTCTGTTTCAACCTTCAAAATATTGAAACCATGCTGTAGCCTCTTCCAAGACTACAGCCACAAGCTGCACCACATCACAGAAAAACATTAAAGGTATGAAACTTAGCATGCTAGAAATAGAGCAGACCTTGTACTCTATGTAACTTGAGAAAGATATAAACAGGGTATAAAAGGTAGCCCATTTTTTGCTTACGTATAAAACTGGTCCTCAGAGCATTAACTCATAATGTAATTCTAATTAAAATTGCAGTTAATAATCAGAATAATAGTGAATAATTAAATGACAAAATGACGTAGTTATGTTGTGCTAAACCTTTATGTTTAACATTTATGTGTGTGCCTTTTTTTGTATGAATTGGTCAGACTCCAATATTTCACCTAAGTTGCCTTTCTTCATTGTTAAGTACAAATAATAAGGTCAAAGATTGTGCAATGACAGAATATCCAAGCTAATGCCCTGATAAGATACTCAACTTTGAGAGGGATGTTAGGACGATTTTGCCTTCAGCTGAAATCACAGACTTGTACAACTAGTGATGATTGCTGTAGCAGCAATCAACAGCGCAAT
Source organism: Carcharhinus amblyrhynchos (assembly GCF_965287045.1). NCBI lineage: Eukaryota > Metazoa > Chordata > Chondrichthyes > Carcharhiniformes > Carcharhinidae > Carcharhinus > Carcharhinus amblyrhynchos. The sequence goes on from NC_137324.1 coordinate 75,984,664, forward strand.
CCTGAAGTGATTTTCCTTTCCATAACCCAGAATTGCTAAGGTCAGTTGCATCCTTTCTGGTTATATCACAGCTTGGTATGGCTCCTGGTCTGATCAAGATCGCAAGAAACTACAAAGGGTTGTGAACGTAGCCCAGTCCATCACGCAAATCAGCCTCACATCCATTGACTCTGTCTATTCTTCCTGCTGCCTTGGAAAGGCAGCCAGCATAATCAAAGACCCTACACAGCCCAAATATACTCTCTTTCACTTTCTTCCATCAGCAAAAAGATACAAAAATCTAAGAACCAACTATGTACCAACCAACTCAAGAACAGCTTTTTCCCTGTTTCCATCAGACTTATGAATGCACCTATTGTATATTAAGCTGATCTTTTTCTTCACCCTCTCTGGAAGTGCAACAACTATATTCTGCACCCTCACTTATCTCCTACATACCCAATGAACAGTATGCTTTATCTATACAGTGTGCAAGAAACAATACCTCTCACTGCATCCCAATACATGTGACAATAAAAAACAAATAGAATGAAACCAAACAAATTTCAATTGGTAGCTCAATGCTACCTTTACTTTTTGACCTTGGGGAGCTTCAAATTTGAATTCATCCAAACCTGAGTTAGAATATCAGTCTTCCAGCTAATCCAGAGACCTCTGATCAAATCTTGGCCAAGCTGCTAAAATCTCTTCCCCAAGCTGGTTTATAAAGATAAATTCTCATCCTTTACATGGACTCTGGGCATTTTAAAGTCCTAGAACACCGAGGAAAAATTAGCTCTTTGAAACTCGAGCTTTCAATTTTGGCAGCTGAAGAAGTGCAACAGAATGCCGCATTTTCAGTTTACTTTCTCAGACGTGGAAATGATAGCCACATGTTGAATGGTTTAATCTGAGTATTAAATTACTGAAACGATCTTATGGACTACTGTTTTAAAATATTACCTGGCAGGGATGAGGACTGAATAAAACTGAAGATCATGAGTGATTCATCTGTTATGTTCCAGAAATACTAATGCCCTGTTTTTATAATGATAAGAGAACACTGATCTGTTAGATTTAATATCACACAATAATTTGATTTGATTTATTATTGTCACGTGTATAGGGATGCAGTGAAAAGTATTGTTTCTTGTGTTTTATACAAAGCACACTATTCATAGATAACCTTGGGGAGAAGGAAAGGAAAGGGTGCAAAATATAATGTTACAATCAATAACTAGGGTGTAGAGAAAATTCAACTTAATATAGGATAGGCTCATTCAAAAGTCTGATGGCAGCAGGGAAGAAGCTGTTCTTGAGTTGGTTGGTACATAACCTCATACTCTCTTCCATCTTCTTCCATTGGGAAAAAGGTACGTCTAGGGTACGTGTGGTTCTTGATAATGTTGGCTGCTTTTCTGAGGCAATAGGAAGTGTAGAAGGATGGATTATGTCAAACTGGAATGTTTCAGCAATCTTAAGGTAGTCAATTTTGTTGCTTTGTGGAATTTTCCTTGGGGTCTCTCTGACCTGCTGCTGTAATAATGGCAGGAGTTTAGAGAATATCCCATTTACACTTGTAAAGAAGTCTTGAGGTTACAACTGTGGAGCTGCTTGAAGCCCTGATGAACTGGAGCCCTTTTTAGTCACTATTTGTTACATCTGCTTTGTTTAACTAATGAAACACATTCACAGTTGGCTTCTGCTGCATGTTAAATGTTTTGCGAGCAAAACGGATGTTTCATTTTCTTGAAATCAGTCAGTGCAAATGACACATGGAGAAAAGATTGTGGTTGAAATTGTTTTTTATGGATTAGGTGTTTCGAGAGAGAATTGCTATGTATCTGTATATGAGAGCAAATTTATGTTGAAAAGCTCTGACAATATTTTTCAAATATTTGAAATGATCCATCATATAGAATCCTGTCAGTTTAATTTGCATGTATGTTGAGCTGAATGTTAACTCCCAAGAGTCGGTGGGTTGAGGTTGTGTCAGTTGTTAAAATGAAGAGTTTTGATAAGGAATTGAACCCACCCATTTCTGATTTAATGAGGGACAGTACCCAGCTCACACGTGGAAAGTAGTGATAATTTCAATATCATAATGAGGTTGCAAAATTTTTGATGACGTTTTCTACTATGGTAACTTTGGGGTTGCATTGATTGGACAAGCAGCAGCAGTGCCTGTGATGTTACCACCAACCAAAGGTAGTTGCCTGCATCAAAAAACAGGACTGAGCAAATAAGCCAAGGGTGGGAATGGGTGGTGAACAGGGTGATGAGTGGGGCAGTGAGAAAAGTGACAAATAGGGTGGTGAGCAAAGGGATAAGTGGGTTGGGTGGGTGGGGGGGGGGAAGGCAAGCATGACTGAAGTGGTGAGTGGGGAGGGAGAGAGTGAGCAAAGGGGTGAGTGGGGAAGAGACAGTGAGCAAGGGGGTGAGTGTGGGGGGAGATGGTGAGCAAAGGGGTGAGTGGGGGGTAGAGGGTGAGCAAAGGAGTGAGTGGGGGTGGGGTGAGGGTGAACAAAGGGGTGAGTGGGGTGGGTGAGGCTGAAAGAAGGGGTGAGTGGGGGAGGAAGAGGATGAGCAAAAGGGTGAGTGTTGGGGGGGAGAGGGTGAGTAAAGAAGTGAGTGGGGGGATACGGTGAGCAACACGGTGGAGGGGGAGGCAAGCTCGGTGCAGGTGGTGTACTGAAGCGTGTAGTGACAGTGAACAATGTACCAAGTAGGTTGGCAAGCGGTGATCAGGATAGCGAGCGAGGTGAGCAAATGTGGGGTGAGCATTCACCGGGTCCCAAATGATAATGTCAGTGCCACCATGTGGTGGAGTGGGTGTAGATATCCTGTTCCAGGCACACACTGATGATGTCAGCTGCACATCTTCCTGTTCCAGTGTGGTAACAGCAGATACAGGAGGCAATTTTGTCAATTTCATTCTAAGTGCTGGGCAGACTTGAAACCGAGTGTTTCAGATTCGACTTTTAGGCCCATTTTTTGCAACCCCCACTCCACCACATCCCCATATGCACTCTGCCTGCAAAATTTTGAGTGCGTCAGACTCACGCTGCAGAAGCTGGAGGGGGCTTAACACGCCTGAAAGATTGCAGAGAGAGGTGTCTGATGCTGCACATGTGCATTAGTAGTAGCAGGGGTCTGACAGACAAAGAGAGAGCTGTCAGGTCCCTGCTAGTGCAGGCTGCCTGAAGCAGCTCCCGCCTCCCCCCGTAATCACAGTGGCCCGTGGCCCAAGATACAATCCCGCCGAATCCCATCCCCATCATCGTCCCCCAACTGATCGTGGACTGCAGAATGGCAGCAGGCCTCCTCTCCCTCCCTCCCTCACCCCACTGATGTCTGCAAAGTGGCTCCTCTCCCATTAGTCCTCCCCAGGTGCCCAGTGGGCACTGCCCATGTGCCAGGGTGGCACTGCCATTCTGGCAATGCTCAAGGGCACCCCTCTTGCCTTCGGCCTCCCTGGGGGGCCTCAGCGGCCTCTGGTTCCAACAGCGAGGCCAAGTCGACTACTCCCCGTTCATGGGGAACATGTCTATTCCGCTCCAGCGAGAACCTTTCCTGCAGAGACCATTAAGGGGGGCCAAGCCCAGACGATTGAGTGCCGAGCTCAATAAGCAGATGCAAATTGCCATCTGAATATATTTAAATATTTTAACCTGCCTCACATCCATTTCTGGTGAGAAGTTGACCACCTCTGATACCTGGAGCTCATAAAATAGTGCCGGCCACGAACACCAGCACCGAATATGGGCACAGCGCGATGGTAAAATTGCCCCCACTGTGTTCATTTTAATAGTCACTTCATACCTAACCACAAGCACCCAGATGTTTCAGGCCTGGGAAGGCAAACATTTATAAGGATGTGAAAATGCTAAATCCATGATGTGTCTTCACAGCACTGCTTGTGGGCCTGGAAGAACAGGTGTTTTTCTTCCCTCCCCAACAAGCTTACTTGTAAACCATCTCTAATATCGTTTCTGTTCCTCATTGTCCCTACCATCTGACACCCTGATACCCATCCCACTGCTAAACCTACCCTGATCCATATCTCTACACATTCAGAACTTGCCTTCAGGCTAAAATCCAGTGCTTTGTCAGTATATAGATGTGTACATCAGCCTACTAATTGTCAACCTGATGTGCCAATGAAGGAGCTGTTTATCATTATGTTGCCAAAATTCATGGGTTTTTTTTTGCAAGTGCAGTGAAGTCTAAAGGCTTGAGCATTGTCTGCCTGTGCTATAAATCAAGCCAATGCTGATTGTCCATCTCAGAGGGTTCTTGGACATAAATAAAACAGATTGGGATAAAGTTACTGTGAACTTAATTCACTCGTGATTTCTTACCAGAAAGATTGTAGGGAAACTTCTTTCAGTGAACTTTGTGGTATTATTGTTACTTTCTTACTTTTTTTTTTCAGGAATTCTTTATCCTTTGACATAAATTCTTTAACAGAATCTGTAGGTTTCTGTGATTCTGTAGGCTGTGCACCAAGTGCTGGCAAGTGGGATTAGGTGGGCAGATCAGGGCCTTTCATGCGTCAGTGTAGACTTGATGGGCTGAAGGCCCTTTTCTGCACTGTAGGATGCAGTGATTCTGTGATAAAGCAACATGAAGAATAATGGAAGCGTTAATTTGTATTTAGACTTTTTCACCACAGTTTTATCTAAAAGCTAAGGAAAATTATATTTAGGAAATTAATTATTTGTAACGCAAGAGCTTTTCTCCAACTTTGACCTTATCCAATCGTTGTTCCCTCTGTAGAAGCTGCTGGGCTTGGTTAGCCACCATTGGATCAGAAGGATGTGAATTCAAACCCCTGCCTTTGAGCACTTAATTTATACTGACACTTTAGTGCAGTATTGAGGGAGTTCCACAGTGTTGGAGATATCATTCTTCTGATGAGCTATTAAACAATGATGCAATTAGGGGAACATTAAAGATTAAATTGTGTTGCTCTATTAAGAGCATTGACTGATGGTCAATATGCCTTCTTCATCCAATAATAAATGGACAGGTCATTCACCTCGTTGTTCTCTGAGGAATTTTCCATTGCTTAAATGGTTGCTGCTTTGTCCAATAACAACAATTACTACACCTCAAAGGAATTCATGTGTCCAAAATACTTTAAGGTGATTCTGAGAGCTCTGATAAGGTGCCATGTGAATGCAATTCTTAATAAATTTGTAGCCTACTCTGGTTGTAAAATCAACTGAAAAGCTGAAGGCATGAGATGATTTTCAATATGTTTTCAATCCAGTTAGTGTTTTTCATGAGCAGACAGCAAGTTCACATAACTTGACACTAACATTAGCTCTTGCCTCGTCTTTTCATTCCCCCAGTGGGCAGATCTGTGCTGGTTGAAGGTCTCGCTTATTTGCTGATGAACTAGGTCAGCATTCTTCAAAAGGCTAGAAGAACGCTTCCAATTGCTTGCAAATGTTAAGGGACGGCATGAATCCGAGTGAAATGTGTCATCTCATCATCTGCAGATGATAGCACTGGAATGAAAATGACATCTGGCTGTTTGGCTATTCCCCCTCCTACAACCTTCAAAGTAAACGCTTGCCAAACACTGATTGACAGTGTACTTTTAAGATGAATATCCCCTCTCTGATATAATCCTACAATAACCTCATTTTTTTGAATCACTGCCACTTTTGGAAGTCTGACCAGGTTTCTTCTGAAGTGACAATACTTTCTACTTCTCCTCAAATTGCACTGATCGGAAATGATAAGAGGTAGGGGAAAAAAAAAATCACATGCAGTACAAAACTGCCAACCAATTCACTATTCCCTAGTGTGCACTATTGCTGAAGACAAATTTTATCCACTGTGGCACCCCAGAGCGTCTGCCCCATAACACATACAATATGATCTATTTTATCACTTCACCCAGACTCAGTATTATATAAGGGAGTGATTGTGGAACTTAATGACTAAGCAGAGTTGTTTTTATTTGTTCTTTCTTTTCTGACTTTCATGGCTGACCAGAAGTCTCTCCCGCTCTTACCACCAGCCATTGGTGCATTGGAAGGATTTTGCAGACTGATACTTAAACTGGTGGGCATGTTATGAATGCGCCTTCCTTGACCATCAGGTCCTGAGGTTGGACTTGAACACAGTAAGAAGTCTCACAACACCAGGTTAAAGTCCAACAGGTTTATTTGGTAGCAAAAGCCACTAGCTTTTGGAGTGCTGCCCCTTCATCAGGTACGTGGGAGTCCTTTTCACCATCAGGGCATATAAAGACACAAACTCAATTTACAAAATAATGGTTGGAATGCACGTCTTTACAAGTAATCACATCTTAAAGGTACAGAAAATGTGACTGGAGAGAGGGTTAAGCACAGGTTAAAGAGATGTGTATTGTCTCCAGCCAGGACAGTTAGTGAGATTTTGCAAGCCCAGGCAAGTCGTGGAGGTTACACATAGTGTGACATGAACCCAAGATCTCGGTTGAGGCTGTCCTCATGTGTGTGGAACTTGGATATCAGTCTCTGCTCAGCGACTCTGCACTGTTGTGTGTCGTGAAGGCTGCCTTGGAGAAAGCTTACCCGAAGATCAGAGGCCGAATGCCTGTGATCGCTGATGTGTTCCCCAACTGGAAGGGAACAGTCTTGCCTGGTGATTGATGAGCGATGCTCATTCATCCGTTGTCATAGTGTCTGCGTGGTCTCCCCAATGTACCATGCCTCTGGACATCCTTTCCTGCAGCGTACCAGATAGACAATGTTGGCTGAGTTGCAAGTGTATGTACCATGTACCTGTGTTCTCATGTAAAATGATGGCATCCATGTTGATCCGACATGTCCTGCAGAGGTTGCTGTGGCAGGGTCGTGTGGTGTTGTGGACACTGTTCTCCTGAAGGCTGGATAGTTTGCTGCGGACAGTGGCCTGTTTGAGGTTGTTCAGTGTTTGAAGGCAAGAAGTGGGAGTGTGGGGATGGCCTTGGCAAGATGTTCGTCTTCATCAATGATATGTTGAAGACTCCGCAGAAGATGTCAGAGCTTCTCCACTCTGGGGAAGTACTGGACGATGAAGGGTGCTCTGTCCACCATGTACCATGTGTGCCTTCTGAGGAGGTCGGTGCGGTTTTTCGCTATGGTGCGTCAGAACTGTCGATTGATGAGTTGAGTGCTATATCCTGCTCTAATGAGGGCATCTTTGGGTAAGCATTCTCCAAAGCAGTCTTCACGGCACACAACAGCGCAGAGTCACTGAGCAGAAACAAATAGCTACGTTCTGCACACATGAGGACGGCCTCATCCGGGATCTTGGGTTCATGTCACACTATCTGTAACCTCCACGACTTGCCTGGACTTGCAAAATCTCACTAACTTGCTGGCTGGAGACAGTATACATCTCTTTAACCTGTGCTTAACCTCCCTCCACTCATATTGTCTCTACCTTTAAGACTTGATTACCTGTAAAGAGTCACATTCCAACCATTATTTTGTAAATTGAGTTTGTGTCTATATATGCCCTGTTTGTGAACAGAACTCCCACTCACCTGATGAAAGGGCAGTGCTCCAAAAGCTAGTGGCTTTTGCTACCAAATCAACCTGTTGGACTTTAACCTGGTGTTGTGAGACTTCTTACTGTGTTTACCCCTGTCCAACGCCGGCATCTCCACATCATGTTGGATTTGAACCCAGGGCTTCTGGCTCAGAGGCAGGAACGCTACCTACTGTGTTATAAGACCACCGATAAGAGTGTTAACACATTAACAATATTGGGGTGCGCATTTGATATGAAAATTGGGGGCTCTAGAACACATTCCAAACCCTGATAGTCATTTTACTTCAAGAAATATCAAATGAAGAGAAGCTCAGGAATTTTAGTTTACTTCTTTGAGGGCGTAAGGAATGCTCCTCCGTTCTCTGCTAAAACAACCTGGTTCCTTTTCCCATCTTGCATACAGATGTCTACCTTTCCTTCCTGTCTTCTCAAGATCTGGAGGTCAGTTAGGATATCCGATATAGCAGCAGCTGCAGCCAGATCTACGCCAACCAGTTCACCCTTCAAATTATACTGAGTGTCTAATGAAATTGTTCACGTTATTAGCAAGTGTGTTTTGCTGGTCAGCCATCTGAGCACTGAGCGAAAAACTGCTCGATCCACACTGTTTGAACAGGCTACTCTTTTGTTGATCTTTTTAGTCTTCTCAACGGTGGGAATATGGACACAGTGCAGCATTGGCTGAGAGTTTGAAATCAGATTCATGAACACGAAACAATCATTGATGTTATTGCATAGGTAGCCTCTCTACTGCCACACCATCCAGCCTCTAGTATCCATAACCAGACGAGAGAGGCATCTAGCTGTCATATCACATTCTTATTGCAGTCAGATGTTCTGCCTTTCTTTGATATATCCATCGTTTATGTTCAGGCTTCAGCAATTTTAATTGTTTACATAGCTCCAGGTGTATCACTTTGTCTGAAGGAAAGAATAATTGGAATATCCTTTTTCATTATCTGAAGTGTAATTTGTGCAAAGGACAGGTTTTTGTTTCACGTCAACTTTGGGTAATAAGTTCTGCTGCAAATTTTTTAAATGAATACACTGAATGCGACTGTGGTTGGCCGGGAACATTACGGCCTAGGTTTTCAATCTTTCAGATTCGGGACAGTTCCGAGCTCTGTGAACCCAACCCTGGAAAAAGAGACCCTGAAAATTGCATTTTCATCCCAGGATGGGGGGCAGATTGGATTAAGAGTCATGCCCAAACCCCGGGAACGAGTGCAGAGGTTGCTGGGTACAGAGGTGGGCTGGGTGAAAGGACTACATCACTGCTCTGGTACTTTGTTTAAGTTATTTTTTAAAATGAACATTTAAAATAGATTCCCCCAGACATCACCACTCACGCCCTCACATCCCCCACTCACTTCCCATGCCTCTTCCATGCATCCATGTCACCATATGCACCTCTACCCACCCTCATGCCTCTTCATACATGCTATGCCATCTTATGCACCTCTACCCAACCCCTTTGGTTGCCTATAACCTCAATGCTAACCGATGCCCATCCACCCATCCCTATGGCTCTTTATAGCTAATATACTAGCTTAATACCAACTCAGTCCAACACATGCCCCCTACCCACCAATTTTCCATAACCCCTCTATTGCTAACTCATCTTGTGTCCAATTTAGGTAAACCTTAGGAGCATTGTTGACATAAAATAAAGTTATTTGTGATGTCACCATTAAAAATATTTTCAATGGTTAAAAGAAATATCTTACAGATCACATAACAGTCACCCCACTGTAATAATGTTAATGTTAATAATGTAAAATCAGTCATGCAGCACAAATTACATTATGATTTCCATCAGGCTTATGCTAACAGATGGAATGAAATATCAAGCACTTTTTAAAATTTCCACATTTAAAAAAAAATAAAGCTTATCAGAGTTAATTTCCTCAACAACTTTGGCAATTCCAATAAGCCTTGGTCTAATGACAAGGGTAGCAGATACATGGGAACACCACCAACTGGAAGTTCCCCTCCAAGCCACTTATTGCCCTGACTTGGGAATATGTCGCCATTCCTTCATGGTCGCTAGATCAAAATCCTGGAATTCCCTCCTTAATGGCATTGTGGATCAACCCACAGCACCATGGACTACAGCGATTCAAGAAGGCAGCTCATCATTACCTTCTCAAAGGCAACAAGGGATGGGCAATAAATTCTGGCCAGCCAGCAACGCCCATGTCCCATGAATGAATTAAAAAAACATGTTTTGATAGTTATTGACAAGAGTGAGATTTCTTTGACAACTTTGAAAGTTCTTTGACAGCCTTGACAAATCCTTGACAGCTTTGACAATTCCAAAAAAAAGTACACTTTTTCCCAGTACAATCATGTCTGCTTTTAACAATCCCAAAGGGTACCTTACTTCTCCCAAATGTGTCCTGGCATATCCAAAGGGCATCATATATTTCTAAAATGATACTTTTGATACATCAGCTTTTGATATTAATCTGCAAGTTGCTCTAACTGGGCCTAAACTACATACTTTGGACTTCAGACTCCTATCTCACCAAAATCACATGAGTGATTTATATGGGCAGTTGCCTCTGTGAACCCGGAATGTGCTAGTTAGAACCCACCCCTAGTTCTCCCTATCCTGTTGCAATGGCAGAGGCTGGGTTCAGGGATGGTTTTCTGGATTCAGCCCTCTGCTGACCAGTTCTCCATCTGAACAAAAATTCAGGCCTATATGTTAATGAACAGTTAAACAGAAGTTATGCTGTACACAATATTTTTAACCATTGTAATATGAATGCTGAGATCCTCTCCTTAGCTTACATGTGATTTTTGTAAAAACTCCCTAAAGAACAATTGGCAGCAGGAATCATAGCTAAGTACCATCCCTATTGTGCTGTAAACAATTTGAGCACCTGTGCTGCTGCTCTGTTTCAGATTCAGTATGGTTAAGACTTGTGTTTTTTTTTATCTGAATGACCCACTTCTACATTGGACAATGCCTTCAAGGAGGAGGAAGCTGTTACATTTGTGTTCTTTGATATTCTTTCCTTGAAGCAGCTGTACAAATATCCAGCAATGTCAGCTAGGGAGGATTTCAATGCAACTCTTCCACAATCAAGATATCTCTGTATAGATCTGAAGGATGTTAAGAAACTCACCATGGGCACCTATAGATATAGGCAAGCATTTGTGGATCGCTCCAGCATGTTTTCTATAGAAGTTGATATATAGCCATGCAAACAAAGACTGGTTAAATCAAGGTCCAAGATAAGGCATGGACCTCGGAACAGGTGGCACTTTCCTAATTACAAATCCTAGAGGAAGCAGCATGGGTTTGATGGCTTTTTTCTTTCTTCAAAATCACCCAGCCGTCCTAGTGATCTTCTCTTTTCCCTTTTAAATCATCAAAGTCTTTTAACAAGAGGTCATTACATTCTTCACAAAATACCCTGTTTACTTCCCCCTTGTTGAGTAGTGCCCAATTACAGTTCCCCAAGATGTGTAAAATTGGATGTATTGTTAACATGCATGGGATGCAGTTACACTGTTTTTTCCAATCCCTGTGGAATTGGAAGAATTCCGTGTATGCATATCCCAATGGATTTGGAAATGACCCATGAAGCTGTTTTCAGTAGCATGCTACAGCAAGAAAACGTTATAACAATTTAAAGTAAATAATAAGGTGGTTGATTATTTTCCAAAACCAGTAGTAAGAAAGTGGTGGAGCAGTGAGATGCTTAGAATTAAAAACAAAATCTTTCTTTGTTAAACTGCGATCAGTTTGGTGTGTCCAGTGTATTGAGTTTAGCACTTCACTTTATCTTGTTTTCTCCCAGAATTGGCTGTAATATTGCAGGTCTCCCACCTCATGTGGTAAAGGGGTATAATTTTGGGTTATTTTAAAATGGTTCTGCTACTGAAGGATGAAAACAGTGGAGCAGGATTGGGAGATACATATGCCAACGAGGTTGAGGATATTTGTCTCCAATGTAACAAGAAAAGTACTTGTGATATTCGATGTAGTGCACGAGAGAAGCATGGGCCTTTGTGGAGCAATGGGACACCTCTTTCATAGAGTTGCTTCAAGAACTAATGGTCTTGGATGGCATCATTTGTTCTGATTGTTATAGGGAGACACGGAAGGAGTGAACATGGAATTCACAGTGACGATGAGGTCTCACCCAATTTCATTTCAGAAGTATTGCTGTTTTTGAATTCTGTTAGCCACCCGTATCAAAGATGGTACCTGGCAATCGAGAAGATTGGTATGCTGGTGGTCGGTGCTCGATAATTGGGAGGGATGAATGATTGCGATTTGTTGGATGTTTGAGGCCCTCCAGATTGGTCTTGAAGTGAAAGGGGTTGGCCAACTGTGTGAATGGCAGCACAGTACAGGGAATGGTAGAGGACCAGCTAATCACAGCAGGGAGTGTGGGGACTACAGTCAGCAAAGGATTTGCTTGAGGCTCCAGGAGGATCATGAGGTTGGGTCTGGAAAGCACTTGTCTTCATCAGCTGACAGATCCCATCTCCATTTCACTACTGGATTTTCTGAGTCTTTGATAACCAGCTTTGATAACCATGAGATTTAAATTGGACTCCTGACTGCACTGTGGGTGCCTGATTTAAAAATTATAATGCAGTGTCCCACCTCTCCAAGACAGGATTGCTTCACAACCAGAAATATATACGCAGTAAGATATTGGTTTTGTTTCACAGTTATAACCCCAACCTGACTTCTTCCTCCTTACTGTAGGAGAGTAGTGGCTTAATACCAATCATATCAGTTTGAGCAAATCTTAAATCAATTGCTTTCTCAAATAATACTATTACAACACATCATCAGGGACTAGTTAGCTCAGTTGGCATTTCAAATTGAAATGACCTTTCATCAGAACTGTTTCATTGAAACATAGAAGATGGGAGCAGAGGACGCCATTCAATCCTTTGAGCCTGCTCTGTCATTCATCACGATCATGGCTGATTATCCAACTCCATCGCTTAATCCTGCTTTCTCATAAGAACATAAGAAATAGGAGCAGGAGTAGGCCATCTGGCCCTTCGAGCCTGCCCCGCCATTCAAATAAGATCATGGCTGATCTGTCGCTGCTCAGTTCCACTTTCCCGCCCTCTCCCCATAACCCTTAATCCCTTCTCCTATCAAAAACCCATCAACCTGCGTCTTAAAAATATTTAGCGAGGCAGCCTCCACCACTTCAACGGGCAGAGAATTCCAGAGATTCACCACCCTTTGAGTGAAGAAGTTCCTCCTCAACTCCGTTCTAAACCGCCCCCCTTTTATCTTGAGGCTGTGCCCCCTAGTCCTACTGTCTTTTTTGAGCGGGAAGAGTCTTTCCACCTCTATCCTATCCATCCCATTCATCATCTTATACATCTCAATGAGATCTCCCCTCATTCTTCTAAACTCTAACGAGTACAAGCCCAGTTTATTCAGCCTCTCCTCATAGCTCAACCCCCTCAACTCTGGTATCAGCCTAGTAAACCTCGTCTGCACTCCCTCCAAGGCCAAAATATCTTTGCGCAGGTGCGGCGCCCAAAACTGCACACAGTACTCCAGCTGTGGCCTCACCAATGCCCTATACAGCTGCAGCAAGACCTCCATAACCTTTCATGCCATTCACCCCAAACTCTGTCCAGAGATGCTGCCTGGCATGCTCGGTATTTCTAGCATTTTTGTTTATATTTCAGATTTCCAACATTTGCAGTTTTTTTTTGGATTAGCTCAGTTGGCTAGCACGTGGTTTGAAATATTGGTAACAAGGCAGGTTTGATTGCCCTTCCAGCTGAGGTAGACTTGCCTCCTAGTCCTGTCCCTGAAATTGGAAGATGATGGCAAACCTCCACAAACTGCCAAGAATAGAGATTAGGCTGAATTATCAGCAGTTCCTAAACTAGCTAAGGATCTGCCTTCAAACAGAGCACACAAGACTGAATGAACGAATAATAACTAATTATAGTCGGTGAGGTCCCTCTTTTATTGCCTACCTAGCTCTTCTGTAACAACGGAGGTGATCTCGAACCCACAATTTAAGTCCGCGGAAAAGGCAGCAGGGTCTCAAGATCCAGCAAAACCCAAAAGTCGGGAATCTCGCCAGCGGGATCACAACAAGCGTGACCCTGATTTTAATACATTTGAATACATTTAAATACAATTAAACACCATCCTCACCATATATTATCCCAAGGCTATTTTCACCCAGGTGTGATCCTATCGAGATTCCACACCCCCCCCCCCCTCACCCCCCCACCGCCAAGGGCATAAAGGTGAGTATAGCTCCCGGGGGAGATGGAAGGCTATAGCTAGCAAATAGCCTGACAATGCTCCTGGCATTGGGAGAATGTGGGGCGGAGAAGTTGGAAAATGCTGGTTCTGATGATGGCGTGGAAAATGCCGCTCCGATCACAGTGAGGGGTATGCCGGCTCTGATCACAGGAAGGGGTTTGGGGAGGGGGAGACCTTGAGACTTCCGTGGTGGGCTGGGGTGTGAGTTACTATCTCTTCTGATCAGAGCATCCCAATCTCAGTGCAGCTGGGCTTTGCCGGTGTGTTTAGGCCCCACCTATCAAAATGGCAGCATGGAACTTGCCCAGCTGCTGCTTTTTGGCAAAGCGTCGTAAGATCTGGAGAGGAAACCTGCGTGTTTCATTGCTGAGAAACCACCAAGACTCTGACACTTGCCTTTTTTTGATAAGATCGCGACACAAGCCTTTTGGTCTTTTGTTGATGATGGAAACATAAGGTACTATACAAAAGGCTACTTGATAAGATAAGAACCCATGGCATCAGGGTAATTTATTAACATGGATAGAGGATCGGTTAACTGATAGAAGAGAGTTGTGATAAGAGGGGCATTTTCAGTGTGGCAGCCTGTAATTAGTGGACTGTGAGAGGAACCAGTGTTGGGGCCATAATTATTTACTATATATATTAATGACTTGGACGTGGAAAGTGAATGTACTATTGCCAAGTTAGCGGATAACTCAAAAATAGTTGGGAAAGCAAGTGGATGACACACAGATTCTACAGAGGGATATAGACAGTGAGTGGGCAAAAATTTGGCAGATGAAATATAATGTAGGAAAATGTGAAGCTATGCACATTGGTAGGAAAAATAAAGGAGCTAAATGTTATTTAAATGGAGAAAGACTGCAAAAATTGCAGCATAGAGGAATTTGAGAGTCCTCGTGCATAAATCACAAAAAGCTAGCATGCAAGTACAGTAGATAATAGGGAAGGCAAATGGAATGTTGGCCTTTATTACAAAGGGAATGGAGAATAAAAATAGGGAAGCCTTGCTAAAACTATAAAAGACACTAGACCACACTTGAAATTATGTTAACAGTTTTCATCCCCTTATCTAAGGAAATATATATTGGCTTTGGAGGCAGTCCAGAGAAGGTTCATTGGGTTAATCCCAGGTACGGAGGGATTTTCTTATGAGAAGTGGTTGTGTAGGTTGGTCATGTACTCATTGGAGGTTAGAAGGAGTGGCAGGCTTATTGAGATGTACAGGATTCTCAAGGGGCTTAACAAGATAGAAGCTGACAGGTTGTCTTCCCTTGTGGGAGAATCTAGGATCAGAAGGCATAGTCTCTGAGTTGCCATCAAAACAGAGATGAGAAGGAATTTCTACTCTGAGGGTAGTAAATCTATAGAATTCTTTACCGCAGAGGGCTGTGGCAGCAGGGTTGTTAAGTATGTTCAGGGCTGAGAAAGACAGATTTGTAATCACTAAGGAAATCAAAGATCAAGGGAAAAAGGCAGGAAAATGGAGTTGAGGATTATAGTATCAGATCAGTAATGGTCTCACTGAATGGCAGAGAAAACATGATGGGCTAAACGCTTCTATATTTTATGGTCTCATTTTTTTCTCTTGGAGAGTAATTCGCTAATTCCAATTCTGGTTCTGGGACACTAAATAGGGATGCAAATTAGCTTGCCTGTTTAAATGCAGTATATTCTTTATGCTTGACTCTGTGAACCAAATATATGGGTCGGAGTAAAAAATGTTTACTTAGAAAATTATAATTCAATGAGTTATTCAAAGAGAATTCAAACCAATTTTATCAATGATGCAAGTTTATATTAATATTCTAAATTACATTGTACTATCTGAGGGGGGAGGAATTTACTTGACAGTGTGCCAATTTGGAATTGGTAAAATTATGTTATTGCTTTGAATGAGTGAAACGGCATTGCATAAAACAAACACAGTTGCCCAATGTACCATGCGGCAGAGTTTTATGGCACCTTGCAGGTATGTTTGCAGGTGGAAGGACCTGTAAAATTCTGCAGGTGACTTTCCTGCCACTTACCTACCTCCATGATCACATCTCAATTTTATGAGTGGAGGGCAAGGCCTAAGGAGACCTACCTACCCCACCTCAATTAATGGCCATTTAAGGGCCACTTACTGGCCCTGATGTGATTTTAAGCTGGTGGGAGGAACGCCCAGCAGGATAATGTGCTTTGGTTTCAAGCGGGAAATGTATGAGTGCTCCCAGAATGGCCTCCTCCAAGCTCCCCTCCCCCCCCCCCCCCCCCCCCACCCCGTGCATGCCCCTGTCCACTCTTTCCTTTGCACCCACCCACCCATCTTGTTTCCCACTTCCCGGACCTCCTGTTCTCACTTTGCCAAAAGCCTCTAAGAATTATCTTTCATCCAGCTCCTGGCTCTTAGGTTTTTGGGATTGGATGCTGTTCAGCAGTGGCCATCAGTCCAGATGGAACTGCTAGGCTGAGAGATGTGTTGGCCAATGAGATTGGCTGGCCACTCTTGAAGGGAGTCTGCTCCCCCAGTTGTGGACGGTTCACTTCTCAATCTGTTAAATAACTGCAGGGCAGTCGTCCAGAGTGGGAGTGAGTTCCCCATTGCCTTTTGATGTCGGAGAGAGAAGCCACACCAGCCTTTAAGTTCTGTCCATGCTATGTTGATGCCACAACTTGCCTTGCTCCCTTGACATTAGGCGGTTGAGAGGTGAAACAATGAAGTGCTTAAAATAATAGAAGGATGCAGTCGAGAAGGTACTGGGAAAATAGGTCCTATGCTGGGAGAATTCAGATGGCATGGCAGATCTTTTAGCCTCATTTTATCAGTTAAAGGAATATTTAAAATTATTAACTAGGAGCTGTTCTCTTTGATTTAAAAAGCTTCATCATTTTCAGTCCTGAATATGACCTATACTAGATCACATGACTGAACTATTTTTTAATTGAAACATTTGATTTCTGAGCACATTTCATCATTCAGTTCAATCACAGCTGATACTTGCCTCATTTACCTGCCTTTTGTCCAGCACTCACAGAATCAGTACAGTGCAGAAGGAGGCCATTTGGCCCATTGAGCCTGCACTGAAAACAATCCCACCAAGGCCATATTCCTGTAACTCCACGTATTCACCCTACTAATCCCCAACAAGAAGGGACAATTTAGCATGACCAATCCATCTAACCTGCTCATCTTTGGACTGTGGGAGGAAACTGGAGCACCCGGGGGAAACCCACACAACGAGAACATGGGTCCCTTGTGAGGCAGCAGTGCGAACTACTGTGCCACAATGCCATCCATCTTGATATTCTTACCTAACAAAGCTTTGTGGATCTATCTTCAAAGCTGCAATTGACCCATTTAAAAACTTCCTGAGGGAGAAAATTTCACATTTCCGCAGCTCTTTGGGCGTAAAGGTGTTTCCTGAATTCACTTCTGAATAGCTGAGGTCTAATTTTAAGATTTTGTCTCCTTGTTTTGAATTCTTCCAGCAGTGGGAATATTTTCTTTGCACCTCCTCTAGTGCATCCTTTTCAAGCACTTAAATTAATTTACCCCTCAAATGTCAAAGGAGCGAGGCAAGTTTGACACACCTTTTCTAATAATTTAATCCTTTGAGTTCTTTTTGTGTTTTTTCCTGAATAGTTAAGCTGATCAGCTCTCTCAATGCTCAAATGATTCAGCCAGTTTTATTTGATTTATTTTTGTCACATGTACTGGTAAACAGTGAAAAGTATTATTTCTTGCACACTATACAGCCAAAGCATATCATTCAGAGAAGGAAAGGAGAGAGTGCAGAATGTAATGTTACAATCATAGTCAGGGTATAAGAAGATCAACTTAATGCGAAGTAGGTCCATTCAAAAGTCTGATTAGTATGTGACCTCAGACTTTTGTATCTTTTCCCAATGGAAAAAGGTGGAAGAGAGAATGTCTGGAGTGCGTGGGGCCTTAATTATGCTGGTGGCTTTTCCAAGGCAGCAGGAAGTTAGACAGAGTCAATGGATGGGAGGCTGGTTTGCATGATGGACTGGGTTTCGTTCACGACCTTTATTGGTTTCTTGCAGTTAGTAACTGAGCCATATAGAATGCCTGATCTGTGCTGGTCATTTAATCTCAGCAGGGGCAAGCAGGAGCATGTGGTTTATTTCAGTGCTAAGGAGCTGAAAGTCAGGAACATCCTATCATGATCTAGTGATACCTGCTGGAAATCTTTTGTTGTGGACTGCAGGTGAATCATCTTGAGCTCAGTTGTGATGCTCCCATGGTAAAATAGCTTGACAACATGAATAATAATGATCTGGAGGAAGTTTCTGAGGCTCACTATATTCTATGGGTCTGGACTCCTGCTTTCAGAGCAGGAGCGGGAGGTGACAAAAAGCAGCTGAAAGAGGAGGTTGGAGAAATCAAAACTGAGATAGCGATGACCCAAGTTAGGTGGATTGGCTATGCTAAATTGCCCCTTGGTGTCCCACGATGTGTACGTTAGATAGGATTTATCATGGTAAGTGTGTGGGATTACAGGGAATGGGTGGGGGAAAGGGTCTGGGTTAGATACTCTGTCAAGAGTATCCGTGTAGACATGATGCGCTGAACGGCTTCTTCTGCACTGTAGGGATTCTATGACCTATGATTCTATGATATTGAAATTCAGTTTCCATTAAAAAACAGACACACATTCTGTTGAACAATAGCACATGTTAAACCTGGCCCATGTTTGCCTTTGGACCGCATTCAAAAGGCAATGGTGAACTGCAAGGGTCAAGTGGGAACCTTTCTGTGGGACAGTTGTCCTAGAGAGCAAGAAATGTTCCAGATGTCACATAAAACTGGGCGGGCCAGTCAGGTATGATGACGGGAACCCTGGGATGTTCAGTTGGACATAGTTTAATGTGGAACATAGAACATAGAACATTACAGCGCGGAACAGGCCCTTCGGCCCACAATGTTGCGCCGACCAGTCTTATTTTTTAAAAAAAACATTGACCCACTAATCTAAACCAATCTCTTTTCGTCCATAAACCTATCCACCAATCTCTTAAACGCCCCCAAACTAGGCGCATTTACAACTGCAGCAGGCAGGGCATTCCAGTCCCTCACCACCCTCTGGGTAAAGAACCTGCCCCTGACATCCGTCCTATAACTACCCCCCCTTAATTTAAAGCCATGCCCCCTCGTGCTAGATTTCTCCATCCGAGGAAACAGGCTATCACCATCCACCCTATCTAAACCTCTAATCATCTTATATGTTTCTATAAGATCCCCTCTTAGCCACCTTCTTTCCAGTGAAAACAACCCCAAATCCCTCAGTCTCTCCTCATAGGACCTCCCCTGCATACCAGGCAACATCCTGGTAAACCTCCTCTGCACCCTCTCCAAAGCCTCCACATCCTTCCTGTAATGTGGGGACCAGAACTGCACACAGTACTCCAAGTGCGGCCGCACCAGAGTTGTGTACAGTTGCAACATGACGCTGCGACTCCTAAATTCAATCCCCCTACCAATAAACGCCAAGACACCGTACGCCTTCTTAACAACCTTATCTACTTGATTCCCAACTTTCAGGGATCTATGTACACATACACCTAGATCCCTCTGCTCCTCCACTCTATTCAAAGTCCTCCCGTTAGCCCTATACTCAACACATCTGTTATTCCTACCGAAATGGATTACCTCACACTTCTCCGCATTAAACTCCATCCGCCACCTCGCGGCCCAGCTCTGCAACCTGTCCAAGTCACCCTGCAAACTTCGACACCCTTCCTCACAATCTACCACACCTCCGACATTGGTGTCATCAGCAAACTTACTAATCCACCCAACTATACCCTCATCCAGATCATTAATAAAGATTACAAACAGCAGTGGCCCCAAAACAGATCCCTGAGGCACACCACTTGTAACCGAACTCCATGATGAATAATTACCATCAACCACCACCCTCTGTCTCCTATCTGCTAACCAATTCCTGATCCAAGTACCTAAATTACCACCAATCCCATACATCTGCATTTTCTGCAGAAGCCCACCATGGTGAACCTTATCAAATGCCTTACTAAAATCCATATATACCACATCTACTGCCTTACCCCTATCCACCTCTTTGGTCACCTTCTCAAAGAACTCAATAAGGTTAGTAAGGCATGACCTTCCCGCTACAAAACCATGCTGACTATCTCTAATCAATTCATTACAAAAGCATTTGTATTTCTCCTGGCTCCACAAAACTAAACATTAAAATGTCCCCAAAAAATAAAAGCAAATTACTGGGGATGCTGGAATCTGAAACCAAAAGAGAAAGTGCTGGAAAATCTCAGCAGATCTGGCAGCATCTGTAAGGAGAGAAAAGAGCTGACGTTTTGAGTCCAGATGAACCTTTGTCAAAGCTGTTTCTCGTTTGATTTGAAAACTCTTCAGCCTACTTTGATTCGTTTCTAGACCTTGAAGGTCTTGTAATTTGATCTCTCAGCCCCGATGTAATCTCTAACCATTTGTAGCTGAATTTCAACCGAGGTCCAACAACTGTCAGAAAACCCTAGGTGGCATTTTTTAAACAATGTTATGTTTCAGGTGACTGTGTTGTTCATTTATTTAAAGACCTCAATATCCCCATCAGGCATACTCTGGTCAGCAATGGAATTGTCAAGGTGTCCCTTTGACACACCCCCTCTGTATGTCCTTGCCCCCTCTCCAATTTCAGATACTGGCTGCTCATTATTCAGGAACTAAACAAAAAATGGTTACAGAGTGTGGTTTCTGCTTTTGTATTTCAAGGGAACATGAGGTGCAATGCAGCAACATTTACAAACTAAAATTCATACCTACATTCCTTAGAAAATCTCTCTAATCTCATAACCAATCTATTATTCTGCATCATTTAAAATGTGCAGTGTCCCTTAACAAAATAAAGGATTGCAAGAAAGCTAAATATCAAGTTCATGCAGTCTTAACATCTTAGATATATGTTTGTACTGATAGGTTAATAATATGAAATCACTTTAGTTTCGAGATTCTTGGCAAAGTCCAGCACAGAATCTATTTAGACTTTTAAAATATGGCAAGGGAACCAATCACAGTTTTGTGCTCTGTTCAAAGGCTGATTTTATTTTGTTGAGGTGCACCACAGGCATC
This sequence comes from Carcharhinus amblyrhynchos, assembly GCF_965287045.1. NCBI lineage: Eukaryota > Metazoa > Chordata > Chondrichthyes > Carcharhiniformes > Carcharhinidae > Carcharhinus > Carcharhinus amblyrhynchos. The sequence goes on from NC_137324.1 coordinate 76,005,576, forward strand.
CATGTGTACAAGCTCAGAGCTCAATTTTTCTCATAATCTATATACCACGCAGTGTAGGGAGAGGGAGAGAATCGCTTTAGTCACATTCAGAAAAAAATCAATGAGATCTTGTGCTGCATTCTTTACTGATCCATTCTTTCTGTTGTGTCCCATGTTATTATATAATACACACAGATTATTCAAGGCTAGATTTCTTTGAAGAGCAAATTCCACAGAAGGAATTGCCCTAGTATTTTCCAGTTCTTTAATTACAAAAGTAACTTGAAAACTAATCTAATTTTCTTGTTTTAATCTCTACCTTAAACAGCAACAGCTTCTTTTATACAGCGCCGTTAATGTAATACAACATCCAAAGGCATTTCACAAGACTGTTACTTAAGGCAATATTATGGCAGACAGCAAAAGCTCAGTCAAAGATAAAGGTTTTACAGAACATGCTAAAGGAAGAAGCTTCAGGAAGGGACTCCAGGAGCTTGGGGCCTAGGCAACTGAAGCCATTGCCTCTAATTGTAAATTAATTAACATGAGGGATGTTCAATAGGCCTGAATTAGATGGGTGCAGTGTTTGAAGTGTTATGAGGGTGGAGGAACTTCCAGAGGTAGGGAAGAGTAAGACCATAGGCATAGAACAATTGGAAAGGATGGAAATTGTAAAATCAAGGCATTGCTTGACTGGGAGCAAATTAGTGATAATCAAGTTTAGAGCTAACAAATGCATGAGTGAGGATTTCAGTAGCAGGTGAACTTAGGCCAAATCAAGGATAGGCAGTGGATAAAAGCAAAATACTGCAGATGCTGGAATCCAAAATCAAAAGAGAAAATGCTAGAAAATCTCAGCAGTCTGGCAGCATCTGTAGGGAGGAAAAGGAAGAGAAAGGGCCAGTTTTGACAAAGGGTCATTTGGACTCGAAACATCAGCTCTTTTCTCTCCTTATAGATGCTACCAGACCAGCTGAGATTTTCCAGCATTTTCTCTTTTGGTCAAGGATAGGCAGTGTTATGGGGTAATTGAGGTGACTAGTACTGTCAAGAAATCTCAGACAATACAAGACTCACAGAGTCAGTGTTTCTGTACAAAGGATGTAACTTTATTGAACCAGCAACTACCCAGGAGATCATCAAAGGATTCAGCAGCTCTGGTATAGAGCAACAAAACCTCTCCAATAAACCTGGCAATACAATCAAAAAACAGATCAATTATAGATTTTTCTTATCAATCGTTCCTGCCTTACAATAACTTTAAATCAACCATCTTCAAGGTACACAAATCAACAATAATAATAGGTAAATAATCTGGCCAATTAAATTCTACTCCTCAACATAGTGGTATTTTATTAGTCCGTGAAATCCAGAAGCTGACTCCTGAATTGACTAATTCCTACACCCTGGTTGCCGAGGAACCTAAGATGCTCAGCGCAGAGTTCAAATTCTCATTCTCACATTTTCCCTTAGAGTTCACTGTCCGACTAGACAAACCCGTCACACTACATTTGGGTACCAGTTCATCTTGTCTGGGCTGTGAATTGCCCGATTCACAATGTGTGATAAAATGTTTGACCTGTTCTCCCATCCAAAACTTTAGCTGATAAATCCTGCATATTTCCAAGGTTCAAATATTCTCTTGAAATATGACTTTGCTCTAATGACCTCTACCATAATGCCTTGTGGTAAAATGCTTTTGACTGAAGCGAACAACATTCCTTAAAAATCAATAATAATACATTTAAAATACCAGCATTTTTTTTGCAATCATAATCAGTTATTTGAATCAATCACTGCATCTCATATGTGTAAATTGCTCGTTAGCTTATTTTAAAGTCATTTAACTGAATACTGCTAGTTCTGTCAGTGCCTTAACATGTATTGATTTAAAAGTCTCATTAATCTATTTCCCACTTCAGGCAGCGTTTCATAGCTAGAAATTCTGATGCTGCAAACGTGCGGCTGTGAGCTCATAGAAATCATAGAAACCCTACAGTACAGAAAGAGGCCATTTGGCCCATCAAGTCTGCACCAACCACAATCCCACCCAGGCCCTATCCCCATTTGATAAGCGAGGGGATTAAGGGTTATGGGGAGAGGGCAGGAATGTGGAACTGAGCCACGACAGATCAGCCATGATCTTATTGAATGGCGGGGCAGGCTCGAAGGGCCAGATGGCCTACTCCTGCTCCTATTTCTTATGTTCTTATATCCCTACATATGTTGCCCGCTGATCCCTCTAACCTACACATCTCAGAACATTAAGGGGCAATTTTCAGCATGGCCAATCAACCTAACCTGCACATCTTTGGACTGTGGGAGGAAATCAGAGCACCCAGAGGAAACCCATGCAGACACGAGGAGAATGTGCAAACTCTACACAAACAGTAACTCAAGCCGGGAATCAAACTCAGGTCCCTGGAGCTGTGAAGCAGCAGTGCTAACTATTGTGCTGCCCTTCCTTTTGGAGAAAATGCAAAAGAAGATTAGCAGTAATATAGCACCATTCTTGATCAGCAAATGTCTCAAAGTACTTTACAACCAATGAAGTACTTTTCATTGTTTCACTTTTCAAGCGTAGTCACTAATATAAGAATGGTTATAATGTCAAGGTTATGAACAGACTAGTTTAATCTCAAAACAAATGGAGAGGAATGGAGCCAATGGCTGGGGAATGGAGTTTGGAGGCGGGAATGAAGACATTAGACAAGATTTTCCCAATATTTAATGGGCAGAAATTTCTGCTCATTCCATACTGGATGTCAGCTGAATAGTTTGATTATTTTCAATGGAGAGGTGAGGTGATGGTGAGGCAGAGCTGGACGTATAGACTCTGCTTTCAGATGGTGTAACAGAGGAGTAGCAACTAGATGAGAAATGTAAAGTGGCAAAGGATAGATCCTTGGGGAACACCAGAGATAATGGTGTTGAATTGGGAAGAGAAGCCATTGTAAATGGTACGCTGGCTGTGATTAGATGGATAAAAATGGGATCAGCTAGTGCAGTCCCACCTCGCCGGACAAGAGTAGAAAGGTGTTGAAAGAAGATAGTTAAAATAAGCTTTGGTCATAGAGTCACAGAGGTTTACAGCATAGAAACAGGCCCTTCAGCCCAACCTATCCATGGCGCCCTTTATTTTTTAAAACCCCTAAGCTAATTCCAATTGCCCACATTTGGCTCATATCCCTCTATACCCATTGTACCCATGTAACTATCTAAATGCTTTTTAAAAGACAAAATTGTACCCATCTCTACTACTACCTCTGGCAGCTTGTTCAAGATAGCACCATCTGTGATAAAATTCCCCCTCTTGACACTTTTGTATCTCTCCCTCTCACTTTAAACCTATGCCCTCTAATTTTAGACTCCCCTACCCTTGGGAAAAGATATTGACTATCTAGCTGATCTGTGCCCCTCATTGTTTTATAGACCTATATAAGGTCACCCCTCAGCCTCCTACGCTCCAGAGATAAATGTCCCAGTCTATCCAGCCTCTCCTTATAACTCAATCCGTAAGTCCCGGTAGCACCCTAGTAAATCGTTTCTGTATCCTTTCTAGTTTAATAATATCCTTTCTATAACAGGATGACCAAAATTGCACACAGCATTCCAAGTGTGACCTTACCAATGTCTTGTACATTCCAACTCGTCTATTCAACATTCTGACTGATGAAACGAAGCATACTAAATGCCGTCTTCATCACTCTGCGCACCTGTGACTCCAGTTTCAAGGAGCTATGAACACGTACCCCTAGATCTCTTTATTCTGTAACTCTCCTCAGTGCCCTCCCATTAACTGAGTAAGTCCTGCCCTGGTTTAATCTACCAAAATGCATCACCTTGCATTTGTCTAAATTAAACTCTATCTCACATTTGCCAGCCACTGCATTTTGTTTGAATGTGGTATCAGGCTATTGAGTTGAATGATCAGCCATGATCATAATGAATGGCAGAGCAGGCTCGGAGGGCCAAATGCCTACTCCTAATTTTTTATGGTTTCTAAATTGCTTTGTGTTCATTGTAGCTGTTAATAGCTCTCCACATAAATATTCAGATTGCCATGGGATTTACAATGAGTGCTAAGTGACAGGTGGATGCAACACATTCCAGTCTACAGATTTCAACATTCTTGAAGGTTGTCCTTTTCACATACTCAGTAATGTAAAAGCACTGTTCAAGAGGAGGATTACACAATGTTAAAATGGTACTGAGATCAGCATTTGATTGAAAGGTAGGACAGTGCAAATTTTTGTCTAGAAATTCAAAAGTGCATGTTAGGTAGAGTTTCCAGACTTCAATGTTTAACAGTGTTATGTTGTCTTTTGCCATTTTGAGTACTCAAGCAATAATATTAAACAATATAAAAGCCAATTGTACAGTCAACTGTGAAACAGAAGTGAATCTTAACTTCACGTCTTAAATTAAGGACTGGAGAAGCTCAAGTGAAAAGCTTGGAAAGAACTGCTGGGACATTGCATGTAACAACATTGTAAGCAGATTTAAAAATAGATTTATAATGTAGTGGCACATAGTAACCTGATTAGATTTCCCACTATATTTTGAGGGATTTAGGATATTACAGTGGACTAGCAGGCTTTGCTTTGACTCTGTTATAATCAAGTGAGATGGGGTGAACTGGCACCACCCTAGTCAACCTCCTTGGTTGGTCATAATAAAGGTTTAATTTTCTTTTTCATGAGGATGTGCCTTTTCCAAATCAGACTACTTAAGTTCTGAGTGATAAGGAGCCAATTAAACAAGGTTTTCCTGAGTCAAAGAGCAAATTTATTAACCACTAAACCCGAGAAAAATAATAAAATCATGATGTCCAGCAATTGACACACACACACACACAACACATGCAACACTCGCAACACGCATGCACACACACACACATGCACACGCACATGCAAGCACACATACACACGCACACATACATGCAAAGTACACAGTGCAAACTCTGCGTGTATGCACACACACACACACACCGGTTATGAAAGATTTATAGAATGCGATGTTCTGGCCCTCTCCACTGCCGGGATCATCCTGTTCCATCAAAAGTGATTCCCCACAGCTGATTCCCTGGCAATGAGATGGGCGAGACATATAAAATAGCATATACTTCAGCTGAACTGGAAAATTCCGTTGACAGCCAATGGAGAGCTGCCTGTGCCGCAGGAATACACACTGCAGCGAGCCTGGAAAATCCCAGCGGTAGCATTTCTCTTTGAACCGCTGAAGAATTTCTGCCTGTCTTGTAGTGGCTCAAGAGGTTAGTTTTGATCTTCCTGACTTTACAAACATTGAAGGAGATCTAAACCAGCAAAGCAGTTCAATAATAAAAGAAATTGTGAATCTACATCAGAGTAGGCTGTGCTTAATCTAAGGATACTTAGTGCTGACTCCTGGAGGACAAGTATGGAAAAGAGTTCTATTTCATAATGCTATTTTTGCTTGGAATTTATATATTCACCAACATTTTGCTTAAAAAAAAGCTGAAAGATTCCTTTGAAGGGTCATACAAAATAAACCTCTACTATTTTTTGTTTTGAAGGAAATTTATTATGCATTGCAGAAAGCTTGGGCCAGGAAGTAAAGCTGTGTTTCCAAGGTTTAGAACAGTAAGATTAGATCTTAATTGAGGTGCCCCTTCATGCATTTGATCCAGGCTCGTGAGATAAAATAACACACAGATTTCTGGTGTTCCTATACAATAGTTGCAAAATCTCAGCATTCATTTTGCTCAGAATGTGTTTGTTTACAGCGCAGTCTTGAATGTTTATTTCCTGTGCAGTGGAAGCTGTTGTAGACTAGAATTGTTAATTGGAACAGGAGATCTTGATCTGAAGCGGCTGAGACAGAGATTGGTCATGGATGGGACAGAGGTTATTTATACCTTGATCTGATAAGTATGATGACCCTGACTGATTTTCTGCTGGCAAACTATCAAACCTTAGCTAATCTATTCATCCTAATAGTAAATGGATCAAGGAACAGAATCAAAATTGCCAGATTGCTAGTGGTATGAACCAATTGAAATTGAGACCCTCTCAAGTGAAGGGGTGGTGGTGGCGGGGAGCTGAATTTGCTTCAGTGGTTTGGAATTCATTTGAAAATGCAAATTCAGATTTAAATAGGTACTCAATATGCCTGTGCACTGCCACTATCTTGATTGATGATGAGTGTTATGTTTTATGCCTTGGAGATATGCAAAGATGATAACATTCCAGGTTATAGGTTTATAACAGGAGTTTTATTTAATGTTTTAAAATATCTGCTCTCATGCTTACTTCTACTTGCTTCAGAATATTTTCTTTCTCAAAGTTGTCATACAGTTCTTGTGAAAACGTTGTAAGTCACTATCACTGTGCCAAATGGGATAGGTTTCAAACATAAGAACATAAGAAATAGGAGCAGGAGTAGGCCATCTAGCCCTTCGAACCTGCCCCGCCATTCAATAAGATCATGGCTGATCTGAAGTGGATCAGTTCCACTTTCCCGCTTTCTCCCCATAACCCTTAATTCCCTTGTCTGTCAAAAACCTATCTACCCGTGACTTAAATATATTCAGCAAGGTAGCCTCCACCACTTCAATGGGCAGAGATTCACCACCCTTTGAGTGAAGAAGTTCCTCCTCAACTCCATTCTAAACTGCCTCCCCTTATTTTGAGGCTGTGCCCTCTAGTTCTATTTTCCTTTCTAAGCGGGAAGAATCTCTCAACCTCTGCCCTATCTAGCCCCTTCATTATCTTGTAAGTCTCTATAAGATCCCCCCTCAGCCTTCTAAACTCTAATGAGTACAGGCCCAGTCTATTCAATCTCTCTTCATAAGCTAACCCCCTCATCTCGGTATCAGCCTGGTGAACCAAACTGATCTTATCAATTCAAGGCTGGACATTCGTGTGGTCCCGTGAACCATCCTCTGCAGCAAACTTATATTCAATCACTATCTGTAACCTCATGGCCTGGCATATCGCCCACTCTACCATCAAGCTGGTTTAATGAAGAATGCAGTGGAGTATGCTAGGAGCAGCATCTAAAAATGAGTTATCAACCTTGTGAAGTCACAACACAGGATTACTCGCATACTAAACAACACAAACAACAAATAATGGACAGAGCTAAGTGATTCTACAACTAATGGATCAGATCTAAGCCCTGGAGTTGTGCCACATCATATCGTGATTGTTGGTGGACAATTAAACAACTCATTGGAGAGGGAGGATCCACAAATATCTCCACCTCAATGATAGAGGAGCCTAGCACAGTGCAAAAGATAAGAATGAAGCATTTGCAACAATCATCAGGCAGAAGCATCGAGAGAATGATCTGTCTCGAGCTCCGCCAGAGGTCACAGATGCCAGTCTTGAATCAATTCAATTCACTCCATTTGATATCAAGCAACAGCTGAAGGCATTGGATACTTTGAAACCCCAGGGACCTGACAACATCCTGGCAATAGTTCTGAAGGCATGTATCTCTAGAATGAGTTGCGCCCCTAATCAATCTGTTCCAATACTGCTATAGGGCAATGTGGAAAATGTACAAGAAGTAGGACGTATTCAACCCAGCCAATTACTAACTATTCATTCTACTGTCGATCATCAACAAAGTGATAGAAGGGATCATTGACAGCACTTGCTCTGCAGTAACCTTCTCATTGGCGCTCAGTTTGAGATCTGCTAGGTTCACTCAGTTTATGACCTGATTACTGACTTGGTTCAGACAAGGAAAAGGAGCTGATGTGAGTTGAGAGTGACATCAAAGATGCATTTGACTGAGTGCAGCATCAAGGATCCCTAGCAAAACTAAAGGCAATGGGAATCAGAAGGAAAATTCTCCATTGGGTGTGGGCAAACCTGCACAAAGGAAGATGGTTGTGGTTGTTGGAGGTCAGTCATCTCAGTCCCAGGTAATCATTGAAGGAGCTTCTTAGGCTAGTGTATCAGGCCCAACAATGCTCAGCTGCTTCATCGATGGTCTTCCTTCCACCTTGAGGACAGAAGTGAGGATGTTATTACACAATGTTCAGCACCATTCGTGACTCCTCAGATACAGAAGCAGTCCATGTCCAAATGTAGCAAGACCCTGACAACATCCAGACGAGGCCTGAATAGTGGCAAATAATATACACATCACACATCCCAAGCAATGACCCTTTCCAACAAGAGAGAATCCAGGCATCAGCCCTTGTCATTCAATGGTATTACTATTGCTAAATCCCCCACTGGTAACATCTTGAGTGTTACTACTGACCCACAAATTGAACTGAACCAGCCATATAAATACTATGGTTACAAGAGCAGGTCAGATATCAGGAATTCTGTGCTGAGTAACTCATCTCCTGACTCCCCAAATTCCATTACCCATCTCCAAAGCATAGGTCAGGAGTATGATGGAATACTTTCCACTTTCTTTGATGAATGCAGCTCCAAAAACACTCAAGAAGCATGGCACCATCTAGGATAAAGCAGCCTGCTTGATTGGCACCCAATTCACCACCTCAAACCTCCACTCCCTGCAACACTGACACACTGTATACCATCTACAAGATGTAATCCAGCAACTCACCAAGGCTCCTTCAACAGCACTGTTTAACCCATGACCACTGCTGCCGAGAAGGACAACAGCAGCACATGCTGAACACAACCACCTGCAAGTTCCCCTCCAACCTATACACTACCCTGACTTGGAACTATAATGCTATTTCTTCATTGTTGCTGGGTCAAAACCCTGGAACTCCCTTGCTGACAGCAGGATGGGTATACAGACCTCACATGCAGTGGTTCAACTAAGCAGCTCATCATCTCCTTCTAAAGGGCAATTAAGAATGGGCAATAAATGTTGGTCCAGCTAACAATGCCCACGTCCTGTTAATGAATAAATTTTAAAAATTGTAGCCCTGAATCTTGAATGAGTGAAGTACATGGATGCCCAGTGGATGATGAACATGCTAATTAGGGAAAATTAGCTAATGTTCAGGGGACCTAGGTTCGAATTCCATCATGGCAGGTGATAGAATTCAATTTAAAAAAATCAGGAATTAATAATCTACTGATGACCATGCCACCATTGTTGATTGTTGGAAAAAGCCATCTGGTTCCCTCATGTCCTTTAGAGAAGAAAATCTGCCTTCCTTACCTGTGACTCCAGAAACATAGTAATGTGGTTGATTCTCAACTACCCTCAGGATGGGCAATACATGCTGGCCAGTCAACGATGCTCATGTCCCACAAATGAATTTTAAAAAATCAATGATGGGAAAAATTCCCTGTAGGGTTCTACCTAATAATCCATCCAGATTGGTTACCTTGTCAGTGGGTGATAGAGGGAATCTGGTAGCTGGCGCTTCTTCTGCCAATGGGAGAGGAGAGTCCTAGTTACGATTAGGTGGAGGGTTGGTGGTGGAAATTTCCTGCAATGATCAGGAGGCTGACATGTCTTACAATGATGACTTTTTTTTAAATAATATTACACTTTGGAAATGTGTCCTTAATTTAGAGTAAAATTAAGCAAGTCAGGTGTCCTGTGCTGGAGTCTGTTAAGGTTTAAAGGGAGGCCTGGGTTGTGTTCTTTGAAAAAAAGTATAAAGTAGCCACACTTGGTCACAATGGTTGCTGCATATTACTGTAGTTGCCAAAGTCCCAAGAAGGTGTGAAAATGTTAGGTTGTAAACAGTTATCCTTTGAACTGTATATTTGATTCAGGAAAGGATAGAGCTGGAATCTAAAGAACAGCTGATATGCATTTCTTCCTGGATACAAAGCTCATGTGATTCATGTTGGTATGGAAAAAGTACACAAAGGAAGCCAATTGCCAGATTGGATTACAGTTTTCCTAAAATATCATGGAATCTCACAGATAGCGTCAGTCTGCCAGGCGTTGAGAGTAAGGGAATAGCTGGAAACCAAAAATCTCTATGGTTCACCACAAGAGAATGTGGGTGGAAGCTTGTGCTCAGATTGAAAAGATCAAATTTGTGAAGATTTCAAAATAGACTGAAAGATATTGCAAAAGGGGGAATAGCCAGGAAAGTCCCTGACATAAAAGACAGCTCTGGACTTAAAAATTAGACTGGAAAGAAAAGGAATTTGTGTAAACTCTCGGCAGCTAAGAATCATGTAAGAATGGGTCAGGGAAAACTGCATGACTACTGAAGGGAGAATGTAAAGTAGAACCATGAAGTGAATTTTTCAGTTGTGTAAAAAGTAAGAGAAAAGTTCTACCCTGTAACTTAACATTTAAGTTGCCTACAAAAATAGTGCTTAGTTAATGGTGCTTTTAGTATGATTATTACATTAGATCTTTAAATGTGAAATCTTGTTATGTCATCCTTTCAACTGTAAATTGAATTGAAGGTTTGAATTCCCTTTTAAGAGTTTCTGCAAATTATAGCACACGCAAGCCATCTCTCTTCTTCCCACTACCTCCCCCCCGCCACCCCCCACCCCCCTCCAACCCTGATTCTGCATATTTAAAGCAGAAAATTGCTTAATTTTCATGGGTATTCTGGCTGCCTACTGAAAAGACCAAGCTAATATTGGGATGTGCCGTAAAATCAGTGGCTTCAAAAGGGGGTCGATGTCTTGCCAGTTTCTTCCCGGTAAGGAGAGTTAGGCCTAGATTTTCACAGAGTCATCGACGTTGCACCCAATTATCCCAAATGGCACTGGGAACTCAGATTTGTTAGTCCCATGGGCATTTCTGACAGACCCTATTTTTGCCAGAAAGGGAAAGGGGGCATTTCCACTTACAAACGGAGGAAAGCTGGACTCATTAGGGCCAGTTGAACTCATTGCTGAATTCAACTAGATCATATTTCACCCTGCAGTGTGTGAGTTACAAACTTTCAGAGTGGATGTCAATGTTCATAGTACGTAGATAAGATCTGTGGGGCTGTCAAGCAACTTAAATCCTCTGCCCTCTGAATAAAAAAAAAAGCCTGTCTGTGCCTGTATTTTGAAAAGAAAGCTCAGTGCTTACAGTTTCAAAAGATGTTTGTTGATATATCCGTAAGTGCTATCATTATAAATTAATTAATGTTTGATTCTTTCCACAATCTATCATTCTCATAGTAGATGGTTGTAAGTTCATAGATTGATTGATAGCTCACAGAAGTTATGAAAGGATAAACTGCTTCTGATGTGAGATTATGAATACAAATGTACGTTTAATAATGGATTAAGTACTTGAGGGATTCAATTGGATTTTATGTCTTAGCCTTTGTTTTAAATGAAACTGAAAATTTAATTTTGTTTAATCTCAGCACGGCTCCTGAGGTCTGCCCAGAGTGGGTTATGACAGGGAGGGTGTAAGGTTAAAAAGTAGGGGATGGTGTCATAAATTGATACCAAATTGGCAATGAGCTATAGAACAAAGAACAAAGAAGAACAACCCAGCACGGGAAACAGGCCCTTCGGCCCAACGAGCCCGCGCCGCCGCATCGCCCTACACCTATTCTACCCTGCATGTCTACGAATGGGACCCTACTCAGTCAGATTCAGGGAAGAAATAGTGTCAATTTGGTGGAAACCAATTAGCCTAAGAGCAATTAGCCTATAGCGGTGTGCACAGGGGAATGTGTTGACCAGCAGTATGAGGAGCCTTTGGGGTTATGTGGAGGTGAAGGATTTGTATGAGTTAGAATCATAGAATCCCTACAGTGCAGAAGGAAGCCATTCAGCCTATTGAGTTTGCAACAACTCTCTGAAAACTATTTTACCCAGGCCCTATCCCCATAACCCCACATATTTATCTCATTAATCCCCCTAATCTACACATTTTTGGATACTAAATATCAATTTACCATGGCCAATCCACCTAACCCACACATCTTTGGACTGTAGGTGGAAACCATAGCACCCAGAGAAAACCCACGCAGACATGGGGATAATGTGCAAACTCCACACAGTCATCGGAGGCTGCAATTAAACCTGGGTCCATGGCACTATGAGGCAGCACTGTGCCACCCCATGGAATGGATGCAGAATGGGGGAGTGTAGGCACATGCAAGATGAGGGCTTGAGTGCCTTATATTTAACAACAGAGGTGGGTCAAAGTCCCAGAGAACCGAGGTGGACCTTTTTACCCATTGTCTTGACTTTTGCAATCCATGTGGCTACCTCCAATCTACTTCCCAGGATGGCAAGTCTGACTCCAGCATGTGCCCATCTGCCTCCTCACACTCCCTCTACATCCAGATCCCCACTCCCTTCTTCTCCTCTCCAGAACATAGATCTGGCAATTCGAGTTGTTTTTCCCCAAGGCGGGTACGGCGAGCCCACCTCAGGAATGAAAATTTATCTGTGGAGAACAAAGCTACTGACACTCATCCAGTCCTTACCTAGATCCACACACATTTTCCAGCAGCTGTAAAAATTCAAAACAGGGACCCTATCTGAATGTTTGTTCCTTTCAAGGGCACTGAGGCCAAATTTAGCATGATCAACTCTGTTCAGTTAGAACACCAAACGGCGAGAGTCTGTGCCTGTAGTCTCAGTCCGAAGATAAAAAATTACTTCTATTAATAAAGGATACAGTAAATGTTGGGAGAATGTTTTCACTCATGGGAGAGTGTAGGACCAGAGGACATGGTCGCAGAATAATATGCTGTTCATTTAAGATGGATTTGAGGGAGAATTTTTTCTCTCAGCCAGTGGTGAATCTTTGGAATTACTTACCCCAGGAAGCTGTGGAGGCCAAGTCCTGGGGCATTTTCAAGGCAGAGATTGATAGGTTTTTAATCAGTAGGGGAATTAAGGGAATAAAGCAGGACAGTGGACTTAGTGACTGTTAGATCAGCGATGATCTTATTAAATTGTGGAGCAGGCGCAAAAGGCTTGAATGGCCTACTCCTGTTCTTATATCTTATTGTCTTAGGACAATAGGGAGTCCTCCCCTGTCCTGTGCACCACAGTACTGTGCTGAAATGTCAGCCTAGATTATATGTTAATGCTTCTGGAGTGGAGTTTGAATCCACAATCTTCTGACTCAGAACTCAATATGCTTTTGTGAAGTCAAGGCTGTAACTTTATAGCTCAGTTCCATTCTAGGCAACACTAGCCAATTAAGCTGCAAGGGGAACTGAAATGAGGTGACTTGCAGTGCTGAAGCAGCAGAACCTATTTCAGTGCCTAAATCAGCAAAGACGCTCCTAATAAGGTATCCTTGCTTGGGAATAAACCTCTGACATCTGTGTGATGAGATAAAGAACCCAATGAAAGGTGCAACACAAGGGAAATGAGGCTCGCAAACATAAAATATGAGAACAGAACAGTTAACATAAAAGACAACCCAAAAATCATCATCTTGCATGTATATAGGAAACCAGCAGTAAGATGTGGAATGGGTCCTATTAGGGATATAGAGAGTGATATATGCTTAGCGGCACAGGGCAAGGTTCAAGTTCTTAACTGGTATTTTGCATTGGTATTTACAAAGGAAAAGGAAGTTGATAAAATATCAGGTTTTGGGTGGGGGAAGTAGAAAATCCCCTGCTATATTTTCTGCATGCAGAAACCCAGTTTACATATGCTAACAATGAAATTATAGCAGCAGAGGGGGGAGCCTCCATGGAAGTTCCTACTGATTGCGATAGGTATAGTAAAACATCTTACCTCTGTCTCACTCTTAAACTGGCCTGGGAGTATGTGGTTGACATTAGGTGGCAAAAGTTGACAAAAATAATTCCACTCTCCAGCTCTGCTGCTCAACACATGAAGCCAACCCATAATTTAAGGGAATTAAGAATTTAATTCTGTACCTGTAAGCTAAAAATCTTATTAAAGCTTTGTTTCTCCTAACTAAAGCAGTCAAATTTTAACTGATATTAGTTTACTTTGATTATATCAATGACATAATCATAGCACTGACCATCTTTATTCTCTATTAAGCAAACATTGCAGTGCATGAAGATTCATTTTTAATTATGGTAAAACCTTAATTCTTTGAAGTTAAGTATGTTTGAACAAATATTGATTGCAGGCTGCCAGCTGGATAAGGCAGGGAGCATATTCAAATGAAGAGGAAGCTGGGAGCTCAGGAGCACTGTTTTACAAGCAGGGCATCTACCCTTGTTCAGTAACTATAAAGCACTATTATTCATCCTCAAACGGCATTAAGTAAATTACAGTGCCTCTTGAACAAACACTTGAAATGGAAAAGAGAAGAAAGGGGCCACAAGGAGCTTACTGTCTCATTCTCCTCAAATAACCTAGGGGATACTAACCCTTATCTAATACCTGCACCCCGTTTAATCTCAATTAAAGCCTAACATGTCCGCAGGGTACAATTTGTATAACAAATAGTTCCATTCAGGAAAACAAAATGATTGCAAATTTGTGCGCAGGTTTTCAACAAATGCTTCTAACATATTAAAGTTCAAATGTTAATACTCTAATCTGGGAGTTGGCATAATACTTAAATGGACTCAATTCCATTTTCATTTTCCAAAAAATAAATCTCTCCCAATCCTTTCCACACACAAATAGGATGGAATTTTATGGCCCTTCCTTTCAGCAGAATTTTCCACTCCAGTGAAAATCAATGGACTTTTGAATGGCTTGCCGTAATCTCCAGCCACACCGCAGCAGGACCATAAAATTTTCCCATTATCTGTAGCCATTTTTGTAGTGTAATTTGATGTTGGGCCTGAGGAGAATGAGGCCTAACCAACCTCCCTAATATTGATCAGAACTTTACAATTTGAACTCAACGCTGGTCCTTTCCATGCCTATTGGATTCATGGAGGAGGTGGCTATATAGAAGGAGCTAAACACTCTGAGAAGAGTGATGTTCCACTGCTCACTCACACTAATCTAATTGGATGATGCATACTGGGAAGTGCCATCAATTGTGTAAAACACACACACTGGGAGCATAGTAATTATGTCATGATACAAAATGAGCGGAGAGTCGAACAAGAGCAGATATGATTCTTTTTATCTAATTTGATATCAAGGACTTCAGTTTTTGGTTCTCTTTGTTAGGACTATCATGATAGTTATGTCTAGCTTCTCTAATATTGTACTCTACAAGTTGTTCTCTATGTGCTCCTAAAACATAATCAGCACCAAACCAGCTTTGTTGACTCCTTTTTAACATCCGTGTTTGATTGACTTATGGAAAGTTCTCTTGTGAAAAATAATACATGTGGTTACCCTTTCCAGAAGGCTTTCTAATTTCTAACCATCCAGTAATGAATTTCATTCATAGGCAACACATGTTAGAAAATTATCTGCAGTATTTCACAGGAACAAAATACTGGAGGCGAGCTCAGTGTGTATGTAGTGCCAAAAGGCATGCAGATTTGGGCTCTATCCTCGCAATGCTGCCACTGCTTCACCAGACAAAAATGAGAACCTCTCCTCTGTCTTTTCAACACCACTCATAGTCCCAATACTGTTTATTGAAGAGATAAGAACATAAGAACATAAGAAATAGGAGCAGGAGTAGGCCAATTGGCCCTTCGAGCCTGCCCCGCCATTCAATAAGATCATGGCTGATCTGTCGTGGCTCAGTTCCACATTCCCGCCCTCTCCCCATAACCCTTAATCCCCTCGCTTATCAAAAACCCATCAACCCGCGTCTTAAAAATATTTAGTGAGGCAGCCTTCACCACCTCAACGGGCAGAGAATTCCAGAGATTCACCACCCTTTGAGTGAAGAAGTTCCTCCTCAACTCCGTTCTAAACCGCACCCCCCCCCTTTATCTTGAGGCTGTGCCCCCTAGTCCTACTGTCCTTTCTGAGCGGGAAGAGCCTCTCCACCTCTATCCTATCCATCCCATTCATCATCTTATACGTCTCAATGAGATCTCCCCTCATTCTTCTAAACTCTAACGAGTACAAGCCTAGTTTATTCAGCCTCTCCTCATAGCTCAACCCCCTCAACTCCAGCATCAGCCTAGTAAACCTCCTCTGCACTCCCTCCAAGGCCAAAATATCCTTGCGTAAGTACGGCGCCCTGCAGATCATGGCTGCAGGTGGGAATTCTTAGAAGAATACGAGTTCCTACGTTCAGTATTGAACAATGGGGATGCCTTTCTTTAGGACTAGACGTAGTGTTGAAAGTGTCCTAGTCAGGCCTGGTGCATCAGAGGAAAGATCCATTCAAAAGAAGTACCTGGGACAGTGGAGGGAAGGAACTGAAGAGGGAAAAATGTATCACTGAAGGGAAAATGAATGGCAATGATGGAACAAAGGAAGAGAGAAGGGATGAGATGTTGGGAGTAATAGCAGTGGGAAAAAATAATTGTTAGCATGAACTTAGATGGGGGAGGGAAAGGGTGTATGTCTGAATGGGGAAGGAGAGTATCAGATTGAGGGGAGAGGAAGAAGGGTAATTAGTTGAGGAGGGTAGAGTGTCTCTGCGAATCGGGCCGATGTGCGCAAGTGACTTTGGGAAGGTGAATGTCGGACGTTGATGCTGGGGTAATTTTTAAGGACATGCTGGTTTGATTGGTTGGTTGGAAATCCAAGAATTGCACATTTTTAATCAGTAGGAGGAGAAACAACTAATTGTGTAGTGGAAGGATCTTTAAAATCTATAGATAATGTTTCATGTCAGAATTCAAATTTTTCCAGCAGATCATTCTTCCACATCATCTCTATTGTTTGCCTTCAATATTTGCATTTTTTCCTTCAGATTTTTAAGCGCTAAGATCTTTCTTTCAATCCATGTGAAGGTTGTTTGGTAGATCTGCAACTAAAGTTACAACTCTATCTATCTAAGTGTTTTAGCCTAGTTTATAATCAAGGTTGTTTTTGAATTATCAGTTTCTTGAGGCCTGTATCAGATGCTGTTAAAGTCATTGCTCAGCATTTACTTACTTCCTGAGTTGGAATATATATAAAGCTAATTATAAGCTTGCACGATAGATCAAGATGTGAAAAACAGTACATTGTTGTTTATTTATCTATTGTAGATTAAAAATAGTAGGTAGGTCAGAGCATTCCATTTTAAAATCTGCTGAAAAGCAGACATTTGAAGGTCCCAAGGAAAATCCCATTATAAAAGTGCCCTCAAGTACATGTCACATCTGCTGCGCTTTGTTCAGATTTTTCATCGTGAAGGTTTGTTTGAGGCACCATAATTCTTTACACCATGGGAGAAAATTTACCAGAGGTTCTACTGCACAGCTGCCGTAACTCCCAGCAAAATATTGCAAACAAAAATTCCCTTTCCATGATGCCTCAGGCTGGAATTTTCTCTTCTGGTGTTCCCCTCACCCCTCCAAATCTGCACTCACTCTGGACCTTTTTTCCAGATCGAGGTCATTTAGGATGTGCTCACAACAATATTGCCACTACCAAGTGTGAGCCCACTCATGTGAAGAGAGGAACCCCAGTGGCGCTGTAGCATACAATGAGACCAAGGCAAATGGAAAGGAGCACCATTGAATTCAACCACAAAGATTGCTTTGAGGACCTGAATCTTGCTGTGTATTGTCCCTAAACTAGGGGGGAGGAATCTTCTACTATGCCTTCTCCCTCCAGTTATTACCACTGTAACCAGAATCATTCACTACCTTCTTACATAGCAACATTAGGAAGTGACAAAATAATGTGAACATTGGATAAATTGACCAGAGAATAAGACCATGTTTTTGGCTCATTTGCATCTACTGAGCATGGAAGGAGCAGCCAATACTTCTCATAGCAAAGCTGCGTCAAAGGTGAAAAGTCCAGCTCAGGATTGTGAGATCATTGTTGGCTTCACTGCCATAATCTTCCCTTATTCTCTTCCACTTATCCTCCTGATTTCTTGGAGAGGAGCACTTACCTTTTCCAACCTACACTGAGGTAGTATTTCCTCCACTCTTGGCTCCCCCCTGCCCCCACTTCTCCTTTTATTATGCCATTCCTCCAATCTCCTCTTTTGTTATTAATTGCCCTCTCGTGTCTCCCTTTCAACTTTTCAACTATTCCTTCCCCCACAAAGTGGAAATCATGCATTTTGGGATACTTTTTTTAGAGGTGGATTTATGGAGATGGGAAATTTCTTGACTTGGGTTATCTCCCTCAGTAGCCAAAATCCATGTATGAAATGTGTGTGTTGCAACAAATACAATTGGAACAAACCAGAAAGAACAATTTTTGTCCATGCATGATAATTTTCTTTTTGTGGAATTTTGGCCAATTTTGCACATTGTCAAGTAGATATGCTGGAATAGCTTGGCTAGGGGCACAGCTAGCTTTGGCAAATAAGTATTCAGGATTGCGGCCAGGATGTTGTCATGGTCCATAGCCTTTGTTGTATCCAATGCATTAAGCCAATACACCTGGATTGAATCAAATTGGCTGAAGACTGGCATGTGGCAGAGGGAAGCCAAGATGGATCATCCTTACACTACTTCTGGTTCAATATGGTTATAGATATTTCAGTTATGCTTTTTGCTGTCATCATGCTGCACTTGTATGTTTAGCAGATCTCACAAAGAGGTCTGAATTCCGTACAACTGAATATGAAGTGTTTACTGATAAGGTGTATATGTATATACATGTTATATGGGTTAACTCTGCGCTTGCTTCTTCATAGGTCCCTGCCCAGTTCACAACTGACCTTGATCTTAGGCTATGTGTTACTTTATATCACACTGTTAGTGCCACCGTTTCCCAGTGCCATATTAACCTTGCAAGAACAGATGGTTCAAAAACTTTGTGGTTTTTCACCATGATTGGCACCAAACTCTTATGTTAGATGCCTTGTATATCATGACTCCTCTTCACTTTGTCTTGCATTTTCTCTTACTTTTCTATTGATGTCAGGCTTAAGCAAACTATATGTTGCCCAAAGGAGTGTGCTTACATCATGACTTGTAAGGTGGGCCACTTGTTGTTCTTCGGATCTGAAGAAGACTAGATACGAAACATTAACTTTTTTTCTCTCTCTAAACATGCTGCCAGATCTGCTGAATTTTCCAGCATTTTTTGTTTCATTTCTTAAAACTTCAATAGTCTTGGCACTAGTAGTGTTGGAATTTGGCACAATATTTATTCAAAAGTTAGAGCTATTGATCAAAGTATAGTATACTTTCTTTGTTTTTCTGCTAATTGAAATTCATCTAAGACGCAGCACATACGATCTCACTTAGCTCCTTATTTATTTATTAGTGTTACAAGTAGGCTTGTATGAAGTTACTATGAAAATCCCCTGTTTGGGCACACTGAAGGAGAATTCAGCATGGCCAATGCATCTAACCAGTACATCTTTAGCAAGGAAACCAGAGCACCCGGAGGAAACCCACACAGACATGGGGACAACATGCAAACTCCACATAGACAGTGACCCAAGCTGAAAATCGAACCTTGGTCCCTGGGGCAGTGTTAACCATTGTGCCACAATGCTGCCTATCCATGGGGCAGGATTTTCTGGTTGTGCTTGCCGTGCTGGAAAATCCCGCCTGAGATCAATGGACATTTGCATGGTCCTGTCCCATCCATTACAATTCCTGTGTAGGCGGGATGGGAAAATTCTGACAATGATGTTCTGGAGCTTGCACGAGAAGTAGATATCCCTGATGGTAATCTTTCACATTGGTCCAACCCTTTGTGTATATGAATGGTAAGCAGTTTCTTACCCTTGCCAGCTAATTCTAAATAATTTTCAATTCTAAGCATGTGTGGGAGCTTTTCACAGATCTATGTATTATGCTGGCTTTCATGTGAGCAATTTCTCTTTATTAATTACAGCTCATGGATGGCACAGACAAATTGGGCCGAAAGGCCTGTTTCCAAGCTGTAAATCTCCATGACTCTAAATACAAAGAACTCATGGAGATAGTAATTCTGGTTGAAGATATACTATATTTGTTCTGGCCTGGTCCACACATGTAGGAGAATGATTGGGGCAGCCCAAATTATTCAAGTTTGCACTGTTTTCAGTATCACAATTATGCATTTTCAAAAATCATTTTCCTGCCTACTTTTCTCAGCCTAACGGGAGTGAGCCATTCATTTCAGTATTTACCTTGACCAATGACATTTTACTCTCTGGCAGCATGAGAATACATAAGTCCATAGAGTCCAGAAGTTCTTGCTCACTAACTCCTTGAAACCTCAACATGTACATCCTTCGAGTTCAAAAGTTCTTTTCCACTGTCTCCTAGCAACCTCAACATGTGAGTCCGTAGAGTTCAAAAGTTTACTTTCCCACTGTCTATTTTAACAAACCCTTATCAGGAAAATTGAATTATTCTATTCATTCTACTGTCTGGAGAGGAAGTACTTTCTAAAGCTGATAAGATAGTTTTCAGGAGCTTTATTGTTTTCAAAGAATGTGGCTGTTCTTGCTCAGCTGAACATGATGTCCCATCATGCCCTAGAGTGTCATTAGCCATGGTATGCCTTTATTTCAGAATACAATATGTTTTTCAAAAAAATACATGTTTCTAACAGTGTTTCTGTGCAAGGTCCAGGGTCTTGTATTTTTTCTGTGCAATATCCACTCTAAATTAGTTTATCTTAATCTACTAGTCTTTTTAGTCTCAGGTTATCCTAAACCCCTCTAACAGCATACATTTGACTAATCTATTTTAGTGAATACCTTCCATTGGCTCAATTGGAAAATAACTTCACTGGTAGGCAGTGGTAAGTATAATTTTCTGTCACTTTATCTCCTCTTTGTTTATATTTTCCACATTTCCAAAAATATTCGTCTGCTTTTTGAATTATCGCAGTGAATGTGGCAAGTTTACTGCTCTTCACCTTAATTGCCCTGTTCTTTCTAATCTGTTAGATTGTTACTTGCTGCTCCTATCTGTGCATAAGACAATGGTATTGTCTTGCAAAATGTTGGCTATAAGTTGTCCTTTTCCGTGATTTTAGTCCTTTGCTCAAGGACTACTTTATGCGCTCTTCTTCAATGACATATGCTGTTGTGAATCCAACTACAATTCAGCCCAATTTAACCATATCTTTTTAAACCAATTGCTTCCCATCAAGTAGACTTTGTTCTTTCCTATTGCTGTCAGTGGCAGCGCTTAACCTGAAAACGGGGGCATTCTGTCCGAAGTGTCAGGTTCTGACTGAAAACTGGTGTGTTTCTCTTCCGTTTTTCTTAAAGGTCTTCTAACATATTGTTTAAAAAAAAATCGGGTGGGTGGTTTGCACCATTGACAAGACCAATTCCACAGACACAGGGCATTGCCCCTTTCAAGGGTGTCTGAATCTCAAAATAAAGTTCAAGGCCCCCCACCACAGACATCAGGATCCCTGACGGGGAAGGGGAATGCCCCCATTCCTCGAATGCAGAGGTGCAATCTCCCCACAACACTCACTGATTGGGGCACCCTCCCCCAAACTATTCCAGAATCAGGATGACCTGCACCACCCCACCCCCTCCCCCTGCCCACTGCTGCATTGGGCAGCCCCCCCTCAAGTCTCCACTCACCACCACAACCTCCCCTACTCCATTGCAGGCACAAACCCCATCAACCATTGGGATCCCCCACACATAAGACTTGCCTTCCAAAGGGGCTGCCCAGAGTGCCTGCCCAGCATGACCACCTGGGAGATTTTATGGCCATAATGGGACTTGCCCCCTGGCAAATGGGCCCGCAGAATCGCACCCCCTATTTCTGTGATGTTGATTGAGGGAGAAATGTTGGCCAGGGCACAAGTACTGCACTAAAGTGTCAGCCTAGACTATTCAGAGGCAGCAGCCCTTAATACTGTGGCATGGCTAACATGCAAATATGTTGATACATGCTTTCTTAGACTTAACTGATTCCTGTGTCTCATGATGCATCGAGCAAATAAAGCAAATGCTAATGCCTGTTTCTGTAGCTAGTTTTTCCTGGAACAAATCACAAGCCTGAGGCTATAGCATGAGGGGCACAACTCCACATCAAGCATAGCTGAGAGCCTCTTCTCTCACTACTTGCCATAAGTGTATTGGGAGGATTTGCAGGTAAAATAATCAATCTGTTTGATCACACAGTGAATGCACCTTCTGTGAGCATCAAATTCTGGATTTTGGCTCAAAGCCAGCGCTTCTGGTTTAGTGGCACAGGCATGCCTATTGAGCCACAGGACCCCTGGTCATGCTTTCAATAACACTGTTGGTTCACTACGCAACAACTGCAAAGTTTACTTTTACCTGGATTAAAAGCAGTTGAGAGACATAGCAAAGGGAGCACAAGCTGTTCATTGAAATGCACAAAGAATTTAATCATTTGCTGCCTGCAGTTAACTGGCATAATTTCACATTTAATGAAGTGTACTGGCTTTGGGGATTGCATCCTCGTTGTAATCAAATCCAATTTGTCTAAACAAAGAAATGACAGAATGAACAGGATTTAGTTACCAGTGCCCTATAGATAATGTTTGTATGTCAAAGTGTTTGCTTTTATGGCAAAGCATCCAAGCCACCCACCATGCTAATCAAAAGACATCATCCACGTTGCAGTCAATGGAATAATGTCCAGTGCTATCACTGGGAATGAAATGTAATCAGAGACTGGGATTTACTGCCCCCATTTAATCTATGTGAATCCCATTATCAGGCCATTATGCCTGATTGTCCTCCCCCACATTAAATTGTCCATTCACGTTAGCATGAGGGCATGCTGACAGGAATCACGACAAGGTGGTGGGCAGAGGCACACAAGTGACTACTGCCCCCAGTGGAAAAGGATCATGCACTGCCCCTGCCACTGCCTGGGCATGACCAGGGGTGTGGGGGTAGGGGGCCCCCCACCCCTGATTTAATTTTTGACGTGAAATAGGGAGTACTTTGAATTAAAGATGCTTTGAGTTTCTTTTCTCTCTCAACGTCTTTCATAACAGACATTGGTATGGTATTTTTCCTCATTCGTCCTTCTGTACGCTTTCCTTTCAGAGTGCTGCACAATTCCCACATATTTGATATTCTTCCATTTCCGAAGTGTCTCTGCAAGGATCATGTAAACTTTGCTAACATTTTAGCAGTCTAGACAACAGCCCGCATTTTAATTGATCTTGTGGCCACAGTCACATTCCTGTCATTGGCCAATACAGTTCCAGTAAAGCTGAACACAAGCTGGGGGAATAGTACCTTGTCTTTCGTTTCAGCAGCTCACAGCCTTCTGGACTCAACACTGAGTTCAATAATTTTAGACCATGAACTCTATCCACTGTTTTGATTTTTTTTTTCCTTTGGCAGTATTTATTTCTTAGCTGTGCACGTTTACACAGTGCTATATCTCATATACATTATGAAATGTTTAATGTAGTCTATGCCTCTGGAATTTTTAATTCCGTTAATAAGCACATCAGATGAATTTCTCATCAAAACAATCAAGCAAATACACAGCATTCAAATAATTTAGAACACAAATCTTTTTCTGCCAATCTTCATGATGAAGCCTTTGCAAATGAAAAAATATATTTTCCCAGAAAAACCACCAAACGAAATGATACTGAACACCACATTCCATTACATCATTCACATGCAACATCAGCGAGATAACAAATGGTGCAGCTTTCCAGGCTCTGCTTCCTAAGTATATTTGCAAAAGACTTTTTCATTAAGACATTACCTTTTTCAGCAGGTGCCCTTTCAGCATGGATTGCAAGATATAAGGGAGGTTTAAAGAGCTTTCTATAGAAGAAAAATAGCCTTTGTGGTGAAACCCACATAACTACAATAGATTTAAAAACACCATGTCATTAATGATCTGAATGCAAATACTTCCATCAAAGGTCAATTTTAGATAGTATGACACAGTTGAGAGTATTTAAATTTGGAATTGTGTGTGCTTATTCAGAGTTGGTATAACATTCACCTTAATAAATTGTGAATTCACTTTCAGTGAATGGATAGGTTGTTGCTACTGTTGCCCTATCTTAGCAGTGGGAGGAATAGTTGACGATTGTATTGTGTATAATTACATTTTGTGTTTAGCATATGCTTATGAGACAAAGGAAAAATCGCGTACTGGAAGTTTCATATATTAAAACACAGAGCCCTGTTCTTTGAACACAAAGAAAATGTACACACATTGTACCTATTTCAGTTAAACAAAAATAAGTAATAATCATTTGCTGATTCATTTCCCAGGGCAATGCCTGACCAATCAGGGTCAAGCTGCCTGATTTAAATTTGAAACAGTTATTGGCAGTTAACAGTCAATCACTATCAACTGGTGCATAGTCCATGGCAATGCCTCTTGCTAACCAATTAGCATTCTCTTCTCACGCAGTATAAATTGTTGTTTTCTGCTTACACTGGTATTCTTGCGAAGTGTCCTGATAAGTGCAAACTGAAAAGTAAGCTTTCTCTTGTCATCTCCTTAAGTAAAATTCCCTAGATTCATGGAAAGTTCCATTAGGTTGGAAAATAACAAGTGTTACATATTTATTTAGCAACAGAGTGAAACAGAAAGCCAGAAACTGCAGACCAATTACCTTAACATTTGTAAGAGGGAAAATGTTAGAAGTTGTTATTAAAGATGTTGGCTGGAATTCTATGACCTTGCCCGCAGCTGGGATTTTCCAGTCCTGCTGCAGTCAATGGACATTTTGGCTGAGTGCAAAATTCTCCATTCTTGCTGGCATGGTTAACATTAGAGAATACCAGCCATAATAGCAGGGCACTTAGAAAAGTTTCAGGCAATCAAGCATAATCAATACAGTTTTGCGAAAGGGAAATAAGTTTAACCAATTAATTGGAATCCTTTGGAAGAACCACATGTGCTGTGGATCAAGGGGAACCAATGGACATATGTACTTAGATTTTCAGAAGGCATTTGATAATCTGCCACATCAAAGATTATTGTGGAAAATGAATGCTCGTAGTGCAGATGGTAACATTTTGGGTGCAATTCTCAGGGCTCATTTGCTGTGAATGCAAATCCAATTATAGCCCCCAAATTTCACAAGAGGGCCATAATGGGATTTGCAGTGATGGGATCCCAGTTTGAGATCTTCACCACCTCCTGTAGTGACATAGTCAGGTGTGAAGCCGACTTTCATTAATTTGAATGAATTTTAATATCATTACACAGCTTATCACCAATGCTTCTGGCCGAGTTAGTTGATTTCCCCCCTCCCCCACCCCCAACCAGTGTGATATCACTTTGGTGGGAATTACCACTGATTTTCAAAAATAATGTATCCTTTTATTTTGCGTTTTTCTATGTAATTTCTCACAGAAAGACAGTCAAAGTCTGCTTGGAAGCAGCTTTAAAACAAGCAGAGAGAAATAATCTACCAAGAGCTGTAGACCAGAACAAAGGGGTTTTCGGATGTGGAGTCACTAAGCAAAATTGCAGTGAGGATCATGCTTGAGCACGGGAGTCCACATTTGTGAAGTGATTCAAGAGATGATGTGGGTTGCCTAGCCAGATAGTAGTGGAAGGATCTCAAGACACCTCCTATCTTGGAGACATTTTATACCTGAGGAGAATTCCTGAAAGCTGTGGCACACCTTGGGTTAGCTACAGAAAAATTAAAAGGACCCTCAAGATCCTCTGAAGTGTGGGGAAATCTTGCATGGAAATAAAAGTAGAACGAGGAGTGCCCTATTCAAACTTTGAGTTTAAATATTATAAACAAAATATGTGGTAAGCACATGATTTGTTTAACACTTGTACAGTAAAGATTTTTTTAAAATTGGAAGTCTTGTGCCATGATTCTTTCAATTAATAACTGGGAGTTCAAATTTATTTTAAAAGTGATTGATCTCTCCTCAATTTTTATGTCATAGTGTTGTATTCAAATCTCTTGCTATTTGCATGCATGCACAGTGCAAGGTGCAATCTGTTCCTGATTATCCTTCTCTCTGTCCTGCATTCATTCACCAGGGGCTCCTACTGCTTGGGATTGACTGGAATATTCTATGGAAGTTGTTCCTTCACTAAAATAGAAAGGAAAAGCCTGAGATTGTCGTAATCCTGATACACTGACTGCCTTGTGACCATATGTGACAGATTTAGCCCGGAATGCTGTGGCTGCGCATCACCACTATAACAGAGATGCGTAAAAAAATTTAAAAAGGGAATAGTTCCAACCTGCAAAATAATAGCCAGTTTGCAATTGACACCAAGTCGTCGAGGAGAGGATGATGAAATATCTGGTTTTGGGTCCATCTTCCCTCCAAGACATGCCTGATACTCTGGGTTTTTCTGCAAATTTAGAAAACAAACCTTCCAAGGTTGTTGCCTCAGAGATTTCAAATGACCTTACTAGTGATCTAGCCAGTAAGCACGTTAACCGGTGTGGTCATAATCCATGCAGATCAGGCAGATACCACGTTTGATTCCCAGTTTGTGCTCAGTGGGTTGTCTTCAGTTTTGGTGGTTTCAGGGACATTACAATTTACCTTGGTACTCCTTTGGTAGGTGAAAGACAAATTATGATCGATCATTACTCATTGGTTGAAAAATACCGATGGATTGTAGCAAAGTCATGGAAGAAATACCTGATATGAGTCAGTCGTTATGAAGCAATGGAAAGGCAAGGTTTTCGAATGTCAATAAATGCCAGTGGCAGAGAAACAGCCAAGCATGAGTCAGCATCCCCTGCAGACCAGGGATAGCCTTGGAAAACGAAAAGATTGTGTTCTCAAATCTTGCCATGCAGCAGTAAACAGAAATTACCTGTTCCAGTGATCACTCTGTTGGTTTACAAATCCTATACAACTAAATAATGGGGAAATCAAATATGTTACGTAAATACCAAGAAGGTGATTTTTGCCAAATATTTTAGTGTTAGGAATTAGATATAGTTTTGAACAACATACATTCATATTTGTGGGTGTGAAGAACAAGATATAGCTTTAAGTTTAATTTATATTGTTTTATTTGTGTGTTGCGAAAGATGAACCCTGGATTAGGGGTGGCATTTTCCAGCTGCACTTGCTCCAAAACCCGAAAATCCCGGATCACCATGAGTCACAGACCTCTGGCCAGAAAATCACCTGTCAACCACAGCTCTCTGACTTCTATGGAAAAGCCAATTCTGAATCAAAGCAACCAAGTCACTGTAGATCCCATGCATTTTAATCTTCTGGATGAGCCTACAATCAGGAACTAAGAACAAAGAAAATTACAACACAGGAACAGGCCCTTTGGCCCTCCAAGCCTGCACTGACCATGCTGCCCTACTGAACTAAAACTCCCTACCCTTCCTGGGACCATATCCCTCTGTTCCCATCCTATTCATGTATTTGTCAAAACACCCCTTAAAAATCACTATCGTATCTGCTTCCATTACCTCTCCTGGCAGCGAGTTCCAGGCACCCACCACCCTCTGTGTTTAAAAAAAAACTTGCCTCGTACTTCCCCTTTAAACCTTGCCCCTTAACCCTCTGTCCCCTAGTAATTGACTCTTCCACCCTGGGAAAAAGCTTCTGACTATCTACTCTGTCTATGCCCCTCATAATCTTGTAGACTTCTATCAGGTCGTCCCTCAACCTCCATCATTCCAGTGAGAACAAACCAAGTTTCTCCACCTCTACCCGTAGCTTGTGCCCTCCATACCAGGCAACATCCTGGTAAATCTTTTCTGCACCCTCTTCAAAGCTTCCACATCCTTCTGGTAGTGTGGCGACCAAAATTGAACACTAAGTGCGGCTTAACTAAGGTTCTGTGAACCTGCAACATGACTTGCCAATTTTAAACTCAGTGGCCTGGCTGATGAAGGCAAGCATGCAGTATGCCTTCTTAACCACCTTTTCCACCTCTGTTGCCACTTTCAGTGACCTATAGACCTGGACACACAGATCCCTCTACCTATCAATACATTTAAGGATTCTGCCTTTTACTGTATATTTCCCATCTGTATTAGACCTTCCAAAATGCATTAACTCACATTTGCCTGAATTAAACTTCAGCTGCCATCTGTCCGCCCAATTCTCCAATCGATCTATATCCTGCTGTATTCTCTGATGGTCCTCATCGCTATCCGTAATTCCACCAACCTTTGTGTCGTCCACAAACTTACTAATCAAACCAGTTACAATTTCCTCCAAATCATTTATATATATATATTACAAACAACAAAGGTTCCAGCACTGATCCCTGAGGAACACCACTTGTCACAGCTCTCCATTCAGAAACACACCCTTCCACTGATACCCTCTATCTTCCATGACCAAGCTGGTTCTGTATCCATCTTGCCAGCTCATCTCTGACCCGGTGCGATTTCACCTTCTGTACCAGTTCCCAGACTCATCATCCACCAAGCCCTTGTCCTTTTGACCTCATCAAAAGCCTTACTAAAATCCACGTAAGCAACATCCACTACTCTATCCTCATCGTTCCTCAAAAAAAAACACTCAAGTTAACAAGATGTGACTTGCCTCGCATGAAACCATGCTGACTTTCCCTAATTAGGTCATGCTTTTCCAAATGCATGTAAATCCCATTCCTAAAAATCCTCTCCAATAGTTTCCCAACCTCTGATATGAAATTCACCAGTCTATAATTTCCTGGATTATTCCGATTTCCTTTCTTGAGCAGGAGCAGGACTATTCCTGCTCATAAGTTCTATGTGCCTATGTTTCTAAGATGGGATTTTAAAGTGCATTGAAGGTTCAGCCCAAGGTATCATCTCATTAATGGAGTTAAAAGTTGGCTTTTAAACAGAAAATTGAACAATGGTGCAATGTTCAATTTTCTGTTGGCTTATTAAAGAGCTGATTACCGCTAAAAATCACCACTAGTGTTCCTTAAAGCAGCTGCACATTTTGGAAGCTGACGCTTCAATAGAACATAGAACATAGAACGTTACAGCGCAGAACAGGCCCTTCGGCCCACGATGTTGCGCCGACCAGTTACAAAACAATGACCCACTAACCTAAACCAATCCCTTTTCGTCCATAAACCTATCCACGGATCTCTTAAATGCCCCCAAACTAGGCGCATTTACAACCGCAGCAGGCAGGGCATTCCAATCCCTCACCACCCTCTGGGTAAAGAACCTACCCCTGACATCCGTCCTATAACTACCCCCCCTTAATTTAAAGCCATGCCCCCTCGTGCTAGCTTTCTCCATCCGAGGAAAAAGGCTATCACTATCCACACTATCTAAACCTCTAATCATCTTATATGTTTCAATAAGATCCCCTCTTAGCCGCCTTCTTTCCAGCGAAAACAACCCCAAATCCCTCAGTCTCTCCTCATCGGACCTCCCCTCCATACCAGGCAACATCCTGGTAAACCTCCTCTGCACCCTCTCCAAAGCCTCCACATCCTTCCTGTAATGTGGGGACCAGAACTGCACACAGTACTCCAAGTGCGGCCGCACCAGAGTTGTGTACAGTTGCAACATGACGCTGCGACTCCTAAATTCAATCCCCCTACCAATAAACGCCAAGACACCGTATGCCTTCTTAACAACCCTATCTACTTGATTCCCAACTTTCAGGGATCTATGTACACATACACCTAGATCCCTCTGTTCATCCACACTATTCAAAGTCCTCCCGTTAGCCCTATACTCAACACATTGTGACCAAATCGATTGTCACCAAATTCTCCAATGCCACTTCCGAGAAACTGTGCGCCCTATACAGCAAGCAATTAGGAATGCAAACGGCATGTTGATCTTTATGGTGAAGAGATTAGAGTATAAGTACAAGGAGGTTTTGGTACAGGTGTACAGTTTTGGATGGAATTTTACAGCCTTTTTCGCCAACGTGATCTTCCAGTCCTCCCAAAGTCAGTGGACTTTTGACTGGCCTGTTGCATTTTCTGGCTCCATCCCTACCATGATGGGGCCATAAAATTCCACCCTTGATCTCCATATTTAGGGATGGATATGCTTGCATTGGAAGTGGTATTGCAAGGGTTCACATTTGGTTCCTGTGATCAGAGACTAAGTTACATATGCCTATATTCTTTTTAGTTTAGAAAAATTGGCCAAAATAATCCTCTGTATAACTGTGTTGCTGTGAAATTTGGTGCTTACTATTTCTGCACCCAAAATCACATGCTTATCTGTGCACCAGTCCTTTTCATTACCCCTGTATCTCAAATAACTGCTGCATGTAACTTGATTTAACTTGTTGCAAAATGATGCAGTACTTTAGAAACTGGATTGACCAGTGTAAGAAAATAGGCCAGTGTTTGGGTTTATTATTATTGTGCTGAATTACCGCTTAGGCACACCAAAATGCGTGTCCCTGATTGTGTTTCCTATATTTAGCAAGTATTTTGATTTCAACATTGGCTCTCTTTTGTGTTTGGATGAACTTGCTGAATTTCTCCTGTAACATGTCAGTGTGAATAAATAAAGAGTCAGTAGTTTTACTCTTATGCCGAGAATATGCAATAATTCACATAATCAACTTCATGAACTTTGACATTTTGCAAGATGTTGAAACCGTGTTGCCATGAATAATTGGGAGCACAGAAAGGAGTATTGTAACTCAGGGACAATTCTGTTGCAAAATAAATTTATTGTTGTCATAAATAATTCATGTATATCCTTCCCTCAGTTGAAACTCAGAGTATAGCTCCTTTGATTTGAGAACCAAATCTCTTTTTAGTGGAGATGAAAGTCTGAATTTTGTCACATAAATTCAATAAGCTGTAACAAGCAAAAACAGAAATACTCTAGTCACATTTTAATTCTAGGTGTTATTAGTTATGTGAGTACAGCTGCAATGTTAAATTTAACTTACTTTTTTTAAAAGCTTGAC
Source organism: Carcharhinus amblyrhynchos (assembly GCF_965287045.1). Lineage (NCBI taxonomy): Eukaryota > Metazoa > Chordata > Chondrichthyes > Carcharhiniformes > Carcharhinidae > Carcharhinus > Carcharhinus amblyrhynchos. The sequence continues at coordinate 76,036,182 of NC_137324.1, forward strand.
ATATGCATACACTGTTAGAAAAGCAATGTGGTTAGAACTGGAGCAATTTATATTAACTTATTTCATTCTCTCATGTACTTACTGATTCCTCTGAGGCATTTCCTTCAAGACTATGAGCATTTACCAACTAAAGAACCATATTAGAAGACAGCAAATTGACAAATTAAATTAACTATCTTTAAATTGAGTGATAATTATTTGGTGCCTGTGGAACATAATGCTGAGAAAGAGTTGTCACATACTTTCTGTTTGTATTTTAACATATGTTTGATGTGCCAGAATTAATAATATTTCTGCACTTTAGTGGACATAATATTATGTGGTAACTCATAGTGATATTTAGCAATTAGAGAATCGGCTATATTTCTTTATGCCCTAGAACTGAGACCAGTGCCACTCTGTCAGTAGCCTGGCAGTGACAACTGTAAACTAGCACGAATATCAGCAGGCAGTCACTTCTTATCATGTTCCAAGTGTCAAACTAGTTACTATGTGGAGTCAAGAAAGTGAGTGGATCTCATACTGTGGGATTTAGCTTTCTTTATGCGGCCGATTCTAGCATTGGAGAATGCAGATTTTCAGAAGTTGGCTACATCTGCCAGAACAAATCCATTGGGTATCTTCCAGCCTATAGAATATAATGCTTCAAAGAAAAAGAAAATAAGATAGGTAGTTGTCTGACAATATTTTGCTTTTTTCAGTTCCTTCGTTTATGCCTTGCCAGTCAACCTGACAGAGCAGATTGGAAATAGGCACCCTGTTCCAAATTTTCTATCCCCACTGTTCTTGAAACAGCTGGCAAAGGGTGCGAGAGCAAACAGAACTTGACTCACCTTCCAATTTTACTGTTACCATTCTTTACAAAATTCTTTCCATCTGTTTGCTGCCTCTTTTCACATATCCTATATTTTTTTTAAATGAGAAGCCAAATTCAAAGAGCCCAGGCTGATTTACAACAGCAAGGTTGAAAATAGTAAGAAAGCAAAGTAAATCAAGAAGTGGTTTTAGGGAAACACCAAGCTTAGGATTCAAAAGTCTGTAGATTTTTAAAAGAAATAAAGAGTAAGGGAACTATAAACATTTCCAAAGAATAAATAGTCACCAAACTGAGCCTTGATTTCAAAGCATTGAGAATGAATGGAGAATATATATACACATGCAGCATCCTTGGAACTGAGGAGGCAAACCAGAAGAGGGTTCTGTGGAAGGTTGTGCAGAGAAATAGGAATAAATAACATTTTCAGAGAGACGAAGGGAGATCTAGGTAAAGAATATTTGTCAGACAAGATGTATGTTCCTCAACTCTAGGTGATAAGCTATTTAGTTTCCAATTTTTTCTTCCTGTACTCTGTTAAGATGGTAACTCATGATGGTTCACAATAAACTTACTCCTAAGGAGCAAAAACTTCAGGCAGCTTGAGATCAGTGCTAGCACTTTTGTTGTTATGCGTGCTTTCTTGCAGGCCTAGGTGGCACACGATATAAATAAGCAGAGCAGAACCGGCAGCAGCAGGATGTATTTCTTATGTTCTTATGTCTGCACCACCCTAGTTGGCAGAAGACATGGCACAGAACTTACTCTCCCCAAATTCTTCTGTTCCATATTGCTGCCACTCTACAGACCCAGAGGCATTGGGACTGCTGTTCCCATACCCATTGCAGCCTTAGGGTGGACAGTTTGCTTATTTTTCTGCCTTTCATGTGAGGCACTCTGCAACAAATCCAAAGGCTTAACTCCAGGAAATACTCCAGGACCTTCCAGTTTTTGTGCACGAGAAAATAAACTCAAAAGTCATTTTCCCTTTGATTTGGGTGACTGGCTTTTTAAGGAATGAGAATGCACGGCCCATCTTGCAGCCTCATGCGGGATCTTTGAAGACTGATGAACAAGTATATATACAGAAGCAGCATGATCCAAATTCCAAATTGTGATATCACATCAGTCATCTGAGGGCTGCATGACATTAGGAGAGTGCTAATTCAGAGCCGCCTTTTTGGGCTGACAGTGCATTTCTCTCATGGGAAGTGATGGTAAGCCTCCAGAATGCCACTTGAGGCAGCACGATAAGACTGGATTTACAGCTCTGGGTGTTTGGCACCAAACGGACTCTCCATTCTTTAGTGTTCCAGCTCCTCAATCCAAAAGAATCATTCTTTTTGTCAGTGTTAGTAGCTCAAGCAGTCTTTGAGCTAATGCCAATAGAACTGCAATAGTCACCAATCAGTAGCTGGTGATAAAAGATCATCTCTTATTTAGCGTGAGAAGTATAGAGCCATTGGCTTAGGACAGGCAGGCAGCATTTTAATTGTGGATTGATTTAAATAGCACATGGATTTAAAAATATTCATTAAATGGTGACTTTAAAATACTGTTAGGGGTGTGGTCAGAATCAACATGACATTTTATTTACTTTAAGTCAACAGCGTCTCTGTCCTTCTAGGCACCCTGTGCTCCTATGTGAAGGGAACTAGTATTTGTTAAAGATTCCATGGTACTACTTGAAGAATTATCGCCGCTGACTTTTTTAAAAATATGCCATCCGATTATCTGGTGAAGAATAAAGATGTCACTTATGTATTACATATTATGACATAAAGAAGATTGACAGATGTTGATAAAATTCCCATGGTACTCTTCTGAAGAAGAATAACAGATGTTTGAAGATCACGTGTTACTATATTTTAAAAAAAGTTAGCAAGTGTATGATAAGGATCCCATGGCGCATTTGAAAAAGAATTAAAGGTGTTTATTCAAGGGTGCATTGTTCTACTTCTAAAAACAAAGCATCTGTTTTTTGAACAGATTGTGGTAATATATGAAGAAGAGTTCATCCATTGATATCTGTTCTGTCCCAAAGGCTTAATTGGCTCATTGTCTGCTGATAATTTTGGGGCGGCACGGTGGCACAGTGGTTAACACTGCTGTCTCACAGCACCAGGGACCAGGGTTCAGTTCCAGCCTCGGGTCACTGCCTGTGTGGAGTTTGCACATTCTCCCTGTATCTGCATGGGTTTCCTCCCACAGTCCAAAGATGTGCAGGTTAGTAAGACTGGCTATGATAAATTGACCCTAATGTCGGAAGGATTAGCAGGGTAAATATGTGGGGTTACAGGAATAGGACCTGGCCTTGATTGTGGTCGGTGCAGACTTAAATGGGCTGAATAGCCTCCTTCTGCACTGTACAGTTTAACAGTCAACCTCCAGAGGTCACAGTGTGGTGACTGTCTCCTCGGTGTCAATGTCCACTATCTTCATATCTCACTAGCAGGTGTCCTTGTAGGGGAGATGTGGGCATCTAGGGGGTCGTGACCAATGGCCGACCCAGTTCACCATATAGAAAAATTTTGGGCACCATATCTATCATCCACTAAGTATGGCAGAGCCAGCACAAACAAACACTTCTGGGATGTTATTTGTACTGCCTACAGTGAAGACAAACACAAAATATCAGTTCAATTCATCTACCTTTTCCTTATTTTCCATCATTAATTCCCCAGACTCTTTCTCGAAATGATCCACACTCACTTTAGTTGATTTTTTTTTTGTTTGAATATCTGTAGCAGGATTGTACTTTTATATTTCTGGTCACCCTTCTCTCATGCTCTGATTTCTCATTCCTTATAACTTTTTTATTCATTCTTTGCCGTTTTTAAAGTCTTTCAAATTTTCTGACCTCTAATAATTTTGGCAGATCTATAAGCTTTATAAACAAAAGCAAGGGCTTACAGGGCGGATGAATGAACTGACCTTGGCACTATGGTACAGGAAACCGTTTAAGATGGGGGTGGCGGGGGGGCATGGTTAATAGCTAATAGAAATATAGTGGTAGAAGAGGACAGTGTAGTCAGGGAGGTAGACACTGTTCTTCGCAGCCAAGAGCATGAGTCCAGAAAGCTGTGTTGCCACTGCCTGTCTGGTGCCAGGATTTGGGATATCTTTTGAGATGGGACAGCCATTATGCCCCTTTGTTTTTGCCAGAGTTGGATGGTTTTAGAAGTACCTTGCCTGGAAACAGGGAAATGTTCCATTGTCCCTTAGAGAGTTACCCTGCAGCCATTCCTGTCAGTGGCTGTCTGTAAATCCTTAGTTTTCTCTGGGGTTGATGTCCATGTAAAGAAATATAACTCAGGTCTTACTTAAAATCCAATGGTATAAATCAAGATACTAGAGACGGATGAAACAGGGGTATTGTAGTAATCATCTATAGACTGGCTAAAACTAACTTGAGAATGGGCCATTCATGGATAGCCCAGCCTGTCAAGCCTATCCTCAAAAGACAACCTGTTCATTCCACTTATCAATCCAGTAAATTAGATATAGTCCCAGAATAAGAAGCCATTTAGGACTCAGAATTTCTTCACTCAGAGGTTGGTGAATCTTCGGAATTCTCTACCACAGAGGGCTGTGGAGGTTCAGTTATTCAGTGTGTTCAGGGCATAACTCAATAGACTTTTGAAGTATGAATGATATCAAGAGATTTGATTTATTGTTGTCACATGTATACAAAGCATACAGACAAAGAGAAAGAAAAGAAAGAAGGCAAAATGTAGTGGTACAGTCAGAGCTAGGGTGTAGAGAAAGATAAAGTTAATGCAAATTGGGTCGATTCAAAAGTCTGATAGCAGTAAGGGAGAAGCTGTTCTTGAGTCGGTTAATACGTGATCTCAAAACTTGTATTTTTTTTCCCAATAGAAGAAGGAGGAACGTACAGGGTGCGTGGGGCCCAGATTATTCTGGCTTTTTTCCAAGAAGTGTAGACAGATTCAATGGATGGGAGGCTGGTTTGAGTGATGGACTGGGCTACATTCACAAACCTTTGTAATTCCTTGTGGTCCTGGTCAGAGCAGGATCCATACGAAGCTGTGATACAACCAGAAAGAATGCTTCTACTGAAGTCAATGACTATCGCTTTGTTTTACTGACATTGATTGAGAAATTATTGTTGTTGCACCAGTTCACCAAATTCTCAATCTCTTTCCTGTATTCCATTTCATCATTGTTTGAGATCCAACCCACTTTTGGGCCTTCCGCTACGCTTCCTGAAGTCGATAACTATCTCCTGCATTTTGTTGACATTGAGGGGGTGATTATAGTCATTGCACCCGTTCACCAAATTCTCTATCTCTTTCCTTTGCTCCATCTCATTACAATTTGAGATCCGACTACTTTGGTGGTGTCATCAGCAAACCTGAAAATCAAGTTAAAGGGGAATTTAGCCACACAATCATAGGTGTATAAGGAGTATAGTAAGGGGCTGATAACACAGCCTTGGGGGACACCGGTGTTGAGGATGATCATGGTGGAGGTGTTGTTGCCTATCCTTACTGATTGCGGTCGGTAGGTTAGAAAGTTCAGGATCCATTTGCAGAGGGAAGAGCTAAGCCCCAGAGTGCGAAGTTTGGAGCTGAGTTTCGTAGGAATATTGGCTGAGCTGTAGTCAATAAATAGGAGCCTGACATTGATGTCTTAGTTATGTAAGTATTCCAGAGTTGAGTGCAGAGCTAGGGAAAAGGCATCTGGTGTGGACCTGTTGCGGCAATTGGCAAACTGTAGTGGATCCAGGCAAGGATACTGCAGGGGGATGGCATTGAGGTGGAAGATTATCCATGATCTAGTTGAAAAGCTGAGCAGGCATATGGAATACAATGTTGGCAAGTGTGAGGTTATCCACTTTGGTAGGAATAATGGTAGGAAGGACTACTACTTACAGGGTGAAAAGCTGCAGCATGCTACGGTGCAGAGGGACCTGGGGGTCCTTGTGCATGAGTCGCAAAAACCCAGCCTACAGGTGCAGCAGGTGGCAAATGGGATGCTGGCCTTCATAGCGAGGGGGATTGAGTATTAAAGTAGGGAGGTCTTTCTGCAACTGTACAGGGCACTGGTGAGGCCGCAGCTGGAGTACTGTGTGCAGTTTTGGTCGCCGCACCTGCGCAAGGATATTTTGGCCTTGGAGGGAGTGCAGAGGAGGTTCACGAGGCTGATACCGGAATTGAGGGGGTTGAGCTATGAGGAGAGGCTGAATAAACTGGCCTTGTACTCATTAGAGTTTAGAAGGATGAGGGGAGATCTCATTGAGACGTATAAGATGATGAAAGGGATGGATTGGGTAGAGGTGGAGAGGTTCTTCCCACTCAAAGGACAGCAGGACTAGAGGGCACAGCCTCAAGATAAGGGGGAGGGGGCAGTTTAGAACGGAGTTGAGGAGGAACTTCTTCACTCAAAGGGTGGTGAATCTCTGGAATTCTCTGCCCATTGAAGTGGTTGAGGCTGCCTCGCTAAATATATTTAAGACGCGGGTAGATAGGTTTTTGGTAGGCAAGGGGATTAAGGGTTATGGGGAGAAAGCGGGAACGTGGAACTGAGCCACTTCAGATCAGCCATGCTCTTGTTGAATGGCGGGGCAGGCTCAAAGGGCTAGATGGTCTATTCCTGCTCCTATTTCTTATGTTCTTATGTTCTCAAGGAGCCTCATCCTGTTCTTATTTTCATTGTTTCTATTTTTCTTTAACAAATCTGTGCTTAACTAATTAATATTTGTTTAGTACCTGTTAACTTTATCATGATTTTAGAAGTTTTCCCTCCATCGAAGTGAAATCAATTAGCCTGTCAATGCTGGGCTTACCCTTATACTTTTTTTTGAACAAGCGTGTGACATTTATTCTCCAGTATTCTGGCACCACCTGTATCTAAGGTTTGGATGGTTATATAGCCAGTGCTTCTGCAATTTCTATGTTTACTTTCCTCAATACCTTCCAATCCATTCAAGTTCTGGTGATTTATCAACCTTAGATACAGTCAGCCTTTCTAATACCTACTCTTTATCAATTTCCAGCCAAGCCAACATCTCAATTACCTCTTTTTTCACTATGAATTTGGCAGCACCTACTTCCTTGGTAAGGACAGATGTGAGGTAGTCACATACTACCTCAGTTATGTATTCTGTCTCCATACATAAATCTCTTTTTGGTCCCTAATCAGCTCCACTCCTCCTTTTCACTAGCCTTTTGTTATTTATATGCTCTGTTCAAGACTTTAATATTCCTGTTAATGCTGGCTGCCAGCTGCTTTTCCTAATTTCTGTTCATTTCTCTTATTTATTTGTTGACTTATACTCTGAACTTCCATATTCAGCTTGGTTCTCTCAAACAATTTCAACCTGACATCTGTTGTACGTAATGTTATTTTACTTCAGTTTAATCTCGTATCGCTTTCATCATCCTGGAATCTCTGGGTTTGTTTGTCCTCCCTTTCTCCCTTGTGATAATGGATCACAACTATACACAAACCATTTCCTTTTTAATAATTATAGATGTCTGCCAATTTTTGATTCTAATTTACCTGGGACAGATCAGTTCTCACAAAGATATAATTGGCCTTCCCCCAATTAATTATTTTTACCCTGGATTGCTTTTTGTTCTCTTCCATAGCTAAACCTTAAACTTTAAGATTCTATCATCACTATGCCTGAAATATTTTCCAGCTGACACTTGGTTCATTTGACCCACTTCATTCCTCAGAACCAGATCCATTCCTCCTCAACCTGGAAACATGCTGATGCAGAAAATTCTCCTGAACACATTTTAAAAACTCTTTGTTCTCTCGGCCCTCTGCACTGTTGCTATAATGTTTATTCAACAGTTTTAGCACTTTTCTGTAATTTCTTTGCAAATGTGTGTCTTTGTATCCTACCCATGTTGGGTATATATCTTGCCATGTAATGACATCTCTACCACTTCTTAGCTGTAACTAAATAGATTCTGCCCTTGATTCTTCTTTTATGAACACTTCATATCCAACAATACTTTGTATTCAGGTCTGCCCTTTCTCGATCCAGGTCTGAATGATTGTAACCACATCATATTTTCATGTGGTCATCTGCAACTACTGCTCACTTTCCGTATTTACCACATTCTGTGCATCCACAAACTTGCAGTGAACCCAATTTTGATCTCTTTGAGACATTTATGAAAAATGTTTTAATGTATTATTTAACATTAAGTCAATGTCATTTTTTCTCTCTATCCAATCATTTCTCATACTATTTTTTGTAGCAGAATATGTCAGTAGCCATTTCACAGTGTGATATATTATGATGTTGGTGTACCTTTAAGAAAGTTTTTTTTAAATCATGATTTCTGCAGCTCACAGCTTCAGTGATATTATTATTGCCGGCTTGACTAGAAATATCCTTTTGTTGCTACTTAAGTGGCTTAAATGGGGTTGTTGGGATTAGTTTTATGATCCTGCATTGTTAGAAGGACAGTCATGGGTTTTTTTGGACAGTTTTTTTTTCATTTTTCAGTTTGGAGCTGCAGATTTGAGTTTTAGCTTTAGAATGGACAGCAAGCTAAAAAGAAATGTTTTCTCTCTCGCTGTTGTTTTGAAAATTCTGTTTGTGAGTTGAAAACAAGATCTTGTTTCCTTGAAAAGTGAAAATCTGCTATTGTTGGGGGCTGGACCAGAGCCTCTCTGGTGTTTTGGGAAGTTCTTTAGCCTTCAGACTGTTCAGAGTGAATCCAGAGAACTGCAAACTTCAACCAAAGAACTCAATTTCTATTGTCATGTGAGGATTAGACTTTGCTGTATTGAACCTGTTTTAAGGATTTTGTCGATGGCAAGAGCTTTGGTTAGAAACATAGCAGAAGGACAGCACAATGCAGGCCCTTCAGCCCACAAAGTTGTGCCGAACATGTCCCTACCTTAGAGATTACTAGGCTTACTGTAACCCTCTATCTTACTAAGTCCCATGTACTTATCTAAAATCTCTTAAAATACCCTATTGAGTCTACCTCCACCACCATTGCTGGCAGCCCATTCCAAGCACCCACCACTCTGAGTGAAAAACTTACCCCTGACTACTCCCCAGCACCTTAAATCTGTGTCCTTTTGTGGCAACCATTTCAGCCCTGGGAAAAAGCCTCTGACTATCCACTCAATCAATACCTCTCAACATCTTATATACTTCTATCAGGTCAACCCTCATCCTTCGTCTCTCCAAGGAGAAAAGGCCAAGCTCCCTCAATCGATCTTCATAAGGCATGTTCCCCAATCCAGGCAACATCCTTGTAAATCTCCTCTGCACCCTTTATGGCTTCCACATCCTTCCTGTAACGAGGCGACCAGAACTGAGCACAGTACTCCAAGTGGGGTCTGACCAGGGCCCTGTATAGCTGCAGCATTATCTTGCAACTTCTAAACTCAATTCCATGATTGATGAAGGCCAGTACACCATACACCTTCTTAACCACAGCTTCAACCTGCGCAGCAACTTTGAGCGTCCTATGAACCTGGACCCCAAAATCCTTCTGATCTTCCACACTGCCAAGAGTCCTACCATTAGTATTATATTCTGTCATCCTATTTGACTGCCACTTCGCACTTATCTGGGTTGAACTCCATCTGCCACTTGTCTGCCCAGTCTTGCATCCTATCAATGTCTCGCTGCAACTTCTGACATCCCTCCACATTATCCACAACACCTCCAATCTTTGTGTCATCAGCAAACTTACCAACCTATCCTTCCACTTCCTCGTCCAGGTCATTTATAAAAATCACAAAGAGTAAGGGTCCCAGAACAGATCCCTGGGGACTCCACGGTGACCGACCTCCATGCAGAATATAACCCATCTATAACCACTCATTGCCTTCTGCGGGCAAGCCAGTTCTGGATCCACAAAGCAATGTCCCCTTGGATCCCATGCCCCCTCACTTTCTCAGTAAGCCTTGCAAGGGGCACCTTATCAAATGTTTGGAACACACCAGATATCTTTGTTAAGGGTTGTATATTATAGTGGCTGTTTTGTTTCTTGTTCGCTAATTTTCTTACTGTACATATTATCTATATTCTTAAATAATTTTTTTCGTAAAAGCTCCCTAGTGGGTCATTTGAATCATACCTGAAATGAAGCCTATCATGCTTATCCTAGCCAAATTCAAGATGCAAAACTTATGATCCAGCTGAGCTCCATAGAACACTTTAGAGTTTCTAACCTGAACCACAACATATGCTACAGGGATCTTGTGAGTTTATGGGATTGAATCTGTTATTCTTTTGATTATGCTTTCACAGTCTCAAAGGCTGCTTCTTTTTTCTACACCTTTCAACCTGAAAATGATTTTGTTGTGGGGGTTGTCATATATTGTGCATTTGGAATATTGTAACTTGGAAATTGCCTATTTACAGAAAACTTCACACCAGTGGAAATTGAACATGAGACAACAAAATTGGGAGTGTATCTTATGAAACATTTATGGTACATACCAACAAGCCTATGAATTAGGAGCAGATTAGACCACTCAGCCTCTTGAGCATGCTCCGCCATTTAATAAGGCTATGCCTGATCTGATTTTAACCTCAACTCCATATTCCTGGCAACTCCAATAACCTTTCACCTCCTTGTTAATCTACCAGAAAAAAAACTAATTTATACAAACTCTCTAGAAATCTAAATACAGTATACCAGTTCCCTTTTAAAAGTGACTCCTTAAAAGCGCTCCAATAAATTGGGTAAACATAACTCCCCTTTCATAAAACTATGCTAACTCTGCCTGGTTGCGGTGAATTTTTCCAAGTGTCCTGCTACGAAGGCCATGAATTTTCCAGCCATGTTGCACCCGGCACGGAACACATTGGAGTGGAGCAGGGCTGGAGAATCATGGGTGAGCGGTTTAGCGCATTCTGCACCGGTGCCAACCCTCAACGATATCTTCCTACTGCTCCTGGATGTAATCTGGTTCCTGCCCAGTAAGGATGGGAACCAGATCAGCATATTTAATTGAGCATTCAAATATGTCATGTCCATTTGAGGCTGGATCTTCCTTGCTTCTGGGAGTTTCTGACCCTCAGGCTTCAGAGGCCACTGAAGCCCCCTGATGGTTGGGGACATGTCTGGGCATTGCCCACCTAGCAGTATCAGCCCAGGAGTGCCAAATGACACCCTGGCAGTGCCAACCTGTTAGGCTAACTAGCCAGTAGTTTTCTGCTTCTGTCTCCCTCCCTTATTGACACAAAGGCCTCACTATCATCCAAGAAGCAAGTGTGAGCATGAATGTGCTGAAACTGGGTAATACAACAATAATCCTGCAATACTGCAATGTCCCCAATTTGAAAGAGTTATCAAGAGAGCGACTGCAAATAAGAAGATGAGTTATTTGGATCGCTATATCTGTAACTTGAAATGTTCCCCCGTTTCCTGCTACTCCAATAGCTGGACTTCGTCACAGAATTCAAGTAAGAGCACAGAGAACTGTCCAAGTTGTCAAGTAGCTCACAAAGTGTACCAACATGTCCTCCCACTCTGTTAAACAGCATATCTCATTTATTAGGCACAATTCTCTGGTACTGATAGCAGAGCAGGGCTTCTGAGGGTTCAGGCTGAGCAGGGAGATTGTGGCAATAGTGCTTTCACAAAGACTTCACCTAACTGTGTGACAGCAGTATGATATTGTGCCAATTCTTGACCAGCAGTCTTTAATTCTACCACTCCCTGTGTCTTGCTTTCTGTGACATCTTTGTCAGTTAATCCCATCTGCCCTCTAACCTCTGCCTGACCTCCTTCTTGCTTCCAACTGCCCGTCCACCTTTCTCAACAACATAAAACCCATCACATTTCTGCCTCTCTCCAGTTCCACAGAAGAGTCATATTGGACTCTGTTTCTCACTCCCAAGACGCTGCCAGACTTGCTGAGTTTTTCCGTCATTTTCTGTTTTTCTGGCATTGCTGGTGTCTGTCAGAGTCAGAATAACATTCAACGTTTCATCATTGAGCTTCTTTTGGACTTGCACTTTTGATGTTTGCAGTGTCACTCAGTTTATGGCTGTCAATGTGTCAAGACATTCCAGTTTGCTGCCCTGATGCGGCAAAACTGACAAATGCCATAATTTTCTTCACTAATTTATAGCAACAATGTGAACTGTTGCCATTTTGCCAGTCCAGTCAATCGTCACCTGCCTCAATGTTGTTATTTAGGCTTTTGCTAACATCAGCCCTGAAAATGCATGGGCCTCCAATTGTTGCAATTGTACCAGCATTGTACTAGCTGGTGCCCTCTGCTGGAGGCCCCACAGAAATACACAAGATTGGACCCATCCATCTGTTTTTCTTGGGACTGCCATGGGTAAGCAGCCAAGGGAGAAAATTTTCCAACTTGACAGGAAATTGAACCACAGGAAACTCAAGGACAAGTCTGTGGGTGGAATTTTCCTGTCCTGCCCACCACAGTAATCATAGTAGGCAGAACAGAAAATTTTGGCTGACCTTGCAAAGGTCCATTGATTGAGGGTGGGAATTTCCAGCCTTGGGGCGAGAGCAGCTTGAAAATCACGTCCCAAATCTGACGTAGTCTCGATGCGTTTTGCAGCCACTCTGATGGAATCTCAGTCTCTCAGTCGAATAATGGTGGATGTCATCAAGGTTAGTGTAAGTAATTTCTACCTCATACTTTGGCCAGGGTTCTCCAACCTTGGGGGTGATTTTCCCATCCTGCTTTGCTAATTTTTTAGTGATCAAGCTGGCCAGCAAACTACAGGCTGTCAGATCAGGGCCAGTGCATATGCGCAGAATTCTGGGACTGCCAGACTCTGGTGTGAATGCACCCCCTCCTCCCCACCGCCAACTTGAACAGAGAGCACAGATTTAAGGCAAAATACCGCAGATGCTGGAATCTGGAACAGAAACAGAAAATGCTGGAAAATCTCAGCAGGTCTGACAGCATCTGTGGAGAGGGTATAGAGTCACAGTTTCGAATCTGGATGAGACTGAGCTCCAGTGCCAACAAAATTCCAAAGTTACTGCATGTGTCAGTCCTTGCAGTGAGCAGCACCGTACATTTGTTGTTCTCTGCCTCTCACTTTATAACGTAACCCCTCACTTATCCTTCTTTAAACTCTCTCGCCAGTTTTGCTGATACGTTACACAGTGTTAAATGTGTACAAATAAGAGCATTCTTCCCCTAATCTTAAATTATTGATGTATAGCTATTCTTTCACTCCAAATAATCAAGTAACCAAAATCTACTCTTAGATATTTGGACTATCTGGTGTGCATGATCAATAATATAGGCCAGCAAATTCCTTGATGTTTCCCTAACCCCCATTTTCTCTGCCAGAATTGAAGTTCTGCCTCTATGCAGTCAAATCTATGGTACAGTACTGTTCTTTCACATAGATACAATTTGAAAATCACTCCAGTTAATCAAGCAACAAACTTGGTGAACATCTGCAATTTACCTTTATTTTCAAAGACAAGTACTTCAAATCAGGTTCACTCCTTTACTTCAGATTTAAGGGTAAGACTCTGTATCAAGCCTGATCCATTGGTTGTAAGATGTCTCCAGCATTCTGCTTTCACTGTTTAGCGTATATGGGGGCCTGTGTTGCAGCTTCACCCTTTTCAGGTGCACTTGGTTCTGCTATTGTTATGCTTTTCCACTCTCATCATTGAACCAGGATTGGTCCCCTGGCCTGATGGTAACGGCAGAGTGAGGGATATGCTGGGCCATGAGGATACGGATTGTATTTGGTCCAATCTAAATCTACCCCACTTAGAACAGTACGGATGTCATTGATCACAATAGAGGGGTTCCTCAATGTGAAGGTGCAACTTTTTTACCACAAGAACTGTTCAGTTGTCACTCCTACAGATCCTGTCAGGGACATCTGTGACAAGTTGCTGAGGCTGAGGTGTTTCCCTCTTGTTTGTTCCCTTACCAGCTGTTGAAGGTGCAAGAGCTGGCAGCTATGCCTGATCAGGACTTGGTAAGCTCAGTCAATAATGCTGCTACTGACTTCTTCACCCAGAGCATGTTCTGTGCTCTTACTATTCTCATGGCTTCTTCTAAGTGAGGTTGAATATGGGAGCATACTTATTCACCAGCAGTGGGCAGTAGGGAGTAATCAAAGGAGGCTTAATAAGAACATAAGAAATAGGAGTAAAACATATGGCCCATTGAGTTTGCTCCATCATACAATCGTGGCCTCAGCTACATTTACCCACCTGCTCCTCTCTCTCCCTTGATTCCCTGAGAGATCAAAGATCTGTCTATCTCAGGCTTAAATATATTCACTAATGGGCCAGCCACCACTCTCTGAGCTATAGAATTCCAAAATCTAGGACCCTTTGAGTGAAAAAATATTTCTTCATCTCAACTCTAAATGATCTATCCCTTATTCTGAGGCTGTGCCCCTATCTACTGGATTCCCCAACTAGGGAAAGAATGAATCTCTCTGTGTTCCCTGTCAAGCCCTTTCAGAATCCTGCATGTTTCAGTGGATCATCTGTCAGAATAGGACAAGCCTCTCATCCCAGGTGCCAATATAGTGAGACTTTGTTATACCAGGTCCAAGATGAGTACATCTTTCCTTAGATATGAAGACCAAAACTATTGGCAGTACTACGAGTGTGGTCTCACCAAAACCTTGTACAATTGTAGCAAGACTTTCTTGTTCTTGTACTCTAATTCCCTTACAAAGAAGCTAAAATGTTATTTTCCTTTCCAATTGCTTGCCCGATCCACATGTTAACTTTCTATTTTCCTTGTGTAAATACACCCAAGTCCTTCTGAACATCAACCTGTTTCCCAGATTTGTCAGATTTTAGTCCCAATTTCTCCAGTAACTTCTATTGGTTTACATTAATTACCTTAAGCTGCTCACTTTTATTAACCACATGTTTACCTTCAAGAATTGGTATGTAATGTGTGCTTTCGATGCAAAGTCAGACAGAAAATGCTTGTTCAACATTTCTGCCATTTCCTCATGATAATTTTTCCTGTCTTGCCTTTAAGATACCAGTGTTCACTATAGCCATTTTATGAAAAGCAAAAGTGCTACGAATAATCTGCAGGTCTGGCAGCAACACAGGAGAGTGAAACACAGTTAACCTTTCAACTGAATATGAATCTTCTTCTGAACTCAGAGCAAAGAGTAAGTTAAAGAGGGAAGTAGGGATGGAACAACAGGAGATAAGACTGGGAGAAAATCCAGAAAAAAATCAGACTGAGAAAAGAGGGTAATGTTTAAAAGGCAATCAGTAGAGTTCAAGGGAACTTTTTTTTTGTGAAAAAGCAAAACAAAAAAACCAGGCAAGCTATTTTTGAGGTGTACAGATATGAATAAAAAAGTTAAGGGAAAATTACCTCTGAAGTAAAAGGATAAGAATTGCTTATGTATTAAGAAGAAAGAAAATAAATAACTGAGGAGAGAAGTCAACTGAATTACCAGAAAAGCGAAAAGAATTTACAAAATTTAATTATCAAGGAATTGTAAAAAGAAAATTTTCTATAGACACATAAATACCAAAAGGATAATTAAAATAGTAGGGATAGGGTTACTAATGTATGACCCAGATAAACTCACAGGTAATGAAAGAAAAATGGTAGAAGTAATCAAAAGGTACTCCCCTCAGTGTGACCATTACATAGACACTTCATACTGAAGGATGAGCTTAGAAATAGTATTAATGCAGGCATGATAAAAGGAGAAAAATAACTGAGAAACTAATAAATGAGAAAGATGAAAAAAGTCTAGATCCAGACAGCATGAACCCACACATTACTCAATGGAAATAGAAGGAGATAGAAGAGGTATTAGTTTATATATATGTTCCATAGAAGATGCCTTAGTGCCAGATGACTCATGGCAGCTCACTTTGTTACGAGATAAATGGAACCAGAGAACTACAGAGCAATCGGCTGAACATCCGGCATTGCAAAAATACTGGAATTTATTTTATCAAAAAGTGACAGAGTATCTTGAGACTGAAAATGTAAGCTGGAATTCTCCAATCTCGTCCACAGCTGGGATCCTCTGTTCCCGCTGCAATGAATGGGGGTGTGTCTGAACGCAAATTCTCCATTCTCACTGACAGCGGTGGCGGGGCATGAACGGCTAGAGAATTCTGACCATAATCAAAAATAATCAGCCTGGATTCTGCAAGACGCAGGGTGTATTCTTAAAGCATGAGAATTTGGCAGGGGCTTCAGATGTGGTGAAACCCGGTAGTTGCAGAGCTCACCAGTGCTGTAATGTGGGCATGAATCTCATTTACATATACTTGAATTTATTTCTATGTTATTAAACACATCCTCAAAACATGTTGAGCCCTCGCCCTATATTCACAATGCGGCAACATGTCGGCACAGTCTACAGGTTCACCTGTCATGGAAACTGCTCCCCCGCCCCACACACACACACACACACACACACACACACACACAGAGATTGTAAATGTGAGAATAGACCCTGGGGGAGACGGACATGGCAAGGCAGTGCCCTGGCAATGCCCTGGCATATGTTGGCCATGCCACACTGGCAATGCCAACATGTGCAGGAGGCATTCCCTGGTGGACCGTAGTGGGAGTCTCATGGAGCTGGGGAGGGATTTCATTTATATGTGATGGTGGCCAGGTGCGGATGGGGGAGCTGGGGATGCTGAAAATGACTGTTTTTGGAGGTGGAGTGCTTGCTGATACTGATTGTGGGGGTTTGGGGAGGAAGGGGTCTGATGTTTGGTGGGAAGGGGGTGGGTCATGGTGCTGGCATTGACTATTGGGAGAGAAGGAGGAGCCGACTCCAAGGGGGGGTGCAGAGGAGAGAGTTATTGACTCTGACTGATGGGGTGTGGGAAGGTGAATACTGACCTCAATTGTGAGGGAAGGGGTCATTCATGTTCTGATCGAGGTGTCCTTTAGTAGGGAGGTCTTGCTGCGGCTGTATAGGGCATTGGTGAGGCCGCAGCTGGAGTACTGTGTGCAGTTTTGGTCGCCGTACTTACGCAAGGATATTTTGGCCTTGGAGGGAGTGCAGAGGAGGTTTACTAGGCTGATACCGGAGTTGAGGGGGTTGAGCTATGAGGAGAGGCTGAATAAACTAGGCTTGTACTCATTAGAGTTTAGAAGAATGAGGGGAGATCTCATTGAGACGTATAAGATGATGAATGGGATGGATAGGATAGAGGTGGAAAGACTCTTCCCACTCAAAGGACAGTAGGACTAGGGGGCACAGCCTCAAGATAAAGGGGGGGCGGTTTAGAATGGAGTTGAGGAGGAACTTCTTCACTCAAAGGGTGGTGAATCTCTGGAATTCTCCGCCCGTTGAAGTGGTGGAGGCTGCCTCGCTAAATATTTTTAAGACGCGGGTTGATGGGTTTTTGATAAGCGAGGGGATTAAGGGTTATGGGGAGAGGGCGGGAATGTGGAACTGAGCCACGACAGATCAGCCATGATCTGATTGAATGGCGGGGCAGGCTCGAAGGGCTAGATGGCCTACTCCTGCTCCTATTTCTTATGATATCAGTGCAGCCGGGCTTTGCCAGCATGTTTTCCACTTCCACCGAACCACTTTGCCATCTTCCCCCTGTAACTCAAGACTCCCTTATCCATCAAGTATCTATCTGATTCAGTCTTGAATAAGTTCAGAGATCCAGCCTCTCTTGCTTTCTGGGGAAGAGTATTTTGCATATCAGTGATCCTTTGAGAGAAAGAAAACTCCTCATTTCCATCGAAAATAATAGCATTAGAATTTATTTTTAGGGTTTTAGAATACAAAGATAGTGAGGAAATGTCAACTTCGGCCATACTTATGTGTTGTTTTTATAGTTTTGGTGTCCATACTCTTAAAAAAGCCAGAGAAACACAAGAGTAAATGCAAAAAAGATTGACGTGGATGCAAACCAATACTGAGACTGCAGCTATTGGGAAATGTATTTTCTTTAGAAAAGAGAGCACTCTGATGGAGGTCTTTAATATTATGAATGGGTTAGACAGGGTACATGTGGAGAGAATGACAAAATTTTATGCTCCCACAGTTGAGTTCCAAGATGGAAGGTTCATGTAAAATTACATGGACAGGATTCCCTCTGGGATCCCACCCCGACCCAGATTAACATCTTGAGAGGGCCTCGCACTGAAGGACCATCCATGCCCCTCTTAAGACCCTTAAGTGCCAACTTAAGTGCGTTTTCCCATTCAGCCTGCATTTTCAGGTTGGAGGGCACTGGTTAGATCAGGGCACCAAACAGTGAACTTTCTTGATCTCAAGCTCAATCTAAAGGCCCCCTCTGATTTGGGTGCCCTCCCCTCAGGGCCACGGGAGCTCCAGCCATCCCTCGCCACCCAGCCTGCCCCTCTGACACCAAGATCACACCTCACCTTCCAGTCGCTCACCATCCTGAAAATTCAGGTCAGTGTTTACGCTTATGAGGGAATCCAAAACTCGGTTCATTAAGGCAAGATAGTTTTGCATGAATGTTGATGAAGAAGCAGTGAACAATTCCTTTACTCAATGTTGTTAGAATTTGGGACTTGCTAACAAAAGAAGTCTTTGAGGAAAACAGCTTTCATGATTTTAAGAGAATACGATTGCATGAGAAAAAGTGACGAGAAAAATATATTAAATGGCTGAGATGATTTGCGCCAGTGGTCCTATTCAGTGTTGTATAATTTCTGCAATTCTTTTTATTAGTCCAGGAAGGGTACTACCATTTTTTTTGAGGAGTGGTTCCTGAGGAAATATTCAAGAAATATAGTATCGTTTTACACAACAAACAGCTATAAATGATGATGAAATGTTGTGTAGAACATGAAGAGGTATAGTAATCAAGGCAATTTTTTCTCACTAAATTGTCGGCAAGGGAATTTTTACCCCATAGATTACAGAAACTTGACAATAGAAGATTAGTTTCTGGTTAATACCTTATAAGCAGACCACAATCATCTATCAGTATTGTTACATATTTGATTCATCTTCAGCTTCCTGCTTGTAATCTTTCTGCTGTCAACTCTCTTTAATAACTTGCTTATTATCACAGGAAACTCTTCGATCAGTACTTTCTCTTCTGAGCCTCATTCTTCACATATCGCTAATTAGGGTTCCTCCAGTCTCCATAGTTCTGTTGAAGTATTATTATATGTTATCAGTTTTTAAATGCCCTGTGATTTCCAAAGGCTGGTTTACAGCAATGAGTGCAGGTCCTCCATTTAAAATTTTCTAGCTAACCAAAATAAATACTGTAGCACATAATAGATCAAATATGGAATCACTAATTTGAGACATGAATTGACATGCAAATAACCTGCTGAGATTTTTGCAACAAACGTTCCTGTGCGAGTGTTAAATTACAATTCATTGCACTTGCTTGATTTCTGAACTTTTACATAAAATTATATTAAGGGCATGTTTTGATAAAGTGCTTCAAAGAGTACTGCACTGATATTTGGAAAGCTGCAGATCACAGAAGCCTTAGATGCATTCTTTATTCGACAGTCAGTAAAATTTCCTCCATATTTTGCATTCAGTTGTAAGAAATTGAGTGACACTGACTGGAATACCAAGCGAGAAAAGAACACAAAGGAAGAACAGGGGCAGAAAACACCCAGCAACCTTAGACTTTTGCAAAATGTTGATTAAAATATCCAGCTATCTAATTTTCTGTATTTAATTAGTATTATTGCATAAGTATGCATTTCCTGCTCATAACCATTACTGCTGTAATAATTTTTGGTAAGATGTATAATATTAAACTGGGGTATACCTTGCGATCTGCAATGTCAACATTTGCCTGTTACACTAGCATTACAGGCTGACACCAGGCACCACTTGTCACAGCAACCACTATAACCTGGAAATCCTATCTCCCGTGCACAGCACTTAAGGTAGGAAAAAACTTTACATAAATGTAAGAAACAAATTTCAATTCTAAAACTTAAAGGAATGTGGAAATGTTGCCCTCCCCTATTTCACTCCCATGCTTTGCCTGGCTCCACTTTCTCCACATCATGTCCACTTTCAAGTGTCAGAGCCCGTTGCTGGAGCTCCCTCCATTTCCATTTATTTTATTTCATCTTGTTCTTCATTTTATCACTCTCTTTCTTTCCTCCAACCCTCCCTACCACCCGCTTCTTCAAGTCAACTGCCACATTCCTCAGGCAGCCCTTTACCAAGTTGTAACTTTGTTTTGCAATTAACATATTCTGATTATTTAATGGACACTTTTAACACCTTTTCAGCCTTCTGCATGCTTATTTACATACCTTTTGTCCAATTCCACCATCCCTCCGTACCATCATAGTATAAGTCTCTGCTGACCCTCTTTCCTCTCAGCTCTGACAAAGGGTCATCTAGACTTGAAATGTTGGCTCTATTCTCTCTCCACAAGTGCTGTCAGACCTGCTGAGATTTTCCAGCATTTTTCTGTTTATGTTGCTGGAGCTCCCTCCTCTTTCTCAGCCTCTCACCATCTCTTGAAAAAACATTCAGATTAGCCCATTGTGGAATCACGCTTACTGCTACTGCTCACCTAGAATGTGTTGCCCTGACATTGGCTGGGATTCTCCAACCTCGCTGCGGCTGGTATTCTCCGATCCCGCTGCAGTGAATGAAGATTTGGCTGAGCGCCAAATCTCCATTCACTGTGTCCAGATCACCATCCTTTGATTGAGGATAGTGAGCTGGGCTCTTAAAAACTTGAAGCTGTCGACCATTTAAACTACATCCTCGTTGATGTTGATAGAGGCATGTTCTCACTATGCTTCCTGAAAGGCCTTGAAAGAGTTAGAGGGAATGACAGCACTTTCCAACTTGTGTAACTATTTTAAACATACAGACCAGGCCCCACATGGCACACCCCCACACTCCCAAAACCCCAAGGGACTCCCCAATATGCCCCCAGCAAAACACCCCATCACCCATGATATTCCCCACCCCTGACTCCCCCACCCATGAGGATTTCTCCATCCCGAACTGACCCCCCCCCCCCCAACCCAACTGGACCCAACGCCCATGCTCCTGACCTGATCTGACCCCCAAGCTCTCCCTGTTTTGATCCCAACACCGTCTGCAATCTGGCCTGCACCAACCCACTCCAAACCGACCCAACCCTGATGCTTCAGACCTGACCTGATTCCCACCCTCACCCTCTGGCCTGACCACCATGCCCATGTCAACCCCACCCCAACCAACCACCCAAAGCCTAACCTCCCATCTGATGTCTGATACCCCTGATATCTGACCCCAAAACCCTTCTGATGTCCAGCCTACCCCACCCTCTGATGTCTGACACCACCCTCCAAGATGCCTAACTCCACCATCGACCCCTCCCCATCCTAATGTCCAACTACCCACCCCACCCCACCCCCTCCCTCCACCAGTTGTGAGTTTGTCCCCATGTCCAAGCCCCCACCACACTGTCCATTTAATTTAGACACCTACCATCTCCCTGTCTGTTTATTTTCAATTGGACCTGTAAACTCATTTGCTTTATGGCAGCTAGCGCTATCAAATAACAAACGTGTCCTTCTTAGCTCCATTTCTTTTGTACTTGGCTCCTGCACTGGGAGACTTGCTGCGTTGCATGATTCTCATCCAGTCTGAATAGAAAGGTCGAGTGAGACAGGTGCTTAAGAACCTTAGCACATGTCGCAATGGAGTGGTAATCCAATGCTAAATGCCCCTCCGAGCAAGTTACGGGATCCAGTTTTAAGCCTCCATTATTGCCAAATGTTGGTGCTCAAGTCCCTGTGCTTCACCTCCTCCCATAATTGTCAAAAGAGATTTTACTGGTTCAATTTTCCCCTTTGAATTTTCATTATCCATGTGGGACTGTGAGCAGTGCTTCTATTAAATGAAACACTCATTTTTCTTTTAACATTTCCACTTTATATATTCTTTTTTAGGTTGATTTCATATTTATTTCTTCATACTTCAAGAATAAGCATATATTTCAAAAGGCTATCATTCTTTATTTGTTTTATTTACATAGGCTGAATTTCTGTCTGCCTTTGGTGACACGTTTCAGTTTCCAAAAGGCCACAGGAAATCCGATTTTCCTCTGCATTTATAAACCCCATGTGTATGCCTTTGTCATGGCTCAAGGATAACTCATCTGCAAAATGCAGCTTTTCCCCTGCTGATGTTGAGTTTCCCAGTATAAGAAAGAGACAAAATGAGTTTTCTCTGACCCTTGCCTTTTTCACTGGGACCCATGCATTTAGTAAACTGAATAAATGCCCCTCTTGCTGAAGAATCTCTCCAGGTCAGAAATTGGATATCATCTGACGTCAGGTTTGGTCTCATTTAATTCACTTCCTTCATCTGAGATGTCAATATCAGAATTAGATTTCATGCTTATGAAAGGTGCTTTTGGTTCTTTGAAGGACCGCACATTTTGTGAGATGATTTCTAAACCTTGTTTAGGAGCGATCATTGATCCTTTTGTGTTGGTCACAGTTAATGCTATCCAGGGTTGCTTGCTTTCCAACATGACCATCACGTTTCGCAACACACTTTGGCCAAAACTCTACCACCTCTTCCACCCCGATTCCCAGGACGGAAATCTCGATTGCCCTTGAATGGGATTTTATAATCTTGCCCGAGTGAGGCCGTAAAATCCTGCCTTTATCTCCTGGCTTTAGTGGTTTCAGTAAATTTCATGTTCTGCCCTGAATTCACGCTCGATCCTTCGGCTCTCAATCATGTTCATTTACATCTTGATCATTAGGTGTATGGGGTACAATGGGATGTACAATGCTGAAGGATTTCTCATAGTTGAGTCGAAGAAAGTGATACAATCTTGCTTACATGACTTAACTCTCAGTCGCAGCTGTGTGTATCACTTTGTCCAAGAAATACGGCCTTTCTCCTGTGGTGCCATTACTAAGGCCTCCAGTGCTGTATCCATGGTGCCTCCTCCCTGCTGTTCCGTTCCATTTCCCTTCTGTTCAGTTGCTGACATTTAGCAGCAGCCTCCTTTAATTCAGTGCAGCTTCGCTTTCAGAAAGCCAGGCTGCCATTAAGAGCTGGAGGACAGCTGGAACTCCTGCTAGCTTCACACGCTGTTCAGCATCTTGTTGAGCAAGCAGCGGCTCAGGTCTTGTCGGTCTGCACTCTGAAACCATTCAAAAGATGAGATCATAAAGTTTGTGAGCTGCCTCGATCAATGGGAATTGAGTGAACAGTGTGTGAAATGTGATCACCCGCAAACAGGCACAAACACAGTTTTAGCTTAAACTTTAGCTCAAATGTGCAATCAGATTATAGATGTCTTATGTGATTTAAGGTAATATTCTTATAGGAAGGTAAATAACTGTTACTGCAGCAGATTTATCAAAAAAAAATCAGTTGAGAAAATTCTGTGTTCAATGTATTTGTGTTTTTCTTTCTTTTTGTTGCATGTGATTCAAAATTTAACTTTGCAATGGAACTTGCCTGGGCACAATCCAAAGATGTACAAGGTTACATCGATTGGCCATGCTAAATTAACCATAGCTTTGGGAGGATTAGCAGGGTAAATATGTGGGCTTGTAAGGAGAAGTTGGGATTGTTGTCGGTGCAGGCTCGATGGGCCGAATGGCCTCCTTCTATACTGTAGGGATTCTATGATTCATTAGAGTTCATCCAAAGAACAATGAAGTGGAAGGTTAATGGGGAGATGTACTAGAAATAAACACAGCACTTGCATGCTAGCACACAAATAAATACCCCTACATTAAATGTGTCATCTCACACCAATGATTTTCATTACTTCCCTCACTCATATTTACCATGTAATATTATGTTAACCATGTTCACGACAGACTGAGCACAGATGTGTCACTTACATGTAGATGTGGAGCGACAGTAATGTGTGCTTAAATACTCTTGCACATTCATCAATAAGCTATTGTTTTCATCATCCATAATCTGCCTGGGTTTAATGTGGCACAATGAATTCACAATGATGTTGCTATTTCTGTCCTGCCACTGAAAGAAAACCATCCAAACTTAGTTGCTGACTTACTCAAATCTCTTTTACCTGGAAGTTGCTGGCTTTCCTGATTCAACTGCCACAACTATCCTGCCCCCCTCACCCCTCTGCCCGCCACCCACCCATGTTAACATAAGCGATGGAATAGTTTGCAGAATTTTAAACAAAAAAATGTTTTCAGTTCAACCCAAGTTTCCACAATCTTTTGTGAAAACTTTAAGAACGTCATGTTAGAAGCAGACTCCACCCACAAAACAGGCCATGCTCCCAGGTTGAAGTATCTCCTCAGGGAGTTTTCACTAATCGTGCTTTTTTGCAGATCTTCAAGACATCTTTTATGATTAAGCTGGTCTTTTGAGTGTAAGGACAAAAGTGATAAGTTTTGAGAGTCTTTGAATGTTGTTATTAAAGCTATGTCTACTGTCAACATGCGCAGTTATAAATGCAGCTGCCATATTTATAAGGGGCATGTGTGCAGCAGCTCACATGCATGGCTGCCATCTTTATAGGGGGCCCTTCACTCTCCTCCCTTTCCCCCACCACAGAATGGCATGGTGGCACAGTGGTTAGCACTGCTGCCTCACAGCGCCAGGGACTAGAACTTTGGTGAGGCCACAAGTGGAGCATCGTGTGCAGTTCTGATTGCCACATAATAGAAAGGATGTGATCGCACTGGAAGGGGTGCAGATGAGATTTATCAGGATGTTGTCTGGGATGGAACATTTAAGTTATAAAGAGAGGTTTGATAAGCTTGAGTTGTTTTCTCTGGAGCAGAGAAGACTGAGGGCCGACCTACTTGAGATTCTGAGGGGCATGGACAGAGTGGATAAGGAGCAGCTGTTCTCCTAAGTCGAAAGCTCAGTTACAAGGGAATTTGAGTTAAAAGTGAGGAGTGGGACGTGAAGACAGTATTTGAGAAAAAACATTTTTACCCAGAGGCTGATGACAGTCTGGAATGCACTGCCTGGGAGGAATGTAGAGACGGGATATCTCACATCCTTTAAAAAGTACCCGGATGAGTAATAGAACCTATAACATTCAGAGCTATGGGCCAAGTGCTGAAAGTGGGATTAGATAAGCAGGTCAGGGCCTTTCATGCATTGGTGCAGATTCAATGGGCTGAATGGCCTCTGCTGCTCTGGAGTATTCTGTGATTCTGTGAATGTGCAACATGAACCAAGCACATTTACTTTCAATAACTATGTATCATTCAATAAAATAAAAAGGCTATCAGTACTTTGAAAAAAAAGATTTAGTTCTGCAACATATTAATTCATTGATCCTTCTTAAACTGAGATTTGAAAACCTGGCAGAATATACCGATATTTTAAGGCAGGATTCTGCCCCTTCGCTAAACCACTCGGATTAGTGAGCTCAGTAGAACATTGCAACAGTTTTCTTTCCTGTCTTGACTGAATCTTTCAGTTCACTGAATATTTAGCAACATATGTTCATAGTGCTTATAAATTGCAAGATAACAGAAATCATTAAAGTGAGTTGAAGATTCTGGATTGATTTTCACACTCCTCACAAAATACTGTAACACATTCTCCAAGTGCCAATAAAATGTTTCTGAGCTAAATATTCCGAGCAACCTGCGGACTAAGTGACGTGTGGGATCCATGGAATCCACAAACAAAGAGCACGTTGCAACAACTGAGTTATGTTAGACAGCGAATGGAGCTTGAGCATTGCTGGATAAATTGATGTGTGTGCGTCATTGGATTCTGTGCACGTGTGGGCCAGTGCACATGTATAGACAGTTAGCAACAGCCATATTGCATTGATGGGAGACATGGTGTAATTATAAAACATATGAAGGAACTGACTACTGGATAGCAATCTAAATGAATAAACTAGCTTTGCATATTAAGTAAAATTAATTTTCAGTCATTTGAAGTCAGGTTATTTGAGTGATGAATTGATTTAAAATGCTTATATTTAGGATAAAATCAATTTACATCTGTATTAATTAAGCCTTACCAAATTACAGTCTTAAATAGATAAAGAAATAATCAGGAGGCACATCTTTTGGCTTCAGAGTGTTCCTAGAGATCTATCTTTATTTTCAGGAGGTCCCTGTTCTATCTTCAACAGTAGGTCAGTGCTATTGGGCACCTTTTCAATATGACACCCAGACACAACGGTGGACTACGTGCCATCTAGGCCTGCCCTACCACTAAATAAGGTGTAAAATCCTGGGTGCATAATTAATGAGGTTGGGGCCAGAAGTGTTTCCCTACCAAATGCCATATTGGGAAACACTCTACATTCCCATCTCTTGTGTTGGCATTTAGTCTCAAAATAGAAGAATTTCGTTCAAACTTTTGAAGCAAAATTTTAATTGCCATGGTGGGTGGGGTGGGGACAGGTTTGGGTGGGAGGAGACGGGCTTAAAGCTCTAAAGGTTAAAAACCTGGCATGATCCTGCTGACTTTGAGATTTTACCGAGGCAAGTTTGAAGAAGAGCGGAAACATCCCAAGGAGCTAACAGGTCTGTCATTTAAATATTTAAATGACCAATTGATTGAGTCGTTAACCATTAATCCTCAGGGCAGTGCATGGATTCCCTGAGCTGAGAGACAGCAAAGTGAGAGCACAGCAAGGAGAGTCACTGATCATGAAACTGACAGCCTTGAAATTCTTTAAACGCTGAAACTGCACAGTTGTTGGCCTGTCTCAGTGAAAGACTTAAGGTTATGAGTTCATAAGATATAGGAGCATAATTAGGCCATTCGTTCCATTGCTCTACCATCTGGTCATGGCTGATGTGCTCCTCATCCCCATTTTCCTGTCTTCTCCCTGTAACCCTTCAACCCATTACCAATTAAAAATCTAACTCCTCCTTAAATGTACTCACTGTCCCAGCATCCACTGTACTTTGGGGTAGCAAATTCCACAGATTCACAATCCTTTGGGCAAAGTAGTTTCTCCTCAACTCTGTTTTAAATTTACTACCCCTTATCCTGAGACTGTGACCTCTGTTCCTCGAATGCCCCACATGAGGAAACATCTCCTCCATGTCTATTTCATCCATACCTTCTTTCATCTTGTATACCTCAATTTATTCTCTCAATCTTCTAAATTCCAGACAGTATAGGCCTAATCTGTTCAATCTGTCTTCATACCACAAGCCCCTCATCTCTGGAATCAATCTAGTAAACTTCCTGTGAACTGCCTCCAATGTCACTGCATCTTTCCTCAAATAAGTGGACTAAAACTGTGCACAATAGTTCAGGTGCAGTCTCACCAATGCCTTGTATAGTTGCAACAATACTTCCTTAGCTTTATAGTCTACTCTTGTAGCTATAAATGCCAACATTCCATCCACTTTCTTTATTATCTCCTGTACCTGCATGCTAGTTTTCTGTGACTCATGAATGAGGACACCCAGATCCCTCTGCATTGGAGCACTCCAAAGTCTCTCGCCATTTAGATAATAAGTTGCCTTCCCATTTTTCCAACCAAAATTCATGACCTCACAGATATCCATACTAAACTCCATTGGCCTCATTTTGGCCCACTCTCTTCACCTATCTATATCCATTTGTAAGGTTCTTATTTCCTTATTGCAACTTACTGTGCTGACTATTTTTGTGTCATCTGCAACTTTGGTTATAGAGCCCTCTATCCCTGTATCCAAGTCATTTATATGGGTTGTAAATAGCTGGGGCCCAAAGACCGAACCATATGGCACCCCACTAATTACTCCCTGCCATTCAGAAAAAAACATTTATCTCAACTCTCAGTCTGTCACCTATCCAAGCTAATAAATTACCCCTAATTCCATGTGATCTAACCTTGTGAATTAACCTTTTGTGCAGCACCTTATCAAATACCTCCCGGTAATCCAGATGTATTACATCTACAGGATCCCCATTATCCACTTAGAGTCATAGAGGTTTACAGCATGGAAACAGGCCCTTCAGCCAAACTTGTCCATGCTGCCCTTTTTTTGTAAAACCCCTAAACTAATCCCAATTACCTGCATTTGGCCCATATCCCTCTATACCCATCATACCCATGTAACTATCTAAACGCTTTTTAAAAGATAAAATTGTACCCGCCTCTACTACTACCTCTGGCAGCTTGTTCCAGACACTCTCCATCCCCTGTGTAAAAAAAATTGCCCCTCGGGATACTTTTGTACCTCTCTGCTCTCGCCTTGAACCTATGCCCTCTAGTTTTAGGCTCCCCTACCTCTGGATTACTTACCTCGTCTATGCCCCTCATTATTTTATAGATCACTATAACATCATCCCTCACCCGCCTACACTCCAAAGAAAAAAGTCCCAGTCTATCCAGCCTCTCCTTATAACTCAATCCATCAAGATCCGGTAGCAGCCTAGTAAATCTTTTCTGCACTCTTTCTAGTTTAATAATATCCTTTCTCTAATAGGGTGACCAGAATTGCACACAGTATTCCAAGTGTGGCCTTACCAATGTCTTGTACAACTTCAAGAAAACGTCCCAACTCCTGTATTCAATGTTCTGACCAATGAAACCAAGCATGCCGAATGCCTTCTTCGCCACTCTGTCCAACTGTGACTCCGCTTTCAAGAAGCTATGAGCAAGTTCCCCTAGATGACTTTGTTCTGTAACTCTCCCCTACTATTAACGGAGTAAGTCCTGCCCTGGTTCAACCTACCAAAATGCATTACCTCGCTTTTGTCAAAATTAAACTCTTTGCTTGTTACATCTTCAAAGAACTCTAGCAAATTAGTCAAACATGATTTGCCCTTCATAAAACCATGCTGACCCTGATGGATAGCATTTTGACTTTCCAAGTATCCTGATATTGCTTCCTTGATAATTGATTCTAACACTTTCACAACAGACGTTAAACTAGTTGGTCTCTTCCTTTGTGAATAAGGGTGTTACATTAGCATTTTTCCAATCCACTGGAACCTTTCCAATGTCCAGGGAATTTGGGAATATTATAATCATTGGATCCACTATCTCCATCACCAGTTCCTTTAATACCCTAGGATGTCGGCCATCAGGTTCAGGGGACTTGTCTGCCTTCAATCCCAATAGTTTACTGAATAGCTTTTCCCTATCGATGTTGATTACTCTAAGTTCTACCATTTCTATTACCTCTGACTTGCCCATTCCTATAGGAATGATACTAGTGTCCTCCATCGTTAAAACTGAGGCAAAGTATTGATTTAGCATCTTTGCCATTTCAGTGTTCCCTACTATTAATTCTCTGGTTTCATCTTCTAAGGAACCAACATTCACCTGAATGACTCTGTTCTCTTTTATATGCTTACAGAAACTTTT
Source organism: Carcharhinus amblyrhynchos (assembly GCF_965287045.1). Taxonomy (NCBI): domain Eukaryota; kingdom Metazoa; phylum Chordata; class Chondrichthyes; order Carcharhiniformes; family Carcharhinidae; genus Carcharhinus; species Carcharhinus amblyrhynchos. The sequence continues at coordinate 76,065,204 of NC_137324.1, forward strand.
GCTATCCTTTTTGATATTATGTGCTAGTTCCCAGCACATTGTCTGAGATTTTGCTTTCAATGCTTCACAGGTGGTTTCCAATTCTTTGGAGGCCATTTCACCCATCACCTCTTACCTCATTCTGTTGTCATCCTTCACTGCAAAATGGAAGCAACTTATACAACAATAGCATGGACCCTTGCACCTAGTATCAGTGAAGGCCTTAATCTAGCGCAAAGGTCTCAATTCACCAGGCTCACTTACATAATGGAACTACAGTTTTTTAAGAAGATCAGACATTCCTTCCAGGTTGCTTTTTTTTATTATTCATTCATGGAATGTGGGCATTGCTAACTAGGTCAGCATTTATTAAAAGGTGGTGGTGAGCTGCCTACTTGACTTGCTGCAGCCCCTGTGGTGTAGGTATTCTCTCAATGCTATTAGGGAGAGTTCCAGGATTTTGATCCAGTGTTAGTGAAGGAACAGCAGTATAGTTCCAAGTCAGGATGGTGTGTGGCTTTGAGGGGAAGTGGCAGGTTATGTTGTTTTCATGTATCTGCTGCCCTTGTCCTTCTAAGTGATAGAAGTTGCCAAGAGGCGGAGAGCACGTGGCTGCTTTTACATGAAGCATTGAGCCACCAAAGCAAGATTTTCAAAGAACAAAGAACAAAAGGACAAAAAAATGTACAGCACAGGAACAGGCCCTGTGGCCATGGTCTGTGCTGATCATGATGCCCTCACTAAACTAAAAAAGAGATCTCCCCTTATTCGGTCCGTATCCGTCTATTTCCTCCCGAATCATGTACCCATCCAGATGCCTCTGAAATGTTGCTGATGTGCTTGTATCCACCACCTCCTCTGGCAGCACATTCCAGGCACCCACCACTCTCTGCATGAAAAACATTCTCTGCACATGTCCCTTAAACTTTCCCTCTCTCACCCTGAACCTGCACTGCTTTGTAATTGAACTTCCACGCCAGGAAGAAGCTTCTGATTATCCACCCTGCCTATGCCTCTCATAATTTTGTAGACCTCTATCAAGTCTCCCCTCAGTCTCCATCTTTCCAATGAGAACAATTCTAGCTTCTTCTCGTCATGGCCAACACCGTCAAGAGCAGGCAACATCCTGGTGAACCTTCTTTGCACTCTCTCCAAAGCCTCCAAGTCCTTTTGGTAGTGTGGCAACCAGAACTGCATGCAATATTCCAAATGCAGCATAACTAAGGTTTTATAAAGCTGCAACATGATCTGCCAAATCTTGTACTCAAAGCCTCAGCTGAGAAGGCAATCATGCCTCATGCCTTCTTAATCAACATTGCCACCTGTGTTGCCACTTTTAGGGAACTGTGGACCTGCATGCCAAGACAGATGCACATTGGTCAGTATCTACAGTCAGCTGATTATTTATTGGGGTGTCTGTGCCCTCTTCCTCTGGAGGTCTCTTCACTGTAGTCCCTCACTCCAATACCTGCTCTCCTGCTCACATGTGATATGTGCCTCACCATAATAGGATATAGGAGCAGAATTAGGCCATCTAATCATGGCTAATATCTTGCTCAACCCCATTCTCCTGCCTTTTTTTTCTGTAACCTTTGATTCCCTGACTAGTCAAGAACTTATCTGTCGCTTAAGTATACCCACGTGACAACTTCTACCACAATATCCACTGAGGTGTGTATATCTGCATTGGTGAAGGGTAGGCATGAGTCCTGCAATTTACATCCAATGAGTGCTCACCTTGTTCTGACAATTTCCACTGCTGCATCTATGTCACTCTTGAAGGGAGATGGAAGACCTTAAATAGAACTGACAAATGAGAATGCTTCAAAGTCTAAATTATGCATTTTTGACATTTCAATTAGTCATGACAACAGTTGAAAAGTGCATGAATGCTAAGTGCCAATTAGCAGCGTAACATCTAATTCTATTACTAGGTCTGTAAGAAACACCCATCCCCCCATTGCTTTATATCAATCACCTTGCTGACCTCCAAACCTCCAGTGCTTCCTCGTTCATTGCAGTGGGGGTGCCAATGCCTGAAGCTCTATCCCTGGAGCTCTGCTACTCCCTGGAGTTTTGCAAACTCTTCTCCTGCAATTAGAGAAAGCAGAGAGTTACAAATGTGAGCAGTAGACTATCCACAGATACATCAATGACATTTGTGGAAAGTGACAGTGAGGAACGGATGTGAGAAGACACTGAGACAAGGGTTTGTGTAAGTGTTGGCTGCTCAGCTGGAGATTTAAGGAGGTGACTCAAGAAAAAGGAGTAAATGGAGCTGCAAGGTGTGTTGCAAAGAGTGCTGGGCAAGTCAGCGTTGTGGTTGGTATCTGAATGTACTGTTCCATGTGTCTTCACTGACTTTGTGTCAGTCATGACTCAGTTAATAGCGTCCTTGCCTCTAATTCACAAGATTCTGGGTTCAAGTACACCTCCGAGGCTTAGGGCAAAATTCAAGATTAACAGTCAATTGCAATGGAAAAATATGTTCTTTTTTAACTTTGAATCACAAGTTTACATTTCTGTCTGCAGTCTAAGTTGATTTATGATAACATTCAGTTCAGTATGATTGCAAATTATACTCCTCCCTCTGCAACTGGATCCTAGACTTTCTAACCTACAGACCGCAGTCAGTATGGATAGGCAACAACACCTCCTCCACAATCATCCTGAATACTGGTGCTCTGCAAGGCTGAGTCTTCAGTCCCTACTATACTCCTTATACACCTCTGACTGTATGGTCAAATTCCCCTCCAACTCAATTTTCAAGTTTGCTGATGACTTGTCGTGGTTGGATCTCAAACAATTATGAGACAGAGTACAGGAAAGAGATAGAGAATCTGGTGAACTCTTACAATGACAATAATCTCCTTCAATGTGAGTAAAATGAAGGAGATGGTCATTGACTTCAGAGAGCGTAGTGGAGGACGTGTTCCGGTCTGCATCAATGGGGATGAAGTAGAAATGGTCGAGAGCTTCAGGCTTTTAGGTGTCCAGATCACCAACATGGTCTCTCCATGTCAACATTATAGTTAAGAAAGCCTCCATGTGGATGCTATATTTAAGAAAACCCACCAATGCCTCTACTTTCTCAGAGACTAAGGAAATTTGGCATTACAACTGTCACCAACTTCTGTAGATGCACCATAGAAAGCATTCTTACAGTTTTACAGTTTGGTGCAGCTCCTGCTCTGTCCAAGACCACAAATAACTACAAAGGGTTATGAACAAAGCCCAGTCCATCATTCAAACCAGTTCAATACTTCCGGATGTAAATCGATGTTTTTCCTTCATTATTGTGGTACCTACTTTATTGCTGCAGTAAAATGTGATTTATTCTCATTTACAAAAAGGAAAAAAAATGTATACAACATCAAACACTCACACACACATATTCATTCTCTTTCAGTTGTAACTGGGCTTCTTTATGTTCTGGACTGGTCCTCCCAATTGTACTTGATTTTTGAGGAATGTGGATGATTTTTAACTGGTACAGTTGGAGGAACAAACTCCAACAGAGCGACCCAGCATTTAAAGTCTAAAACCTTTTCACAAATGTTAGTGGGTTGCGGTTGGTACAGACTTGATCTCTCTGTTCCCATTTCAGACAATTTCCCAAAGTATTTGAGAGCCAGTCGCAACCCAAGGGTTTCCTTCTGTATTGTGGAATATTTGTGATGCTTGTTGAGCTTTTTTGGGGAAATACCCAATTAGTCTCTCTATTCCGGATTTGTACTCCTGTAGAAGAACAGCCCCAACCCCAATGTAATTTATATCAAAGGCTACTTTAAATGTTTGATTAAAATCTGAGGCTGCAAGCACAGGCTTAACTGTTAAAAATGAATTTCAGCTTTTCGAAAGCTGTCTGGATTTCTCAGTCCATACCATCTTTGCTCCTTTCTGTTCTAGATCTGTCAGTGGGGTGGCTACTGTGCTAAGATTCAAGACAAACTTGCAGTAGAACCAACATATCCCCAAGAACTCCATGATATCCTGTCTGGTGGTAGGAATGGGGAACTGGGCTATGACTTGTACACTATGTGTCCTAGAAAGGTTACTTTAGCTTTAGCAAACTCGCACTTTGCAAGATTGACCATAAAGTCAGCTGCCTATACTCTCTGGAAAAGGGCTTCCAGTTGCTCTACGTGCATTTCCCACGTGCCGCTGTCTACTTGGACATCGTCCAGCTACACTACACAATTGGGCAAGCTTCATGAGGTTCATGAGCTTTTGAAAGGTAGCTGAGGCATTTTGGAGTTTAAAGGACGTAACCTAAACTGAAATAACTTGTCCAAGTTATGAAGGTGGAGATTTTATTAATGCAGGCTGTCAAGGGACTTTGCCAGCATCCCTTGAGCAAATCTATCTTTGTGATGTAGCAACATTACCTACCCTATCTATGCAGCTTTCCAGCTGAGGTATCGGTTAAGAGTCAGCTCAAGCCACTGTAATAACTTGTCAGTAATCAGTGCAGAACCTTGTGGATCCATCTGGTTTGGACACAAGGGCAACTGTGTTGCTAGGTTCAATTAGTTGGTGCTCCAGCATTTCATTAATCTCCTGTTGAACCTGAGCCAGCTTTTTGGGGTCTGGGTGATAGGGATGTTGCCTTATTGAAGAGACCTCTCCCATATCTACATTATAGGGGCTAGGATATTGCAGACTCACTTGTGTCTGCATAAGTCTTTAAATGCAGTGACTTGCCTTGTTGTGTCTGCTGGCTCTTCTGCACCATGGTAATAGAACTAGGAATCTCAGTTGGCTATGATCTCTGTATTGGTTAACCAGGTAGTAGACCACAGGGTCTCACCCAGATCTTCCTCAAATTCATTCCCAGTGATCGACCTTAAGCACAGGCAGCCTATCTAATACCTCTTCCTTTTCAATTGTAAACCTTTCTAGTGTCTGATTTCCCTCCTTTTTCACCACAAAATGAGTAGTATCCTTTTCCTTGGTAATGAGGTTTGCAATGCATTCATTTATTTCCTCAGCTGCCTGCATGTTTAAATTTTTAGTCCCTAGTCTTCCTAACTCCTCTTATCACCCTTTTACTATTTATATGCCTGCAAGCATCGGAAGCAACCAGCATTCAAGTATGACTTTGGGGATGTTGAACATGACAAACAGGAAATCGAAGCACAAATAATCGAAGGTTGTCTTTCTAATTAGCCACCGAAAAGCACTCAAGAAAGACAGAAAGCTGACAGAACTGCTGGAGTCAGCGACTGAAGGTGAGGCTGCCAACAGTAACTACCACATTCCAAATTCAACTCTTGTGAATACTGTTCATCTCATGCATGCCAGGAAACCACCTGCAAAGCAATAATAAGCAGTCTCATAGAGTGACAACTTATCCAAACAACGTTTCCATTATGATGGTGCTCAGCCACACTCTACAGAATGTTCTGCTACTGGCAAACAGTGAAACATTTGTGGGAAACTCAGGTTTGACGCACAACAGCAAACTCAATGTCTAAGCCCAATACCAACAGAAGGCTGCCATGTCTGTGTGCCAAAGAAAAAGATGAGAGCCAACGCAGAGGCACATGAATGTAAATATACTTTCCTGCTCTCTTTCAGACTCAGCAAGCAGTCACATGTGACAATGACACTGACTGCTTGGGGACAGATGCTCTTAGGGACACAGGAACTTCTGTCCATGTCCATGGGAGACACCTTTCTTCTTGATTTAGGGGGTGTGGGTGCCACTGGCTATGTTAACATTTATTGCCCGTCTCTGATTGCTCTTGAGAAGGTGGTGGTGAGCTGCCCCCTTGAAGTGCTGCAGTCATTTGGTGCAGGTGCACCCACAATGCTGTTAGGGAGGGAGTGCCAGGATTTTGACCGAGTGACGGTGAAGGAATGGTGATATATTTCCAAGTCAAGGTGGTGAACGTTTAACAGACTTCAGGATTTGCCTATTCTCTGTAAATTAGGGATCACAAACACTTTGCTTTACGAAGTAACAATAGCAGAAAGTTTTTGGGACATTAGAAATGCCATTCTCAATGAAAGACACTACAAATAATACTGTATTGTATGTCACATTTGAAGAATGTGACACACAGCAACAGATTTGCACATGATTTCAGTCACATGAACAATTCCTCTGCATACCAACAACATTCTTAAATGATATGCTTACTGCTTCAGTGGTATTGGCAAACTGAAAAGTATACACAACTGCATACAGATCCTAATGAGTCTCCAGTCACACATTCACAGCGATGAATACCTCTTCATGTCAGAAGGCAAACAGAGAAAGAATGTCAGTTCCTACTTGACCTTGATAGCTGGGGATGAGCTGCCACATAAGAACATAAGAAATAGGAGCAGGAGTAGGCTATCTAGCCCTTCGAGCCTGCCCCGCCATTCAGTAAGATCATGGCTGATCTGTCGTGGCTCAGTTCCACATTCCCGCCCTCTCCCCATAACCCTTAATCCCCTCTCTTATCAAAAACCCATCAACCCGCGTCTTAAAAATATTTAGCGAGGTAGCCTCCACCACTTCAACGGGCAGAGAATTCCAGAGATTCACCACCCTTTGAGTGAAGAAGTTCTTCCTCAACTCCGTTCTAAACCGCCCCCCCCTTTTATCTTGAGGCTGTGCCCCCTAGTCCTACTGTCCTTTCTGAGCGGGAAGAGTCTCTCCACCTCTATCCTATCCATCCCATTCATCATCTTATACGTCTCAATGAGATCTCCCCTCATTCTTCTAAACTCTAACGAGTACAAGCCTAGTTTATTCAGCCTCTCCTCATAGCTCAACCCCTTCAACTCCAGCATCAGCCTAGTAAACCTCCTCTGCACTCCCTCCAAGGCCAAAATATCCTTGTGTAAGTATGGCGCCCAAAACTGCACACAGTACTCCAGCTGCGGCCTCACCAGTGCCCTATACAGCCGCAGCAAGACCTCCCTACTTTTATATTCAATCCCCCTCGCTATGAAGGCCAGCATCCCATTCGCCTTCCTGACCACCTGCTGCACCTGCAAGCTGGGTTTTTGCGACTCATGCACAAGGACCCCGAGGTCCCTCTGCACCGTCGCCTGCTGCAGTTTTTCGCCACGTAAGTAATAATCCTTCCTACCATTATTCCTACCAAGGTGGACCATCTCGCACTTGCCAACATTAAATTCCATTTGCCAGTTCCTGGCCCATTCGCCCAGTCTATCTAAATCCTTCTGTAGACTCTCCACACCCTCCGCGCAATTTGCCGTTCCACCAATGACAAAAAAGATTACCTTGAGAATGGACTACAAACAGACTGCACACCATACCAAACAAACATTGTCAGCAAGTTGCACAAATGCCTACTTCAACCACATGAAAACCATGCAGAAATTTGCGGATGCAAACCTTAGGTGCAGTTCTTATGCAAAAAGACAAAGCTGGTTACTCATCAATCATTGTGATGACAAGTAGATTGCTAATGCCTGTAGAGCAATGTTATTTGCAAACAGAGAGACTGTTCATAGATCCTGTAAGCTTGTTCAACAATCCACAGATCAAATCACCCCACTTAAATAGAGCATTGGATACTCGCACTACGACAGGATGAGCTCCATATTGAGTATCAGCCAAGCAAGATCAACTCAGCTGATTATCAGTTGTGATACCCATTACCAACAGTCAGTCCTACCAGTTGTGAGGAATAGATTATAAAACAACTCATTAACTACATAAGCTTAAAAATGTACCAAAGTGCCTCAAAACAGTTGATATGAAACAAGCAGCAAAACAAGATGAGGTGGTGCATCTCTGTGTAACCCCTGTGGAATCAGGAAATTAGAAAGATGCGATCAAGCGAGTCAGTGAGACAAAATTGCTGCTACATGACCAGATCTTCGCAAGGTTTGAAATGAACTCACCATTACAGCCACATCTGATCTTGTGTTGAGCAACAACTGTTGGTCATTTCACACTCATTGAGGGAATGCCTTGTTGATATAGCAGGTGAAAGTCACAAAGGAATTGTCAAAACCAAATAATTCCTTCAGGAAAAGGTACGGTTCCCAGAAATTGGCTGCATGGTGGAGCACAAAACCAATCAGTGTTTGCCGTGTCAAACAGTCACAGTGTCAAATCTTTGTGATCCTCTCAAAATATCTGAGCTACATCTAGAACCATGGATTGAAGCTTGCATTAATTTCGCAGACTTGCACACTGATGAACATTACCACTGATGACTGCAGGAGATTCCCAGCAATGTTGTCATCTGCGGCAAAATAAGTCATCCCTAAATTTGACCAGATTGTTGCCTTGCTTGAAATCCCACAAATGGTAAGAAGTGACAATGGAACCCCATTCAACAGTGATGAGTATAATTGTGGGCTAAATATTTTTCATTCATTATACAATCAAATCCATTGACCAAGAACTAACGGAGAAGTTGTGAGTTTATGTGTACCTTGATAAAAGTGATGTGTATAGTTACAACTGAGAGCAAGTTATAGAAGCAAGAGATGGATTGCTTTATATTGCAATTGCAGAATAATTCTTGATGACTGGAAAACCTCCACCTACACTGAAGTTTACATATCCTCTGCATAGACATCTTCCTGAAATTTTCCTCAAAGCTAATGGTCAAAGTGAACATGTTCACAAACAGAAGGATCAAATAAAAGAAAATGCAGATGAAATTTAGAGCCAAACTGCTACAGCCAAGAGATAATGTTCTTGTGAAACATTTTGGGAAGCAAACAACGCTCAGTGATATGCAGCCACTTATTGTGACTAACGCAAAATGATCAATGGTTATTGCTAAATGTGGTTCACAAATCATTATGCAAAATGTGTCATTCTTCAAAGCCCTGAAATCACCATTGGTATGCATTGAGTCTGATTCTGACATTGACATCTCAGGTGAGGAACATGAGTTAAATGGCAGAACCCTGAAGAGTATTGATAGGCAGAGGGATCTGGGTGTACAGGTCACAGAAAGTGGCAATGCAGGTGGAGAAGGTAGTTAAGAGAGCATACAGCATCAGCTGGGGCATTGAGTTTAAAAATTGGCAAGTCATGGTGCAGCTTTATAGAACTTTAGTTAGGCCGCACTTGGAATATAGTGTTCAATTCTGGTCGCCACACTACCAGAAGGATGTGGAGACTTTGGAGAGGGTACAGAAAAGATTTTCCAGGATGTTGCCTGGTATGGAGGGCATTAGCAATGAGGAGATCAGAGAAACTTGGTTTGTTCTCACTGGAATGACAGAGCTTGAGGGATGACCTGATAGAAGTCTACAAGATCATGAGGGGCATGGACAGAGTGGAGAGTCAGAAGCTTTTTCCCAGGATGGAAGTCAGTTAGCATAGGTTTAAGGTGTGAGGGGCAAGGTTTAAAGTAAATGTATGAGGCAAGTTTTTTACACAGAGGTGAGTGCCTAGAACTCGCTGCCAGGGGAGGTAGTGGAAGCAGATATGATAAGGGGCGCTTTGTCAAATACATGAATAGGATGGGAATAGAGGGATATGGTCCCCAGAAGAGTACAATTTTAGTTCAGTTTTAGTTAAGTCAGGCAGCATGGTCGGTGTAAGCTTGGAAGGCCGAAGGGCCTGTTCCTGTGATGTAATTTTATTTGTTCTTTGTAAAGAGACTATACCTGATGTCATACAATACCTTATTCATGAGTGAAAACATTCACCATACTTAAATGAATACTTATGTTATGAAATGAATTGTTTTCAGTTGGTGACCAAATCTTTCATCTCATTGTACTTGACTGAGTTTATTGTTAAATTAACAGAAAAAATAAAACATGTAATAAGTTGAATGATCAAGTTATGCTTAAGTTTATTATTTACACTTTTGGAAACAATCCATTGAAACAATGGTGTACTTTTCATTGACTAAGAAGGGAAGAACAGAAGAGATAGAATACTGTTTCCAAATTTACTGATGATACAAAGGAAATGTAAGCTATGAGGATGTAGGGACTGCAAAGAGGCAGGCAGCTAATGTATAACAAAGATATGACAGATGAAGTGCAAGTGTGAAATTATTCACTTTGGTAGTAATAGTATTAAAAGCAGAATATTTTTTGAAAGGTGCGAAATTTGTAAAAGTTGATGTTTAGAGAGAGATGGATATACTTGTAGAAAGAACAGACAAGGGACAAGTTAACCTGCAGAAAGCTATTACACAGAAACAGAAAATAGGAGCAGGAGGAAGCCATTTGGCCCTTCGAACCTGCCCCGCCATTCATTATGATCATGGCTGATCATCCAACCCAACAGCCTGATCCCGCTTTCCCCCATATCCCTGATCCCTTTCACTTCAAGTGCTTTCCTAACTGCTTGTTGAAAACATACAATCTTTTGGCCTGAATTTTCAGTGGTAGCAAATTCCACAGGTGACCACTCTTTGGGTGAATAAATTTTTCATCGTCTCTGTCCTAAATGGTATCCTGTATTCTCAGGCTGTGACCCCTGGTTCTGGACACCCACATCATTGAGAACATACATCTTGCATCTAACCTGGCTATTCCTGTGAGAATTTTATAGCTTTCTTTGCGATCCCCCTTCACACTCTGAATTCCAGAAAATACAATCCTAACCAACACAATCTCTCCTCAAATGGCACTCCTGCCATCCCAGGAATCAGACTGGTAAATGTTCTCTGCGCTCCCTGTAGGGCACACAACATTCCAGGTGTGACCTCACCAAAGCAAGGCAAATTGGCCTTTATTATAGGGGATTTGGGTTCAAGGTCAAAGAAGTCTTGCTACAGCTATACAGGATTTTAGTGAGACCACTCCTGTACTATTGAGCACAGTTTTGATCTCAATATCTAAGGAAGGAGATACTTGCATTGCTGATGGCAAAGCAAATATTTACTCTTGGTTCCTGGGATAAGAGAGTTGTTTCATGGGGAGACGCTGAGTAGATTAGGCCTTTGCTCCCTGGGGTTTTGAAGAATAAGAGGTGGACTCATTGAAGCTTGCAAGATTCTGAAGTGATTTAACAGGGTTTATTTCCCGAGCTGGGAAATCTAGAACACACTATCATATCTCAGGATAAAGGGTCAATAATTTGGGACTGAGGTGAGGAGAATTTGTTTCATTCAAAGCATTGTAAATATTTTGAATTCTGTGTCCCCGAGAGTAGTGGATCTGCCCATTATCGAAAGGCTGAGATAAACAGTCTTGTCTAGTCAAAGAATCAAGGGATAGGGGGTGCAGACGAGAACACAAAGCTGAGGCAAAAGATCAACCATGATTATGCTGAATGGTAGAACAGGTTTGAGGGTCTGGCCATTCTATTATTGTCCTATTTCTTATGCTGTTATGCTATGGGGGTGGCACGGTAGCACAGTGGTTAGCACTGCTGCTTCACAGCGCCAAGGACCTGGGTTCAATTCCCAGCTTGGTCACTCTGTATGGAGTTTGCACATTTTCCCAGTGTCTGCTTGGGTTTCCTCTGGGTGATCAGGTTTGCTCCTGCAACCTGAAAGACATGTTGGTTAGGTGCGCTGAGTCAAACAGGCGCCAGATTGTGGTGACTAGGGGAATTTCACAGTAATTTCATTGCAGTGTTAATGTAAATCTTACTTGTGCTTAATAAATAAACCTTACAGTCATGCTAGAGAGAATTTGGACAGACTTTGAATTGGGAACCCAATGATTTGTAGAACAGGTTTTGACATAGTTTTTTTTATCTCAGTCATGTCATTAACATCCACTTCTGGGTTTCCTGTCTAGTCAGAAAGTGAGGGTATGATGATGTCCTCCACCTGTCAATTGATGGATCTCTGCAGGGACACTGGAAAGGATCAGAATGGCTTCACTGTAGATCTATCACTAAGGATAGAGCAAGCATAATGGTGCATGTATAGGCCAGAATTCTCCAATCTTACGCACAGCAGGGATTATCCAGTCACAAGGGGACATAGGTTCAAGGTGAGGGGCAGGAGATTTAAGGGGATGTGAGGAAAAACATTTTTACCCAAAGAGTGGTGACAGTCTGGATTGTGCTGCCTGGGAAGGGTGGTAGAGGCAGGTTGCCTCACATCCTTTAAAAAGTATCTGGATGAGTACTTGGCACATTATAACATTTAGGGCTGTGGCAGATGGGATTAGGTGAGAGTTCAGGTGTTTCTAATGTGTCGGTGCAGACTTGATGGGTTGAAGGTCCTCTTCTGTGCTGCGTGTTCTGTGATTCTATGATTCTATATCCTCATCTGAATAAATACCACTGACACTCACCTGTATTTTATTGCCATATCCCTCACCGTTACCTCCACAAATATTGTCATTCCTTATTCTGCACAATTCATTTCTGAAACTCATAAGTCTCTGCTTCCTTTTCTTGCAGAAGAAATCATTGAATGCCAGAGGCAGAGAAACAAAGTGGCTCTCCAATAATAGCCACCCTAAGTGCCTGGCCATTAGCAATGCAGGGATAGGATTATCCTAGACACCTAGTGACAGGATTACATATTTCACTGTCACGTTGCACATAAACACTCATGAATTTTCTATCACCACTAACCGATACATGGGCATTTGTACAATTATTAGTTTGAACCTATTTCCCATGTCAGTCCTAATTCATATTTTTCAACCCCAAAAGGTCTATCAACTATGACACAGAAGCGAATAAAAAAGGAGGAAGATTCCTCAGAAAAGTTTGCTCTCTCTGAGCTGCACTTCAGCGTGACTCATGTGCACCCCACAACACCAGAAGGACACACACAGATGTTGGTGGGGCCTTAAAGGGATATGGCTAGGCTGTAACGTTATAAGCCAAACAATATAAGGGAAAGGCATTAGATGCTGGAGACAGGGATAGCAGTGCCTATCAAAGGGTGCACGACAACCCAAGCTCAGTACAGCTGGACGCAGAAGGCGAGTCTTGAAGGTTATCTATGAAGAGGATAATTCTGGAGAGAGTGGCCACCTGCATAAAGTATCAGACACTGCAGGTAACATTATGCAGACTGTCTTTAATAAATGGCCTGCTTGTTCAGACTGCAGCTTTCAGCAGGATACAGGAAAGTCTCACCTTGGTGTTTTGGTGCCTCACCAAAGTACAGCTAAGAGCACTCCAGCTCTTGAAAGCAGCAAAGTGTGTATGCTCCATGAGAGGGAAGAGAGAAGTTGGATTGCTTTTCAGGGCACCACTGCTTATAATCCTTCTGTGCTGCCGACTCCCAAGATATAGCCCAGACCGTGTCCTTTGCATGATGACTGAATTTGCCTGTGTGTAGGTGGGCTGGAGCTGTCATTGGCAGGACTATGTCACACTATCTGTAACCCCCGTGACTTGCCTGGGTTTTCAAAACCTCACTCACTGTGCTGCCTGGAGACAATACACATCTCTTTAACCTGTGATCAGTGCTCCTTCCACTCACATTGTCAGCCACTTTAGGACTTGAACAGCAGGTTAGGTGTAAAGATTCGCATTCTAATCAGTAATCTCTAACCTGTCTGTGCTTTATATGCTCTGTCCGAGGCCAGAACTCTCCATTCACCTGACGAAGAGGGAGTCCCCTCGAAAGCTTGTGAGTTTACTATCAAACAAATCGGTTGGACTAAAACCTGGTGTTGTCAGACTTTTTACTGTATTGGCAGGACCCACAAGGTTCCAACTGAGTATCCGTCTTTACTGAGGAAGAAGATGCTGCTGAATTCCTCCAAGATATCCCTCCATTTCTAGCTTCTTGCGCATCTCGATTGTATTTGATCCACCATTGGCAGATAGGACAAACCCAGAGAACATTGACTATAGGCATCAGAGCAGTCCAAGCAGGAGAATGATCAGCCTCACTTCTGCTCTGCTGTAGCACCACATAGAATTAACAGGAATTGCAAGAGGAAGGCACTTTAGTCCCATAGCGAGTCACTTGGGTGTTTACAACGATGTCACTGAGCAACTGGTTTTGAAAATGTTAATGAATGATGAACTTTTTTCCAAGTTTTCATTATGCGGTCCTCTCCATTGCTGCCGGTCATCTGTCAAATGGCTTGCGGCTTGAAAAAAATAGCATGCCCTGAGCAGAAAGGTGAGAAAGGTGTGAATGATATGAAAGAACTTTGAGAATGATTTGCATCACGGAATTGCAAGGAAACAGTGATTTCAGCCTTAATGTGCAATATAGCTGCACAAAATCAGGTTATTTAAACTGTACCTGAGTCCATCACAGGCTTCTCTGGCAGCTAGGTGAGCAGCTACAGGTACCCTAGACAGATCAGGCTCCTCTTCAGCTTGCCTTTCCTACTGTTCTCCTCCATTTTAAAAGTGCAGTCATCACCTCTCCTGCAACTCAACTCCTCTCTGTAGCCCAGTGAGTAAACTAACTAGTAGAATAGCTGGCTATCATTGTTGTCACAATAAAACTATAGACAAGTGACACAGGTACGTTTTCCTTTCACAATATCATAAAAAAGTTGTTACATTTTTAAATTTCTTCAAAAGTTTTGTTATTGCAAAGAAAGCAGTGATTGTGTCCCAATCTTTTGTACTCTAAATTGCGTGTTCATTTTATAAGCAGGATCTCATCTCTGGCAACACAATGGCTTACAGGTACTGCCCTTGTGCAATAGACAGAAAATGGTTTACAACCACGCAATGTAGTTATGTCCGTAATGATCACAAGCCATAATGTTACTTAGCCATTGAATAGCAGCACATTGTAACTTTACATCAAGGGCCACCCTAAGAAAAATTCTCATGATAATGTTGTCAACCTGTTTTTAATCAAAAGAACAAATCTATTTTATCCTTTAAATGTTGAATACATGTTTTCTTTTCCTGACTGCAGGATGGAATGGGAAACCTGAAAATCACAAACGAAGGAGTACGCCTGGAAGGCAAATCCGAGTTCCTTCTCCCATTATATGTCAAAGAAGTTCACTCACGAAAGGTAAGTAGGAACAGTCCTGGCAGTAGCAAATCAAAAAATCATCTTCTTTGTTAAGAATAGCTGAGACAAATAGAGACAAAATTAAATGTAAAATGTGATTCTAATGTTAAGAGAGTTTTCTTTCTCAGAGTTTACTTTCTAAGTAAAGCTGCAGACAGTCGACTTAATATGGACGCATTCCTTGTAAGGCGATGAAAAATGTTGCAAGGATGTAATATATTAAATTGTAGAAATGAGTTTTGTAACTCAGTTGAAAACAACTTAATATCCTCTTTCACTTTTCTAAACCTTCAGGTTTACATTTGTGAAATGTCGGGCAGGATTTTCCAACCCTGCTCGCCTTAAACCGGAAAATCCTGACCGAGGTCAATGGATCTTTGCACAGTCCGCCCCTGCCTGCTACCATTCCTGTGGTGGGTGGGGTGGAAAGGTTCCCTGTATGTTTCTCGCTTCCTTTATTTTTTGCATGTTTCCCTTACCTATCTTACACATGCATTCTGAATCAGACTAGCAGGTGCCAACATTGTCCTGAACCCAGCAGCTGCACGAGAATAGTCTGGATATATGGATCTTTCTTTAGAGTATCTGCTCCCTGTGGCTAACAGCATGGCTTCTGCTCAGATTAAGCGCTTACCATGTGGGAAATTGTCAACACAAAACCCATTTCTTACCTATCAGTCCCTGTGCAATTACACCCCTCTGCTTTTCAGGTATTTTTAGTGATGTAAGTAAAATAATGGCCAGAGGGAAAGTGTCTGCAATGTTTGTTGCACAGCTTATCAAAACTTCTAATAATTGTTGAGAGATAAAATAGAGGAGGTGATTTTGAGCCCGCACACTCTGTCTGTAAGAATGGTTGGTGCATGCTCAAACCCTGGACAGCGTGATTCATACCGGCAAGTCTCCTCCTGGAATATAGAACATTGCTAAGCTCTCTGCCAACTAGTTTGTTCAGAGTGAAGTTAAATTGATTTTGTTGCTCTTTATAATTTTCCCGGAGGAATTATTTTTGTCCTGAAGGATTCCTGTAGTGTGCGAAGAAGGTCTTTGAACAGGTTTTCCTTTTCTTTGTGAAGCTCACTTGCTTCACCTTGAGGTTTCCTGTAAATCAGTAGCATCTCCTTGAGTTTCTTCTGTTGTGTTTCCATTCTGCTGTTTAAGGTAATTTTCAGTGGGGCATGATCTTGAGCCCATGCTTGCTGTCCACAGGAATGGTGATGGGACCTCAAAATTCGTCAAAACCCTGGAAGTCATGGATCTCAATTCTGATTTTCGCCGCCTCTCCCCAGTGACATTATCATTTACATTAATTTTAATACACTTAAACATAATTCAAAACCCCTCCAGATATTGATCCTCCTGCATATATTCAAAATGGTAGTGCTAACCAATGCCAGAGGCAGTGTCGAGTCAGACCCCAGACGTCATGAGAGAGGGGCATTTATTTGTGGTGGTGGGTGGAGCAGATATGGGAATTAGAGCTGCCAGTGATGGCCCTTTGGGGAGGGGTGGGACAAGAGGCTGTTGGTATTCATTGCGTGAGTAGGGATTTGGGGTTGGACAGAGAGAGGATATGACCCCTTTTCTTCTTGCTGTGCCACTTTTTGTTGGCTCACATCCAACCTTGTTGTCCCCTTGTGATTCCTTGCCCTTGTATTGTGACTTGTTGTCTTCTTATCACTTGGAGTTTTTCTGTGTTTATTCATGTTAGTCTTTTCTTGTGCAGAATTGTGGACAGGACAATACTTGTGTTGTGGGGGAAAAGAGGAAAATGGGGGGTCCTTTTGTTCCTGGGGTATGTGGCAGGAATAAGGGGAAACTTGAGGAAGTGAGGAAGGGGCCTGAGGGAGGGGGGCTTTTGTACTGCATTGGGTAGAATCCCAAAATTTTCTGAAAATGCTTAGCATGGTAGTGGTTAGCAAGTGAGGTGTTCAGGCTCTCTGGGGAACAAGGAGGTTATCCGTGTGTGAGAGAGCGCTGAGTATGGTGAAGGTGATGAGTGAGTAGTTCTCTTTTGGGTTTCCCTCAGGGATATGATTGAGGTGTATAAGACTGTGGGTGGCCCGGATAGGGCAAGTAGAGAGCAGTTGTTTGCTTTGGCTGGGGGCTCTGTCCCGGAGGGCATTCCCCAGAATGTATATTCAAAATGGTAGTACCAACCTGGCAGTGCCAACCTTTGCCAGGGGCATTGCTGGGTCAGATCCCAGCGGGAGCCTCATGAGAGGGGGGCATTTATCTGTGGTGATGGGCAGGACATGGGAACTGGAGATGCCTGTGTTGGCCCTTTGGAGAGGGGTGAGGGTGGGGGCTGCTGGTATTGACTGTGTGGGTGGGCGGTTGGGGTGAATGATCTGATGTTTGGGGTGGGGGTGGGTTCCAGCATTGACTGTTTGGGTGGTGGCTTGGAGGGAAAGGAACTGATGCTGAGGGGAAGGGGGTGTGCCAGTCCCAATCAGCAGGAGGGTGCAATGCCTGCTCTGATTGACATTTGGGGGGGGGGGGGGGGGGGGGGGAGCGGGGTTGGGGGGAGCGGAGCTGGTTCCAATTAGGTGTAGAACATAGAACATTACAGCGCAGAACAGGCCCTTCGGCCCATGATGTTGCGCTGACCAGTTAAAAAACAATGACCACTAATCTAAACCAATCCCTTTTCGTCCATAAACCTATCCACGGATCTCTTAAACGCCCCCAAACTAGGCGCATTTACAACTGCAGCAGGCAGGGCATTCCAATCCCTCACCACCCTCTGGGTAAAGAACCTACCCCTGACATCTGTCCTATAACTACCCCCCCCTTAATTTAAAGCCATGCCCCCTCGTGCTAGCTTTCTCCATCCTTTCTCCCCCCATGTGGGGAGGTTGCTGTCTACAATCGTGGAGGATGCTGGCTCTGATCGGAGTGGGTTAAGGGGATGGTTTGGAATGGTGCTGGCTCTGATCAGCTGGGCGGAGAGATGGTTTGGGGAGGAGTTTAGTTCCAATCAAGGGTGATGGCGAGAGGAGAGTTTCTGAGACCTTCAGGTTGGGCTGAGAGAGGAGGTCATTGTTTGCTCAAATCGGGGTGCCCTTTAAACATGGCACCCCAATCTTAATGCAGCTGGGCTTTGTTAAAGTGTTGAAGCCCCATGTCCTGTTTTGACGGTGTGAAACTCGACAATCAGTTTTTTTGTGGTAGCGTGTGGTAAGACCTAGATAAAAAATGATGTGATTCATTACAGAGTAACACAACATTTTTCATGCTGGACCCAACACTGCCAATTTTTGGGTAAGATTTCACCCATTGTTTCATGTTGCTTGATGAATTACACATTCCTTTTCTGTTGGACTTTGAACGACAATCAACAGCTTTTTCAATTATTTATTTTCCTGTTCACCTCTTGCCAATTCTCTCTGGCTTTCGGTGCATCATTTTATTGGTACTGATAGTTCCAGTGCATCTTTTCCTGAAGTAATATATTACATCCTTTTTAACTCCTTGTGTTTTTCCATGGCTACATATTGATTCTTCAAGAAGTCTTTCAGGGTCATAACTCCTTTGTGCCTGGTTGAATTCGTCCAATTCCTACTTTGAGTTGCCAGCTGTGGAACTGAAGGTCATTATTTTCTCCTGGTACCTTTGTGTTGTCTCTGAAATTTGTTTGTTCAGATCTGGAACAACTGATTCATTAAAGACTTCACTTTATCATGCATTTTTAAGGGTATATACTCAGCTTGCATTTTGCACTTCAAGTCTTCCTGTTCAGCTCTGATGCAATTATTTTCCTCTAGAGAAGTTTCATTTCTTTTTTGCATGCTTTGCTTCTTTTGTAGTCAGAGTAGAAACAGCAGGATATATCGGCTGAAAATGAGGCAGAAAAGATGGTGTGAGGGGGAGGGTTTCAGATTCGTGAGGCATTAGGACTGGTTTTAGGGGAGGTGGGACCTGTACAAACTGGATGGGTTACACCTGGGCAAAATCGGGACTGATGTCACTGGGGGAGAGTTGTATTTGCTAGTCATTGTGGAAGGTTTAAATTAATAAGGCAAGGGGATAGGAACCTATGTAAGGATTCAGACCAGGGAAAATCAAAAGCAAGAGTAAGAGACAGCAAGGAGAATAAGATAGGCAGAGAAATCCAGGGCCAGGATTAGATAATCACACAGTAAAAAATAGTAGGAAAGGGAAAGAAACCTTGTTGCAATGTTGCAATTATACAGGACCTTGGTGAGGCCATACCTCGAGTGTAGTGTGCAGTTTTGGTCTCCTTTTCCGAGGAAGGATGTTCTTGCTGTTGTGGGAGTGCAGTGAAGGTTTACCAGGCTGATTCTGGGGATGGTGGGGTTGATTTATGAGGACAGATTGACTAGGTTAGGATTGTTTTCACTGGAATTCAAATGAATGAGAGGGAAATCACATAGCGATGTATAAAATTCTAACAGACTAGACACGGTAGAAGCAAGGAGAATATTCTTGATGGTGGGGGAGTCCACAATCAGGGGTCACAGTCTGAGAATTGAGGGTAGACCATTTAGCCTGGAGGTGAGGAGACATTTCTTCACCCAAAGAGTGGTGAGCCTGTGGAATTCATTACCATAGGAAGTAGTTGATTCCAGAACATCAAGTGTATTCAAGAGTCAGATGGACATAGTACTTGGGGCGAATGGGGTCAAAGGTTATGGGGGAAAAGCAGGATTATGCTATTGAGTTGGATGATCAGCTATGATTGTTATGAATGGTGGAGCAGGCTTGAAGGGCCAAATGGCCTCCTCCTGCTCCTATCTTCTATGTTTCTATGTTAAAAAGTTTTGTACCTGAACATTTGAAGCATTCAAAACATAATGGATGAATTAGTTGCGCTGATAAATGTATATGTATTATTGATTTGGATGAGGGAACTAAAAATATTATCTGCAAATTTGGGTGGGAGGGTGAGCTGTGAGGAGGATGCAGAGATGCTTCACGTGCTTTGGACAAGCTGAGTGGGCATATGCATGGCAGATGTGAATGAATGTGAGGTATCTGCTTTGGTAGCAAAAATAGGAAGGTAGATTATTATTTGGGTGTAAATTGAGGTAGATACTGAGCAAGACCTTGGTGCCCTTGTGCATCAGTCACCGAAAGTAAGCAAGCAGGTACAACAAGTAGTCAAGAAAGCAAGTGTTATATTCATAGAGAAAGGATTTGCCCACCTTGAGTATTGTGTACAGTTTTGGAGTCCTTATCTGAGGAAGGTTGTTGTTGCTATCAAGGCCGTGCAGCAAAAGTTTGCGGGCTAGTTCCTGGGGCGGCAGGACTGTCACGTGAGGAAACATTTTGTTGATTAGGATAATTGGGGTTCAGAGAATGAGAGGAGATCTCAGAGAAACCCATAAAATTCTAACAGGGTTAGACAGGGTGAATTCAGAAAGAATGTTCCCGATGTTGGAGGAGTCAAGAACTAGGGGTCATAGTTTGAGGATAAGGGGTAAACATTTTAGAACTGAGGTGAGGAGAAATTTCTTCACTCAGAATTTGTGGAATTCACTTCCACAGAAAGTAATTGAGGTCAAAACATTGTGCGATTTCAAGAAGGAATTAGATATAGCTCTCGGGACTAAAGGGATCCAAGATTATGGAGGGAAGGTGGGATCAGGATATTGAATCTGATGATCAGTTATGATCATAATTAATTGCAGAGAAAGCTTAAAGGGCCGAATGGCCTACTCCTGCTTCTATTTTCACAGTATGCCTATGTATGTTTTGAATTACCTCAGATAGCCTTTCATCATTCATTAGCTTCTGCTCACTCTGCCCTGCAATGTCCTGTTGCATTTTGGATATCGTCTTAGCATTTTCAAAAAAAACCCCTATTATTAACCCTTTCAGCCACTCCTCTGCCATTTATTTCTTTAGCCCTTTAGCTTGGGCATTGCGTTGCATGTACGTAGTTGGCAACCATCTTGTAGCTTGTTTAAATTTGTCTCACTCATTCTAGGATCTTCTGTTTCCCTAATTCAGGGGTCTCTTGTAGCTTTCCCTCTGGGGTCTCTTGATGCCCTTGGCACTTCATTGGGCATTGCCCTTTCTCTGGGTCTGTTCCAATCTTCTGTCCTATTTTCTATCCATAGCTGTTTTTTCTTGCGGTTACGGATTTAAATGTTGTTTCCCCTTTAAGGGTATCAGCGTAGTAACCATTTTTTCACACATGCTGACTGCATCCCTCCAGGTGATCAAGTGATTTTCTGGACCGGTGTGTGTTCCCGCTGGCATCATGGAGAGACTGGCATGGGAGGGAAGATGGAAAATTCTGTCCCTTCTCCCCATTGGATTAAAGTGCCTCCTTGTTTAGTTTTAACATTTCAGCATTGAGATTTGTATATATTCGGAATCCTGAATTTGGAATCTGAATTTATATACATTTATCTCTAATGATTTATATTGTGCTCCATCTCATAAAAGAAGCTTGAAATATAATAATATTCCATTACGTGTTAGTATCAGGCACCATTGTGCAGCAAGTATCTGTACCAAAAGTAGCTAAGGACTTGCTAAATACCGTGACAGCTATGTGATTTCTTGTGTTCACGGCTACTGGATTGATTTGCACCTCCTCTGCTTACTGTTGTGCTTGTAGTTTAGTCACATTGAGTTAATATTGATTTGATATTGACAGCAAAAATGGGGGAAACTTTCAATGTGAAAGTCAGTGTATATTTTTACATATTTTATAATGCTACATTATCCTGTCAGCAACAATCTATCTTACAGCATTAGCTGTGGTTCAGCAAGTAGCACTCTTGCCTCGGAGTCAGAAGATTATAGGTTTACTCCAGTTGAACTCCAGAACTCAAGGCTGACACTCATGGGGTACCAAGTGGGCACTGCACTGTTAAATGTGTTATATTTCAGATTAGAGGTTAAACTAAGGTCCATCTGCCCTTTCGGGTGGATATAAAAGATCCCTTGGCGCTGTTTCAAATATGATCGGGCGAAATTATGCCTGGCCAATGTATATCCCTCAATCAACATCACAAAAATAAGATTATCTGGTCATTACCAGATTTTTGTTTGCAGGAGCTTGCTGTGTGTAGATGGGCTGCTATGCTTCCTTCGTTACACCAGTAGCTCCACATCAAAGTATGCCATTGGTTGCTAAGTACCTTGGGATACCTTTTGGCCATGAAAGGAGCTAAATAAATGTAAGTATTTCTTTCTTAGATGACACAAGGTTTCGTATTAGGCATAAAATTATCAGCTCTCTGTGATTGATAACTCTCATTCACAGGAAGAGCTATGATAGTTCAATACATCAAGAAGCAATTGACCGAGCATGATTAAATCATTTATTAGATTGGTGTAGTTAAGTACCATTATGGTTTTGCATGCTGCTAGCATATATGAAAGTAATTCTATCCTTGAATTGCTGTGATTCCAGTTTCTAAACAATTTCCATTAACTTTACACGGCTAGCACTGACAGCAACAGAAAATAATTGTTGAAAAATGGAAATAATGGGATTGAATTTATTTTCTTCTCATAACCACTTTGGCATCCCATATCCAATCTAATGCAGTAAGTGGTAATCGGCGATTGTATTTAGTTTTGGTTTTACACTAATGTACAGAAGTCAATAAGGTTTTTAAATGCATTTGGAACACATGCATTAGGACTCTGTTAAATAGTTTAATTTCCAAAAAACCATTTATATTCACTCAATATACTTGTTCTCTGTTCAGAATGCTGCTCAATGTCAACCAACATTTTAATGGTTTAGCTGTGCAACTGAGTGACTGTCAAATAGTCTGCTCATCAACATGATCAGAAGGTGGGAAACAACATCAGAAGGTGACAATGGATTCAAAATACTGTGCATTAAGTACAAAATTAATCAGCATAACTCATGAATTGGAGAGTTTTTTTAACTTCCTCTGCCTGGCTCAAAGGGGCAGTGTCAGAGTTTAAATTGCAGTGGTTGACCACTTCCTATTACAGATGCTTAACTTGGACTTTGTGCTGGTAGCCCACAGAATTATGCAGGAACCTTATTTGTACATACCATCATCCTATGATAGATATATAGGAGCCAGATATAATTTAGAAGGTCAAGGGACATAGTGTGCAGCAAGGATATTGGGCTTAGTAAAATCTAATGGTCAAGAGGAAAAAGCATCCAAAATGTAAGGTTATATTTGTGGGGTGGGGACAAATACTCTGAGGTCTTGTGGCACAGTGGATAGCATCCTTCTTCTAAGCCAAAAGCTCTGAGTTCGAGTTCCACCCAAGACTCGAAGGCCAAGGAAGGTACATTCATTATGCAGCCAAACGGGTTGAGTGTCAATCTGCAAATCCTTCCAAACACACTAATAGCATGACAAAAGTGGTGATAAAAGTGTAAGCATCTCAGTCAGCCACACTTGACGTGGAGTGGGGCCTCTCAAGCTACAAGCCCCTCGCAACAGACTAGTGACCCATTCCAGAAATAACTAGCTATGGAAACAGATGAAAGCCTGCCTTCGTACGTCACTATATGTGGGACGAGAATTGGAATTGGAGGCGTACGCTTCCCAATTCCACAAAAGTAATGGGTGGTGCTGCCTCCCAGGCCTCATTCCATTCTCAAACTTATCATTTTGCCAGTTGACATGATGCCTGAGCTACCTGATAAAGTGTCAGCTCACAGTGATGAGCTGTGATGAAATGCATGTTAAGGGATTTCATTTCATTGTAGAATATCAATAAGTTCTAAACTAAAACCTCTCTACTGACTGAACATAAATATATTGTGTAAATAATATTTGGAGCATGATCACTTTGAATAGATTCCATTGTATTTAGGACCAGTGTGCAGAAATCTCATCACATTGCTATTATAGAAAATGGTGTATTACGTTCCGTAACCTAAGCACGATTCTTATTCTCACTGCTTCACAGAGAATCGGCACAAAGAAGTCAGGCAGAAATTTGGTCATTTAGTTTGCGTAAATACAGGTTTGTTTAGGGAAATAATTGAAAAAAACCTTCTTTATTTCTTTATAGTCTTTGGGAACCTTTCAATGGCTGATACTAATCAGGATCATAACAGTTTCAAAAATAATCACATTTTAATTATTTCAAGACAATGAGTGTGAAATAATTATTCCCTGTAATACATGTGATCTGGTGGAATATTTTCAAACAAGATGACCCAACAAAGATCACTTTGTTTACTATGCCAGCATAGTAAAGAAAGCTTACTGATGCATTTAGAGTTTTGTGCTTTAGAAAAAGAACAAAAATACCAACAGATGTGCAAAAGGAGCTGCTGCATCATTTTACTCAAACACATTTATACATCATGAAGCAGCAGCCACTGGCTTAACTGAAAAGAGAAAAAGGCATTATGCATTCATCATAGATTTGAATCATTTAATTGGAAATGGATAAAGGTGATAGACTTGACATTATGATAATGTGATAATTTACTCACCTTCAATTTGTAGTTTGATTAAAGAAGACATTCTGAAAGGTGACCATATTAAGCAGGACATATGAATGAGGTGGCAACGTTTTTGTTCAAGTCAACTGACAACTTCTCTTGAGGAGAGTAATGATTATTATTAGCCATAATGATATTAATTCACCAGCACTGCATCAAATTTAACACCATGAACTGTTTCTCCTCCATCAGTTATTTACTTTGAGTTAACATCAGTGCAATAGGCAATTACATTAACCTAACAGTTTCATGTTTTGAATTACTGTTGGCTGGTCTTTCATAAACCTAAAAGGAGAAATATGGTAGCTTCATGCTGAAGAACAAGGAATAATCCTGAAATGCAGGAACATGAATAAGGTTTTGTTGGAAAGTGGGTATTAATACGAACATATGAATTAGGAGCAGGAGTAGGCCACTTGGCCCCTCAAGCCTGCTCTGCCATTCAATATGATTATGGCTGAAATGACTGTAAACTGAACTCTACATACCTTGATAACACTTCACTCCCTGGCTTAGCAACATCTAACTACACCTGCCTTAAAAATATTTAAAGACTGTGTTTCTACTGCCATTTGAGAAAGGAGTTTCCAAAGATTCAGCAAAATGCTCACCCCTGTCTTAAATGGACAACCATTTTTTTTTAAACAGTGGCCCCTAGTTTTAGATTTTCCCACACGAGGACATATCCTCTCCATACCCACCCTCGCAAGACCCCTCAGAATCTTATATGTTTCAATCAAGTCAGCCCTTACTCTCCTCAACTCCACTTGATATAAGTGTAGCCTATCCAACCTTTCCTCATAAAACAACTTGTCCTTTCCATATATTAGTCTAGTAAACATTCTCTGAACTGCTCCCAACACTTTTATATCCTCCCTTAATAACAACATTTAAACCACCGCTATCCTGTTTAGAATCCTCACTGCACCCATTTCATTAATTTAAAGGGCCATCAGACTCTAATTAGGATCTTATCTTCCTACAGTTAGACCATTGCTAGATAATAGCCATTGGGATTTCTGATTGCTTGATGAGATCCTTACTTTTCTTCTCACTTATATAGTCGTCTTGATGTGCATAACATGGCATGCATGTGTGTCATAATTCTTAAAAATGTTGCAAAGCAGCACACAACAAAGCTTTCGTTTTATATAACCACAATTAGGAACTGGCTTACCAAGAAATTCAGCTGAAAAAGCTGCAAGGGAAATATAACGACAATAGGCTGCATTTTCCCAGCCAATGACAACAGTCGGAGGCATAAGTGATGATAATGTAGAGTGAAGTCCGGCATATTATCAGCAGCAGGAAGCTCTGTGGTGCAGCCACTCTCTGGGCAGCCAAGTGAGAATTAATGGTCCAATTAAGGGCTACTTCCTGCCTGCACTGGCAATTTTCCCATTTCCGGTGGACCAGAGACTGCTTGATAAAACACTGTAAAAAGTCTGACAACACCAGGTTTTAGTCCAACCTATTTATTTGATAATATACTCACAAGCTTTCGGGGTTAGCCCCTTCGTCAGGTGAATGACCCCGAAAGCTTGTGAGTATATTATCAAATAAATAGGTTGGACTAAAACCTGGTGTTGTCAGACTTTTTACTGTGTTTACGCCAGTCCAACGCCGGCATACCCACATCATGATAAAACACTGGCAGCCTCTCAACAGGTCCCCAAATTGAGACTCTTCTTACAGCTATGATGGCACAAGGGAGGTTTCCCTCAGCAGCAGTGGTCGCTCCCATAGCAATGACATTTACAATATGACCTCTGTTCCAACCAATTGCCCGAGCCTATTTGGCCCTGAATGTTTAAAATTAGCTTTGGCACCTTGCCATGAGCAGTTACTTTGTAGCCTCAGCTGTGGCCACTGCTAGCGATGGTGCTGCCAAGCTTGCTGAGCTGCCAACCCTCTGACTGGATGTTGGGGGTATCTGCCATTCTCAATAGAGCAGCAGTGACCCAAGGTGTCTCAGCCTGTCACCGACTGGCACAGGGTCAGTTCCCACTTTCAATCCCAGCAGTCAGACTTGTTCAGTGCCAACCAAATTCAACCCAACGGGACATCAGTACAGTGGACATTGTCAAACCTCTTGCTTTGGGGGGATTTTACTGGAATGACAGTTGATCTCTGAGCCCTGTCACTGATGACTTTGAAGAAATAGTCCCTGTAGAACTGGTTTGATTGCAGCAAAAGTGCATCATCTGAAGTCATTATTTGGAAAAGAAAAGCAAAATACTGAGGATGCTGGAATCTGAAAGAAAAGCAGAAAATGCTGGAAAATCTTAGCAGGTCTGACAGCATCTGTGGAGCAAAAATAGAGTCAACGTTTCCAGGCTTGAAACATTGGCTCTGTTTTCTCTCCACAGATGCTGTCAGACCTGCTGAGATTTTCCAGAATTTTCTGTTTTTGTGTCGGAAACTAGGGCTGCAAACTTCGGTTCCACGGTACTGCTGATGCTGATACTACGGGAGCCTGACACTTCGTAAATATTGGGCAGACTGCAAGGGAACTACTGCAAGCATGCCATGTGTGCAGCAGAAGGATGCAGAATTATGGCATCAAATATAGTGTTTAACACTGATTATGCGCAGAATTTGCCATTTTTTACCTCACAGATCTTGTAAGCGCACCTTCTTAATCATTTCCAGCTGAACATGCATTTCGCTGCATTATCTTCTCAAGTGCTAATTAAAAAATCAACTTCTTTTGATTTGATTTATTATTGTCCCATGTATTGGGATATAGTGAAAAGTATTGTTTCTTGTACTCTATACAGAAAAAGCACTGTACATAGAGTACGCAGGGGAGAAGGAAAGAAGAAGGTACAGAATATAGTGTTACAGTCATAATTAGGGTGTGGAGAAAGATCAACTTAATATAAGGTAGGTCTGATGATAGCAGGGAAAAAGCTGTTCCTGAGTCAGTAGGTTTCTGATCTCAGACTTTTATTTCTTGAAAGAAGATGGTAGAGAGTATAGTATATCTGGGGTGTGTGAGTCCTTGATTATGCTGGCTGCTTTTCTGAGGCAGCAGGAAGTGTAGATGGAGTCAATGGATGGGGAGCTGGTTTGCGTGATGGACTGGGCTACATTCACAATCCTTTGTAGTTTCTGTAGTCTTGGTCAGTGCAGGAGTCATACCAAGCTGTGATACAACCAGAAAGAATGCTTTCTATAGTGCATCTGTAAAAATTGGTGAGAGTCTTTAATAGAACTTTTTAGGATTTCTAATATTGCAATTGTTCCTTTTCCCATTCACAAGGAGTTCTCATCTTTCCTGACTCAGATCCTATTAAGAAGTAAACTTCTTTAAATTTACAATTTAAATTGAAAAATAGTGTAACAAGAATTACATTCATACCATTTCAGAATAGTGGGCTGTTCAGGAATGGAATATTCATGACACATAAGTAAATTATATTGCACCAAAATGACATTTTATATCAAGCTAGTTTTGTAGTCAAAAGATGTATGCTTCATGCAATACAAAGTTATAAAAGATATCTAACTTTATAGTTAGTGCACCCCATACATGAATCAGACAACTTTCATAAAGCTTTTTAATTGTGTATTGATTTTTAAAGAAATGTTGATTTTTTAAAAAATCCTGAAGGAGTGATGTATATATTATTCCCTAATGATGTGATAATATTTTGAAACTGATACATGAAAAATAACCCAAGGTTCATTTGGTTCACCTTTTATCAATCTGGTAGATGTATGATGCAATACTAATGGAGTTGACTAATCATGGCAATTAGTCCCTAACAATTAATCTACATTGCAGGAGACACCAACATGAGAAAGAATAACTTTTATTGTCATTGAATATAATGAAGAAAATAGCCTGAAGTGAAAAGCATGGAGATTCAAATCTCCAAAGTCAACTGTTCTTTCCATGCGCAGTATAATCATCGTAAACTGTATCCAAAAATATTATTTTCTGAAAACAATCTCTCATTTATATGTAAATGCACTAGCACATTTTTTCTCTGTCTTCCATCCATTTATGTTCCATCCATTTATCATTCATTTACTGAAATATTGGCCCAGATTTTGCTGCTAATATATCATCAAGGCTAATGGCATTGGCCTTTACTAGCATAAAAGACAAGGAACAAATCCATGATTAACCTCAAAAATATCAAAGTTCCTGCTCCAATTATGCTATTGCAGTGTTAGCTTCATTGAACTGGCATCTCACTATTTGCTTCACCAGTGAAATGCATTAAATGACACTAATGTATTTGCAGGAGGGTATGAACTAAATTCATTATGGAAAATTAAGTCTTGCCCATTCTAGTCTAATTACCCTTTTAATAAATAACTGTGAACTGAGCAGGGATTTTGGAAGACTGCACTGAAACATTGTGTGCTGTTTTGGCCTCCATATTTAAGAAAGCTTATCCATGCATGGTGGAGGTAGTACATTGGAGGTAGTATAGTCCCTGGGATGAGGAGGTTGACCTGAGATGAGAGGCTGAATATATTTCCAAAAGTTTAGAAGAATGTGAGGTGATCTCATTCAAACATACAAGAAGATTAGGGCATGTAGGTTTAAAGTGCGAGGGGCGAGGTTTAAAGGCAAGGTATGAGGCAAGGTTTAAAGATGTATGAGGGTGGTGGGTGCCTGGAACTTGCTGCCAGAGTAGGTATTGGAAGCAAATACGAGAGTGACTTTTAAGGGGCGTCTGGACAAATACGTGAATAGGATGAGAATAGAGGGATATGTTTCCCGGAAGGATAAGGGGTTTTAGTTCAAACGGGCAGCGTAGCCAGTGCAGGCTTGGAGGGCCGAAAGGCCTATTCCTGTGCTGTAATTTCCTTTGTTTTTTGCAGGATAAGGGAGTAGTCATCTAGGGTTGAGACGAGAAGAAATTTCTTCACTCAAAGGGTTGCAAATCTTTGGAATTCTCCAGCTAGTTTACAAAGGAAATTGGATGGGCATTTGGGGATGGGGGAGGGGTTCAAACAGAAATGCTGACTAAACATCTCTGGCCTTCCTAACACTCTGTCATTCTCTGTGTTGTGGATACACATCATAGACTAGTTTTAAAGCTGAGATAGATAGATTTTTGGTCTTTTGGGGAATTAAGGGATGTTGGCTGGATTTCTCCACCCCACCAGCGAGCTAGTGAGAATGGAGAATTTGGCGCTTAGTCAAATCATGGAGAGTGAGCAGGACAGTAAAGTTGAAGCCGAAGATTAGTCTTGATCATATTGCATAGTGGAGCAGACTCGGTGGGTCACATCATTCACTCCTACTCCTATTACGTTCTTACTAGTAACTACCAAGCTCTGAAAATTAACGATTAATAATGCTATTACTTCAGGCTTTAATGGTTGCAGAATTTAAAAAAAAATCCTTTCTGTCTCTCAAACCAACTTCCTTTTCCCTCTCTTTATTTCTCTTACTGTCTTGATTTGACATTGAATTTCCCCGCACTAATTTATGCTTCATTCTCAGTCATTTTGCCGTTAATTTAACAATCCTTCAAACTAAGTGGCTATGGAGACACACAGCTGGTGTCACAGTACAATTGTATTCACTCAGCTCCCTGATGGGCAGTTTTCCCTTGCTTTTCTGTTATTACCTCACACTGTCAGCAAGTTAGGATGCAAAAAATTAAAAAACCTAAAAGTGCATGGGCCGAGCTAATGACAGATTTCATTAAATGCGCTGCTACAGCATTTGGCCCACTCTTTCTGCAGATTAATTTTAAATTTATATCTCTTCAAGTGTAGGCTATGTCCTCTGGTTCTACCTCTCTGGTCAAGGTGAAGCAGCTTATCATTTTCTATCGTTGATTTATACTCCATTTTTTGTTGTCACCTCAGTAGGGTCAAACTGTAAACAATGAATAACGGCATGTAAGACATCTGTGCAAGCACAGTTACTCCATAATTGAAAATAAAATGCTAATTTATGAAGTTGTTCCGCTAGTGTCCTTAACACAGGTAGCCAATTAAATAGACACTAATTTAATTAATATGATTCATGTTAAGACTTGAGATCAGAAGAAACATTTTCACACAGTGTAGTGGATATATGGAACAGAATTGCAACAAAACTGACTGAGGGATGAGGCAATTCATTGTCATTAACAGGAACTGGATAAACATTTGTTGGGAACAGAACTGCTGATTATGGGGATATGTAAAGTTGGTGGTGGTGGGGCATTGCTGCTGTGTTATGGATAATGAAAAGAGATTGAAAAAAAGCAGGTGTCAGGGTGGATGAATCTTCAGGCTTACTTGATTTTGTTGAAGATTGGGATTTATTCAAATAGAACTTTCCCTCA
The DNA here is from genome assembly GCF_965287045.1 of Carcharhinus amblyrhynchos. Lineage (NCBI taxonomy): Eukaryota > Metazoa > Chordata > Chondrichthyes > Carcharhiniformes > Carcharhinidae > Carcharhinus > Carcharhinus amblyrhynchos. Next base: position 76,095,782 of record NC_137324.1, read on the forward strand.
GGAGTTTAAGAAAGAATGAAAGACTTGAATGAAATAATGCTTTATGTAACATTACGGTGTCCCAAAATAGCCAGTTAAGTATTTTTCAATTGCAGGGCTGGATTTGCCCGTAGGTGGTGGGAATCAGAAGGTGAGTCTGATTTCAGGGTATGAATTTGCATCCATCTCCAACCTACCCTGAAGCGTGACTTTCATGAGGTCAGGGTTTTAATGGCCCTGGAAATGGATCAATTGCCCAGTTAGCGGCTGAGTAATTGAAATGAGGGTGAAACACAAGGGAAAAGGGGCCAATTCAGGCTTGAATCAGGACCTATTGCTGTAGCCTGTGCGAGCTGTTCAAATATTAAGAGAATTTTTATCAACTCAGCGATAGTGAAAGACCAGGGATATTGTTCCAAGTCAAGATGGTATGTGGCATGGAGGGGAACTTGCGGGGCTGGTGTTCCCATGAATTTACTGCTCTTGTCCTTCTAGATGGTAGAGACCACATCTTTGGAAGGTGCTGCCAAGGGAGCCTTGGTGAATTGCTGCAGTGCATTTTATAGAGGGTGCACATCGTTACCACTGTACTGGCAATTCTATGTGTATCAAACAGATGAACTAATTATCATCAAAAAACAGCAAAATCGGCTCAAATTGTGGATCAAAATCACCTGAAGACTGACGGTGGGACTGTTTAGTGGATAAGTGAACAGAACATCAATATTAGGAAGATTGTTGTGGACAGGTTGACTTTAATGAGTGGCTGTACTTAATTTATTAGATTTGACGTTCTATTGTTTCCACACAGTAAAAGCATTTTTCATGTCAGAGTGCCATTTGTAAATTTATGTCAGCTGTCCTGAGGTGTGAAAACAATCCCTCACGCTGGAATAAACTGAAATAAACTATTTCGTTTTGACAATATTTTCTCATTTCTTGATCGTATTAGTTTAGAAGTTTGGAAAGCCGACTATCATGCATCCATTTATTCATAGTATCTGTGGTTGTGCCCTGCAGACCTTTTGAAGATCAGGTATTTGAATAGTAATGTATGAAGTAGAAGTGAAGATGTGTGACTTATTGAAATAACAGCAACAATGAAGCCGATGGGGTTTAAGAAGACTGTGTGTATGAAATTGGCAAAGGGATGCAAAGCAGAAAATCGTGATGAAGAGTTGTTTCTCAGTCTGAAAGAAAGTATATAGTCGTATTCCTGGGCGGAATTGTCCGATTTAGGAATTCTGCTTTTTAAAATATAAGTCAGCAGCATGGCTTGGTTATGCAGGGCTTAATTCTAAAGCTTGCCAAGATGAAAAGAGAAGTGAACAATGTGGAGGATAATAGCAGACTTCAGGAGTTAAACTGGTGAAATGGACAGGCACATGGCTGGCGTAATTTCATAGAATCATAGAAACCCTATAGTACAGAAAGAGGCCATTTGGCCTATTGAATCTGCACCAACTACAATCCCATCTTCGTGCAAAAAAGCTGTGAAATAATATATTTTGATAGAAAAAGTAAGAAGAGGCAACATAAACTGAATCATAAGATTAAATGGAGGAGATCTGATAGATGTGTTCATGTCAGCAGTGGATAAGTTCACTTAGCAGTACACTCTCTCAAGCTGTCTGCATTAATGACAAGGCACATTCAAGAATTACAAATGCAAATGTAGTCTTAAGCAGATTTTAAACATCAGTCTTAGAACCAAGGGGAACAAAGTGAAAGTTGATAGAGCAACAGTCCTGCCAACCCTGTTCTATGTACGGGAGATTTGAACTTTGTGTTATCACTATGCATAGAAGATCAACCACTTTCACTTGAGCTACTTTCAGAAATCTTTGACGATCAGATGGGAGAACAAAATCCCAGACACTGAGGTATTCGCCCAAGCTGGCAGGCCTAGCATTCATAACATGTTGAAAGAGTCTCAACTGAGTTGGGCTGGTCATGTAGACAGAATTCCTGACACTTGCCCCTTATCTCGGTCTTAAACAATCGATCCTTATCCTGTAATGTGCCCTTACAGTCTCGATTCTCCAGTTAGGAGAAACAACTCAGAGTTTATTCATCAGACCTCTTCATAAACTTATATGTTGCAATGCTTGTTGTGCAGTTCATTCTTCTAAACTTCTGAGACTAACAGGTCAATTTACTCAGTGTTTCATTGTAGAAGAAATATCTCATCGCAGAAACCAACCTACCAATATACTTGTCTCCAATTCAAGCTTATCCTTCTTTATAATGGAAACCTAAGTACTCCAGGTGTGATGTCAACAAAGCTTTATATAATTGTAGCAGCCTTTCATATTAATATAATGCCAGCATACCATTTATCTTCCTAGTTTTTACATGCTAATTTTCTATGTTCCTTGCATCAGTACATGTGCCCACCTGTCCCCCCATGGCCAAAATACCCTCTACGCCACATCCATAGCCACTCATCCAGTATTCACCATGGTCAGAACTCAGCATTCATATGGAGATGAAAAAGATAAAGGGGAGAATTTTCCTGCCCTGCGCGCCACAGCAATCATAGAGGGTGGGTGATGGACCATGTAAAGGTCTGTTGCCCTTGGGTAGGATATTCTGGTCTTGGGGTGAGCATGACCCAAACATCCTGCCCTAAATGTCTAACAACCTAATACCACTCTCACTCCTACACACTTGACAATCAAAAATCTTTCATTAATAAGATTCATTCAAAGTTTTTAAATTTCCTCAAGTGAGTAGTCTCTTATAAAAAAAAACTTCAATTCAGACCCTTACATCAAATATAACTAATCCTTAAATCACCTCTTTAAGCTATCAAATTCTGAACTCAGAACAACCTCCAGCCTCCTCCCCACCAGCTGAGATAATTACAGCTTTGAAGCTCAGCCAAGCATTCATAATGTCACAACGATAACCCTTGGGGAAATATTAACAAAGACCTACCTTGAAACCACATAACCAGATGCTAGTCATATTTCTAACCTTTTGCATTAGGGTCCCGTCTGTCAATTTTAAAGGTCTGCAGACACTTCCTAATTTCATGAAAATCCATTCCCATGTCTCTAAAATTATGATTTGTTTGGTTCTTTACCTCTATTTGAGCCATTGGTTTATTTATCTTATCACGATTGCTACATACATCCAAATAAAGAGCCTTTAGATTTTTTTATTACAATTATTTGCATGGACCTTATTCGCTGATGCACAATTGTTGTTAAACGCACTGTCCTCCCTGCCCTTTCAGCTCGTTTTTATCTAAATTGCTTCATGACTTTGTTGTCTTTAAATTTCTCTTCATCTGACTGCACCCTCCTAGTCTTTTAGGGTTTGAAACTCTACCCAGGCCCAAAAATAGCCACAATTGAGACTGTGCTCGAAATGGGCATAACGGCCACCTAAATGCATTTGCATGCATTTAAATGACTTAATGGGTTGCTCGCCCAACCTTACTGACACTTCCCCTTTACCGCTGCATTTGCCCATCTAGAATTGGCATGAAACAGACATGTTCCACGCAAGTCCAATTTGGGCCCACCTGTTAGTGAGGAGGTAAGTGCCGATGACCCTTTGCTTGAAATTGGGGGCGGGGGGGTGGGGTCTGCTGCCACTCTGCCTGTGATCAATGAGGTGGATGGTTGGGTCTGCTGCCACTCTGCCTCTAATCAGTGAGGGAGAAGGGGGTTCTGCTGCCACTCTGCCTGAGATTGGATGGGGGAATAAGGAGGTCAGTAATGTTGTGAAGATGGGGTAATGTCTGTGGGGGCCAGTGGGAGGCATTATCTAGCCTGGGAGCAATGTGACAGGGGAGCAGCATTCCATCATCTTTTGTTCCGTGCGTGCACAGTTGGAGACACCAATCGGAGCTGCAGGGTTTCGGGCACATTAAGCCCTATCCACAGGCTTCTGCAGCACGATTCAAAATTGCTGATATTTTTTCAGGCAGAGTGCGCATGGGGTACCTGAGAACGGTCTAAAAGTCGGATCTGAAGCACTCTCAGTTTCAATTTCACCTGGCACTTTGAATCAAAATGGTAAAATAGGGCCCAGCATGTAAAGAACAAGTTGTAGGCATAAATTCGACTCAGAGAGTAAAATATGGTAGCCACAAACATTAGGTCACCGTACCATTGATGAACAGTGGGAGCTATGTGCATCATCTAGAAGGTGCACTGAAGGAGCTCACCAAGATTCCTTAGGCAGCACCTTCCAAGCACAGGACTACTATCATAGAATGACAAGAGCAGCAGATGCCTGAGAACACCACCACGTGGGAGTTCCCCTCCAATCCACACATAATCCTGATTTGGAAATATATCGCTGTTTCTTCACTGTCTTGTCAAAACTGGAAAGTGAATGGATCAGGTTTTTCAGTGTATAGAAATGTGGTGAATCTGGTAGAGTGGGATTAGAGATGAATTTACTCTTGCAATCAAAGATGATATAATAAGAGGTAAGCAGGCAGTGGAGATTTTATTTATAGAGTTAACAAATAGAAATAGATTTAAGGTTGAATTGGGAGTGCTGTAGAATCTCCCAGTAGCAGATGTGAAATGACAGAATATATTCCTGCAAAGATTGCAAAAGCATGTAGACAGAGTGGTTTCCATGGGAGATTTCAGCTTGTTTATAGATTTGGATAAGAAGATGAGCTCATGCCAGAAAGGTAGCTATTTTCTGGATTGCATTCATGGTAGTTTTCCTCAACCACATGACCTAGGACCAATTTGGGGCAGACCACATAAGATGTAATAGTGAGCATTGAGCCACTATTCAATAGTCTTGTGAAGATTAACCTAAGATCAAATACAATGGGTGGGATTTTCCCTCCTTTCCCAATGGTGGGATTTTCTGGACCTGCCAACACAGGTGAAGTATGGAAAATGGTGTAGATGTCAGCAGGACTGAAAGGTCCTGTTGGTGGACGATAACAAGACATCCCCACTGCTGCAAAACACGCCACAGGGGGAACAGGAAAATCTCATTCCGTGTGATTGAAGTTGATATTGTTTTTGACAGGGAGAAATACAAAGCAGTTACTCAGGTTCTAGGTTTAGGTAAAGCTGACTTCAATCAGATGAGATATAGATTGACTGTCCATAGTACACTGAGCAGATTTGTTAATTGATAAGACAACAGAAGTGTAGTGGGCTTCATTCAAATAAATGATTTAACATGGTGCATTTTTGCCCCTAAGAGCAAAGGCTTAATTTAGTAGAAACGACAATGAGAGAGGTAAGAAATAACACAAAATAAATGCAAAAGACACAAGAAACAGCAAGAAGTGGCAAAATAGAAAGTACATGCTGCAACAAGGGATTCTAAAGGGAAATTTGCAAATATCAAAACCAACACAGAAAGACATTAGGGAAAAAGAAGATAGTTAAGAGCACAAAATAAAAACGCTTAAAAACTGACAATTGTAAGATAAATAAAAATAAAGAAATAGTAGACATGTTATTACCTTGTATTTATGTTTGTAGTACAGGAAAAGTATAATACGCTGAACATCTGAAGGAAATTTGTAATGAACCAGAGATGCTAACTCATCAAAACTAGCAACAGCATGTTGACCATAGAAAATAGTGGCACTAATGGCTGGGATTTTCTCATTTCTTTCAGCTCAGGCATGAAAAGCGATATCTAACCTACTGCCAACTTCACCCATTAAATTTTTATACACCTTGTTTGAAAAAATCCAAGAGGTGGTCCCACAACATCATGCCCTGCTGGTGGGGCGGACTCTGAAGCCCCTTTTTTTAAAAAAAAATCTTATCTTAAAACAATAAACATCAAAATAGCATCCCCCTACTCCACCTCATGCACATAGCCTCCACCAGGGAACGCCTAAAGGACTCAGGTTTAAACCCCACCCCCCCACCTCCAAGCCCCCACCCAAAATCGAACCCTGCAACTGAAGTCCCCAATTCCCTGCAGTGCATCTGGGCAATCCCCCTACCACTGGCCCATGGCACTGCCTTGCTACCAGGATACTGCCCGGGCATGTCCTCCTGTCCCCCCTAGGGGCTGTATTTATCTGTGCGCACCCAGTGGATTCTCTTCGCGAGGTACCCATTAGTCCAGACCTCTTGTAAAGGGGAAATTATGTATGTGAGGCGATACAGCAGAGAATCCCGTTAATGATATGGTACATATGGTAATCGTCTTAAACAGATATTTCTATCTCTGACTAGAGATGATGTTGATCATAATTTGGCCTAATTACTTGAAGGCACATAATGCAGCATCAACTGGTGTCTCTGGTAATCCTTTGAATGTGAACCCCTGTAGCTTGCCATTTGTACAAAATAAAAGTGCAATTATTACATTTTAGTACACAGAGAGACCAACTGGAATCAACTTGGGCAAGAAGGTGTTACATTGGTCTGTATCTTTCAGCAACCAGCAAATAGTTGTTTCATATTCCAAACAAAGCAGATCGTAACATGTGCTGCAGAATGCAATGTTCCATCTATAGAGCAAAATTGGAGCATTAGTTCACAAGTCTAGAATTCCTAATCTAGGTGCAATACAGACGCGACAGCTAATATCAAGTTTTATAGCAATTGGTACTATGTAAATGTAAGGAGAAGGTAGGGGAATGGCATGAGGTGAATTGCCCGTTCAGTGAGTTGGTGCAGACACCATGGGCTGAATGGTCTCCTTCTGCGCTGTAACAATTTGAATTTGCAAAGTTCTTTTTTTGACTAAATGCAATATTCAAGAGAGTCTGCAAGGGATTTTTTCTTGATGGATTATTTAATACACTGCTAAATTAAGAAACAGAAAAGAAGTATGTGACCCTAGAGTTCTAATGACTACTTCTTTCCATTTCTGCAAAATCACCCCACTCCAAAGCCATTAACTTTGCCAAGATTCCAGCAGGTATCCTGCCTGATTTCCCCGACATAAAGGAAGCAACTGCAATATGCCAAGTTGTGACTCGGAACCTTAAAAACCCAACTGATTTATTAATCTTCTTTAGGGAAAAATATCCTTAAGTGAAGGTCTAACAGCATCTGTGGAGAGGATAGAGCCAATATTTCGAGTCAAGATGACCCTTCGTCGGCTCTTTTCTCTCTCCACAGATGCTGTCAGACCTGCTGAGATTTTTGAGCATTCTCTGATTTTGTTTTATACTCCAGCATTCATGGTATTTTGCTTTTATCTCTGACTTCTATGTAACTCATTTCCACATCATCATTGTTGACCCTTAACCGTCCTCTGAAGTGTCCTATCAAACTGCAACTGAGTTTATGGGAGCACCTTCACCAATGGACTACAACATTTCATGAAAACAATTGACTGAAATTATAAAATTATACTGTTTAAGAGAGTGACCACTTGCCCAGTGTGTGTGTACCTGCTCTTTAAAAGAAATATACGTTATAGTCGAAAGTTAAATGTATCATTTTTATTGCTTTGACTAGTAACTGCTCACTTTACGAGCCTTCCATATATTTCCTTTGTCTGTAGTCTTTTCGTTCCTTTTTCTTCTTTTCCTATATTTTCTTCTCCTTATCATTGCATTCATGGAAGAAGAATTCAGCTTAAATTTATTTATATATTTATTTATTTCTCTGTTTTTTATTTATTTCATCCATCCATACTTTTTCTTTCTCTTTGCTGTTTTCTCTATCCCCATTCCTCTGTGAACATGCTGTCTTTTGTGTAATGTTTCATTTGGCTTCATATCAAATTTTTATATTAATTTTTCCATAAATGTAAGTTGAAGTAGAACAGCTTTAACTCATTCTTTATATTTGTCATGATTACTATTTCGAACTACTATTGTACTTTAGGGCCTTTGGCTTTTCTTTATTGATCACATTCATCATAAAATACCATGAAGGTTGTTTAGAAAACTGGGGAGTTTTAATATCTACAATGCTTTTTCAAGGTTAATGAAGGAAGCTTGGAGTTTTATTCAGTATAAGCCTCTTATGTGCGAAGATGCCATCAGTGCAACTGCGACCTCTTTTCAAATCTGTGGAGCTTTGCTGATAAATCTAATCTTCTTTATTGGATTTTAAACAAAATGGTATCTTCACAAGCAAATTGGAACAAGTTTAAAACTCAAATTTCACTGCATTTAATCATAAAATTCTAGAATTGTACAGCAGAGAAGGAGGCCATTCAGTCCATCAAATCTGATCTGCCTCTTTTGGAGAACATTCTATTAAGTCCTATTCTTCTAATTTTTCCCCCTCTCCCTATTTGTTTTTCTCTCAAATACTTATCTACTTTCCTTTTTGGATTATAATTGAACCTGGATCCACCACCCTGTCAGGCAGGACATTCCAAATTTTAAACACCCATTGTGCGCTAAAGCTTTACCTAACGTTGGTTTTGGTTCTTTGGACAATCACCTTAACTCTATAACTCTGGTTATTGACATTTCAACCACAGGAAACAATTTTTCCTGATTTACTCTTTGTAAATCCTTTACAATTTCAAACAACTCTGGCAAATCTACTCTCAGGAGCAGAACACCAGCTTCTACAGGCTGTTCATACAATTGTAATTCCTTTTATCCCTGGCACCATTCTAGTAAATCTTCTCTGTACCCTCTCACTTCACATCTTTTCTAAATTGCTGTGTCTAGCATAGGACAAAGGGGAGATGGTGGCTGTCATGTTGTTATAATAATATAAAGGCATTAGTTGCTCATAAACATGTTGTAAGTTCACTTATTTACACTAGGCACATGGGAACATTTACACAAAGGTGGAAAGCTTGAAGCTATCATGTTCTGCTCAGAGGCAAAAATGAAACTAAGACTGGATCACATTGCGCAGTTCCTTTCCACTGAGGTCATACTGCTTTTCCTTTGAGACATGTTATAATAGTGGTATAGTGGTAATGTCATTGGACTTTTAATCCAGAGGTCCAGCCATAATCTCTGGGGAGGTGGGTTTAATTCCATCACAGAGGCTGGTGGAATTTGTAGTGTAAGGGTCTGTCACACATTGAGTTAATATGAAGATGGTGTACAGCACCATCCACACAGTTATGTCAGAAGATACATCACCCAGGCCCAAGGGGATGTAGTGCTGAGCTGGGACTCGCAAAGACATGTGCTTAAATATTGTTTTAAGACATAATGTTCTGTAACCAACACCATCCTAACCTTGTGGCAGCTAGAGATCAACCTTCAACCTTGCTAAAACAAGCCAAGATACTGGAAGACTAAAATGAAGCTCCCAACAAAATCTGAAGAGTCAGAGAAAGTCCTCCAGAAAATGCTTCAGAGAATATGCCTGCAAGCTGAAGAGAGGTTTTTGCTCTCACAGAGGTCAAGGACTCTGGAATACAGACATCTATGTCAAAGACATCTAACAAATGTTAAATTAGATTCTAGTCTGACAAAATTATCAGACTGGCAGAGGGAACCAAGTCTTAAAGACCTCCAGCTTCAAAAAAGTGGCACTTCCCTTTACGGGGCTGAGGAATCCAATTCCTAGTCATCAGCATGATCCTGGAACTGCTGAGGTATGTCAGCAAACAGATCTTTGAGCTGATTGATGTCTTCCGACTCGGCCTTCAGCTCTGTTCTTTCTTTATAGAGCAGATCTGTTCATTCTCACTGCGGTTCCAGAAACCTCCAGTGGTCAAAACCAGCCGACCATCCATGAGATTATCACAGTGCCTGCTGTGGAAGTTGTACAAGAGAATGATCAGCAGTCTGAGACTCCTGTACTTGCAGTGACAACAGCTGGTCACCACCAAGCACACATTGCACTTCCAGTCAGCATGCTAGGCCACAAGGAATGCTGGAACCTGGTAACAGTCTCCCACCATCGACAACAAGAAGCAGATGTGAATGTACCAAATAAACTTCTTCTCACCAGCACACTCTTCCTCTGTCACAGAGATCATCAAGGCAAAGAAAAAAGTGACATAGAGATGAGCACAATGTTTGTCTACCCCATAAGAAATGATACGGAGTCAGAGCAACCACTGATCAACGCAACCACCACATCAACCAACAACAGTTCAACATGAAAGAATGGAAGAAAAGAATAGAAACATACCCAAACCCCAGTCCAACCACCACACCAACAGGGACAATCAGAAACAACAGAGCCTCACATTCCTTTGATAGAACAGTAAGAGAGATATGGAAGAGTTATAAGCCTCCAGACTGCCTGAACCTGCAAATTCAAGCACTTGAAGGCAGGAGATGGAATAGTGGAAGGCTGTTATAGTGCTGATACAGTAACAACAATAAAGTAATAATAGTAAGAACAATGTAAGACTTTTTGATTTTATAAGTTTATAAATTCATAAGACATAGGAGCAGAATCGGCCATTCAGTCCATCTAGTCGGCTCCACCATTCGATCATGGCTGATGTGCTTCTCATCCCCATTTTCCTGCCTTCTCATCATAACCCTTCAATCCATTACCAATTAAAAATCTGTCTTAATTCCTCCATAAATTTACTCACTGTCCCAGCATCCACTGCACTTTGGGGTAGCAAATTCCACAGATTCACAACCCTTTGGGAGAAGTAGTTTCTCCTCAACTCTGTTTTAAATTTGCTACCCTTATCTAAGACTATGGCCTCTCATCCTAGAAAACCCACAAGAGGAAGCATCTACTCCATCCCTACTTTATCCATACCTTTTATCATCTTGTATACCTCAATTTGATCTCTCCTCATTCTTCTAAATTCCGGAGAGTATTGGCCTAAACTGTGCAATCTCCTTTCATACAACAATCAATCTAGTAAACCTCCTCTGAACTGTCTCCAATGCCATTACATCTTTCCTCAAATAAGGGGACCACAACTGTGCACAATACTCTAGGTGCATCTCACCAATGCCTTGTATAATTGCAACAATACTTCCTTACCTTTATATTCCACTCTTTTAGCTACAAGTGCCAACATTCCATTTGCTTTCTTTATTATCTGCTGTACCTGCATGCTAGTTTTCTGTGATTCATAAACAAGGACACCCAGATTCTTCTGCATCGAAGCACCCTGAAGTCTCTCCCCATTTAGGTAATAAGTTGTCTTCCCATTTTTCCGACTAAAATGCATGACCTCAGACTTATCCATGTTAAACTCCATCTGCCACATTTTGGCTCACTCTTCCAACCTATCTAAATCAATTTGTAAGGTTCTGTTTGTAATATTTTCTCACTGCAACTTACTGTCCTGCCTATTTTTGTGTCATCTGCAAATTTGGCTATAGAGCCTTCTATCCGTGTATCCAAGTCATTAGTATAGATTGTAAATAGCTGGGGCCCAAGGACTGAACCCTATGGCACGCGACTAGTTACTTCCTGCCATTCAGTAAAAAAAGATTTGGCCCAACTCTCTTGTCTTCTGTCCATGAGGCAGTCACCTATCCAAGCTAATAAATTACCCCTAACTCCATGTGAGCTAGCCTTGTGAGTTAACTTTTTGTGCAGCACCTTATCAAATGCCTTCCATAAGTCCACATATACTACATCTACAGGTTCCCCATTATCCACTTTGCTTTTTGCATCTTCGAAGAACTCTAGCAAATTAGTCAAACATTATTTGCCCTTCATGAAACCATAATTTGATTTATTATTGCCACATATATTGGTATACAGTGAAAAGTATTATTTCTTGTGCACTATACAGACAAAGCATACCATACATAAAGAAGGAAAGAGAGGGTGCAGAATGTAGTGTTACAGTCATAGCTAGGGTGTAGATGAAGATCCATTCAAGGTCCATTCAAAGGTATAATGGCAACAGGAAAGAAGTTGTTCTTGAGCCAGTTGCACATGACCTCAGACTTTTGTATCTTCTTCCCGACAGAAGAAGGTGGAAGAGGGTACTTCTGGGATGCATGGGGTCCTTGGTTATGCTGGCTGCTTTTCCGAGGCAGCAAGAAGTGTTTACAAAGTAGTAAACTAATGTAACTTCATTATATTGTGTAAAGACTTGGGGGGGGAAAAGTAGTTTAATGTCTGGCACACACAGGATTAATGTGGGACTGCATATGGTAGTGCCCACACAGTGATGTAAGAAGGCACATGACCCAGACCTAGGCTGAGTGTGATGTTGAGCAAAGATTGATGAAGATCTAAGCGTACAGATAGCTTCTAGCTTGTAACCTTTACTGTCCATATGTAAATAGTCCAGTGGTTGAAGTCATTAGGTTACATTTCAGCTTCATTTGAAGCAATTTTTTAAAGCGGCATCTCGGCCATTTGGCTAAGATGCAAATAAGATCAAGCCCTGGAGGAGGAGCCACACCTACTCCAGTCAGCTTGGATCATGTAGATCAAGCCCAAGACAGGAGGTGAGAGCCCTGTCTTGTCAGCTTGGATCGGGAATGTCCCAACTTGTTGGGACTCTGAATTGGGTTTAATTTGACTTGATTGGATTGGAATAAAGTTTAAAAAAAAAGTAGTTAATAAAGGCATACAGTTAACCTCCTGAGGACTACAAAGTCTTTTTTTCGGACATCCTGTTCGGTAACTATCATCCAACAAAATTTAAATTCAATAATCCGGAATAGAAAGCAAATCTCACTAATGGTAACAATGAGAGCTATCATTATTGTAAAAACCCATATAGTTCCCTATTGTCCTCCAGGGAAAGAAATTTGCCATCCTTATCTGGTCTGGCTTACATGTAACTCCAGATTCACAGCAATATGGTTGACTCTTACGGATTCTCTGAAATAGCTGAAGAAGTCACTCAGTTTAAGGGTCGATAGTGATAAGTCACAAATGCCGATCATGCCCACAGCCCATGAAAAAATAAAAAGAATACTCCAGCTGCTTCCTGACTTTTATATTTTATAGTGTGCATTTTATTAGGGGGGATGGTGTGCAGATAAGTCGACAATTGTCAGCCAGTCTAACTGGCCAGCAGCTCTGTAGACCCAGCAACATCAGAAGACAGTAGTGGCCATTGCTGAGACCACCCAGGAAAGAAGCAGCTGCCTCCAGACATGAAGGCAAGACCAGACATTTTGTTTGGGTAGGGATTAGAGATTCCAGCAACAGGAGAAGAGAAGGATGATGAACACTCAGGTTTTAGAGGCTGGGTGAGGCACCAAGTGTGGGGTTTAGGAGGGCAGGGGGTGGAGATAAGCATCTTGGGGTTAGTGTCCTCAATTGCTACAGGAGACTCCCAAGGGAGGGAAACTCTCTTCCTGACAGCAGCCCGTGTTGTCAAAGCTGCCTTCCTTTTGCCTTTTTCTGCAGACCAACGAATCGTAGCGGAGACAGATTAGGTCTGTAAATGTCAGCTATGCGGCACAGTGGTCAGCACTGCAGCCTCACAGCACCAGGGACCCAGGTTCAATTCCTGGCTTGGGTTACTGTGCAGAATCTGCACATTCTCCCCATGTCTGTGTGGGTTTCCGCCGGGTGCTCCGGTTTCCTTCCACAGTCGGAAAGGCATGCTGGTTAAGTTCAATGCCCATGTTAAGTTCCCCCTCAGTCTACCCAAACAGGCTCCGGAGTGTGGCGACTGGAGGATTTTCATGGTACCTTCATTGTAGTGTTAATATAAGCTAATTATGACACTAATAAATAAAGATAAACTTAAACTTCTCAGCCGAGTTTGGGCAAGTGGATAACATGGAGGAAGATTGATTGTTACCTGTAGACCCATCAGGAGAACAGCGGTGCAGCAACAAGACCTGTGGTGGTCCTGAGACTTGGTCCTTACATTCCACTGGTGTACATTTACTGAAGATGGACAGAGGAAAAATGAGGCTGCAGACCAGCATACCCATCCCCACTGCGCACTCCACAGAAATAAAGGCAAGGTTGTGGAAGGATTTGAAAACTAGGATAGGAATTTGAAAATTGAGGCTTTGTTTAACCAAGAGCCAATGTAGGTTACCAAGCAAAGGTTTGGTGCTTGATGAGACTGAGGGCATAGACGGCAAAATTTTAAATGACCTATTGCAGGAACCATTTTCATTTTCTCAAGAAACCATTGGAAAATCCAACGCAATGCCAGAAATCACAGCTGGTGCTAGTTTTATTATGAATGTATCTCATAGAGTCATAGAGGCTTACGATATGAAAACAGGCCCTTCGGCCCAACTTGCCCATGCCACCCTTTTTTTTTTAAATCTTGAAGCTAGTCCCAATTGCCTGCATTTGGTCCATATCCCACTATACCCATCTTACCCATGTAACTGCCTGAATGCTTTTTAAAAGACAAAATTGTACCCACCTTCTACTACTATCTCTGGCAGCTTGTTCTAGAACTCACCACCCTCTGTGTGAAAAATTTGCCCTTCTGGATCCTTTTGTAACTTTCCCCTCTCACCTTAAACCTATGCTGTCTAGTTTTAGACTCTCCTATCTTTGGGAAAGGATATTGGCTATCTAGTTGATTTATGCCCCTCATTCTTTTATAGACCTCTATAAGATCACACCCTCAGATTTCTACGCTCCAGGGAAAAAAGTCCCAGTCTATCCAGTCTCTCCTTATAGCTCAAAAGTAAATCTTTTCTGCATCCTTTCTAGTTTAATAATATCCTTTCTATAATAGGGTGACCAGAACTGTACATAGTATTCCAAGTGTGGTCTTACCAATGTCTTGTACAACTTCAACAAAATGTACCAACTCTTGAATTCAGTGTTCTGACCGATGAAACCAAGCATGCTGAATGCCTTCTTCATCACTCTGACTCCACTTTCAAGGAGTTATGAACATGTACCCTTTGATCTCTTTGTTCTGTAACTCTCTTCAGCGCTGAGTAAGTCCTGCCCTGGTTCAATATACCAAAATGCACCTTGCATTTATCTAAATGAAACTCCTTCTGCCATTTGTCAGTCCATTGGCCCAATTGATCTAGATCCCGTTGCAATCAGAGATAACTTTCTTCACTGTCCACTATGCCACCAATCTTGATGTCATCTGCAAACTTACTAACCATGCCTCCTATATTCTCATCCAAATCATTAATATTAATGCCAGATAACAGTGGACCCAGCACTGACATAAACAGGCCTATAAATAGACAAGCAATGGGATGCTGCTCAGATACGCAAATCGTAGTATAACCTAATTACAATTTTCAGTACAAATAGTGCAGGGGAATAAAAATACACGTGTAAAAATGTGTATGAATATGCTTTTCATTAAGAATTATTAAATGTTTTAGGCAGGGTCTGGAATATAACCTCCCACCCATTGATTGTGTCTATACTTCCCACTGACTCAGAAAAGCAGCCAGCATAATGAAGGACCCCACGCATCCTGAACATACTCTCTTCCACCTTCCGTCGAGAAAAAGATACAAAAGTCTAAGGACACATACCAATGGATTCAAGAACACCTTCTTCCTTGTTGCCATCAGACTTTTGAATGGACCCATCTCGTATTAAGCTGGTCTTTCTCTACACCCGAGCTATGACTGTAACACTACATTCTGCGCTCTTCCATTTCCTTCTCTATGAATGGTATGCTTTGTCTGTATAGCGTGCAAGCAGCAATACTTTTCACTGTGTATTAATTAATACATATGACAATAATAAATCAGATCAAAATCAAATATATAAAATCAGATCCTGAGATCTGGATCACAAGGCTCAGGGAGAGTTAAGTGTTTGAGATCATTGAGAGTGGATCTGTGTCCAGGTTGTAACTGGGGCATGGTCCAAGTGTTGTACACACTGAGAGTCCTGGGATTTCAGAATGGGAAGGAGGAGAAGTCTGGAATTGGGGTTTGTAGGCCCAGCAGGATTGAGAAGGTGGTTTCAAAGCCAGTGGAGCTTCACTGTTTTGGGGAAGCAGTTTATTTACTCTTGTGCAGGAAGGGGAGTTGGAGAAATCTCCCAAACTGCCTTTCACCCTTTATACATACTTAGAACTCAATGCTTACAATATTCCTATCTATCAACCTAGTGCATTGACCTATCAGCAGTTTCACTTCCAATCAAAATATTCCCCTCAACTAGCCACCTTATTGTCAACAGTTGCTATCTCTACATGTATGCCTTGAAATATTTCAAATTAATTATCTCTTTTCTTAAGATATCGATGATCATGGACTGGGGAAGTAACGTCCTGATCATATTCCTACCAGGACATAGGAATGCAAAATTTACCCTTTCTTATACAATAAATGAGGTTACTGACTTGAAAACTCGTTAGGGGTAAAAAGGCAAAATAAGTAAAACTGATGATTTAAAGTATAAATTTAAAAATATAAATTCAGTTACTGAGAATAAATGAGTCCTTTTCAGAAAATATTTTGAGCAGTTCAGCTGATTCCTGAATGAACTGTGGCAGTGAGGCATTTACTTATGTCCCTTTGAGTTTTTCCATTATAACGGTTGATATCTGATCTTGGATTTTTCTTGTTATAATGTTGACAGTTACCTCTTTAAAATAAATGAGTGATGATAATCGCAAAATCTGGGTCAAGATTTTCTAATTATAATTGTTAATGTAAAAAAAATTTGTGGATATGATTCTATGCATCATTGAATCAACCTTGATACTGCATATGGGATAGTTGTCATGTGAAGCAAGATTAGAGGGCAGGGCTAATTGCAGCAGGACACAAAGGCAATTCAGCTCCCATTTAAAACCATAGAACCATAGAAAATTTACAGCTCAGAAACAGGCCTTTTGGCTCTTCTTGTCTGTGCCAAACCATTTTTTGCCTAGTCCCACTGATCTGCACTTGGACCATATCCCTCCACATCCCTCTCATCCATGTACCTGTCCAAGTTTTTCTTAAATGTTAAAAGTGACCCCGCATTCACCACTTTATCTGGCAGCTCATTCCACACTCCCACCACTCTCTGCATGAAGAAGCCCCCCCTAATATTCCCTTTAAACTTTTCTCCTCTCACCCTTAACCCATGCCCTCTGGTTTGTTTCTCCCCTAGCCTCAGTGGAAAAAGCCTGCTTGCATTCACTCTATCTATACCCAACAAAATCTTATTAAATCTCCCTCTATTAAATCTCCCCTCATTCTTCTAAGCTCCAGGGAATAAAGTCCTAACCTATTCAATCTCTCTCTGTAACTCAGCTTCTCAAGTCCCAGCAACGTCCTTGTGAACCTTCTCTGCACTTTTTCAATCTTATTTATATCCTTCCTGTAACTAGGTGACCAAAACTGTACACAAGTTCGGCCTCACCAATGCCTTATATAACCTTACCATAACACTCCAACTTTTATACTCGATACTCTGATTTATAAAGGCCAGTGTACCAAAAGCACTCTTTACGAACCTATCCACCTGTGACGTCACTTTTAGGGAATTTTGTACCTGTATTCTCAGATCCCTCTGTTCAACTGCACTCTTCAGAGTCCTACCATTTACCCTGTACGTTCTACTTTGGTTTGTCCTTCCAAAGTGCAATACCTCACATTTGTCTGTGTTAAATTCCATTTGCCATTTTTCAGCCCATTTTTCTAGTTGGTCCAAATCCCCCTGCAAGCTTTGAAAACCTTCCTCACTGTCCACTACACCTCCAATCTTTGTATCATCAGCAAATTTGCTGATCCAATTTACCACATTATCATCCAGATCATTGATATAGATGACAAACAACAGCGGACCCAACACCGATCCCTGCGGCACACCAGTAGTCACAGGCCTCCAGTCAGAGAAGCAATCCTCCACAACCACTCTCTGACTTCTTCCAATGAGCCAGTGTCTAATCCAATTTACTACCTCCCCATGTATACCTAGCGACTAAACCTTCCAAACTAACCTCCCATGAGGGACCTTATCAAAGGCCTTGCTAAAATCCAGGTAGACAACATCCACCGCCTTCCCTTCATCCACTTTCCTGGTAACCTCCTTGAAAAACTCTAATAGATTGGTCAAACATGACCTGCCACGCACAAAGCCATGTTGACTCTCCCTAATAATGCCTGTCTATCCAAATATTTGTAGGTCCTATCCCTTATCACACCTTCCAATAACTTGCCCACCACCGACGTCAAACTTACTGGCCTATAATTTCCGGGATTTGTTTTGGAACCTTTTTTTAAACAACGGAACAACATGAGCCACCCTCCAATCATCCGGCACCCCCCCCCCCGCACATACTGACATTTTAAATATGTCTGCATGGGCCCCTGCAAGTTCACTACTAGCCTCCCTCAAGTCCGTGGGAATACCCTGTTCGGACCTGGGGATTTATCCACTCTGATTTGCCTCAAGACAGCCAGCACCACCTCCTCTTTAATCTGTAAAGATTCCATGACCTCCCTACCTGTTTGCCCTGTTTCCATAGACTCCATGCCCGTTTCCTCAGTAAATACAGATGCAAAATACCCATTTAGTATCTCCCCCATCTCTTTTGGTTCCAGACACAGTCTACCACTCTGGTGGACCAATTTTATCCGTCACTATCCTTTTGCTCCTAACATACTTATAGAAGCTCTTTGGATTTTCCTTCACTCTGTCTGCCAAAGCAACATCGTGTCTTCTTTTAGCCCTCCTGATTTCCCTCTTAAGTAGCTTCTTGCACTGTGTAACATATTCTATCCTTACTTTAAATGATCATAACTGCAAAATGTACCACAGTTTAAGAAGCAGAGTTGGCTGGTTCCTGGGGAGCAAAGATTTATAGTTCTTGAAAATGGGTGCAGGGATTGCTATGTGTGGTTAACCTTTGCTCATTCATAGAGGTTTACAGCATGGAAACAGGCCCTTCGGCCCAACTTGTTTAAGCAGCCTTTTTTTTTAACCACTAAGTTTGTCCCAATTGCCCACATTTGACCCCTATCCCTCTATACCCATCTTACCATGTAGCTTTCTAAACGCTTTTTGAAAGACAAAATTGTGCCCACCTTTACTACTATCGCTGGCAGCTTGTTTCAGACACTCACCACCTGCTGAGTGAAGAAATGGCCCCTCATTCCCCTCTCACCTTAACTCTATGCCCTCTAGTTTTAGACTTCCAATCCCCTCCCTACCTTTGGGAAAAGATGTTGAATATCTATCTTATCTATGCCCCTCATTATTTTATAGACCTCTATAAGATCATCTCTAAGCCTCCTATGCACCTGAGAAAAAAGTCCCAGTCCATCCAGCCTCTCCTTCTAACTCAAGTCCCAGTAGCATCCTAGTAAATCTTCTCTTCACCCTTTCTAGTTTAATAGTATCCTTTCTATAACAGGGTAACCAGAACTGTACACAGTTTTCCAAGTGTGGCCTTACCAATGTCTTGTACAACTTCAACAGGATGTCCCAACTCCTGTTTTCAATATTCTGGGCAGTAAACCAAGCATGCCGAATGTCTTCTTCATCATTGTTTCCAATGTAGATGACAGCTTTGTGCTGCTTGTTAATTTGTATAATTGCTGTATGCAGCCATCACTAAGTGTATTATAGAATGACTTCACACCTCAACGGAGCATCCAAGTTTCTTTACGGCCAGTACCACTTAAAACCAGCCTATACCTCTGTTTCTTTAAGGATCGACCTGTAGCGTAAAGGTCACTGGACCCAGGGAACCAATTGGGCAGCAAGGTGGGGGAATCACCCTGATAAGTACAGACTGTATTCAGAGTCATCTCAGGAGATGGTGTCGTCAAAGGCTGCAAGCCTTAGCATATTTTTAACCTGTAAATAAACGAGTTGTGTTTTCCCTGAACTGGTGAACGAACATCTTTACACTTGGCAACAAAGATTAAAAAAAAACCTTTGACTGAATATCCAGTTTACATTGAAGTTGAGTGCAGAAAAAAGTACTTACCAAGATGCCTCTCTTTGGATGGATAGATCCATTTGATTCCTCTGTGGAGGACTGGACACAATAAGTAGAGCGTCTTAGGTATTACATCCAAGCAAACAAAATAGAAAAGGAGGCAAAACACAAGGCAATTCTCCTGAGTCATTATTGAGCTGATCGTGCAAGCTATTCAGCCATGACAGCCATGGGTGGTGCAGTTATCAGTTTGCCAGATAACAAGGTCACAGATGCATTCTGCTGCAGAGTACTCAACTGAAGATTTTGAAGGGGCAGCCTGAAATAAAAGATTAATGGGTATACAGATTGAAATGTTTGATGAATTTGCAGGCCTGGCAGAAAGCCTACCATTGTCAAAGTCAAGGAGCATGGAGGAATTGGCAGTAACTTTGCGCTGAGCTTGGAGCAGATTCTTTTTCAGCATAGTAGTGGCCAATTCCATTTGGACACTTGCAGACCCAGTCATGATGCACAGTCTGACCGCTGATGTCTCAGCTTCCATTGCAGCATATGGAGAAGCTGCCCAATGGCTTGAGTGTTGCAGTGTAAAGTCCTGACTGAGGTCAAACAAGGTTAGTCAGAAGCTCAGACTGCTCTCATGTAAACTCAGCTTGTTATTACACAAACTGCTGCCAGTGTCGATGTAAAACAATATTCAAAGAGAGTTTGCACATTAACACTGTAAGGTATAATTGTCCTGCATTCTGAAAATCCATACTTGGGTCAGTTAAAATCAGATTCTATTCATTGTTTTAATGTGTAATTTCTAGGGTTAATTAGAGGTCATGGAGATTTTGTTTCCTGTGTCATTAAGGTATTTTCTGATGTAAGATTTCTCTGATTTTGCAAAAGTTTTGGCTTTCTCTTTATTTTGAAATGTGGCAAAATTTGCATTTGGTCAAGTGTGAAACCCAAGAGTCCTATATTACCACAAATCTTTTTATACACACAGATATAGATGGATAGATATAAGGGAAGTATTGACATTGGTCCATGACCTGGTAAAAATGCTTCAATTGATAATTGAGTCATAAATATTCGGAAGATCCCAAGTTTGATTTTCAGTCAGTGGTAAATTAGTTGAACTTGAGGCAATGTAGTGCAGCAATTGACTTCAGTATACATGTATTTGAGGGGGAAAGCAAGAAATTGTCAGGTATTCTGCTTTTGATCAATATTCCGCAACACTTACAGGAGGTATGAATGATGTAAGGTCAGTTTCGGGTTATCTATGATGTTTGTTGTGGTCAAATAATGTGCTGAGCCACAAACATGAGCAGTGGCATTTTGGTAGGGATAGATGAGGCTGATTGGCATTTAAATAAAATTGAATGATTCTCTCAAGTGGTTCACTTGTAACCAACTATATAGGTCTATCCTGCCCACGACTGTCAGTGGATGATACCCAGGTGAAGCTTGTTGAAAATAGAACAGAAAGCTCAGGGTGGAAACAAGAAATCCTCTCAGGTGACAAGAGGTTAAGCTGAGAGACAGAGGAAGGACAAGTATTACATATTAAAAGTGATGGATAAATAGCAACAGAAGTTTCTGCGAATTTTGAGAAAAGATATTGCTGGACAAAGACATGCTGCAGGAAAGTAAAGTAAGGGAACTGAATGGACAGTGTTCATAATGATATAATTAATCACAATTATAACACATTATTGTTGTGTTGAATATATTATTAAGGTGGACAAGTCTGTGGGGCCGGATGGGATCTAACCCAGGTTACTGCGGAGGTGGTGGAAGCAGGCACAATAGCAATATTTAAGAGCCAACTGGATGAGTACATGAATAGGGAGGAAATAGAGGGATATGATCCAAGTAAGGGCAGAAAGTTTTTTTTAAGTTTAGTGAGGGCATCATGATCGGCTTGAAGGGCCAAAGGCCTGTTTCTGTGCTGTACTTTGTTCAATATTTAGGAACTGAGGTAAAATCATATGAACACATTAATATTCTCATCATGTGACCTATTTATTTTCATATAATTAGTTTGATGCATTCCTTCAGTACGATAAAAATGTAAAAACACAAAAGAACTATTTTGGCATCAAGCAGAAGAGCATTTGACTATGATTACTGACTGATTTTCCTTGTTCATTTACTCTCAGTGAAGTAAAATTGAAGCAATTGATAGCATGTGAAGCAATTTAGGACATCTTAGAAGAATGTTGTAAGGCGTAACATAAATTAATGCCTTTTTACTCACGGCCACAGTATTTGTCAACTGAAAAACAAGCAACTACATGTTATAATTATTAATAGAAACCAATATATATTTTACGAGATGTTTTGCAATATATCGGACAATTGACATTCTAATTATCACTGTGGAACAGTTCTAAGCTCTTCAAATTAGACAACCTTTTAATATAATGGAATTAAGGATGGTGAGCACACTGAGCTTCAGAGCACATGCTGCAAATTAGCAGAATGTAGATTTATGTTTGTGTTTCACTGCAGGGTGAGTTTCTGATGCTGCAGGCTCCTTTAGCAAAGGGCATCAAATAGAGGGGAGTTACAATGTAAATAGACAATGGAGAAAAACAAATGAGATAAATGGCCAGTCAGTCTGTTTTGGATAAATGTAAGCCTAAAGAAATGTGTTAAGCAATGTAATGGGAACTAATGCATCCACAAAAAAAAGGTAGACTTGATCTCAGTTTACGTAGAATAGTCCAGCGTTTGTTGGGAGATTTTGGTTTTGTCACTGACTGCTAATTTAAAGGCCCAGGTTAATGCTTTAGGGGCATAGGTTCAAATCCCATTGTAGTTGGTAGAATTTAATTCATAAAATCTCTGGAGTAGTGATGACTATAGATGGTGTGGTCACGTGATTATATGGTTACTTAAAGTTTCATGCGTGGATGTTCTTCCCAGAGCACAAACCAAGTGAAGTCATGTAGGAGTTACTCAGAATTCTTAATAAACTATTATTGTTGCAGGTCCTTGGTTGGCAGTCATTGGAAGTAGCACTTCTATAGTGACAATGATAACGATAATCAATTGTTATAAAGTCCATCTAGTTCATTAATGCCTTTCAGAGAAGGAAATTTCCCACTCTGGCCTACATCTGATTCCAGATTCTTGATCTTTAACTACCCTCTGTAATGGCCTAACAGTTGTCCACTTTGTTTGAAGGAAATTAGGATGGACCTTACCATGAAATAATAAAAGACAGGAATAGGAGGACGGCCAATTAAGTCTGTTCTGACTCTTACAGATTTAAAAATCTTGTCCAAAAGTTAGCACTTTAAGAATCAAGCACTCCCTCAGTATTACTTGGAAATGTAAAGTCTGATGTTTTCTTGAGCCCAGCCTTTTTGACACGGGAGAGAGTGCAACTGCTGAGCAAAGCTGATGCTCGTGTGAAAGAATGGTGAAAAGAATTAAGACAAAAGGGTAAAGGAACTGATTAAAAGAAAAAGGGAAGTAAAAGAGTAGAGCATGATTTAAAAAAAGTCAAGGAACTAATTCTGCACTCCATATATTATTGAAGAGAATTAAGAAATTAAACAGACAAGTTGTCAGGAAGAGGGCTGTTAAGGTAGAAAGATTTTATAATGGGTTTGGTTGAGATGTGCTGGCAGATGGCTTTAGATGGCCAAAATTTCTGCCCAACCTTTAGTGGGAAACCAGCAGAACTTCTTCAGAAGCAGAACAAATGGATGAAAATATTGATTTACGCTATTTCTCTGAGATCACCACTTTTGCACTAAAGAACATAAGAAATAGGAGCAGGGGCAGGCCATCTAGCCCTTCGAGCCTGCCCCGCCATTCAATAAGATCATGGCTGATCTGTTGTGGCTCAGTTCCACTTTCCCGCCCTCTCCCCATAACCCTTAATCCCCTCTCTTATCAAGAACCCATCAACCCGCTTCTTAAAAATATTTAGCGAGGCAGCCTCCACCACTTCAACGGGCAGAGAATTCCAGAGATTCACCACCCTTTGAGTGAAGAAGTTCCTCCTCAACTCCGTTCTAAACCGCCTCCCCTTTATCTTGAGGCTGTGCCCCCTAGTCCTACTGTCTTTTTTGAGCGGGAAGAGTCTCTCCACCTCTATCCTATCCATCCCATTCATCATCTTATACGTCTCAATGAGATCTCCCCTCATTCTTCTAAACTCTAACGAGTACAAGCCTAGTTTATTCAGCCTCTCCTCATAGCTCAATCCCCTCAACTCCGGTATCAGCCTAGTAAACCTCCTCTGCACTCCCTCCAGGGCCAAAATATCCTTGCGCAGGTAGAAGAACCAATAATGGAATTTTAGGACTCACAAGTATTCCAAATGGGATCAACTTAAACGGCCATTCAAATGTTATGAACAGGACTTATGTGTTTCGTCTGTTATCCAATTATTTTAATGTTTGAGATTTTTGTTTTAATGTCAGAACGAGTTGTCCCAATTTAAATAATTTACTGCAGCAAGCTTTTGTGAATTTAAAAAGATAAAGAAGATTATTTCGTATCACACACTTGCACAGAGTTCTAAACTGTCACATCTCACCACACACACTAGATACTGATGAAGAAAAGATCAATATAATTACAATCTGCAATTATTTGATTCTCTTTTGTAGCAGTTTCTTGGATAAATTGTTGCCTTAGTTGGAATGGAGATCTTGTAAAGGCAGAAGATGCTCAGTAAACAGTGAGGCTTCTTATGGATAAGTTTCCTCTATGAGACTGGCTCTCAATTGAACTTAAAGTTGGACCAAGTAGGCAGGAGATCCCTTCTCCTCCCTTCAGGGTACCATGGCTGCATACTGATCTTGCAGCTTGCATGATGGTGTTTCAGATGGTGCCTGTTCCAACTGCTTCTGCTGTTATATTTTATAAACAGATAGTAAACATGGCTGCCTTACCCATGTGACCTATTGCAAGTCCAAAGTCCTTTTCCAAACAAGCTGGTCTGTTAGGCAAATAAACATCCATATGCTGTGGCTTTTCAAACCCTGAAAGTTTCAGGTAGCCAAGGTCTTTAATTTGGGATGAGGAGCCATCACAATATAATAAATGATTGATAAGATCCATTTCATATTCACCTAATGGCCATTGGGTTTCGATGTCTCTATTGTTCATGGTCCTTTCTGTTGACAGTTTATGCTGAACAAAAGGGACGTGTGAATATTTGCTTGAGTTTCAGGGCTGCCTGGAGATAGATACTCCCAAGTCAAATGATATGCTACAACCATTTGAAACAGCTTTTGTGTCTATTTTTTTGAGATGTAGCTTTAAAGTTTGTAATTTCTTCACGTGTAGAGTACTCTGTATAGGTTTGGTCTCCTTATTTAAGAAAAGATACAGATGAGTTAGACAGTTCAGAGAAGATTTACTCAACTGATACCTGGGATGGGGCGTTATTTTAAGACAGGTTGGATAGATTAGGTTTGTAACCGTTAGAGTTTAGAATAAGAGGTGATCTTATTGAAACATAGAAGATCCTGAGGGAACTTGACAGGTTGGCTGCTGAAAGGATGTTTCCCCTTGTGGGAGAGACTACCACTGGGGGGTACAGTTTAAACTTATGTAGTCTCCTATTTAAGGCGGGGATGAGAAGAAATATTTTCTCCGAGGGTCCTGAGTCTTTGGAACTTTCTTCCCTGCAGTGAGGAGGAGGCAACAAGGGTTATTGGATACATTGAAGGTAGTGGTCGGTAGCTTTTTGACTAACAAGGAAGTCAAAGGTTATCGAGGGTAAGCACGGAATGTGGAGTTACGAATATGTGAATTAGGTGGAGGAGTAGGTTGCTTGTCCCCTCAGGCACAATCAGATCAGCCATTGGACATTGGAGCAGGCTCAAGGGATCAAATGGCCTACTCCTGCCCCTAATTCATACAGCACAGAACTGAAATCACAAAGCACTTATGCACATAGAGAAGAACAGACACTTAAAACTGATTTTTGATTTGATTTGATTTATTATTGTCACATGTACTAGCATACAGTGAAAAGTATTGTTTCTTGCACAGTATACAATAAAACATACCATTCATAGAGAAGGAAATGAGAGTGTGTAGAATGTAGTGTTACAGTCATAGCTATGGTGTAGAGAAAGATCAACTTAATGGAAGGTAGGCCCATTCAGAAGTCTGACAGCAGCAGGGAAGAAGCTATTCTTGACTTGGTACGTGACCTCAGGCTTTTGTATCTTTTCCCTGACAGAAGAAGGTGGAAGAGAGAATATCCTTAGTTATGCTGGTTGCTTTGCCAAGGCAGCAGGAAGTATAGACAGAGTCAATGGGTGGGAGACTGGTTTGCGTCATGGATTGGGCTACATTCACGACCCTTTGTAGTTTCTTGTGGTCTTGGGCAGAATAGAAGCCATACCAAGCTGCGATACAACCAGAAAGAATGCTTTCTATGGTGCATCTGTAG
This sequence comes from Carcharhinus amblyrhynchos, assembly GCF_965287045.1. Lineage (NCBI taxonomy): Eukaryota > Metazoa > Chordata > Chondrichthyes > Carcharhiniformes > Carcharhinidae > Carcharhinus > Carcharhinus amblyrhynchos. Next base: position 76,121,811 of record NC_137324.1, read on the forward strand.
AAGTTGGTGAGAGTCATTGCAGATATGCCAAATTTTCATCACAGTCTCCATCAGAGGTAGAGTTGCCAACTTTCTTTTGAGTCTTTATTGGAGGGTTGATCATATGACAGTCTAGCCATTTGGTATGTAATCACATAGCATCAAATCACCAACTCAAGAACAGCTTCTACCCTGCTGCCATCAGACTTTTGAATGGTCCTATCACATATTAAGCTGACCTCTCTCTTCATCCTTTTGGTAACTGCAACTTTATATTCTGCATCATATCCTTTCCTTCTCCCCTGTGCACTCAGTTCAATAGACATAATCTTCCATTATTTATTCACAATAATCTCTCTGGATTTCACTTACCCTTTTACTGGCTGCTCCTCCCTCAGTGTCTATGCCATTCACCTCCAGGCTCTGCAGGAAATGCTGGTTCTACACCCATGGACAGCACGGTGGCACAGTGGTTAGCATGGCTGCCTCACAGCGCCATGGACCCAGGTTCGATTCCTGGCTTGAGTCACTGCCTGTAAAGAGTTTGCATGTTCTCCCCATGTCTGTGTGGGTTTCCTCTGGGTGCTTTGGTTTTCACCCACAGTCTGAAAGACATGCTGGTCAGTGCATTGGCCATGCTAAATTCTCCCTCAGTGCACCCAAACAGGCACTGGAGTGTGGCAACTCGGGGATTTTCACAGTAACTTCATTTCAGTGTTAGTGTTAGCCTACTTGTGACATTAATAAATAAACTTAAAACTTAAATACCTTCAGCCTTCAAACATTTACGAAGGAACCTGACCCAAATGCTTGTAGACAGTAGGTCAGTTGAAACTTTCAAGAGTAGTATTGATAGATATTTGTTAGGTAAGGATCTCAATTACTTTGGAAGGCAAGTAACATTCGGATCAGCCTTGAAAAGCAGTAGCCGCTTGGAGCTGAATCTCCCTGTCCTGTGTTGCTATGAAATGAAGTGTGAACTACACTGTGGCCAGTCAGAATGTTGAAAGTGGGAACATTATCGTTCGGTTAAACATTGAGTGCAAGCTGCAAATCAAAACAATATTTTCCAACTTCCTTATTACCTTTATGACCCTCAAATGCATATCTTAAATTGCATCAAACTTCTTAAGAAAAATAATAACCAACAAGATTGCTTTTTGCATTCAGCCATTGCTAACATTGCATGTTTTCCTTCTGTCCTTTACTTTTGAAAAAAGAAAATCGATCACGGAGCTGAAAATTTGCGATCATTCTCTACTTTCATAACGATAATGAGAAACCAAGCATGCCCTGCCAAGGAACTTGGACCTTAATCCTACTGCAATTCCTGGCCCTCAACAATTGGAATAATTTATAATTGTGCCAATGTTGATAAAACCTGGGCACGCATTGGACTGGGGTTGGGAGGAGATGCAACTTGTAAAGCTCGTGTGTAACTTTAAATGGTAGACCTGACCAATTGGATGCCATTTACAACAACTATTCATAATTGCTTTCTAGGAAGGCGTCTATTTTGTTTAACTAGAAACTGGATGCACACATCCTCAAACATGTCAAAATGCTCTGTGCTATTTAAATTAATGAATGGGTCTTTCAAGCTTGATTCTTTCCCCCTTATTTTCTGCCTGTAGATGATCTACTATGCAAAGTTGCAGGAATTGCAATAGATAAGGATATATCAGCCCAGATGTAGTTCAGGGAACAACTCAAGTTCTAATTTACTCAATAGTTATTAAGCGCACAAAGAAAACAATGAGCATGAAGAGAATAACTGAACAAGGATGTAAAAGCATTGATAAAACACTTTAAAATAGATTTCTATAAAAGATTAATACTTGATAATTCAGTCGTACATGAATGCTAAAAATGTAAATTGTCCAAAAGTTTAAATCATGCAATATAAATAGGATTGCACTGACACAATGATTACAATATTAAGTTACTGGATGATTTGAACTAAATTACTTTGAGTTACAAGGAAAAGGCTATAAAGCCTTTTCTGGTAATTTTGTGTTGCATTCTTCAAACTCACCTCAGTATCATTTTTATCCTTCCCACCCCATTTTTCCTCTCTTGTCATTATTTCTCAGGACAGCCCACTGATGTTGCAGTCTGACAGAAATGTCACCGTGAATGCTCGCAATAACCTTGGACAGATTACCGGGCAACTGACAGTTGGTGAGTTTGCTACTCTGATTGCGTATTTTGGTCAGAATCACTTTATCATTTTATTTAGCTAATTGGATGATATGCTTTTTTATATCAAGTGGTTGCAGGTTAATCCCAGCGTAGTCTCTCAAGTCTTATCACTTTTATTTTAAGCATGTCCACAGTAATACCAACCTAACATTTCTATTTTAATAGTTTCACTTCCTTTTAACTTAAGATATATCAGCTTTTGATCCTTTCCTTTTCAAGATGCTTGTTTCAAATAATTCATAATAATTAGTTAAAGAATACCTTTTCGTCAGACTGAATCATGAAGGTAATCATTCTTGCGATATATTTATCCACTAGATTTATAATGTGATGGGCATTTTACCTCATACCATCCTCAGTACAGTATAATTAACTGCAATGCCTGACACTTAAGTAGAAATTCAACAGAAAATCAAGATTTCACATGAGTCAATTAATTTTTTAAAAGGCTTTAATCTTCAAATGTCTTATATTTAAATGAGTTAAACTTTCTTCTTTGTTCAGTTAAATTCTGTTGAAATATGGAATGAGGCCTGTGAAGGAATAAAGTGATTTGCACAGTGATAGATATATTTTCTGAAGAGTTTTTGTGAATTTTAATGTGTGTACAGAACTGGACTCTGAAATGGACCGTACTTCTTTTTAAGATAGCATGCCAGCAACTCTGCATTTCGGAATAAAGTCTGTCAGTAAATGAGCATGTAGCTGAGACATCCAAATTAGAAGATCCCAGGTTTACTCTAGTGCTCAGAATGTAAGGAGCAGTAAATAATGAATGTTGGTTTAATTTTAACTCCTCACGCTTAGATTTTGGATCAGAAAAAATCTTGTGTCAAATTGCTTACCAACACTCACTGTCTAGGCTAAAAAAGGGTGCCTATTTGAGTGTCCATATACCAGCATGAGTTACTTGCAGAGGATAAAGAGGGAGGGAGTGAAGGAGAAAAGTCCTATAACATTTGTGTGGATTTGTGAGATGCTCAGGGATAAAAAGGGACTTGGGGGTTATGATGAACCTGCTGGATTGACTGAATTGCAGGCAGTGTACACACTTCAGTGCTACCTGTCCACTGGAGTTTTCCATGTAATCTGCACCAGCAGCACTGTTCATTGGCTGCATGCATCTGCAGGGAGTCCAAAATCAACACTTCCCAGAACCACTTAAAGCGAATCTGAATGCCTTAAAGAGGCTTTATTGTGGCTGGAACACTTGTCTGGAGTCAGACAGGAAGTGAATTTGACCTGGGAAACTGTAGAATGGCACAACAGGGATTTCCTCTGGGTGCTCCAGTTTCCCCCATGCTCCAAAGATGTGTGTATTAGGTTGATTGGCCATGCTAAATTGCCCCTTACAGTCAGAGGGACTAGCAGTGTAAATATGTGGGGTTAGGGGGATAGGCCCTAGGTGATATTGTGGTTGGTGCAGACTCAATGGGTTAAATGGTCTCCTTCTGAAATTAGGGATTTTATGAGAGAGTGAGCACCAAGCTTTCTGGAACCTATACCTTAGTGAAAAAGGTAAAGAGGGGCAAGATATTTTGGAACTGCAGGAGTCTTCTGTGGGCCCTCTAGATATCCAGTCAAAAGTAGGTGGAAACAGATAGTAGTCGAGGTCAATGCCAAGAGTCAAATTCTGAGGACCTGCATACAGAACCAGAAAAGGTTCAGGTGCCTCTGTAAGTGGCCAAGATCAGTGAATGCATCTTCAGATACCATAGCCTGCCAACTGCACCATTCGCCCCAACTGTGCTCAATTAATGGCAGCCTCATTATTTACCTACCACAATATCTATCAGTTCATACTCATACGTGAGATGTATAACTGCATGTTAATCTTACAAGATTAATAATGCTGTGAACCTCACATCCATATCTCCTGCCAGTTATTAGCCATGATAGCCATATCACCCAGTCAGATTGCACAACACACATTGACACACCTTGCTTTCTCTTGCAAAACAAAGTGGTGTAGACACAGAGAAAGCAGAAGCTAGGTGGAGTTGGACAGGTGCACTTGCATGCCCTCACACCCATGGTGGAGATAATGCTGCCCAATATTGGAATGGCTGAGGCCTTGGCTAGTTATGGTGATGAAACCATTGAAGATGATCGTATCCTCATATCTAATCCTTCTTCTCGCATCCTACTTTCCCTCATCCTGCAGTCTCTTGTCCTGTGAAGATGTGAACAACATTCTGATTTGGGCCACTAAGTGGCAAGTTGTATTTGTACCATACAAAGGCAGTCTCTTACACTAAAAGGCACCAACCTTCCCATAGGCATGCTGCAGCTACTGGGCTAGCACTGTGACTGGGCACTAGGACAGGCAAAGACACACACAACACAGGCATTGAGGGTAAAAAGCAATGTGGCATAGTTTTAATTATAAATCTGGTTTGGAATGTTTATTTTGTGTTTTTTTTTCCACTGTTAAGTGAACATTCAGTGAGCGAGGGGAAGTAAGGAGTGGGTCTGTTGGTGAATAGGGTATTGGCATTGCGTTTGGCCCTTCACTGACAGCCTGGGCAGAACAGACGTGTCCAGGTTTGCACCTCCCTTTGACTTCCTCTTCTTCCTCCTCCTACTTCTGTTCCTCAGCTGTTTGTCATACAGCTGATGGCAAGGGCTGTTCTACATGATGGCAAGTTGGTGCAGCAGATCACCATGCACCTCCACATCTTCTGTGCCGAGTACCGCAGCACTCTTCCAGTGTGATTCAGGCAGCACAAGTGTTGTTTCAGCCTGCACTGATCTGCTCTATCACATTTCATTTAACAAGAATAATTCCATTGAATGAATGTTGCATCGGTGTACATGGGTTGTTTGCTCTGAGCAGATACCAGTTGTTATCTAGCATCTACTCTTTGGAACACCATGATGCCTCAGGTGCAGCTGGTACAATGGACTGCTGCAGAATGAGGGCTTCAGAATTGCTGCCATGGTCCCAGGTCTGATAAACCTATGAGAACTACTGCCTGTAGTTGGGCACTAGATGAATATTGTGGGAGATTTCCTTTGCTGTTATAAGCTTCTTTTGTTGTTGGCCAGTAAATGGCTAATGTGAAGTTTTTGTGGTTCATCAGGTGGCAGCCCAAACTCTGAGCCTGAAGCTTCAGGTTCAAGTCCTACTCCATGACTTGTTGGCCTTGGAAGAAGTGCTCATGATGCAACTTAATATTCAGCAAGCTTACCCTGCCAACACTTACCATCTGCTTTCCAAATGGACAAAAAGCATGTGAAGGAACAAAATAAAATGGCTAATGAAACAGAACGTTTTTCACTGAATCTAAAGCTCCTTCTTAATACAAAAACTCTCTTTACCCTGGAATATTACATAGTCTACAACTATAGCATTTACTTTCTATGCAGTGAGCAGTATGAAAAGTAAAGAGGAGCTCGAAGGCAAAGTGGAGAAGTCAGATAGAGTAGGAAAGAGCAGGAGCAGAAAAGGAAAATACTCTATTTTGGACAGGTAATAACAGCAGAATGTCCGAAGTGGCAGAGGGAAATAACAAAAGAGACAGTCATCGCTCATCACAGATAGAGGAAAACGACAACAGAAAAGAAAATATCGATCATCACAGATAGAGGGACAAGGTAACAACAGTGAGTCAGTCATCCATCATCATGGACACAAGATAACAACAATGAGAGACACAGTCATCCATCAGCACAGACACTAGGGTAATTTTCACTTTCTCCAATAGTGCAAATGGTGATCAGCTGCCAATTACACACCACCTAATTTTCATTTCCCTAATAGTAAAGATTGGATAGTGCTTGTAAGAATACCCTTTCCCGCCATCATCTCAGGTATCAATCAAGTGAATCTTCTTAGTACTGCTTCTAAAGCACTTATATATATCCTTCTGTATAAGGAGACCAAAACTATACGTAGTATTCTACATACGGTCTCACCAATGCCCTGTACAACTGTAGCAGAACATCCCCAAATTTATGTTCCAATTCGTTGCAATAAACAGCAACATTCCAGGTACCTTTCTAGTCATTTGCTGTACCTGCGTACTAACCTTGTCTGATTCATGTACCAGGATATCCAGATCCCTCTGTACCTCAGAGTTATATAACCATTGTGTTTAAACAATAGACAGCATTTGACCATGTGTGACATCAAGGAGCCATAGCAAAACTGGAGTCAATGGGAATCGGGGAGGGCAGGGTGGAATACTTTGCTGGTAGGAATTATACCTGGTACAAAGGAAGATGTTTTGTGGTGGTTGGAGGCCAATCATCTCACTCCAGGATTTCATTATAGGAGGTCCTCAGGGTAATGTCGCAGCCCAACCATCTTCAGCTGCTTCATCAAATACCTTCCTTCCATCAGAATTGGGGATGTTTGCTGATAGCACAATGTTCAGCATCATTCATGTTTTTCAGATACTGAAGCAATCCATGTCCAAATGCAGCAAGATCTGGACAATATCCAGGCTTGGGATGACAAGTGGCAGGTAATATTTGTGCCACACAAGTGCTGGCAATGACCATCTCCAAAAACAAAGGATGCAGCCTTTGATGTTCAATGGTATTACCATCACTGAATTCCCCACTGTCAACATCCTGGCTATTACCATTGACTAGAAATTTAACTGGACTAGTCATATAAATACAATGGCTACAAGAACAGATCAAAGGCTAGAAATCCTGACTCCCTAAAGCCTGTCCACCATCTTTAAGTCAGGAATGTGATGAAATACTCTCCACTTGCCTGGATGTGTGCAGTTCCAACAACACTGAAGAAGCTTGACACCATCCAGGAAAAAGCAGCCTGCTTTATTGCTACCATTTCTCAAATATTCAATCCCGCAACCACCGACTCTCAGTGGCAGCAGTGTGTACCATCGACAAGATGTACTGCAGGAATTCATTAAGATTCCTAAGGCAACACCTTGCAAACCCATGACCATTGCCATCTGGAATGACAAGGGCAGCAGATTCCTGGGAACACCTAGGTTTCCTCCAAGTCACTCACTATCCTGACTTAGAAATATACCATTTCTTCACTGTAACTAGGTCAAATTCCTGGACCTGCCTCCCTAAAAGCATTTTGGGCATACCGAAAACCCCAGGGTGTGCAGTAGTTCAAGAAAGCAGCTCGCTATGACCTACTCAAGGGGAACTAGGGATGGGCAATAAATGTTGGTCTTACTAGTGATGCCCACATCCTGTACATGAATTTAAAAAATTGCTGTTTTTCTATTCTTTTACCAAAGTAGACAAGTTCACATTTTCCCACTTTATACTCGATCTGCCAAACTAGCTAATTTTGGAACAGACCATAAAACAGATGTGAGATCCCTCACTGACACAGACTAGGAGCTGAACGGCTGTGTCTTAGGTAGCTGGTGTGGTAGCTGAGAAATCACCCAACTGAATATGGGGATGGATGGATTGCAGGCATTTCTGGAATGTGGTATATTGTCCTGTTTCTCAAATTGATTTTTTTTGCATCTTAGTCACTCCAGGAATCAGGTTCAAAGAGGCCCAATTTATAGGGCATTGACATGAATGGAAACAAAAAACAGAGTTGTAAATGAGTGCCAATCCATCATTTGATAACGTCACTAAAAGTTAAAATTAGTCTTGAGGTAACAGTAATAGGAAAAAGAACCATTCTTCATCAATGGTTTAAAGGAAACAGCAAGAGAGACACCACTCACTCAAACCCAGAAATTGACAAGAATGCAATTAATTGCAGAGAAAGTAAATGTTAATGTTATGGAAAATATAATATTTTGGGCAGAAAGATATGGAGAAGCCACTTGTGGTTTCAAATTTTTGAATGATTTTTGGATTTCTGCAGGATATGTACTAAAGATTTTGGGAAGCAGAATTCATTCTAACTTCAGGCAAATTGTGTTATGATTATGTTAATCACTACCCCAGAAGAAAAATAATTGAAAAAAAGGCATACATCCTCGGAAGTAATCACATCGCATTCTATTGTCTGAGGGAAATCTTGGGGCAAGGTCAGTGGACTTTTTGAAAATGAATCAGATGTATCAGAATTTCAATCGACAACTGAGTAAATAAAGATTATCCATTCTGCCAGACAGGATTTTCTGGGAAAAGTTAGAGGTAAACCTGGAAGGACTAATACATGTTTGAGTTTTGCTTTCAATTTTGGTTATGGGCTAGAGCAGAGCCTCTTTCTTCTGAAGAGCTAAGTTTAAGTTTATTTATTAGTGTCACAAATAGGCTTATACTAACACTGTAATGAAGTTACTGTGAAAATCTCCTAGTAGCCACACTCCGGCGCCTGTTCAGGTACACTGAGGGAGAATTTAGCATGGCCAAAATACCTAACCGTCACATCTTTCAGACTGTGGGAGGAAACTCACGCGGACATAAGGAAAACACACCAACTGTGCACAGACAGTGACTCAAGCCAGGAATTGAACCTGGGTCCCTGGTGGTGTGAGGCAGCAGTGCGAACCACTGTGCCATCGTGCTACCTGATTTTCACTTATATACTCCACATCGCCATATCTTATATTACTACTGTGACTACCCTTTAAAAGTATTTTAGTGGCTGTTACATGCTTTGGGACACCCTGAGGTCCTATGATCCAAATTCTTTCTTTCGATTGTTAAAAGAATCCAGCGCCACTGGATGTATCTCCACTTTATCAGCTTCACCAAAATAGCTGTCAGTATTGAGCCTTGTTGGGTTATCCCATTTTCATCATGATCATGTCCCGATGAAACCTTTCCAACTTAGTTTTTCAGAGTTTGCACTTAATCAATCGATATCCATAAGTGCAGAGTTTTAAAATGCTAACTGTATTGGATATTGTAAATCCAAGCATCTCATTTATTTTGATCTACGGGAGCAGAGCTGAAGCGCCAGTGAATAAAATTAACAAGCTATAAGCGAGACTTCGATGAAAACTTTTCTTCGTAGAGTAGTACTCGGCAGAATAGACTCTTAACAGCTTCTTACTTTTTCTCATCCATGCAAAACAGCACATGAAATAACTATTTCTTCCATTGCTTTACATCCAGTATATCCTGCTCGGAGTTGTTTCCATGACAACATTGTTTTTTACTTGCATAATTCATTAGCCTGATTTACAACTGTCTACAAGGAGATCCAACCAAATGCAATTATTGTGGTTGACTCCAGTCTAACATGAGAGCTCAATCAGATGTCAACCCCACATTCAAAGGTCAGAACTCTGGTTGGCTGTTAGTTGGGACTATAGTGGAGCCCAAGTAATCCCAATTCACATTGGACCTTAGTATTCAGATGGATGTCAACCCAGTTTTCAGAGATCAGAAAGCTAGGGCTGGATTGAGTTCAGGGTCAAAGCCGTGCAAGTGGTGAAAATAGCATGTTGTCACTGTCCTGGCAGGGTAGAGGAGGAAGTGCAAGGCTTCCAGACAACATTGGGAAACCACCTGAATGCAAGGAAAACAGCAGCTGGTAATGGGAGCATGACTCTCAGATTTGAGGGCCAGTGATAATGAGGAGCAACATCCTTAATGGAGTGCAGCAGTGGTTGCAGATCAGCCCTGGGCACCAGAAACACAGAGGACAAGGGAGGCGCAGGAAGGCAACGGAGGCCAATTCCCTCAGCGTAAGCCCAACCACCAAACACTTGAGTTTTCTGAACATGTCAGGGAGCCAACGTCATGGAAAATCATCCCTTTCCAAACAAGCATACTCAGATGTATGCCCACATATGGAAGACTTCACACCCCACAGCTTTGCCTGTGATGCCTTGCTGGTAGTTGTCAGAGTCACTATGAACATAAATATCTTCCCTTCTTTGTGGATCAGATGTGGACCTTCGTGGCTTCTCACAAATGCAGGCACCATTATAACTAAGAGTTTTGATGGCCTATATGTGAGAGCTGGATCAAATGTTCAGTTCCAGACAGCTGGGACCTCACAGAGATAAAGGACAAGAAGTTTGCCTCCATGGCTAGAATGCTTAAATGCAGAATATCAGTGGTTGTACTCATGTGGCTATCAAAGCAGCACAGAATAAGCATCCAGTAAGAGTCATCAAGAGAAAAAGCTTCAGCTCCCTCAGTGTTCTGCACTGCTGCCACAACATGAGCTTTCTGCATATTTGCATTCACTTTCCCAATATCTGGAATTAACACATTTTAGGACCCCTGAATTGGTGAGCATGTCCTACCAGGAGATGCCAAACATATATCTGACACAGCAGAGGTAGAAACTATTTAACCTTTCCTTTTGCCTAGCGTGCATTGTTCAGGTCTCACCACTGTAGAGGAGTGCACTGAGGCCACACACCTGCCAAGCTAACACTTTGATATTCTCAGTCAGGTTGCAATTGTTCCGAACTCTTTTACTTAGCTTGGACATAACAGTTGAAGCTCTTGTGACATATGTGCTAATTTCAGCATCGAGTGACAGATTGATGTGAATGTGGAACGTAGATATGTGAAGCTATCAATAATCCCCAGAGTCACATTGTCAATGCTGATAGAATAGCAATGTGGCAACATCCTGGACCATGACATTTGTCTTCTTCGTGCTGATGGTCAAACTAAACTCTTTACAGGCATGAGAGAATCTGTCTATTTACCACTGAAGATATCCCTTGTTCGGGAATGCCAGTGTGGCATTGTTAGTATAGAACAACTCTGATAAGGACTTGGTGCAGTTGTCTTGGATCTCAGACAAACAAGACTGTACAGTTTTCTATCAGTTCCGCTATGTATATACACCCTCTCTGGTTTACCTAAAGGCACATGATAGCAGAAAAGAGAATAATATGCCAAAGAGTGTCAGCCCCAGAACACAACTGTGTTTGACCTCCTGCAGTTTGCAAAGGGTGCCAATGATCCCTCATCATATCTGACCTTATACATCATCTTATCAAGGAAAGAGGCAATCACATTTAGCACCTTCAGTGGCTGCCAGTTTTCTCCAGGATCTTAAATAGATTGCCTTTGTTCACATGGCAATTACCTTGGTGAGGTTATGAAGGCAGTATGTAGCAGTTTTCTTTATCCATGCCATTTCTCTTACAGCTGCCAGACTGCGAAGATTGTGTCAATTGTCGATCTTCCATCTGAAGCCACACTGGAATTCAGGATATATGTATTCAGCCAAGATCTGTAGTTTGACAAGGACAACATAGGCAAATATTTTTTCCCATGATGCTGCTCCGGTTTCCTTCTACAGTCCGAAAGACATACTGGTTAGGCGTATTGGTCTTGCTAAATTCTCCCCTCAGTGTATCTAAACAGCTGGGGTGTGGCAATTAGGGAATTTTCACAGTAACTTCATTACCACAATAATGTAAGCCAACTTGTGACACTAATAAATTTACAACAGGGACATGTCTTGATAGTTATTGCAATTTCTGTGGCTGCCTTTGTTCTTGTACAGGGTCACAAGCGTTGCATCACTCATACCATAGGGCACTGTCCCCTTCCTCCTGAAGAGACAAAAAAAATTCATGTAGGTGCTGCAGGCGGGCCAGAGTCCCATGTTTACAAAGGTTTCTGCGGCACAGCATCAAATTCTGGAGCTTTACGTATGACAAGTTAGCCAATTGCTTTGCAAAGCTCCAGCCGTGTGGGCTCCACATCCAGCTGTCTCATAACAGACAAGCTTTCTATGTGTCTAGAGCTACCTCAATGATAGTATCCCTAGAGCACAGTTCAATGTAATGGACTACCCTTCTCTCCAACTGTTTATTTCAGTCAGTGAAGACCTCTCTACCATGCTAATATATTACCTCAACTCCATGCACCATTAACTTGTGTATTAACATTTGTTTAGCACCTTATTGAATATCTTTTAGAAATCTCAGTATACATCTGCTGGTTCCTCTTTATCTACCCTACAAGTTATGTCCTCAAAAACATCCCTTTCATAAAATCGTGTTGCCTTTGTTTGATAACACCAAGTGCATTGTTGAGGCTTCTTTAATAATAAATTCCAGCTCTTTTGCAATCACTCATGTCAGGCTAACTGGTCTGTTGTTCCTTATTTCCTCCCTTTCTCTCCTTTCTTGAAGAGCAATGTTACATGTGCTGACATCCAATTTGTTGGGACCTTTCCGAAATCTTAGGAATTTTGGAAAAGATACGAACACATGAACAAGGAACATTCAGTAGGCCATTCAGTCCCTCAAGCCTGCTCCTCCATCTAATAAGATCATGGCTAATCTTATGATCTGCACTCAAATCTGCTTACCAAGAATCTATCCACCTCTGTCTTTAAATTATTTCAAGGTTGTTTCCACAAGCTTTTCAGACAGACAATGCCAAAGACAATCATTACCAGTGCATTCAACATCTCTGCTGCTATCTTTTTTGGAAGCCTAGGGTGGAAGCCGTCAATCAGTTCCTGGGAATGTGTCAGATTTTCACCCCTCAAGCTTGTCCAATATTTTTTCAACAGTAACGTGAATTAGCATAATTTCCTCTCTTCCTGCCTGGCTTACCCTCTGTTTAAGGAATTAAACTTTTGTGTTCCTCTGTGAAGACAGACACAAAATATTTGTTCAGTGGCTCTGACATTTCCTCATTTCCCATGATAATTTTTTCCTACCTCGGTTACTTTAGCTACTTTATATTCTTATAAAAGCAATCATCATATCCCAGGTCAGTTTGGTCTCACTTTTCTCCTCTTTTTAAATTATTTTTTGATAATTTAGTTATTTATTAGTATCACAGGTAGGCTTACATTAACACGGCAATGAAGTTACTGTAAAAATCCCCTGGTCGTCACACTCTGGTGCCTGTTCAGGTACACTGAGAGAGAATTCAGCATGGTCAGTGCACCCAACCAGCATGTCGTTTGGACTGTGGGAGAAAACCAAAGCACCCAGAGGAAGCCCATACAAGCATGGAGAGAACGTCCAAACTCCGAACAGACAATGACCCAAGCCAGGGATCGAACTCGGGCCCCTGGCGCTGTGAGGCAGCTGTGCTAACCACTGTGCCATCATGCCACCTTTGGTCCATTGTTTGTTTCTAAAACACCTCCAATTCACTCTTTCTTTGCAAGATTATAAGCCTCATCTCTTATTACCCATAACCTCCTTAATAAGTCATGGATGGATCTTTTTTGTTGAATTTTTGTTTTTTTTAATGGAATATATTTTTGGTGAACATCTTGAATTGTTTTGTTAAATGTTTATTTACGCTCAGAAGTTTTAGTCAATTTACTTAATCAGTTAACTCTTCCCAATATTTGTTTAGCTGTATTTAAGATTAAGATTTTTTTTCAGGACCTGCATTTTTGATGAATTTATTAATGGGATATGGACATTCCTGGCTAGGCTAGCATTTATTGCCCATCCCTAATTACCCTTAAAAAGATGGTAGTGAACTATCTTCTTGAATCACAACATACTGTGGGGTATAGATACATCCACAGTGCTGTTAGGGAGGGAGTTCCAGGATTTTGACCCAGCAAAATTGAAACAGTGGCAATATATTTCCAAGTCAGGATGGTGAATGGCTTGGAGAGGAACTTCCGTATGGTGGTGCTCCCGTGTGTCTGCTGCTCTTGTCCATCTAGTTGGTAGTGATTGTGGGTTTGGAAAGTGCTGCATAAAGACCTCTGTGAATTCCTGCCGTGCATCTTGTAGACGGTACACATGGCTGCTAATGGGTGTCGATGGTGGAGGGAGTGAATATTTGTGGATGTGATGCAAATGAATTGGGCTGCTTTGTTCTGGATAGTGTCAAGATTCTTGAGTGTTATGGAACTGCACTCATCCAGGCAAGTGAACAATGTTCAGTCACACTTCTGACTCGTGCCTTGCAGATAATAGACAGATTTTGCGGTGTCAGGAGATGAGTTACTTGCCACAGGATTCTAGGCTTCCAATCTGCGCTTGTAGCCACAGTTTAGTTTCTGATCAATGGCAATCTCCAGGATGTTGATAATGGGGGAATTCAGCGATGGTAATGTCATTGAATGTCAAATAGCAATTGTTAGATTCTCGCTTATTGGAGATGATCATTGCCTGGAACTTGTATGGGTTAAATGTTAGTTGCCACTTATTGGCCCAAGCCTGGATATTGTCCGGGTTTTGCTGCATTTGAGTTTGGACTGCTTCATTCTCTAAGGAGTTACAAATAATGCTGAATATTGTGCTATCATCAATGAACGTTCAATGAACTTTTGATCTTTTGATGGAAGAAAGCTCATACAAATATGTAAACTTATGAATTAGGAGCAATAAGTAACTCAAGCTTGTGTTGCTATTCAATAAGATCATGGCTGATTTAATTGTAACCTCCACTCCATATTCCTGCCTATCCCAGCTAATCTATCACCCCCTTGTTAATCAAGAATCTACCAAGCTCTACCTTATAAATATTCCAAGATTCTGCTTCCACTGCCCTTTGAGGAAGAGACTTCCAGAGACTCCCGACCCTCTGAGAGAAAAATTTCTCCCCATCTCAGTTTTAAATGAGCAAACACTTATTTTTAGATGGTGATTCCTAGTTTGAGATTCTCCAAAAAGAGCAAACATCCACTCCACATTCAACCGGTCAAGACCACTTGGGATCTTGAAGGTTTTCGTCAAGCCACTGTTCTAAACTTGAGTGGGTACAAACCACGGGGGCTATCTTACCACCTGTTCTCACCATGCTCTTTTGGAGCGGAGATCAGAGAATTTGGCAGCCAGCCAAATCACCATTCACTGCGGCGGGAAGGGGAAATCCCACCCGCACGATAGCATTAAGATTCTGACCCTAATCTCTCCAACCTTTCCTTGTAAGACAACCCGCTCATTCCTGAAATTAGTCTACTAACCTTCTCTCTTCTGCTTCTAACACACTTACATCTTTCTTTAAATAAGGAGACCAGTACTGTATACAATACTCCTGATGTGGTCTCACCAATGCCGTGACCAACTGAAGCATAACCTCCCTACATTCATATTCAGTTCCCCTCACAATAAGGAATAGCATTGTATTTGCTTTCCTAATTACCTGCTTTATCTTCACACTAACCTTTTTCAGTTCACGCATGAGGACATCTGGATCCCAGCATCAATAAATTTGGATTCCAACCCTCTGCCTTTCCTGCTCCTTGAGTAATAGTGCAATTGAACTAATGTGTGGTGTGGTTAAATCAGGCCTGCTCTCCTCCAGTTCCTCTCCATTCCTGTCCCCATGGTAGCCAATTGGCTGCCCAATGGCCCTCCAATCAATCAGCAGCCGCCTTAAGAAAATTACTGTCCATGACGCCTCCCCTCCAAGGACATAATTAGTAGACTCATAGAATCCCCAAAGTGCAGAAGGAGAGCATTCGGCCCATAATTAAGCATAGCATCTAAAAAAAGGCAATAGTGAGCCAAATTTATTGTTCATCTTATATTATGAAAGCTGACGTGGCTTGAAAGTATTATTTATGTCTTTTTTTGTATTTTCCCTTTTTTAAGTCTCTCCGCCTGCTGGATGCTCACATCAGAATGCATTCCTCAGTTTTTTACACAAGCCTTTTCTTTTAGTTAGCCAGCAACCACAGTTGCTCAAGTACACATTTGAAGCCTTTGACTTTTAGGGATATACATCAATTTTGTATTGTGTCCAGCACTACTTTG
Organism: Carcharhinus amblyrhynchos; assembly: GCF_965287045.1. NCBI lineage: Eukaryota > Metazoa > Chordata > Chondrichthyes > Carcharhiniformes > Carcharhinidae > Carcharhinus > Carcharhinus amblyrhynchos. The sequence goes on from NC_137324.1 coordinate 76,137,566, forward strand.
AATACTTTTCATTGTTTGTCCTTAAGTTTACCCATTAACAGTTCAGCCCAATTTATTGGGATCAATTTATTTCTCATCCCTTGAAAGTTTCCATAACCAAAATTTGAAACTGGGAAGTCATTATCGCTTCTCCTTCTCAAACCTAGGTCTGAATTTTCTCTCCTAGGTTAGGTACGCAGAGTCAAAATGCTCCCTGGGGAAAAAAGTGCCCCGGATGATTGGACTTTCATTGTGGAATGAATTGGAATGTTGGTCTGCTGCCCTGGAAACATTTTGGAGAAAGCACAGTGGCTGCCGGTTGTGGAGGAAGGCTGGGCAAAGTGCTCTGCTACTGTAGGGGAGAAAATTAAAACCAAAAAAAGCCACACCACACCTCATTCATAAACTCTTATGCTATCTCATGCCCAATTAATCCCAATACGCTCACACCTTCCATCCCAACCTATGCACCTCTAACCACCCCATTTTTCTTTATGACCGCTTTGCAAACTAATGCCCCTGCAGCCACTCCTGGCCCTGAATAGCTTATATGCCAATTTAGTGCCAACTTATGCCAACCAGTGTCTCCACCCATCATTCTTTGTGCTTAAACTTAGCCAAAAACCTCAGGACCTTTGCTGAAATTAAATATACTTCTTAAGTGTCTGTTGATTAATTTACTATATTCAAAACATACTCTCATTGATTTTTTTTTAAAAATCACCACATTTAACTTTCTTTAATTCCTTATAAGAATCAGCATTTGTATTCATAGTCCCGCTTCAAAGACTTTAAAATGACTAGGATCTGTCAATCAAACTGCGAACTAACAGATGCCCCATTGTGATAATGATAGGTTGTGAAATCAGTCACACAGCACCAACACTGTAATGATATCCTTAAGGCTTATGTCAGCAGACAGAGTGAAATTGCTGGCACAATGCAATTGAACATTTGAACATTGCAGAAAGACATTTTTCAAATATTTAAAGGACAGGAGATTTAAATATCCAGATAGTTTGACTGCTCCTTTTGACAAATTGCTTAACAGATCCCTGTCCCTTGAGTTCCAATGAACTTGACAAAACTATTGAATTTATGCACTTTTCACACACATTTTTCATCTGTTTTTAATAATCCTAAAGAGTACCTGATCTCTCTCAAAGCTGCCCCAGGACCATATCCAAAAGACTATCTTACCTCTCCAAAAGGATACCCTTTCCAAATAACTCCAGTAAGTTTAGACTGTCTCTTACCATGTCTATTGTGCACACATCATATTTCCCACTCTCTCCTTGTGAAAATCAGATCAGCCTGAAGGCGGCTACGCTCTAACAAATGCAACTCTGGCTCAATCCCCCATCTCCTATAAAAATTGTGGGGACCGATCTTATGGATTTGGGTTGTTGAGAGCTTTTTACACAAAGACAAAAAAGCCTTTCTGCCTGAACGAAAATTCTGACCGTTGTATATTTTATCATAATGTGGTCACTATTCCTAGATTTCTAACTGATGAAAGTTTGTTACTTAGATTACTACCCAAAATGTTTTGTTGCCTAATTTAGCACATAACCTCTTGAAATGTCATGGCAGTATCTCAAACTTTCTCACATACATATCATAACCTCCCATTCCAGAATATCTTTTCTCCATGATGTCCAAACCCCAACCACTTGGAAACAATACATCATTCGCTACTCCTGATTCCCATCTGCTGAAGAAATTATCCAGCGCTATAGAAACCCCACTATCACTACTTCTCTGGTGTTACTCTGACCCTGTTCTAACAATTACTTGCTCAGTGCTTTATAATTAATCGCCTCAGTGTTATTCTTTTTTTACCCATGCCACTGATACTCAAACAGATATGACTATCAGGGAAATCCAATTCTACAGCCTTTCAACCTGAATCGGGTTCCTACCCTATCTACCAAGGGTCATCTTATGTCTGTTCCAGCTTCACTATGTCTATCAACCTATGGGGTGACTACCCACTAGAATGTCTACACTGGAAAACTCCCCTCCCCTCCCCATGCCTCCTGAATATTGCAGAATATTCAGTTTGAGTGAAACCATTGTACACTTGAAGGCAGAATTTCTCCTTTGGGCACTTTGGAACATGTCTCAAAACTCTGCAGGTTAGGTTATACTTCAGCTTTCCACTAAATTTTATTCTCAGAATCACAAATCTTAAACCGTCCATGAATCAGCGCAATTTTGAGTTGTGATGGAACATAATTGTTTCTTTTTATTATTTTTCTCCCAAAAATAATTCTTTATTGCATTTAAGAGTGGTGTGGATTTATTAATACAGCTGAAAATGGGGTTATCCTCAACATAAAGGATTTTTATTGCCCAGTTCTCCATTTACGAGCAAGCTGATTTAAAAACACTGAAAACAACTGAAAGGAGACTATACAGAAACGTGTATTAATGGTGTACATTTCAGTACAGTCTCCTTTTAACCTGTCCTCATACTGCTAGTCTCATACTGACCCAGCTCTCAGATCTTTGGCATTGCTTCGGCATCTGGCTCCCTCATTCGGGTCTGAACTTCTAATCATAGAATGATTAGAGCACAGATGAGGCCATTTGGCCCTGGTGTCTGTGCTGACTCAGCAAAAGCAACTCAATGTGTTTCACTGCCTTGTCTTTTCCCCTTGATCTGCAATATTCTTCATTTCAGATGCTTATACAATTTTCATTTGAAAACATTGGTTGAATATGCCTCCATCACACTCTCAGGCAGTGCATCAATCCAGGTCAGAGTGGGTCCCTGATTAATTTCTGATGTTGGGGAAGATTCCTACTAGCAGTGGATCAGGGTATAGATTGGCTTCCACCTCCACTGAGACAGGCAGACAATTTGTCTTAAAGCCCCTACTGGAGTCCATTAAGCGTGGTGGCTCCCTATCTGCACGGAGGGATTGCCAGGCTGAAACTCCATGGCTTAAAGAGGGGGCTTCAGGCAGGAAAGATAGACACAGGGGTCCCATTGATCCTGCCTGATGGGTTTTCCCTGTGATTGACAGGTCTTCCCCCTTGGTCATCATGAATTTTATCTTACATTTATCTCATTTCGGTGCCTCCAATTTGAGCTGCATCTAAGGTGCGTAACTGCTTAAGCAATGCCTACTTTTCCTGATGGTGTTACTGAAGCTTCAGATCTATTGATCCTCTAAGTGGACCAGCAGCATCAGGGACCATACCCACTATTCTTAATTTGTCCAATTATAATCACCAAGCCAGTCCAGCTACCAGAAAGTGCGGGCATAAGAGAAGGAAGATGTTTTTAATGAAAGCTGCTGGGTTGTTGTAAAATCCCAACTCTTTCACTGATGTCCTTCAGGGAGCGGAAGGTACCATCCCTATTTGATCTGGTTTTCACCTGATTCCAGTCCTGCACACCATTAACGCTTTTAAGGCAATTGGGAATATGAAATGAATACTGCCCTCCAATGCTGCCAACATTTCAAAATCAAAATAGCAGGATGGAGCTGGCTGAATGATTGCTTGTGTTTTATTGGTATTTCTGTGTCTTACTTGTCTGTGGAATAGCATAATAATCAATGTGTAACAGGGCAGCATTAATTAGATGATATAGCAGCTTAAAAGTCAAACACTGGAACAAATCTCATTCCAGTGCTCGGCCTTTGGATCAATATATTAGTGAGAAGAAAATTGGGGAAACCAAAAGAAGTCACATTAATGGGTTCAATCTAGAAAGAGATAAGTTTAGATTTTGACCTCATCTAAATGGATTTTGAGTCTTAAATTCAATGTTATTTTTTGTAGTCAGCTATATACTACAGCATTAATGTTAACTTCTGACAGATAAAGGGTGATTTATATTTGGCAACAAGGAAGTACAGAAGGTCAGATTGAGTGCAAGGTCTCCCCCATTTTATCTGTGCATTCCATTTAAGGCACAGACCAGGAGCAGGTGGGCTGCTCCTGAATGCGTGAAGGTCAGCATCCTCTGATGTTATTCTTATCTCAGTGCCATTTCATTCACACAGCCCCATCCAACACCAAACCCACTGAATAAAACCATTTGTGATTGGTTTCCAGGGATGTTTACAAGGAGTATGTAAAATGGCACTCGCAAATCATAAAAATAAACCTGTTATTGTGATTTTTGGATTTTCAAAGGATGACATAGCTTGGAAAATGTTCTGTTCTGAATTTAGTTTGCTGTCACGTACTGAATAAGCACTCAGGTAGGTGCCATTCTTACCACTTTGATTTGGTTGCATGGAAAGTAGCAGCACCAGTGGTAGCAGTGGGCGGCTCTACCAGAAAGAACAGTATTTGGGTGATTTGGGTGTTAGAAGATAACATGTGAGAAGATAGCTACTCACCCAGTCTACAAGATCAATAGATTTAGATTGAGTTTTCTGGATGTAACAGTGTGAGGAGGCTGTGCTTCTTCTATGCCAGGTAGCCTTGCTGTGCTTCTTCAGTGCCAGACAGTCTCGCTATGCTATGGCTGTCAAACTCCCCACTAGCTTTAACCTTTGATCCGCAGCAACTCCACAGTTCTACAAGGGGCATTTTCATAATTAATGGTCTGAAGTTCATAAGTCCATTTTGCCCTCTGGGACCAACAAATAATTTGCCTCACCAATATGAATGTTAGCAACCAAAATGAAGGGGTTCTGGGTTTTGTTGCTATGGTTCCTTCAGCTTGTGCAAGGAATCGTAGACTACACACATGTAGCCATTGAGCAACCAGAACAGCAGTCAGAAATACTAGCTGAGAGGAAAGTATTTTATTCTATCAGTATGCAGCTGGCCTGTGATCATTACAACAGTATTGTGGTCTGTGCTAGGATTCCAGGAAGCTGTCACAATTCCTTTACTTTGCATAATCAACTACTCCCACTGTTTCATCCATTGATGAATGTGGAAGGATTACTGTCAAAAATGGGGGCTGCTATCCCCATACATGTCTGATAATGCCACTCCACTTACTTGAACAGTTGAGAAACTTGAGACCATGAGGATGATCTCTGATATTTTGGAACTACTGAAGGTGTCTGGAAAAGTCCAGGAGCTCACTTCAATTGACCCCAGTGAGACCTCTTGTATCATGATACTGAGCTGCATCATGCACCACATTGTAATCCAGAGAGGATTATACATGAAGGATGCAGAGCAAGAGAAATGAATGCTCACTATCTGATAAGGAAGACTTGATCAAAAGTGGAAAACAGGCAGGTAATTGACCATGACAACAACTTGCAGCCAGAAATGGTGGGAAGGTGTTATGCATGCAATGCATAAATTGGTTCCTTATTCACTGTAAAGTTACGCAACTCACTGTGCATCAATATTCCTTGTTAACTACTTCAGCCTTTAATTATGAGCATTAAAGCCATTCACAACCACAGACTAGCTGTACAAATTCAGAAGCTGCTATTAAAATATACTACATACAAAATTGCTGAGAGGTAAATTATTTAATAGCAAACAAAATAATTGTATCAAATTCAATTCCCAACTAAGTATCAATGTTTGGAGCCTGCCTTAAATTGCAATGTGTTATTTCCAAGCCAATGAGGTACTCATAGTGACTTGAGCATCAGTGGTGGAAGGCAGCTGTTGTTCATATCAGATGCTATTAGTACTTGTGGCTGGTGATCTCTGACCTCCAGTGAAGCTGAATGGTGGCGGTAGCATTTTAGGTGTTGCTGAGGCAGTCCAGACCAGTTAGCTTTCTGGTAGAATTGGTTAAGAGGATGGTGACAAGATATGTTACAAGAGAGTAACATGTATCTCTCCTTTTATTTTGCTGTTATTTCTATGCAACTACAGCTTATCACTTGCAGGAGAGCTGACTGTTGAAGATTGTAAGCCCCTATCTATAGGATTCACTAGCATTGCCAAGATGCTGGATATGCTGGAGGCAGACTAACTGCTATTTAAGTTTCTATCCAAAGCTGAAAAAGCTGGTAAAAACAGATTGCTGGTAAGCTCCAAGTTGAATATGATAATGATCTTTTCAATACAGTTCATGAAAAGCAATATACGCTTTTAGGGATAATATTGTGACCAACGACTCATATGATTAATTTTATTTTGTCATTGAAAAAAGTGGTTTGAGGGAAATGGGATCCAGGATCGATTGATCTACTAGAGATGTTAGGCTTTGAGTGAGACGTGAATCAAGATCCTGCCTTGCTGCTAAGACAGATGTTGTGGTAGTGAAGCAGTAAAATAGTATTCTGGTAAAATTAGGTCAGCTGGATTGAAGAGCCTTTTTCATTTGAAGTACAGGGTGATGTCTTTGAATTATATAATTTTTATCACATATATTGTTTGTACTGTTTCTTAATTGATGGTTATTACTGGATTTGATGCATGACAGGGAACACATTATTGAATGATTTTGGCCAATGTTGACAGAAACTAAATAGCCCCAGAATAAACTAAAGTGCAGCATTTATATTCGGCTAAATAAAGGTGAAAGGCTAACAAACAATGAGCTCTATTTATACTTTTATGATCGGGCCCTATTGTAGTCAGACATAATTATAACCCTTCAATCTGCTTTATTATCTCCCCTCAGTTGATATTATTCTTCATACAATTGGGTAAAACCTTAGCCAAGTTAACATGTGATAGATATGCCACACCAAAATGAATCATCTACCTCACAGGAAAATATTCCGCTCATCCACTTAAAAGAATGTATAAAAATTAGATTAGTGCTGGAATTGATAGTGAAATATTATTTCTTGTGTGTTGCCTCTAAGAATACATTGTAATAAATTTGAATTAGGTAAATTCCGAATTTTCCGGCATTGATTTATGTTGTTCTTTTTAGCTGCTTTGCTTCAGTTGCTTTTAGCTAGACAGATTACAACACACTGGACTGACTTTAATGCTTCCTGGGAGCTGTTTGGCTGGGAAAACTGCAGCAGGCGACGGTGCAGAGGGACCTCGGGGTCCTTGTGCATGAATCGCAAAAACCCAGCTTGCAGGTGCAGCAGGTGGTCAGGAAGGCGAATGGGATGCTGGCCTTCATAGCGAGGGGGATTGAATATAAAAGTGGGGAGGTCTTGCTGCAGCTGTATAGGGCATTGGTGAGGCCGCAGCTGGAGTACTGTGTGCAGTTTTGGGCGCCGCACCTGCGCAAGGATATTTTGGCCCTGGAGGGAGTGCAGAGGAGGTTTACTAGGCTGATACCGGAGTTGAGGGGATTGAGCTATGAGGAGAGGCTGAATAAACTAGGCTTGTACTCGTTAGAGTTTAGAAGAATGAGGGGAGATCTCATTGAGACGTATAAGATGATGAATGGGATGGATAGGATAGAGGTGGAGAGACTCTTCCCGCTCAAAAAAGACAGTAGGACTAGGGGGCACAGCCTCAAGATAAAGGGGAGGCGGTTTAGAACGGAGTTGAGGAGGAACTTCTTCACTCAAAGGGTGGTGAATCTCTGGAATTCTCTGCCCGTTGAAGTGGTGGAGGCTGCCTCGCTAAATATTTTTAAGAAGCGGGTTGATGGGTTCTTGATAAGAGAGGGGATTAAGGGTTATGGGGAGAGGGCGGGAAAGTGGAACTGAGCCACAACAGATCAGCCATGATCTTATTGAATGGCGGGGCAGGCTCGAAGGGCTGGATGGCCTACTCCTGCTCCTATTTCCTATTTCTTATGTTCTTATGAGTTGAGGGGGTCAAATTCCTGGGGTCTACCTACTGCAATTTTACATGAGGCAGGGGAGATGTTGAATGCCCCGCCTATCCATCCATTAGCTAATTCAGATCCCTTTAAGTAGACAGTTAATAACCACTCAAGGGCCTCTTCCTGTGTTTCGCCTACAATTTGTTCTGCTGTACGAAGGCCGTCACCAAGTGGAAAGCCCAACAGCTTTCACTGGTGGCAGTCAAATATAGGGGAAATGGGCTAGTTACATCCTTTATGGGCTTCAGAGCCCCCAACTTTGAGGTATAACCCCCCCCTTTGCCCCCCATGTTGCCCCATCCACCCAGCCTGTCTACCCCATTCCCCTTACCTCCACTTATTGGGGTCTGTCAGCCTGACACTGCTGATAGCCCATCCTCAACTTACTTCAGTGTCCAACTCCAGTAATGACCTGCAGTAGAAGCTTGATAAAGTTCCAGCAATGTTCACTGTTCCCAGTGACGCTGCTGGAATCGGAGAACTGCCGGCCATTTCATGGGCCAGCAGCAGTATTCTCAACTCTTAGGGAAGATGTCTTGGAGACACGAGTAGTTTCTTCTCTGTCATCATCAGCAGCAGAATGAGGCAGTAAGTTTCAGATGGCTGACTTCCAAGAACAACGAGGACTTTTGATCCAAGAGAAAAAACTGAAGGACATCAACCTTTGGATTCTGGGATAGAAGAGAAAAGAATCAGGACTCTCGGAGGGACTGGGTTCTCCCTTGAAGCAGATAGGGAAAGACCTTTAGAAGACAAATGATTTTCAATTCCAGGAAAATCTGTCACAGCCATATCATTCACTGCTGCATCAAAGACTGAGAAGGTAGTGAAGACTTGAGATTCCAATGAATCTGGACAACAAAGGGAAAAACAACAAAATTCCTGGAAGCCTTTCAGAAAAAGAATAAAAGATGATTTCCCAATGATATTTCGGAATGACTGTCCATTTTCAATTTGCATTGGTAAAACTGCCACACTGACTCTACGAGAGATTATTCCACTATGGACCATGCAAGGATAGCTGAGGAAAGGGAGATAACATGGCACCAAGTCCTATAATGAGTTGAATTTCAGTGACAAAATGAAGACAAATTTCTTGTAGATGAATAACTCAGATACAAGATTGTTGTAAAGAAGTTTCAGAAATGCTGAAGGTTCAGCCGTAGCTTCTGTGCTGACATACAGCTGCAGAAGAAAAGCTTTCCATTGCCACTTCATTAAAATAATCTCAGTTCCAATGCAAAACTATGAAAAGAACAAAATGGTGACAAAATAACTAAAGTGGGTGCGAGAAAGTCATGGTGGTATGCTTTTAGATGAATGTTTAAGGAAAGGGGTTCTTTATATGGAGACAGTTGGACAAAACTTCCAAATAACTAGATCTGCGGAATATTTTGACTTCAGACTTTGCTTAAATTTATTGCTGAATCTAACATTCACAATCTCCAGGAAATTATGAGAATAATGAGAACAAAAGAGTAAGATTGAAAGGGAAAGCAGAGTAAAAGAGAAAGTGAGAGAAATGCCACCAAATGGAGAAAGGAAGCAAAAAAGTAATATGCTTGATATGTGAAATATTTTCATCAGTTTGTCAAATAAAGAAGTTTTGTATTCTGTTCAATGTTTTGATCCAAAAATATTCCCCTGTTTGAACTGCAGCAGTGATTCGGGCAGCATTCTTTTTGTCACACACGTAAAATGCTTGGAAGCAGAAATCCATGTTCACAATCCCCTTGTCACATTGAAATAAAAAGGAGCAATTTAATTCTATTGCCTACTTTAAAAATCAGGGTAGCTTGAATGTGATTGTTAACTCATAATGATGTGTTGCTGGAGATATCAACAATGGATGTGCTCTCGTTTCTTAAAAATTAAATGAAAAGCCATTCAGAAATTGTGAAGAGGATATTGAATTATAAGCAAGTATTTGATTATTGTTTTACTGACATTCTTTCAGACGATGACTACATTCCAAACAGCACACTCATAATGTGGACATGTTTAAAGTTGGACAGCTTGTTAGGATTAAAGGGAATTTTTTTCCATTTCATGGTGCTGGCATTAATTATCCTCCTTATCACTGCAGATGCAGGTGGTTACTCTGAGAATGAGGTATCAAAGTAATTCTATTTAAAGAACTTAACACATTGAATTAATAATATTGTGCAGCTGGTTCCCTGATCAACAAGACCTTGGCCTTCAGTTTGAGTTTTGTAAATGAAAAAAAAACTGCTCAATTGTGAGCTATTACTGCATTCTTTTGCATTCATTTAATGCAGGGTAGTCTGAAAAGATTAAACACTTAGGTAGATTAGCATCAGGCTTTTATATTTAATATTGGCAATAATTGTATTAAACCAAGTTCTTAATTCAGCACAGTCAGCCTTGCTTTATTGGAAAGTGCATGTGACATGCAAGGACACAATTGATGGTGTTCTGATAAGACACGGCTATAAGAAGTAATCACTTGATAATGCATCCTCCATTCCTTTGCCCCAGATTGTAAGCCATTATTAAACTGCACTTCATTCCCTGATTTTTGGTAAATGGTGATTAACATTTTTATTTCACCACTGTGAACAGAATTGCTTCCAATAAAATAGTTATCTCTGTAAGCTATTACTTATGGATTTCCTGTGAGAAATCACTTAAGAGCAGCTGAACAAAAATGAATTATTAATTAGATTTTACACAAAGATGCAATAAAGAGGCAGCTCACAAGCTGTAGACCATTTCATTTTGCTATTTAATAAAGATCAAAATGCATTTTTGGTTTGTGGCACTCGATTTCATTTACAGTGAAAGTCGAATTATGAAGGGAGACTGCTTCAAACGGCCATCAAAAACATCAATTCAGAGGCAGAAAGAAGGAAAAGTTAAATGACACAATTGCGTCTAAATGATCTCCTCTGGGCAGCATGGTGGCACAGTGGTCAGCGCTGCTGCCTCAGCGCCAGGGACCTGGGTTTGATTCCCAGCTTCAGTCACTGTCTGTGTGGAGTCTGCGCATTCATTGAATAGGCAATGGCAGACAAAGAATACATGGATGAACTTCAGAATGGATGAACTTCAACAACTGTAATCCCTATCTGGCATAAGAGTAAAATGGGGAAAGTGGCTCATCCATGGCTAACAAGGGAAATCAGGGATAGTGTTAAAGCCAAGGAGGAGGCATATAAATGGGCCTGAAAAAACAGTAAATTTGAGGACTGGGAGAAATTTAAAACCCAGCAGAGAAGGACAAAACGTTTAATTCAGAAGAGGAAAATACAATATGAGAGTAGGCTTGCAGAAAACATAAAAACTGGCTGCAAAAGCTTCCAAAGTTATGTGAAGAGAAAAAGACTAGTGAAGGCAAATGTAGAATCAGGCAAATTCATAATGGGCAACAAAGAGATGGCAGAGCATCTGAACAAATACTTTGGATCTGTCTTCACTAAGGGAGATACAAATAACCTTCCAGAAATACCAGGGGACAGAGAGTCTAGCATGAAGGAGGAACTAAAGGAAATCCTTATTAGTCAGGAAATTATATTGGGGAAATAGTTGGGATTAAAACCTGATAAGTCCCCAGAGCTCAGCATCTTAGAGTACTCAAGGAAGTGGCCCTAGCAATAGTGGATGCATTGGTGATCATTTTCTATAGACTCTGGAAGAGTTCTAGTGAATTGGAGGGTAGCTAATGTAACCCCATTTTTGAAAAAAGGAGGGAGAGAGAAAACCAGGAACTGTAGACCGGTTAGCCTGACATCGGGTAGTGAGGAAAATGCTGGAGTCGATTATTGAGTATTTGGAAAGCGATGACAGAATTGGCCCAAGTCTCTAAAGATTCACTGAAGGGAAATCATGCTTGACAAACCTCCTGGAATTTTTAAAGAATATGATCAGTAGAGTGGGCAGGGGTGAACCAGTGGATGTTGTGTATCTGGACTTCCAAAAGACTTTTGCCAAGGTCCTAGATAAGAGAGTAGTGAGCAAAATGGGAGTAATGTATTGACATGCTTAGAGAACTGGTTGGCAGACAATATGTGGAGATGCTGGCATTGGACTAGGGTAAGCAGAGTAAGAAGTCTCACAACACCAGGTTAAAATCCAACAGGTTTATTTGGTAGCAAAAGCCACTAGCTTTCAGAGTGCTGTTCCTTCGTCAGGTAAGGGTGTTGTGAAGGCCGACAAGAGAACACAGAATTGCTGAGCAGAGACTGATAGCCAAGTTCCGCATACAAGAGGACGACCTCAACCAGGATCTTGGGTTCATGTCACACTATCTGTAACCCCCACAACTTGCGTGGGCTTGCAAAATCTCACTAACTGTCCTGGCTGGGGACAATACATATCTCTTTAACCTGTGCTTAACCCTCTCTCCACTCACATTGTACCTTTAAAACTTGATTACTTGTAAAGACTCGTATTTCAACTATTTATTTGTAAATTGAGTTTGTGTCTTTATATGCCCTGTTTGTGAATAGAACTCCCACTTATCTGATGTAGGAGCAGCACTCTGAAAGCTAGTGGCTTTTGCTACCAAATAAACCTGGTGGCAGACAAGAAGCAGAGAATGGGAATAAATTAGTCCTTTTCAGTGTGGCAGGCAGTGACTAGTGGGGTACCGCAAGGTTCACTGCTGCAACTCCAGCTATTCACAATATACATTAATGATTTGGATGAAGGAATTGAATGCAATATCTCCAAATTTGCAGACAACACGAAGCTGGGTGGCAGTGTGTGTTGTGAGGAAGATTTTAAGAGGTTGCATGGTGACTTGGATAGGCTAGCTGAGTGGGCAAATACTTGGCAAATGCAATATAATGTGGATAAATGTGAGGTTACTCACTTTGGTGTCAAAAGCAGGAAGGAAGGTTACTTTCTGAATGGTGGCAGTTTAGGAAAAGGGGAAGTGCAACATGATCTGGGTGTCATGGTGGGACAGTCACTGAAGGTTGGCATGCAGGTACAGCAGGCAGGGAGGAAAGCTAATGTCATGCTAACCTTCATAGCAAGAGGATTTGAGTATAGGAGTAAGGATGTCTTGCTGCAGTTATGCAGGACTTTAGTGTGGCTACACCTTGAGTGCAGTTTTGATCTCCTAGTCTGAGGAAGAACATTGTATTGCTATTAAGGGAGTCCAGCAAAGGTATACCGGACTGATTCCTAGAATGGCAGGACTGACATATGAAGAGAGACTGGATCGACTGAGTTTGTACTCACTGGAATTTGAAAGAATGAGAGGGGATCTCATAGAAACATATAAAACCCTGATGGGACTCGACAGGCTAGGTGCGGGAAGAATGTTCCCGATGTTGGGCAAATGCAGAACTAGGGGCCGCAGTCTAAGAATAAGGGGTAAGCCATTCAGGACTGAGATGAGGAAGAACTTCTTCACTCAGCAAGTTGTGAACTCATGGAATTCTCTACCACAGAAGACTGTTGGGGCCAGTTCATTAGATATGTTCAAGAGGGAGCTGGATGTGGCCCTTGTGGCTAAAGATATCAAGGGCTATAGAGAGAAAGCAGGAGTGGGATACTGAAAGTGCATGATCAACCATGATCATATTAAATGGTGGTGCAGGCTTGAAGGGTCGATTGGCCTACTCCTGCACCTATTTTCTATGTTTTTATGTGTCCACGTGGGTTTCCTCCCATGGTCCAAAAGACATGCTAGTTAGATGCATTGGCCATGCTAAAATTCTCCCTCCATGTAACCGAACAGGCGCTGGAGTGTGGCTGCTAGGGAATTTTCAATAGCAATGTGGTAATGACCAGATAATCTGTTTTGTGATTTTGATTGGGGTAAATTCCGGCCAGGACACCAATGAAAAACTCCCTCTTCTTTTTTAGTGCCATGGGATCTTCTGTATTAACCTGAGTGAGCAGGAAGGGCCTCAGTTTAACAGCTCATTTGGCAGGCAGTACCTCTCACTGCAGCACTTCCTCAATTTTGCACTGGAGCATCAGCCTTGATTTTAACGCTTATTTCCATTTTGACTTTGAACCTAGAACCTTGTTATTCAGTAGCAAGAATGCTACTAATTGAGCCACTGCTGATACCTTAATACAAAATGTTCCCAAAGCCAAAACTAAAATTAATTTAATCTTTTACTATAATTCAGTGTCTAAGTAAAACAATATTACACAAAGATTCAGTGAGTGACTGTAAAATCTTTAAGAAATTAAAACTGGACAATTAGAATCACAGAAATCAACGCATTTTTTAAGAAGCTAAATTACACTTTAAAATATTTTGTTATCTATCACATTTATTGTTACTGTAAATGTGCCAAGTCTATCAGTTTTTTTTGCTTCCTCATTGTCCAAATGGTTGGGTTCTGATATTTTTCTTCCTTCTGTTACCTGTTTTGATTATTCGCCTTTCGCATAAGAATAGCTCCAAGGCTGTGAATTCTGAAGCGAGTAATTCATTTCCTAACTCATTAATGTCCTTAATCTACAAGATAAGCAATCAGTGGAATACTCTCCATTTGACTGGATGTGCGCAGTTCAAACAACACTTAAGAAGCTGGACACAACTAGAACAAACAGCCCACTTCATTGGCACCTAACCTTAATCCCTCCACCTCAAACAACATACAATGAAAGTGATATGTACAAGTTATAAAGTACACAGACTGCTTCAAAGAAATGTCTCAAACCCACATTTGTACTGCCTAAAAGAACAATGACAGCAGGTGCACGGGAAAACTACTATCCGCAAGTTGCCCTCCAAGTCGCACAACATTAAAGTTTAAAATTTATTTACTAGTGTCACAAGTAGGCTTACATTAACACTGCAATGAAGTTACTGTGAAAATCCCCTAGTCGCCACACTCCAGCATCTGTTCGGGTACTCTGAGGGAGAATTTAACATGGCCAATCCACCTAACCAGCACGTCTTTCAGACTGTGGGAAGAGACCGGAGCACCCGGAGGATGGCAGAAAGCGGGAGAACGAGCAGACTCCGCACAGACAGTGGCCCAAGCAGGGAATCAAACCCGGGTCCCTGGTGCTGGGAGGGCAGCAATGCTAACCACTGTACACAATGCCACCCATCCTGACTTGAAAATAGTTCTTCCACATTCTTTCATGAGATGTCGACCTCACTCGTATAGTGAGCATTTGTTGCTCATCTGTAACTGCCCTTGAGAGTGTGGTTGTGAGCAGTACATTTGGTGTAGTTACACCCACAGTGCTGTTAGGAAGGATTTTGACCAACAACAGTGAAGACATGATGATATACTTCTAGGTCAGCATGGCGTGCGACTCGGAGGGGATCTTGCAGATGGTGGTGTTCCCATGTATCCGCTGCTTTTGCCCTTAGATGATAGAGGCCATGAGTTTGTTGAAGAAAAGTTGGCCAGTTGCCGCAATGTACCTTGTATTTTGTACACACTGCTGCTACCTCTGTTAGTAGAGGTAGTGGATGTCACTGGTGGCAGATGGGGTGTCAATGAAGCCACCTGCTTTGTCTTGGAGGGTTTTGGAGGCAATTGTGTGCTGTGAATTGTAATTGGACTTGTAATCCTGACATCTGAGGCAATGTTCTGGATTAAATTGTACCACAGCTGATGGTGAAATTTGAAGTCAATAAAAAAAATCTGGAAAATATAATGCATGAAGCCATGTTGACTGTCATAAAAACCCATCTGGGTTTGCTCATGTCCTTTAAAGAAGGAAATCTGCCATCCTTACGTGGTCTGGCTTACATGTTGCTCCTGTTCACAGCCCTTAAATAGCCTCTGAAATGGCCTTGCAAGCCACAAAGTTGAAGGGCAATTTGGGACGGGCAAAAATAGCTGACCCAGACAGTGATGCCCACATCCAGTGAAAAAACTTGCCATTTATCAGCACAAGCCTAAATGTTGTCTAAGCCTTGCTGCATTTGGACGTGGGCTGTCACATTGAGGAGTTGCGAATCATACTGAAAAATGTGCAATTGTCAGCAAGCATCCCGAATTCAGATGTTATTGTGGAAGGGAAGTCATTGACGAAGCAGCTGAAGATGGTTAGGCCTAAGGAAGTCAAGTATTGCCATGCCTTCACAGTTGCTGGGTCCAGATCCTGGAACTCCCTCTCCAACAGCATTGTGGGTGCACTGCAGATGTTCAAGAAGATAGCTCAACATCACTTTCCAAAGTTTGACAATAAATGCTTCCCTTGCCAGCATATCCAGAGCTGATCATAAAATCCCTACAGTGCAAAAGGAGGCCATTTGATCCACTGAGTCTGCACCGACCACAATTCCACCCAGGACCTATCCCCATAACCTCATGTATTTACCCTGCTAGACCCCCTGACACAAAGATGCAATTTAGACTGGCCAATTGACCTAACCCGCACATCTTTGGAGTGTGGGAGGAAACCGGAACACCCAAAGGAAACCCATGTAGACAGGGGGAGAACATGCAAACTCCACACAGACAGTGAGCAAGGCCGGAATTGAACCCAGGCCCCTGGCACTGTGAGGCAGCAGTGCTAACCACTGCGCCATCGTGCCACCCCAATGAATAAAAATTTTAAAAAATGCAAAATTGCTCTTCCCACTTTCAGTTTTCTCCTCAAATATATTCCACCAAAAAATATAGTAGCCACAGGGCAGGCCGATGGAATAGGATCACTGTGTGTGATGGATAAACAGAAAAGTAGATCACCTGGCCAAATGGCTTGTTTCAGTGTTTTAATTTCTATGTAATGTAATTGACCCTTACAGGATTACAAATCCTTGAGTATTCTCCAGTGATGCTACCATGCAAATGCTCTTCTAATCTTCCTTGTGCATTATACATGCCCAATGTGTATTTTTTCTGTGATCTGATATCCCTCTTCTGCTTGAAATGCAAGCTAACAAGTTAGAAAAACAACTCAGAGAAGTAAGAATGAGGGAAATTTGAAAGGTGAAAATAAATGTGAGAAAAGAAGTAAAGAATGAAAGAGAGTATTTAAGTTTGTAGGGAGAATAAACATGACAGAAGGAGGAAGAAACAAGGGGACATGAAAGAGAAATGGGATTAAAAGAGCAAAAGGAAATTGAGGGAAAAGTAGGAGAAAATATGTGATATGAAGGAAGAGAATTGAAGAATGAGTGGAAAGGAAAATATGTATAAGAGTTGGAGAGAGAAAAATGGAGCAAGAGAAAAAAAGATATAAAGGGAAAAAGAGAAGAAAAATACGTATTATGTGTAAGAATTTGTTGATGATGAACGAAGTCTTTAAATTCTTTTTAACAGTGCTGCATTCAGAGGCAACAGGGAGATAAAAGAAAGATACTGTGGAGGGATAGTGGGGATTGATGGGCACCAAGAAGGAGAACTTGTTGGATCAAGTGAGGGGGAGTAAGTGTAGACCCAGGCAAAAAGTATTCTCATTCAGGTCTGGTTGAAAAGAGAGGTGAAAAGAAGAAGACATTTGTTGAGCAGGGGAAGGAAGGAGAGAGGAATAGACAGAAACCGAATCCAATGTATATATATGTCAAAGGCAAGATGATGTGTGACTTCTCACAATTATGCTTCTGCCCTTCTCAGTGATACTGGCTGGGAGATCTGTCAAAGTAACCCTGGTGCATTACTGCAGTTGCTTCCTATATTTCATACATACTGTAGCCAAAGTACCCTGGTGATTGAGGGTGGCATGGATATTGGCTCCAGCGGCCAGGAAGAGGGTGGGGGAGCAGGGACTGGGTGGTTGGCAATGAATCAGACTCTTCTTTTTGACTGATGAAGAGTTTCTAGTTCTTGTGATCAAACCCATCCAGGTAACTAATAAGTCTACAGAAGGTAAGCTGCTGAGCACCCCATCCCAGCACATCTATTGAGTGTACATGATAGCACAGAGGTTAATGTTCCTGCCTCACTTGACCTGGGTTCAATTCCAATCTTGAGTGACTGTCAGTGTGGAATTTGCACATTCTCCCTGTGCCTATGTGGGTTTCCTCTGGGTGCTTCAGTTTCCTCCCACAGAACAAAGATGTACAGGTTAGGTGGACTGGCCATGCTACATTGCCCCTTAATGTCCAAAGACGAGTAGGTTAGATAGATTAGCCATGATAAGATGTGTGGGGTTACAGAGGTAGGGCAGGGGAGAGGATCTGGGTAAGATTATTTGTCAGAGAGTCAGTGCAGACTCAATGGGCTGAACGGCCTCTTCTGCACTATAGGGATTCTACAATTGTCTTTCTCTCATAGCTACAGCGTTAATATAGCTGGTCCAAGTTAGTTCCGGGTCAATGAAGACTCCCAGTATTCTTGGCAAACACAGTGATAGTATTGTTGTTGACTATCTGATGGAGGTAGCCGGTTTTCTGTTGTTCAAGATAATTGTTACTTCGTACTTCTGCAGAGCAAAGGCTACCTGCCAGCTATTAGCTTAACCTTGGATGCTATCCAAGTCCTGCTGCATTATTGAAGGAGTTGTGAGCAATGACTTCGACACCAGGGAATATATAGGGGGCGAGCTTGAGCCTGCACACTCCATTTGCAGGAATGGCGGTGTATGCTCAACATCCTGGGAGCATGATTCACGCTGGCAAGAATTCAAGTTCTGATCTTGTCCATGCCTCCCCCGAGGAGTGGTGTGAAACACACCGCAGAATCACGGGAAGTTCATTTTAATACAACATGTCATTAGTGAGCATTCTCTCCAGGACTTACTCCTCACTGGCTATTCAGTGGGTGCTGGTGTGACATCACACTGATGCCATTTACAACAGGTCTGCGTAAGCATGAACCTGGCACCTGGAGGTGAGCGCTCAGGCAGCCAGCACTCACTGTGGTGTGCACTACTCAGAGGGCACTGGAGATGATCAGGGAACATAGATAAGTTCAACTTGGGAGTGGGGATGGGGGTCCCAGAATCACCATTTCAAGGAGAAGGGTTGTGAGGGGTGACTTACAGGCCCTACCTCCCCTTCACACCAGGGTGCCCCTTGCTCTAAAGGGGTTTGTGAAGGCTGGTAAGCAGGCAGCACTGCCCGAGCCTTCCTTCCTGGGTTCCTGTTCACATTGCAGCCGAGGGAGTTCCCTACCTTAGCGGGGATTGGCAAGAGGATGGGAGGGACATAGTGCTGCCACTCTCACACTCCACAGGAATGAGGTACCAGATAAGCATGATGGTTTCCCCCAAGCTTGGTGGCATGAACAGGCAGGGTGGGGGCTCTGTGGGTGGACAAAGTGAAATTTATTGCCAAACATTCAAAACAAAATGGTGACCTTTTTACTCTAATATCTATATTCAAATGTGTGCACTAAGTGCCTGCGGATTCCTAATCTTCCTGACCCTCCCACTATGTCTCGGTTATCCCCAGGATCCATAGCTTCAGGTTGAGGTGGCCTGCTGACTACCACACCCTTTAGCCTGAGATGACCTTGATTTAATGCCATTATTTGACTGGTGAATATTCAGGGAATCGCAAGATCTTCTACAAGCATGTAAATAATAAAAGGGTGGTAAAAGAAAGAGTAGGCCAATTAGGGATAAAAGAAGGGGACTTGCACGCGGAGGCAAGAGAAATCGCAGAGGCAAGGGAAATAGTAGAGGTATTTGAACCAGTCTTTAGAAAGGAAGGGGCTGCTACCCAAGCCTGGTGAGAGGAGGTAACTAGTACATTAGAAGAATTTACATTTCAGAGGGAGGAGGTGTTAGAAAGGTTGGGGGCAATTCTGTAAAATCTGACATAAATAGAACTCACATAAAATCTGACATAAGTCATGCTGAATCCCTCACGATCAACATCCTGGGAATTCTACAGCAAATATCTCCTCTCCTGACTCAGAAAAGCCTGTCCGCCATCTACAGGCACTTTAGCCTATGATGTTGTGTCGAATGTGCCTCCAATTAAACTAATCCCTTCTGCCTGCACTTGGTCCATATTCTTCTATTCCTTGCATATTCCAGTGCTTATTTAAAAGCCCTTTAAATGCTCCTGTCATATCTGCCTGCACCACCATGCCTTGCAGTTCCAGATACCTACCACTCTGTGTGAAAAGAACTTGCTTCTCATATCTCCTTTGAACTTTCCCCTTCATTTGGCATTGTTACAAAAGAAGACATGGAAAAAGTTAAAGGGAAAAATACTCAACAGGAAAGGGTCTAATTGCAGTGAGCTGAAAAGGGATCTGGCATAAATGGATTGGAAATGAAAACTGGCAGATAAAACAGTAAATGAACAATGGAAGACCTTCGAAGAGGATATATTTGAGTACAGTATAAATACATTCCAATGAAGAACATCAAAAGCTAGAATTCTCTGGATGGCTAAAGAAATAGAAGGTAAAGCAAATGGAGGTTTCTGATAATGTGAGCTGCATAGTACAGTTTGGATTCAAGCTAACTACCTAGGAGTACAGAGGAAAACCGATGAAGAAAACAAAAAAATGAAAAGAGATTAGATGAGAAAAGATTATCAGGTAATATAAGAAGAAACACTGAAGTCTTTTATAAACTACTTCATATTAAGAGAACAGTCAAAGAAAGGGCAGACGATTAATGACCATAATCTTTTAAAGCTCTTGGAGACCAGATTGGTGCCAGTGAACTGAGGGGATGGAAATGCTGCAGGATGTGCACAATGGTCAGAGAAATGAACAAACAACTCACCATTTAGTGTTAGCTGAAGATCAGCAATGAGGAAACTTGTGGAGACGATAATCCAAGATGCTTGGAAGAAGATGAATTAATAAACAGCCAGTATGGATTGTTGGAGTCATTTCTGACAAACCTGACTTGAGTTCTTCACCATGATGAAGGCAAATTACTGCAAATGCTGGAATCTGAAACAAAAACAGAAAATGCTGGAGAAACTCAGCAGGTCTGACAGCATCTGTGGAGAGAGAATAGAGTCAATGTTTTGAGTCTGACTGACCCTTCGTCATCTGTAGCTTTCAGCCCTAACAAAGGATCATCCAGATACAATGTTGGCTCTATTCTCTGTCCTCAGATTGTGTCAGACCTACTGAGTTTCTCCAGCATTTTCTGTTTTTGTGTCTGACTGAGTTCTTTGCTGAGGTAATAGAGAGGATTGATAAAATCAGTGTTGTTGCTGTTATGAGCATGTATTATCATGGCCATGATGGAGACAGGGCATCATCAACAGATCTCCCTCTCAGTTTTGTGGAATATAAGTATCCTGATTGAGTGAGTGGAAACTCGCCCAACGAGAGACAAGCAGCAGGAGCTTAAACATGCACTCTCAACCTGGTCCGATGTATTGTTACGTATAGAGCTTAGGACTGGTGTCCAAAGATTATTGGCAAGACTATTACAATATGGAATTTCAAATGTAGCAGGGGAGTAATCAGGAACTCGATGTCCCAATTTCTGACACTGGAATGGGATTAGATGTTGGGTCCTGCCCAATACAGAGACTTCCTTACAAAGCACCAGGTCTCTGCCTGCAGATGTCATTGGCCCAGGTGGGTGTCAGAGTGGGGAATTGGTTGGCTCAGAAGGGTGAAGCCTTCAGCAGATTGGGGGTGGAACTTGAGCCCAGAGTGTGGACCCTGAAAACTTCTGGGGAGTGAAGAGATCAGGGCAGCAGCAAGCAGTTGGAGCATAAGTTCAAGAATTGTGAGTTGCAGCGTTGAGGAGCCAAGTCGTGGGTGGAAGAGGGGATCCACAATGTTGAAATGGCAGCGTGAGCTCGTTGGCCTGAAGGGCCTGTTTCCCGTTCTTTGTTCTTT
The DNA here is from genome assembly GCF_965287045.1 of Carcharhinus amblyrhynchos. Taxonomy (NCBI): domain Eukaryota; kingdom Metazoa; phylum Chordata; class Chondrichthyes; order Carcharhiniformes; family Carcharhinidae; genus Carcharhinus; species Carcharhinus amblyrhynchos. The sequence continues at coordinate 76,158,899 of NC_137324.1, forward strand.
GTCGTGAATAGGGGAGACTGTACTCTCTGGCAGTGACTAGGGAGCCAAACAAACTGAGTTTGAGAGGCACAAGGAGAGGAAGATCTCCTTTGTATCTGGAAAACAATGTGGTCATTGGAATCTCCACCATCTGAACTCTGCTACCCAGGTGGTTAGAGATCAGGAGTTAAACTATCAATGGACAGGACCAAAGGTGCTAAAGTCCATTGTAAATAGTTAATCCCCCTGAGCTAAACTCTTCATTAATGTTTATAAAGATCTGATGCCAGTCGAATAAAGAATGCATGTTTCATAATCTTGCAGTTCATGTGCTTGAATCTCATGTTGCGCAAAAAACGTTTGATGAATTGCCACCTAATAGACTTGTTAGCAAAACTAAAGTCCTTGGGATAAAAAGAGGCAGTTGTGAGCAGTTGTTTTCCTGACTGCAGGGAAGTAAATAGTGATGAATTCCAGGATTTAATATTAGGAACATTCCAATTTTTGATATATATATTAATGACCTGAACTTAGATATAGGTGCAAAACTTTATTGAATGATACCAAGTGCACAATTATTGTAAATCTTGAGGAGGTTATGGAGTAGTAACATGAACAAACCATAAGATAGGTGAAATTTAATACAGAAAAATATGAAGTGATGCATGTTGGAAAGAACAAAATAAGGAGCAGCAATATATTAAAGAGGATGTTGGCACAGAAAGAGCAGAGCTAAATGTTCACAATTCACACGGTGGCATCAAATCAACATCATTGAAATATTTGGTATGAACTTGGAAGTTCACCCTGCCTCCATATCAGTTCCCGACCATTTTTCTGAGACCCATCTTTGCTCTCTACTGGTGCTGTGTGGCAGTATGGAGAGGTGGTGACATAGGGATAATATCACTGGGCTTGCAGTACAGAGACTCAGCCTAATGCTCTGGGGACATGAGTTCAAATCCCAAGATTGACAGCTGGTGTAATTTAAATTCAATTACCAAAAATCTGGAATATAAAACTAATTTCAGAATGGTGATCATAAACTAGACTTGATTGTCATAAAACCCCATCTGGTTCACAAATGCCGTTTGGGGAAGGAAATTTGCCATCGTTACCTGACTTGACCTACGTATGACTACACACCCAGAGCAATGTGGCTGACTGTTAACCGTCCTCAGAACAGTTGCAATCAGAGATGGGCTATAAATGATAGTCTTGCCAAGGTTGCCCATATCCATAAAAGAATACTTTTAAGTTGGAAAAATTAGAATCTTTGGGGTCGATCTCATCAAAAAAATTCTAAACGGCCAACGAGCGTGAAAACGGGAGAGAATTGCAAACATGTTTTCAGTGAGCTTTCAGACACGATCATATGCCACTTAGTGCAAAAAAAAGGCAAAGTGTGAGTCACGCCAGTAGGGGGAGTGGATGGAGTCTATTCTCACCTAAAGCCGGCTACTCACATTTGGAGGATGTCATAGTACACGCTCAGATCTCTGTGTTCTGAGTATAAGTGTAAACAGAACAGAGAGATCTGTTAGTGTCCTCAACCCCCCAGGTATTGTCCTGATACTTCCCTGCCCCAGCAGATCACTGCCCTGATAAACCTCCCTCTCCCCCCAGATGATTGCTGTCCCGATACCCTCTCCAGCACCCAGCCAGTCACCACCCCAATATTCCCCAGCCCCAACCAATTGCAGAGTGTGCAGCCCTCCTACCTCCCCTTAGTACCCACCCCTTCGTGTTAAGTCCCACCCCTTAGGGAGCAGCGTGATGAGCCAATAAGATTGCCTTCTTAGAGTCCCAGACTGTGTTTGTTTCATTTTGTAATTATTCCTCTATTTAAACTGAGCGGTTTTATTGAAATAATTAAGTTTATTTAAGTTCATTTATTAATGTCACAAGTAGCCTTATATTAACACTGTAATAAAATTACTGTGAAAGTCCCTTAATCGACACACTCTGGTCCCTGTTCGGCTACACTGAGGGAGAATTTAGTATGGCCAGTGCACCTAACCAGCACATCTTTTGGCCTGTGGGAGGAAACCAGAGCACCTGGAGGAAACTCACGCAGAGACATGGAGAATGTGTCGACTCCACACATACAATAATCCAAGCCAGGAATTGAACCTGGATCCCTGATGCTGTGACGCTGGAGTGCTTGCCACCGTGCTGCTCCATAAAAGAGAATAAAAGCAAAAGCAAGTGAATTAAAGACATAGGTTACATCACTTCTGAGAGGCAATGTGTGAGGAAGTTCCATAGGCACATGCTTTCTGTATTTGGTGACCAACCTTTCCTCGTATTTGCTTTTAGAACGCACAGATATATTATCTCAGTGTGCAGCCCCTTTCAATTTTTTTTGTGCAGTAGCGTGATGACTTAAAGGGGGTGATTTGTATGTCATCTTTGTGGAGACTTTCAGGCTATTGTGCGGAACATTGCTGATATTTATCATCCAATCTAGTCCTGACTTACAGAGCAATATCCATCCATGCAGCAATGATCTTCAATGTCTCCCAAAATATCAGCGGGATGTGATTTTTGCAAGTGCATCAGTATTTGTTGGTGATAAGTGGTTATTGTGGTTCACTTTCCAATGGCCAATTATTTTTCTTTAATTTGCCATGATGCATTTTATTGCCAGAACTTCTGAGCAGTGGCAATCACCTTTTGGATTGCCATTTTGCTCCATTTTCACTTACCCAGGCTGGGGGCTGCACATTTCTTGCCTGCTGTACCGACCAGGGCCTGGTGAGAAATGTGCAGTGTACCTGGTTCCCGAGCCCTTCCAATGCAGGGCAGCAGTGTCACAGGAGACAGTGCACTGTCGACACATCCCCTTAACGAGGTAAATTTAAAAGTCCCTGGGTGGGATTTTCCAGCCCTGCTCGCCCCAAAACCGGAAAATGCCATCTGAGGTCAATGGACCTTTGCATGGTCTGACCCCCGCTACGATTCCCGTGGCCGGCAGGATGGGAAAATTCCCTCCTGTGTTTAAATGCAATCTGAGAAGCCAGGGAGTAGAGAAGGTAAGGAAATAGGATGGGTGGTGGATTAAGATGGGTCAGAGGTAGGATAGTTTCTGGGGATCAGTTAGATATGGGGAGCTAATTGAGGGATGAGGTTTAGAGAATAGTTAAGGGAGTTTGGAGGGTAGTCGGGAACTGGAGGTGGTCGTGGGGTTGTTATCGGGGCTAGTTGCGTGGTCAGGAGTCTAGCTGGGGAGGGTCAGGTGCTTACAACATAGCTGCTGGTGTGATGAATAGTGGAGAGGTTGGGAGATGTGGGATAGTTGGGTTGTGGGAGTGTAGCTGGGGGATGTGGTGTAGAGGACTGGTGGAGCGGGTTCTTGGAGAGTTTGGGATTAGTCAGGTGGCGGGAAAGAGAGTTAGTGGGATTGGGGGTAGTTGGGTGGTGGAGTGGGTAGTTGAGGGTGGGGGGGGGTTTGGTCAGGTGGTGGGGACGGTAGTTTTGGTGGGGTGGGATGTAGTCGGGCAGGTGGTGGGGAGTGTAGTTGGAGGGATGGAGTGTAGTTGAGGGGTGGGGTGTAGTTGTGTGGTGGGGAGGGTAGTTGGGGGGGTGGGGTGTAGTTGAGGGGTGGGGTGTAGCCATGTGGTGGGGAGGGTAGTTGGAGGGGTAGGGTGTGGTCAGGTGATGGGGAGGGTAGTTGGAGGGGTGGAGTTGGGGGGCAGTCGGGTGGTGGGAACAGTCGTTGGGGGTGACGGGTAGTTGGGTGCAGGGGGGCAGGGTGGTTGGGTGGGGGGGGGTAGTTGGGGGTCTTCAGAGTGCTGGTCAGCCTGGATAATTTGCTTATTTAGTCTGGCCAGGATTGTCCAGCCTCAATAGTATTGGGCATCATTGAGGGTGGAATTAGAATCCCATTCTGCCCGTGGCAATGCCTCCTACTGGCAGGGCAGGATAATCCAACCGTCTGTATTTCATGTTTTGAAGTGGAATTTTGTATTATTGGCATCTTTTCCAGACTTTGGGGTGATGTAAATACACTTTTAATTTTAATTTTTCATCAAACATCATTTTTAGCAGTATTCTTGTCATCAGCATTTAATCATCTCTTTAAAAGGGAACTTTACAGATGGGGCTTTAGGAGATTGTCTTCATTAAAGTTTAACTTGAGGGAGGCAATTATTATTCAATATTTCACTTCTCCAACATTGCTGTATACTTATGTGAGTTTTCAGCCAATTAATTGAATCCTATCTAAATTGAGTGCAGCATTCGCTGGCATAGATGAAACAGCAAGGTCAGAGAGCTGCACGCTGCTCAGAATAAAAATCCAGCTCTTTTCTTGTTTGGTGATTCTTTGAATTGAAATTATTCAACAGTTCTGTGCCATGGGTTGCTGTAGGTTGAAGAGTTGATCGAGGTGTTCCAAACTCAATACATTTTTTTTTTGTCGAGCCATCAGTGTGTGGTAATCCCTGCCGCTAGTCTCAAGCTAGTTCCCAATATGATAAGCTGATTTTCAACTGCTTATAAATAGAATACTTTCACATAAATCCTATAAAATTGCTTTTGCTGGATTGACCTTACAGGGTACCTTGAATTACCTTGATCTAGTTGCAAGTTATAAAACTACACAAAGAATAAAGTGAATCATTCATTTTAAACATGGAAACCTAGAAAATAGAAACAGGAGGAGGCGATTCACCCCTTCGAGCCTGCGCTGCTGTTCATTATCATCATGGTTCATCAATAGCTTGATCCTGCCTTCCCCCCCTATCCTTTGATCCCCCCATATCCTTTGATCCCCTTTGCCCCATGAGCTATGTCTAACTCCGTCTTGAAAACATGATGATTTGTACACAACTGCTTTACTTGATAGTGAATTCCAGCGGCTTACCACTCTCTGGGTGAAGAAATCTTTCCTCATCTCAGTCCTAAACAGTCTACCCTGTATCCTCAACTGTGACCCCTGGTTCTGGACTCTGCACCATCAGGAACATCCTTCCTGTATCTGCCCTGTCTAGTCTGATAAAATTTTATAGATTTCTCTGAGATCCCACCCCATTCTTCTGAACACCAGTGTATATAATCCTAACCAACTCAATCTCTCCTCATACGTCGATCCCACCATCCCAGTGTGATCAGTCTGGTAAACCTTTGCTGCAGTCCCTCCTCAGATAAAGAGACCAAAATGGTGCACAGTATTCCAGATATGGTCTCACCAAGCCCTGTATAATTGCAGCAAAACATCCCTGCTCCTGTACTTGAATCCTCTCTCTGTGAAGGCCAACACACTATTTGCTTTCTTTACTGTCTGCTGCACCTGAATACTTACCTTCCATGACTGGTGTACGAGGAGACCCAGATCTCATTGCAGATCTCCCTCTTTCAATTTATAATCATTCAGGTAATAATCTATCATCCTGTTTAAGCTACTAAAGTGGTTAACCTATGATATTATATGTGTGAATAATAATGAGTCATGAATTTGGAAGTTTGCCAGATTGAATGTTCACATCTTGAGATCAAGTAAAAACAAAATAAGCAGTTGAAATGCAAAGAGTGGTATTATGTAGAGCAGGATCCTGAGTCCACTCTTGCCATCTGTGAGATAGCTGGCGTGGGCTCAAGATGCAGCAAAACCTGAAAGTTGCGAACTCGAAATTCTGATTTTCACTGCCCTTCTCTGGTGACATAGTCAGGTTCACAATGGGCATGTATCTGATTTAAATACATTTCAATATAATTAACATGCCTCGCGCCAGATACTCACCACACGCCATATATTCACACTGTGCCGACATAACATCAATAGCTGCAGTTTCAAACAGGTTCACCAGAGTTGAACTTGTTCTGGAGATTTCCACTGGGGGCAAAGTGGTGAGTATAGACCCCAAGGGCAGTGCAGTACTCCCTCAGTACTGTCCCACTCTCAGTGCAGTACTCCCTCGGTACTGTCCCTCTGGCAGTGTAGTACTCCCTCAGTACTGTCCCTCTGGCAGTGCAGTACTCCCTCAGTACTGTCCCTCTGGCAGTGCAGTACTCCCTCAGTACTGTCCCTCTGGCAGTGCAGTACTCCCTCAGTACTGTCCCTCTGGCAGTGCAGTACTCCCTCAGTACTGTCCCTCTGGCAGTGCAGTACTCCCTCAGTGCTGCACTGGAATATCAGTTCAGATTGCTGTTTTCAAGTCTGGGAAGAGGGCTTGAAATCATAACTCTGAACTCAGAAGCAGGAGTGGTTCCAACTGAACCACTTTTAGGGCAAAATCCTCCACAGCCCTGCCAAAGGGTCCAATGGGTCCAATTTTGACGGGAGAGCAAACAAATTGGTTGAATGCCAGCATGAATTTCCCATGGTATATTCAGCAGGTGCCCACCGTAGGAGATGAGGAAACCCACTGGAAGCCAGCATGAAACTGATTTGCCTTCTGCTTGTGAGAGGCAGATGAAAGATAGACTGGAAACTTCCCCCTTGCCCCATTCAGCACAATGCCAGTGTGAAAACATGCTGGTTCAAAACACATCAGACTTTTGGACTCAGTTGGGGCTGCCAAAAGAATTCAGAATGGAGGCTGCCAGCTACCCTGGACCTCAGAACACCACAGCAATGGGTGAGGGAGGCTGCCAGATTCACTGCTGCGGTCTATCTTTTCGCCTCAGAGTGCTCCTGCAAATCCACCTTCATTTTTAGGAGGTACGCCTTCATTCTTTGATGTTGGGTCGGTGATGTTGGGCGCTTTCTCAATATGGCATCTAGACATGATAGTGGATATGCACCGTCAGGCCTGTCACACCATGCATGTGGCACAAAATCTTTGGTTACCTAATTAATGAGATTGGGGTTGGGCGATATAGCATGGTCTCCCACTGGCTGCCATAGTGGGAAACTCCTCACATCCCAGTCACTGCCACAGGACTTACTCCCCAGATAGGAGAATACTGCCCATAGTTTATGTCCTTTACTCAGTGGTTTACAAGTGCAAGTAATTTACGAACAACTTTTACCATAATGTCCAAGACAGAAAAATGGTTTTCATTTACATCTATTAATTTCAGCTAGAGTGAGGAAAATGAAACATTTAAATTTGTGACGCACCTTAACACAATTTATGCATGTTGCATTATTTTTGCTATGTTGTGTTACTGCACCAATAACTATGATACTGGACTGTTTCTGATTATAACGTTTTTGTATTACACCTAAGTCCTGGAAATTGGCAACCAAGACTGGATAAAGCAGCTTTATTTTTGGAAATGTTAATGCAAACCGCTTCGCTGACTTGAATTTGAATATCCGAGATTGGAAAGTGAGCAATTATGAAGTGTTTGCAAGTGGAACTGAGAGGACTATGACATTGAAAAGCAGTCTCTTTAAATAGGGAGTTGTTTGAGTAGTACAAGGATTACATACTTTTAGAGGAGCTTTCCTTTAAATGTAAAAATCTATTCATGGTACTGTGGTGCTGGAGCTTGGGCAATTCTAATTTGTTTTAGACACACAGCAGGAGTTGCAAGAAGGTTTTGAGTCTGAGGCTACTGGAGGGAATATGTCCTATTCTGGTGCTTATTTGACTGATAGTTCTTTGTGCTGTGTTCTAGTAACATAGTATTAAGGCTGTTTGAAATTTGTTGCTGCATTTAAGTAGGAATCGTGGATGTGGTGTTATGTTAAATATACTTCCATAACAAGTCAGCTTAGAATTTCAGAAGAAATCATAACCTGAAATTTTTTTTTGTTATTTTTAACTCCCTGAGTAAAAATATAAAATAAAACCTTTTTCACAAAAAGTTATACAGATTATTTTACTCTTTTTTATTGTCACTAATATAACTCCTCTTTCTAAATGTGGGCATATTTGTATTCAGTGATAGCTAAGATCCTGAAAGCTCATCAATTGGGTGTTCCTCTCCACTATGTGCCCATCCCATCCCGATTCCACATGAGAACGCGTCTCAGGTCAGTAATAGTTCTTTCCTGGCATCATAAGGAAAGCTGTTGATCTATTTTATCAAGCGCCAAGGATTGACTGGAAGACCATACCCAAGGCTGATCCTTTTTTAACATTTGGTGTAATGTGGCCAGGAAGGAGACAAGGTTGGGTATAAATTTCCCATAGTGGGTTACCAACCTCAGAAAAACTCTTAACTCCTGGATGGATGTGGGAGCTGGGACACAGTTGATCACCCGCACCTAGTCTCCCAAGGGATGTAGACCAGACTTGTCTCTTCTGTAACCCAGATAGGTTGCTTGGGGGGCCTGGAATACACACTTTTCCCTTCTTGGATTTATGCCTGCATTGCAAAACTTCTGCAAGGTTCTGTAAGTGTTCCTTAATTGTTTTTCCTGTTATGAGGACAAGATCCAGATAGGCTCCTATCAGAGGTGGATCTTGTATGATGTTCTCCATTCGTCACCAGAAAATTGAGCAGGCTGATGATACCCCAAATGGCAGTCTGTTGTATCAGAAAGGCCCTTATGAGTATGAATTGTTGAATATCTCTGGAAATCCTCGTCTAGCTGTAATTGTAAGTAAGCATGACTCATATCAATTTCTGAAAACTAGAATCCTCCTGCCAACTTTGTTTATAAATTCTCAGTCCAAGGGATTGGGTATTTATCCAGTTGTGAGAAACGGCTTACCATTTATTTAAAATCGCCAAAAAGATAGACTGATTCATCTGACTTCAAAATTGGTACAATTGGTACTGCCCGTTCTGCAAATTGGACTGGTTTGATGATTCCTTCACATTCTGGTCTTCAGATTTCAGCTTTAACTTTTTCCCATAAGGCAAATGGCACTAGATGGACCTTATAAAATCATGGAACCACTTCCTGGTCAACATGGAAGGTTGCCTTGGCTCCTTTGCTAGTCTCTAGACCTTCCTGGAAAACCTCAGTGTATTCAAGCAGGACTTCTCTAAGGTGACTATTCTCCAGCTGAAAGATGTTGAGCCAATCTCTCAACCAATTTCACCCAGTTAGGCTTGGCTTCGAGCCCTCCACTACAATCATTGGTAACCAAACTAGTTGCCTGTCATAGGAGACAGGGACCGAGGCTGTACCCATAATTCACAAAGATTCCACTGTATAGGTTCTCAGCCTTGCTGAAGTCTTGAGTAAAGTTAAGCACTGGAGTCCATATCAAATTTTATAGAACACTGATTCTCTGACCACTGATGTCAACCTCCATTATTACCAGAGGTCCATTGAATCATATCGTTATCTTGATTGAGTCTGATTTGGACCGCGATATTCAATTTAGTTGCTCTGAATCAGATGTGGCTGGACTGTCAGAGGATGGAAATCTCCTGGATACCAGTCTATGAGTTGTTTTTCTAAATCTAGATCTTGTAGGTTCCTTTGCTGATTCGACCCCACATACCAGCAACAATTGCAATGTACTACTGGACAGGAGTTTGAAAGGACTTGTAACTGTTAGGTAAAAGTTTGGGTCTGTGCTGTGGGCAGACCTGGAGTCACGTGTATCTGGATACTTGCTGAGTGAGGCTCTGTAATAGTTCGCGTTCAAGTGGTGGTGCCTGCACATAATCAAATTGGCATGGATGTCCACTTCCATTGCGATACCTTTTAACTCATATGGTCCTCTTGCAGCATTTCCCAATAGTAAGGCCGACTATCGTACCTATTTGAAGTCCAGTTGAGCTTCAGCTGATAAGTGTTTTTGAATAATTACATTATTAATCCTGCATACCAGACAGTCTCTAAGCATATTGTTAAGGGTTAAACCAAATTCACGTGCTTCTGCCAGTCATTGTAATCTAGTTTGAAAATGGCGCTCGGGCTACCGAGTAAACACAATAACAATCCAGAATTAGAGGTGTCTTGGCGTTGTAGTATACTTCAACTGCTGCAGTCAATTCCTCAAAAAATTTAGTATCCAGTTCCTCAGGGAAAGTTGAAATCCAAATGACAGCAAATGCTGAAACCCCATAGGCAGTCAGGAGAATTATCCAAGGCTTTATGTCTGCCAAAAGTCATTTGCCTGAAAAAAGTAACACATTTGGGCCCAGTCTGTGACAGCAGGGTTGAATGAGTCCAAACAAAGGCATGATGTCTGAGGATGGCTTACTCCAAATTAGACCAACTCTTGTGAATGAGTTCCTTCAGGTTCATGCTTTACCTCGTTGCCACTGTAATAACTCCTCAGAGGCCGGAGTCTTTTCACCAAACTTACATTTATTTACACATTCATTAACCCTCCGAAAGGTACTTCCTCGTAAAGTCTAAACCCGGAGAGTCAGTAACCTTGACACTCCACGTTACATACACAGGTAGGACTCCCTGATTGGCCCAGACATAACTGCCTAAAACAGGGAGCTCATCTTCTATGAGGTCCACCTCACAGGCCTTGTTAAGGAATTACAGTGCTGTAGATATTTTCGGAGACAGGATCTTCAGGCATTTAGAGATGCAAGGACTGATTAGGGACAGTCAAGATGGCTTTGTGAGTGAAAAATCATGTCTCACAAATTTGATTGAGCTTTTTGAAAGAGTAATCAAGAAGGTAGATGAGGGCAGTGCAATTGATGTTGTCTACATGGACTTTAGCAAGACCTTTGACAAGTTACCACATGGTATATTGTTACATAAAGTTAAATCTCATGGGATCCAGGGTCAGGTAGTGAAATGGATATGAAATTGGTTTGATAACAGAAGAGGGTGGTTGTAAAGGGTTGTTTTTCAAACTGGAAGCCTGTGACCAGTGGTGTGCCTCAGGAATCAGTGCTAGGTCCACTGTTATTTGTCATTTATATTAATAATTTGGAAGAGAATTTAGTAGGCATGGTTAGTGAGTTTGCAGATGACAGAAAGATTGGTGGCATAGTGGACAGTGAAGAAGGTTATCTAAGATTGCATAGAGATTTTGATCAATTGGGCCAGTGAGCTGATGAATGGCAAATAGAGTTTAATTTAGATAAATGCAGGTGACTTGGTTGATCAAACCAGGGCAGGACTTACTCAATTAATGGGTGGCCATTGGAGAGAGTTATAGAACAAGGAGATCTAGAGTACCGGCCATAGCTTTTTGAAAGTGGAGTCTCAGGTGGACAGAGTGGTGAAGAAGACATTTGGCATGCTTGGTTTCATTGGTCAGAACAATGAATTCAGGAGTTGGGACAATTTGTTGAAGTTGTACAAGACATTGGGAAGGCCACACTTGGAATACTGTGTACAATTCTGGTCACCCTATTATAAAAAGGATATTATTATTCTAGAAAGAGTGCAGAAAAGATTTACTCAGATGCTACCGGGACTTGCTGGTTTGAGTTATAAGGAGAGGCTGGATAGACTGGGACTTTTTTGCCTGGAGCATAGGAGGCTTAGGGGTGAATATATAGACGTCTATAAAATGATGAGGAGCATAGATAAGGTAGAGAGTCAACATCTTTTCCCAAAGAAAGGGCGTCTAAAACAAGAGGGTATAAGTTTAAGGTGAGACGGGAGAGATACAGAAGTTTCCAGAGGGGCAATTTTTTCATACAGTGGGTGGTGAGTGTCTGGAAAAGCTGCCAGAGGTAGTAATAGAGGCAGGTATGATTCTGTCTTTTAAACTACGTTTAGACAGTTCTATGGGTAAAATGGGATAAAGGGATATGGGCCAAACGCGAGCAATTGGGAGTAGCTTAGGGGTTTAAAAAAGGGGTGGCATGGACAAGTTGGGCTGAAGGGCCTGGTTCCATGCTGTAAATCTGTATGACTCCATCGGCTGATGAAGTATTTGCCATAAAATGTGGTTTCTGTTTCTTGTCGACTCGCAGGTTCTAATGCTGTGGAGGCCCAGTGCCGAAGGTTTGAAGTAAAAGCACAGGACGGCAAGAAGGTACTGTTTTCAGCAGATGAAAATGAAATTGCCATTGGCGTTGAAAAACTGCGTGTAACAGGTAACACTCATTAAAACATAACACTATTTCTTTGTAATTCATCTATTTCACTTGCCTTGAATCACAAATTAAAGATTAAACAACTGTACTGTTCAGCTGTGCTATGTGATATTCAGGCATCACTATGAAACCAAAAATACTACAATGATCAGGAACACTGAGATTGATAAGAATGATTCAAGACCTAAGCAGAAGTAAACAACATGCAGTGAAAGATAGGTCCTGGCAGGGATCACGTATCATTTAAATGAAAGTATTCAGAAGTGATTTTCACTCTGCTTTCATGTTGAAGCAGTGAACCACACGGCTTAATTGTCATCAGATGTTCCAAGAACAGACATAGAAGAGACAATTCTATATTGATTTTGAAGCATTATCATTGTAATATATACAAAAAGGATTTCTTCAAGTGACGTATTGCCAATATTCTGCTACCAAAATATGACACAATTTCATGTCACTTTCTGCAGAGAAGTTTACCTGATCACCTTTGTGGTACTCTGCTTTTCATTCTTGACGCTTTATGATGGTCTGAAAGAAAAAACATTTTTTGAGCTAAGCTGTTCAGCTCCACAATCACAAAAACCTACAACGGAGGCCACAGCACCTGCAGAATCCTTTGGTTGAATTTTCCTTTTGACTCACTTACAGTCCGATGTCCTTTCTAAATTTTAATCCATCAATTGAGGTGAGATTTTCTCTGTCTCCTGCAAATAAATACATTTGTAAACCCGAGCATAACAAGCTCTTTATGACTTTGCTAATGACAAACAAGAAAAATCTTTCCAATTAATTTTTGCCTGAATTATGAAACCCAGCATCATTTGTGTTACTGTTTCACACATTTACACTGCTCTGTGTTGAAGCAAAAGCAATTTTAGAGCATAGATTACTCAAAGCTGCCTTTGCATACTATTCTAATGTCATAATTGTGCAACACTGCATGCCAATATGCAGAGTTCTTCTCAACTCATTCAGTGCAGCATCATTATAACTTTGCCTGTTACATCTCAAATCCATTTTGTACAGTTGCTCTAAGAGTGCCACCTGGTGTCTTCTCAGTGTTCTCTCAAACACCAAAGGCTGCCTTACATTTTAAAATAAGTAAGCATGTTTCATGTTCTGTGTTATACGTTGACACAGTCAATTGTGTACGCCTTTGTATAATATTCTGAAGCTGTACTATGTGTTTTTTGACCTGCTTGAAAATGCTACTGACGCTTGAATGCAACAGTTTGTTTGTAAATGGAATAGTTTTGCTTATCCTTGACTATCACATGCCTCTTTTGTTGCTATGACTTTTGCTTATAGCGTTTGTAAGCAGTGTTACAGAGTATGGAGGGCCTTGGTTGATATCACAGTAGTGAATGGGAAATGGTAGAGGTGACATTCATACTGTGTGTAGAAATCTCTCCTAACGTTTGCAGAGGCTTTGTATTATGACTCCAAAGGAAGTTGCAATTATTAACAAAAATAGTACTGCAAAAAATATTTTGAAATAATTAAAGATTTTTTTTTAAATGATGGCATTTATTCTTAACCATTGATGCATGAAGTTATGAGTCTATCCTTAACACATGTTGTCTTCCAAAACCCCCCTGTCTACGTATTGGATGACACAGTGCCTTTTTGCAAAATGGGTCACATAAAGTAGATAGTGTGCGCATCGGCTGGAATTTTACTGTTTCACCCAGCGTGGGAATCAGAGTAGGTGAGGGGAAGACCGTGGACAGGTCCATTGACCTTGAGTGGGATTTTCCAGTTCTGGAGTGAGCAAAGAACAAAAACAGCACAGGAAACAGGCCCTTTGGCCCAACGAGCCCACACCGCCATCTCAACACCACCAGTCCCCCTCTCCACCCACGACCCTTGTCTAATGTTTTATGGCCATCCAGATTGAGGGAAACTGATTTAGGGACAATTTATTCCTGCCAATCAGCCTAACAGCACATCTTTGGGGTGTGGGAGGAAACTGGAGCACCCGGAGAAAACCCACGCAAGCACGAGGAGAATGCGCAAACTCCCACAGACACCGGCCCAAATCCAGCGATAGTAACTGAGCTGTCGTCTTGCCCAGTATCTGGTCCAGTTTAGGCACACACTAACGACATGAAACATTAGGCCAATCTCGAACAACCAAGAGCAGCCCCAGTATGACCCATCGCGTGTATGCCCCTCGTTGGACACAAGGCAGAGCGAGGCTGGAAAATCCTGCCCATTGCCATTTTTCTTTTTGCACTGAATTAGATGTAATAGGCCATACTTGCGATCCATGTGCACTCCTTAATCTTTGTCCCAGACTCCACCATGAATTGTCTGTGGGACCACAACTGGCTGCCATAGTTCCCCATAATAAGCAAATAAGATTGGCAGGCCAATTTACTGTGCGTGCTGTTGATGGTCTCTGTAGGCACCTGCAACTTCAACTGCACAAAGTCAGCTGTAATCCAATCTGCAGGCCTGTAGTTGAGATCCACCAGGTGAGTTGTTCAGTGTTTTTTGCCCACACCCACTGCAGCCCATGCAGTAGCCAATGCTAGTTGGATCATGGAATCAAACAATTGTTCAAGCTGATTTGAAGCACAGTTTAGAAATTGGGGCCACGTGGGACCACCAACTCAATGTATTTGCTTGTCACTCCGGAAAGAAGGCTTGTGCCGCTGCCATGAGTATTATTGAAATGGTCAGATACCCAACTTGTAGGTCAGGCTATTTGGACTAAATTCTACAAAGTCTGTGGCATTACTATGGGATGTGTTTTTTTTGGAGGTGTGTGGTGAGTTGCTGGAGTTGGCAGGGAACGTTGCAACATCCATATAAAATGGCAGAACACCTAATGACCTGTGTGCGTATAAAAGCTGCCTCAGGTCTGGGCTCACCACAAGACAGGGAGGTGGAGCAAAGACTGTGTAAAGGACAACTTTGCATGTGTTGCCTTCTGTCGAGACAAAGCAGGTTCCTCCATGCACCTTGACAATGAAAGGTGGCAGCTTGGCAGACTAACCAATGCACCCACTGTGTATGCCCATTCTCCCAATTGCCACCCCTTTGAAGCCCTGGTCTGAGTTTCTTGTCACAGAACTCAACTGCAATCTTGTCCTCTGGCGAGCTGACACACCAGCTATCCTTTCCTTGGTCTGGTTACAACTCAAGCTTGCCTTGGTGATTTCAACTTGATACTAGCCTCTGAGCTACATGGAATGCTAGTATTTTAGCTCGAGGATGTCAGATCGAGTGACATCTTTATCAGTGCTGCGTTGTTGCTCTCTCTCCCTCCTGGCACTGCTGTGGCTGGATGGGCAGTAATTGATGGGTGTCTGAATGCAGGAAGTCAGAAGAATAAGTTTGTCTGATGGAAATTGGAAAGGGATATAGTGAGAAGCATGAGGTTCATGGCCACACCAACATCTTTCTGCAAGAATCTCAGTGATTGTTGTGAGTTGCTGAAATCTTCATAACATGGCTCTCAGAGAAGTTTGCACCTTTTACAGGGTGAAGTCTGGAAGTCTACAGCTTATCAGAGAAATAGGAAAATCAGGATGTGGGGTGGGATGATGTGGAATGGAAATGTTCCCCAATTGCAAATAGAACTTTCAAGGAAAGGTGTGGGACTCAAGTAAATCTCTGCAGTCAGCCACTTAGAATCTCTACAGTGTAGAAGGAGGCCACTCGACCCATAAAGTCTGCACCAACTAACTTTCTGACTGAGCATCCCACCCAGCGCTTCCCTCCAGTGCCCCATCCCCATTATCCCATACATTTATCCCACTGTTCCCTGTAACCTACACATCCTTAGACACTAAGGGCAATTTAGCATGGCCAATCCACCTCATCTGTACATCTTTGTACTGTGGGAAGAAACCGGAGCAGCTGGAGGAAACCCATGCAGACATGAGGAGAATGTGCAAACTCCACACAGACAGTCACTCAAGGTGACCCAATCACTTCTGCATTGTAGAATTCTACAATTCTATGGCCGACATTGAACCCGGGTCCCTGGCGCTGTGAGGCACAGTGAATCTGCTGACTGTAGAAGAGTAAGAGGTGACTTGATTGAAGCATATAAATTCTGAAAGGTGTTCACAGGGTGGGTACAGAGAGAATATTTTGTCTTCTGGGACAATTTAAAACTAGGCGTCACTATTAAAATAAGCAGTTGCCAATTTAAGACAGAGATGAAAACATTTTTCCTCAGTGTGTAATGAGTCTTTGGAACCTGCTTCCTCAAAAGACAGTGGAAGCAGAATCTTTTAATTTTCTCAAGGCACACATCAATAGATTCTTGATAAACAAGGAGGCAAAAAGTTACTGGAGGTAGGTGGAATGTTACAGTCAGAGCCTCCTTGATCTTCTTAGATGGCAGAGCAAGCTTGAAGGTGCAAGTGATCTCTTTCAAGTCCTAATTTGTGTGTTTGTATGTCCTTCTGCTCTCTCCATCCAGGACTTCATAGTTTGAGTGAGTGGCCTCCTCCTGCCACCCTCCAGGAAGAGGACCTCCCTCTGCTCCTGTATGGCTTTTGAGGAGGGCCTGCTGGTCCACATCAGCAAATTGAAGAATTTCCCTGTTCTGGCTTTCAGGCCTCTGGGACTCAGCATTTCAAGTTGCTCTCAATCTAATATTTTCCAACAATATTTAAGCATGCAATACAGTAATGACTGCTGTAGTCTATTTAAATCAGGTTCTCACTTCAGCAATCCAGCCTCTGTTCCCACCCTGGTGCCACCAGTTGGTCACCAAACCTGTTGCAAGTCAATTAAGGCTCCTTTTCCATGAGCCAATGACCATTTCCCATTCCAGATGGGTTCAGGATCTGGAAATGGTCCCTCAGAAGGCAAATCCTGTCCCCTGTTTTCATGCTGCAAGCTGATTTCAAAACACTGAACTGGTTCCTTCTGTGCTGGATAACCCACCATTAATCCTGTTATTAAAAAGGTGCAGTCTATATTTCATGTGTACTTTGATCCCTTCCATTGTCCAGGTCTGGATGCTGTTCTTTCTCCTGTTAATTATCTGTTCAGTGCACAAAAATACAGTTGTGAAAACCTGTACTGACTTTAAAAATACAACTGGCAGCATAGAGAAGAATGTAGGTTAATGCTGTCTGGAGTGCAGTTTGTCCAATGTGTAGGTTTGTCTCAAAGAAAGATTTAAATACGTTCTGAAAATATATAAGTGACATTATTGAATAAAATGACATTAAGCGCGTAAGTCAGTTCACCTGCTGCAAGGAATTAAAATGACAAAATACCTGCTTTGTAACATGAGTAATGGAACCAAATAGATGTTGATGTGTAAGTGAGAGAAATTCAATGTTAAATGAAGAAGGAATTTGTCTCGGGTTTCAAGGTTCAAATTGATGCCGGATTTAGCACACGCAAGTCATCTTCCGAAAGGCTGATTGGCCCCAAATGCAGGGAAGCATCAATGTACCAAAAACAAAATCTAGTTGGATTTTCATTGCATCTTCTGCCCCTGCTCACATACAATAACACCATTGTGGGGTCTACTTACATGAGTCTGGAAATTAAATTTTTCAAAAGAGGAGCCAAAATGTGGAAAGTCATGGCACAATAAATCAGAAATGAAGCATGCGGTGTATGATAGTGCATGCAAATCATTAGTAATGGAGACAAAAATGCAATCAATACTTCCAGCCAGCAAAGGTATTCTGGATTTTCTATTTTTAATTACATTACATTTATATTAAAAATGCTTCTATAACTGAGTTTTGAAATACTTAAAAATTGCTGTCATATTTCATCCCTTTGGCACCAGGAGAAAATAAATATGTCACGTTTTTTTAAAATGATTTAATGCGTTGCAACAGATATTCTTAAAAAAAATAACCTCAAGCTTTTTGATTTTGTTCCTTCATGATGAATTTAGAATGTCTCTCCAATATTAAGTTACTGGACATTTAGTGCCTTTTTAAATTTTCTTGAGTTTAAACCCATACTGGTCAGTATTAAGTAATAATTCCAGGTGCCCATTAGATGTAATTTCTTCTGTTTAACTGTTTCCCAGCTCCTGTATTTTTTGTTTTGGCTTCATGAATTCAAAGGCTGATAACTCAGGATTTTAAAAAACACTGGGTGAATCAAAAAGCACTGAAAATTGAGATAGATTGTTATCTTTAACCTATTCAATGGGGCAACATTGCGGCACAGTAGTTAGTGCTGTGGCGTCACAGTGCCAGGGAGCCAGGTTCAGTTCTGGTCTCGGGTGACTGTGTGGAGTTTGTACATTCTCCTTGTGTCTGTGTGGGTTTCCTCTGGGTGCTCCAATTTTCTCCCACACTCCAAAGATGTGCAGATTAAATAGATTGACCATGGTAAATTGTCCCTTGGTGTCCCAAGATATGTAAGTTAGGGGGAACAGTGGGGTAAATATGTGGGGTTATGAAGATAGGGTTTGCTGGGATACTCTTTTGAAGAGTCAGTGCAGACCTGATGGGCTGAATGGCCTCCTTCTGCATTGTAGGAATTCTATGACTCCTGATTTTCAAGGGGAAACTGCTTTGGCAAATTACTTCCACATCTGCCTAAGGCAACAAGAGATTGTGGTGATTTTAACTATTGGGCTTCTTTTAAATGCTGTTGGTCCTCTTCTTGCATGGAAATAGCTACCTGCAATGGAATATTAAGTGGAACTTGGCAGCCTGCTGGCTTCTGGGTAAATTCCAGGGTGGCGTTTTGAGAGGGTTTCAGGTGAGGGGCAAGTTGGGTTGAAAACCAGGATAGAAAAGACTGTGCCATTCCGTTGGGGAGCTCGGAATAACATGCTGGGTGGGCTTTTCCGGCTGGTCTTGCCACAAACCAGAAAATTCCACCCGAGGTCAACGGACTTTTTCTTGATTCCCCCCCCACCTGCTATGATTCCCATGGCAGACAGGACGGGAAAATTTCCCCCCTCTGCATTTCACAAAGGCATATTTTTGAATTATCTGGTGCATCTCCTAATCCTTCCCATAAGGTGGTTTTCTTACTGAAGGCCCCTTTAAAAGTGCCATCAGGATCCTATTGATGTGATGCGACTGCAGTTTTTGCATAAATTCATGAGACTCTCGCCTGCTTTAGACAGTACCAGGTAAACATCAGAGGCAGTCGGAAAGAGGCGACTTTCAGGTGGATAACTAACCTGCTTGTTTTGAACTGCCCAATAGCTGCAAGGTGGGTAGGGTTAAAATTAACTTCTTTATTTTAACAGGGGATGGGCTATGTGACGTAAAGGAGAGAAATGCAGTGTACTTGGGGAAAGAATTGGTGAAAAATACTGGAAATGTCATCCCTGGCTGACCCCCGACCCCCAACAACGAAGCAACATTTTCTTGTGAGATTCATCCCACAGGGGCTGGTATAATTACTGCAGCTGTCACTTTATATGTATAAAACTCCTGTGATTTTCTTTGATCTCAGTCTTCACTGAATCCATTTGAAATATCTGAGACAGCATTGTAGGTTAAGTTTCAGCAATCTCATACACAAACTTTCATGATCAGTACAAAGGTCCCTCCCCCAGCTGAAATCCAGTTACCTTGTGATCATTAGCAGAGTTGGAATGGCCAATTTGCAGAGAGCTCTAATAATCAAAAGGGAATGTGAGATTATTAATGCCAGTCGGGAAGAGGCAGCATTCACTGTTAATGACCACATCGCAATATCTCTTTTGCATTCAATTGCAGATCACATATGGATATACTCTTGACACCAATGCGGGGCAGGCTGGTAGCAATCATTCTGTTCTTAATGGGTTTTTTTAATCATATCTTATTATGAGCGCCATAACAGATGGAGTTATCTTCAATACTCCTCTTTTTTTCGCTGGTTCTTATGAAGCTTCCATGTAAAATTGGTCTGCATTGTACCACCATTACTCATCACAATGATTTTTTTGGCAATTATTTTTGATGACCATGCTGTTCTTCACTGATTTCAACAGTGATCCCGTGTCCTTGGCAACACTGATGTCTGCTAACAGAAAAGGTATTAGCTTTGCTTCCTGAATGCCTGTAGCTTTATTTGAATGCACAGTAGGAATTTGTGAGTATCAGACTTGGGTTTACTAAAGGAAGCAGCTCAGTTGACTCAGCTGAAAGAAAATGAAGATGCATGACTGGAGAATCAATTATAACTGGCATGGACAGCATACACCAGAGAAAATCTGGCTCTAAGAATATGTATATCGGAAGCCTGTTAAGTGAAAAGAGTTACCAATTTAATGTGGCAGTCACGTTATATGCCTGCAAAGCTTATTGGGAGATGGACCGTTCAGTTTTTAATAAAGCAACATGGAATATGAACAAAGTGGATGCTAGAAACTCAGATAATTTCTATGCAAACAGGATCTTCTGATCCTACCAAAGGCCACCCCATTCCCTGGCTATGGGACGGGTGAACCATGTTGTGTGCATAGGGTGTCACCCCTTTAAGAGGAAGGGTCAGGAGACCCAGGGTGTGGGGTGACCTGCCCGGGAGACTGCCCCAACACCAGTGACATCTTTGGAGCTAAACACACCCCCACACTGCCCACCCCGCCCTAGGTAGTCTGAGACTTAACAAGCCAAACAAAATGCTGCGCTCATTGGTGAGACTGAAAGATCCCAGCCAATGGCAAACCAAATGACTCAGTGTGTACTTTCAGAAACCATTCTGTATTTCTTGTTGAGAAAAAATCAAAAAATGGTTTAAGAAACCTCCAACAGCAGTCACAATGTGGGAAATTCCAACTGAAAATTGATAATCTACTTGTAAGCTATTCCTGTGGCTTCATCCATTGTTAGATTAATTTTTTTATGCTGGTTTATTTGCGTGTGCCTCGCAGAATCGAACTAAGAGTGCTCTTGTATGCTGGTTTGATGAACCGAATAAACTGCTTGGACTTGGAGCAAAGTGCATTTTCACTAATCAAATGAAACTTCTGCAAAATTGAAGGCTAAGACAATACCAGCAGGACTTTTTTGGAATTACTGTTTCCTGCTAGGTATGTACAAAGAACAAATAAAATTACAGCACAAGGCTCTTCCAAGCCTGCACCGACCACGCTGCCTGACTGAACTAAAACCCCTTATCCTTCTGGGGACCATATCCCTCTATTCCCATCCTTTTCGTGTATTTGTCAAGATGCCCATTAAAGTCACAAAGAGTGGTTGTGGATGGGTCTTTTTCTGCATGAAGATCGGTCACCAGTGGAGTGCCCCAGGGTTCTGTTCTGGGACCCTTGGTCTTTGTGATTTTTATAAATGACCTGGATGAGGAAGTGGAGGGATGGGTTGGTAAGTTCGTTGACGACATGAAGGTTGGTGGTGTTGTGGATAGTTTGGAGGGATGTCAGAAGTTGCAGTGAGACATAGATAGGGTGCAAGACTGGGCGGAAAAGTGGCAGATGGACTTCAACCCAGAAAAGTGTGTGGTGGTTCATTTTGGCAGGTCCAGTGGGATGAAGGAATATAATATTAAGGGTAAGACTCTTAGCAGTGTGGAAGATCAAAAGGATCTTGGGGTCCAGGTTCATAGGACTCTCAAATCGGCTTTGCAGGTAGAGGATGCAGTTAAGAAAGCGTATGTTGTACTGGCCTTCATCAATCGAGGAATTGAGTTGAGGAGTCGGAAGGTAATGCTGCAGCTGTATAAGACCCTGGTCAGGCCCCACTTGTACTATGCTCGGTTCTGGTCGCCTCATTACAGGAAGAATGTGGAAGCCATTGAAAGGGTGCAGAGGAGATTTACAAGGATGTTGCCTGGATTGGGTGGCATGCCTTATGAGGATAGGTTGAGAGAGCTCGGTCTTTTCTTCTTGGAGAGATGAAGCATGAGAGGTGACCTGATAGAGGTGTATAAGATGTTGAGAGGTATTGATTGGATGGATTCTCAGAGGCTTTTTCCCAGTGCTGAAATGGCTGCCACAAGAGGACACAGGTTTAGGTACAGAGGAGATGTCAGTGGTAAGTTTTTCACTCAGAGTGTGGTGGGTGCATAGAATTGGCTGCTGGCGGTGGTGGTGGAGGTGGATTCGATAGGGTCTTTTAAGAGACTTCTGGATGAGTACATGGGACTTAGTAAGATTGAGGCTTATAGGTAAGCCTAGTAGGTAGAGATGTTCGGCGCGACTTGTGGGCTGAAGGGCCTGTTTGTGCTGTAGTTTTTCTATGTTCTGTGTTCTATGTATCTACTTCCAGTACCTCCCCAGCAACAAGTTCCAAGCATCCACCACCATCTGTGTAAAAAAAAACTTACCTCATACATCTCTCTTGCCCCTCACACCTTAAACCAATGCTCCTGAGTAATTGACTCTTCCAACCTGAGAAAAAGCTTCTGACTATCCACTCTGTCCATGCCCCTCATAACCTTGTAGACTTCTGTCAAGGTTACCTCTCAACCTCCGTCGTTCCAGTGAGAACAAACCAAGTTTCTCCAACCTCTCCTCATAGCTATTGCCCTCTATTCCAGGCAACATCCTGGTAAATCTTTTCTGTTCCTTCTTCAAAGCCTCCACATTCTCCTGGTAGTGCAATGATCAGAATTGAACAGTATATTCCAAGTGCAGCCTAATTAAGATTCTATAAAGCTGCAACATAACTTGCCAATTTTTAAACTCAGTGCCCCAGCAGCTGAAGGCAAGCATGCTGTATGACTTCTTAACTACCTTCTCTACCTGCATTGCCTCCTGTGTACTTATCCCTCTGCTTATCAATAGTCTTAAGGGTTCTGCATTTACTGTATATTTCCTGTCTTTATTAGACCTTCCAAAATGCATTACCTCGCATTTGTCCGGATTACACTCCATCTGTCATCTCTCTGCCCAAGTCTCCAACCAATCTATATCCTGCTGTAACTTTTGATGGTCCTCATCGCTATTCGCAAATCCACCAATCTTTGCGTCGTACGTAAACTTATTAATCAAGCCAGTTACATTTCCCTCCAAATCATTTATATATGTTACAAACAGCAAAGGTCCCAGCACTGTTCCCTGTGGAACGCCACTTGTCACAGCCCTCCATTCAGAAACGGACCCTTCCACTGCCACTCTCTGTCTCCTATGACCAAACCAGTTCTGTATCCATCTTGCCAGCTCATCTCTGATCCCATGCAACTTCACCTTCTGCACCAGTCTGCTGTGAGGGATCTTGTCAGAGGCCTTACTGAAGTCCATGTAGTCAACATCCACTGCCCTACACTCATCAATCTTCTTTGTCACTTCCTGAAAAAACTCAAGTTAGTGAAACATGACCTCCCCTTAAAAAACCATGTTGCCTCTCGCTAATATGTCACTTATTTCCAAGATGGAGTAAATCCTGACTTGATTAGTCCTCTCCAATAATTTCCCTAGCGCTAATGTAAGGCTCATCGGCCTGTAATTACCTGGATTATTCTTGCTACCCTTCTTAAACAAAGGAACAACAATGGTTATTCTCTAATCCCCTGGGATCTCCCTTGTAGCCAGCGAGGATACAAAGATTCCTCTCAAAGCCCCAGCAATTTCCTCCCTTGTCTCTCTTAGTTTTCTGGGGTATGTCCCATCAGGCCCTGGGGACCTGTCTACCTTAATGTTTATCAAGAACGCCAATACCTCCTTTTTGATCTCATCATGACCCAAACTATCTACAAACCCTTCCCCAGACTCATCAACCACCAAATCCTTCTCTTTGATGAATATCAACACAAAGTACTGATTTAATATCTTGCCCCTTTCCTCTGGCTCCATGCATAGATTCACTCTCCTGTTCTTGAGTGGGCCAACCCTCTCCCTGGCTGCGCTCTTGCTCTTTGTATGTGTATAAAAAGCCTTGGGATTTTCCTTAATCCTGCTGGCCAATGACTGTTTGTAGGCCCTTTTAGCCTTCCTTACTCCAGATTTTCTCTGAAAGAGATGCTTACCTTTTTCATCCAGCTTCTGCTACCAGCCATTAAGAACCAGACCTGGCCATTCAGCCCTGTCAATGTGCTCTGCCATTAGTTAGGGCATGGATGACCTGTACCTCAAGTGCATTTGCCCACCTTTGCTCCATATCACTTAATACCCTTGTCTACAAAAAAATCTCAATCTTGAACGTTCCAGTTGCTGCAGCATCCACATCCTTTGATAATGTAAGTTCCAGAGTCCTATTGCCCTTTCTGTGAAAACTGCCTTCGTCCTGGCTCTCGGTGTAAGATGTCTCCTAGTTCTTGATTCACTTTTGAAAATTCTGTAAATTCTGCAACAGTCCTGGCAGATTGCAGGGTGACGTATGTAACCCTGCTACTTTTTAAAAAAGGAAGAAAATAGGGAATTACAGGCAGGTTAGCTTA
This sequence comes from Carcharhinus amblyrhynchos, assembly GCF_965287045.1. Taxonomy (NCBI): domain Eukaryota; kingdom Metazoa; phylum Chordata; class Chondrichthyes; order Carcharhiniformes; family Carcharhinidae; genus Carcharhinus; species Carcharhinus amblyrhynchos. The sequence goes on from NC_137324.1 coordinate 76,183,037, forward strand.
ACATCAATAGTAGGGAAAATATTGGAGCCTATTATAAAGGATGTGACAAATTTCCTGAAGTTTTTTGAGAATGTAACAAGTAGATTGGATAAAGATGAATCAGTGGATGTGGTATATTTGCATTTTCAGAAAGCTTTTGATAAAATTCCATGTAAGAGGTTAGCGTGTAAAATTAAAGCGCATGGGATGGGGTTAATATATTGGCATGGATTCAGAATTGGTTGAACATAAGAACATAAGAACATAAGAAATAGGAGCAGGAGTAGGCCATCTGGCCCTTCGAGCCTGCCCCGCCATTCAATAAGATCATGGCTGATCTGTCGTGGCTCAGTTCCACTTTCCCGCCCTCTCCCCATAACCCTTAATCCCCTCTCTTATCAAAAACCCATCAACCCGCTTCTTAAAAATATTTAGCGAGGCAGCCTCCACCACTTCAACGGGCAGAGAATTCCAGAGATTCACCACCCTTTGAGTGAAGAAGTTCCTCCTCAACTCCGTTCTGAACCGCCCCCCCTTTATCTTGAGGCTGTGCCCCCTAGTCCTACTGTCTTTTTTGAGCGGGAAGAGTCTTTCCACCTCTATCCTATCCATCCCATTCATCATCTTATACGTCTCAATGAGATCTCCCCTCATTCTTCTAAACTCTAACGAGTACAAGCCTAGTTTATTCAGCCTCTCCTCATAGCTCAACCCCCTCAACTCCGGTATCAGCCTAGTAAACCTCCTCTGCACTCCCTCCAAGGCCAAAATATCCTTGCGCAGGTGCGGCGCCCAAAACTGCACACAGTACTCCAGCTGCGGCCTCACCAATGCCCTATACAGCTGCAGCAAGACCTCCCTACTTTTATATTCAATCCCCCTCGCTATGAAGGCCAGCATCCCATTCGCCTTCCTGACCACCTGCTGCACCTGCAGGCTGGGTTTTTGCGACTCATGCACAAGGACCCCGAGGTCCCTCTGCACCGTCGCCTGCTGCAGTTTTTCGCCAGGTTGGCAGACAGGATACAGAAAATAGAAATAAATGTTTTTTTAAGTGGCAGGCATTGGTGGGGTCCCACAGGGATCAGTGCTTCTTTTATTCATTTGTGGGACATGGGTGTCACTGGCTGGCCAGCATTTATTGCCCATCCCTAACTGAGAGTCAACCACATTGCTGTGGCTCTGGAGTTACACGTGGGCCAGACCAGGTAAGGACGGTCGATTTCCTCCCCAGAAGGACACAAGTGAACCAGATGGGTTTTTCTGACAATCGACAATGGTTGCATAATCATCAGTAGATTCTTAATTCCAAACATTTTTATTGAATTCAAATTCCACTGCCTGCCATGTCAGGATTTGATCACGAGTCCCCAGAACATTAGCTGAGTTTCCGGATGTAATGGCTTTTATCAGGCAATTGAGGTGGGCCTGTTAGAATATAATTTCCCTGATTAAGGGGCAAATTGATGGGTCAATCAAGGAGTCTCTTGCTTTGTACTTAACCAGGAGTATCAGTTCCTCTGGGATTCCGAGTGTAGACTGCCAGCTGAAAGCATTCTGTTGTCAGACTTGTAAATAAAGGGATTTTGGTGAAGGGGCTTCTGCCTCTGAGGAGTTATTACACTGCATTGATAGTCTAGTGATAATACCACTCGGCCATCACCACCTCAGTTATTTACAATATACATCAGTGATTCGGATGAGAGAAGCAAATGTAAAATTTCCAATTTTACTGATAACACAAAACCTGGTGGGAATGTGAGTGGTGAGGAGGATGCTAAGAGGCTTCCAGGTGATTTAGACAAGCTGAGTGAACGGACAAATATATGGCACATGGATTATAACGTGGACAGTTGTGAAGTTATCCACTTTGGACAGAGAAATAGAATGGTAGAGTATTATATAATGGTGATAAATTGGGAAATGTTGATGTACAAAGGGACCTGGGTGTCCTAATACATCAGCCACTGAAAGCAAGCATGTGGATAAAGGAAGCAGCTCAGAAGGCAAATAGTGGATTGGCCTTCATTTCAAGAGGTCTTAAATACAAGAGCAAAGATATCATACTGCAGTTGTACAGGGCCTTGGTGAGACCACACCTAGACTACTGCATGCAGCTTTATTTTCCTTATCCAAAAAAGTATATACTTGCCATAGCGGGAGTGCAGCGAAGATTCACCAGATTAATTCCTGGGATAACCAGATTGGCGTATGAGAAAAGATTGGGTCAACTGGGCCTGTATGCACTAGAATTTAGAAGAATGAGTATATGTTTAATTCCCGAATCAATTGACAGGGCTGGACAGATTGGATGCAGGGATGTTGTTTCTTCTGGCTGGGGGATTGAGAACAAGGAGTCACAATCTCAGGATATGGGGTAGATAACTAAGATCAGAAGAAACTTCTTCAATCAGAGGCTGGTGAACCTGTGGAATCTCTACCACAGAAGACTGTGGAAGCTAAGTCTCTGAATATATTTAAGAAGGAAGTAGATAGATTTTGAGACAGTAAAGGTGTCACAGGGTATGGAGAGAGTGCAGGAGTAGGGTATTGGGAATAGAGGATTAGGCATGATCATATTGAATAGCAGAGCAGGCTTGAAGTCTGAATGGTCTACTGTTCCTATTACCATGTTTATGAGGTCTTTGTGTCCCTATTTGCCATGGGTATAAATGATGCTGAGGCGCAAAATCCTACAAGAAACCAATACCGCAAGTTGGGTTTTCCCGAATCAATTCGCTCCTCTCCCCCCGCCAGTGATGCAACAGGAATCCCAACTTTGGAAGCCAGGATCTCCATTTGCTTAAGTTTAAATATTATTATCTGACCTCTATGCCTAATAGTCCCACCATCCATATGATTGTCCGTTCATGTTGGTGTGAAGGCACACCAGTGTGAATCATAACAGGTCCTTCGTGATGTGGAAACACAACCCGCCAGAAGCACGCAGGTGAGTACAGCCTGTGGGGGGAGGGGGCAGGCCTGGGCAGTTCCCTGACACTACCCCCTGACACTGCTCCTTTTTAGAGCCTGCTGCTCCACTCTGCAAAAGGAAATCAGAATATTTTTCTCTATGTTTCTATTTTTCACTGGACAACTAGTTTCTTCTTACGTACTTTAATCATGTTAACGTTATAAACAACTTGATAACATCAACTCTCAAATCATGTACATAATGTCGATTTAGGTAACGTGGCTTCATATTTTAACCCTCTATGTCCTGGTATCATGCTTGTGAATCTGCACCTCGCCCTCTCCTGAATTAATATATCCACGAGTTCACCAGCTTCTGATGAAGTTTCTTCTGTGATGCAGTTTCCAAAATGGAACAGTCCTCTAGATGAGCTCTGGATAAGGCTCAGTCCAGTTGATGAGTAACTCTCTACCCTTTGTCTTTCAGATCTGTCACAATAAAAGCTGACATTCCGCAAGAGTATTTTTTTAAAAATGCCTTTAGTACCTGCTTAATAGCTTTTCATTATTTGTATATTTGATTGCCTAAATGTTTTTACTTCATTATAGCTCTCAGTTGCTCACCATTAGGAAATACTCAAACTTATCTTTTCTGTCCTTGGCATAAAGTAGATGACCTCCTGTGTGCCTACATTGAATTGTACTGGGCACTCACTTAATCTGCCTGTCACCCTTCATAACTTTCTGCTCCCATTTGCACAACTTGCACTCCTGTATTACCTTAATAGCTGACATCCATTAACAGCTTCCTCCTAAGTTCAAATAATAGTACAATGCGTCTGTGTACATAGAGCTGAGGAGGTCACAAATGCGAACATGGAATGACTATATGTAAACTGCAAGGAGAATTGTGAGTTATACAATTTTAAGACCAATATGTGTATGTGTAATGGCAAATAATATGGATAACTGAATCAAACAGGCATTTTTTCGGTGTATTAAAGGATCAAAAAAAATTCACAGTATAAATGAAATGCCACCTCTGTCTGTTAACCTTCCAAGTGAAAACAACACTCCAGAAGTAATGTTTCTCAAATCTTAATTCTGCAGCTTTGTTTAATAGTACAGCTGATGGGATTAAAGTCTCAGATTTCATGATTCTAAATAATTAAAAACTAGCCGCAGGAAACAGGATTCTTACTTATCTATGCTCTCCTGGTTCACCCAGTGAGGAATTAAAATGTTATTTTTGAAATACAGAGCTCTTTCACAAAATCCAACAGTTATACTTTGATATATCTCTTACTTGTAGATAGAGTGTAGGGCCTGCACTTTACAATGATCTATGTTGCACAAATTAGCTGAATTTAATGCCCCTTGCATGAGTGGATTGAGAGGTGGGAGTTACATAAGAACATAATCCATGTTGATGTATGGGATTGGGGGTGATCTAGGGAACTGGATTAGGAATTGGCTAGCGGATAGGAGACAGAGGGTAGTGGTTGACGGTAAATATTCATCATGGAGTTCGGTTACAAGTGGTGTGCCTCAGGGATCTGTGTTGGGGCCACTGCTGTTTGTGATTTTTATTAATGATCTGGATGAGGGTATAGTTGGGTGGATCAGTAAATTTGCTGATGACACCAAAGTCGGAGGTGTGGTAGATAGTGAGGAAGGGTGTCATAGTTTGCAGGAAGACTTAGACAGGTTGCAGAGCTGGGCCGAGAGGTGGCGGATGGAGTTTAATGCAGAGAAATGTGAGGTAATTCACTTTGGTAGGAATAACAGATGTGTCGAGTATAGGGCTAACGGGAAGACTTTGAATAGTGTAGAGGAGCAGAGGGATCTAGGTGTATGTGTACATAGATCCCTGAAAGTTGGGAATCAAGTAGATAAGGTTGTTAAGAAGGCAAACAGTGTCTTGGCGTTTATTGGTAGGGGGATTGAATTTAGGAGTCGTAGCGTTATGTTGCAACTGTACACAACTCTGGTGCGGCCGCACTTGGAGTATTGTGTGCAGTTCTGGTCCCCACATTACAGGAAGGATGTGGAGGCTTTGGAGAGGGTGCAGAGGAGGTTTACCAGGATGTTGCCTGGTATGGAGGGGAGATCCTATGAGGAGAGGCTGAGGGCTTTGGGGTTGTTTTCGCTGGAAAGAAGGCGGCTAAGAGGGGATCTTATTGAAACATATAAGATGATTAGAGGTTTAGATAGGGTGGATAGTGATAGCCTTTTTCCTCTGATGGAAAAATCTAGCACGAGGGGGCATGGCTTTAAACTAAGGGGGGGTAGTTATAGGACAGATGTCAGGGGTAGGTTCTTTACCCAGAGGGTGGTGAGGGATTGGAATGCCCTGCCTGCTGCAGTTGTAAATGCGCCTAGTTTGGGGGCGTTTAAGAGGTCTGTGGACAGGTTTATGGACGAAAAGGGATTGGTTTAGGTTAGTGGGTTGTTGTTTTTTTTTAAACTGGTCGGCGCAACATTGTGGGCCGAAGGGCCTGTTCTGCGCTGTAATGTTCTATGTTCTATGTTCTATAAGAAATAGGAGCAGGACTAGGCCAACTAGCCCTTCGAGCCTGCCCTGCCATTCAATAAGATCATGGCTGATCTGTCTTGGCTCAGTTCCACGTTCCCGCCCTCTCCCCATAACCCTTAATCCCCTCTCTTATCAAGAACCCATCAACCCGCTTCTTAAAAATATTTAGCGAGGCAGCCTCCACCACTTCAACGGGCAGAGAATTCCAGAGATTCACCACCCTTTGAGTGAAGAAGTTCCTCCTCAACTCCGTTCTAAACCGCCTCCCCTTTATCTTGAGGCTGTGCCCCCTAGTCCTACTGTCTTTTTTGAGCGGGAAGAGTCTCTCCACCTCTATCCTATCCATCCCATTCATCATCTTATACGTCTCAATGAGATCTCCCCTCATTCTTCTAAACTCTAACGAGTACAAGCCTAGTTTATTCAGCCTCTCCTCATAGCTCAATCCCCTCAACTCCGGTATCAGCCTAGTAAACCTCCTCTGCACTCCCTCCAGGGCCAAAATATCCTTGCACAGGTGCGGCGCCCAAAACTGCACACAGTACTCCAGCTGCGGCCTCACCAATGCCCTATACAGCTGCAGCAAGACCTCCCTACTTTTATATTCAATCCCCCTCGCTATGAAGGCCAGCATCCCATTCGCCTTCCTGACCACCTGCTGCACCTGCAAGCTGGGTTTTTGCGACTCATGCACAAGGACCCCGAGGTCCCTCTGCACCGTCGCCTGTTGCAGTTTTTCGCCACGTAAGTAATAGTCCTTCCTACCATTCTTCCTACCAAAGTGGACCACCTCACACTTGCCAACATTAAATTCCATTTGCCATTTCCTGGCCCATTCGCCCAGCCTATCTAGATCCTTCTGCAGACTCTCCACACCCTCCGCACAATTTGCCTTTCCCCCAGTCTTGGTGTCATCAGCAAATTTCGACACCCTGCACTCGGTTCCCTCCTCCAGATCATCTATATAAATGGTAAATAGCTGAGGCCCCAGCACCGACCCCTGGGGCACTCCACTAGTCACCATCCGCCAATCCGAATAGCACCCATTGACCCCCACTCTCTGCCTCCTATTTGACAACCAGTCCTCTATCCACGCTAACACCCTACCCCCAACTCCATGCTCCCTTACCTTCTGCAATAACCTCTTGTGAGGTCAAACGCCTTCTGAAAATCTAGAAAGACCACATCCACCGGCTCTCCTCTATCCACCGCCCTAGACACATCCTCATAGAACTCCAGTAAATTTATCAGACACGACTTCCCTTTAACGAAACCGTGCTGCGTCTGCTCTATCAAGCAGTTCCCCTCAAGATGACTCGCTATTTCCTCCTTGATGATGGATTCTAACATTTTACCTACAACAGACGTTAAACTAACAGGCCTATAATTCCCCGCCTTTTGCCTGGCACCCTTCTTAAACAACGGCGTAACATTAGCCGTTTTCCAATCTTCCAGCACTTCCCCGGAATCCAGCGACGTCTGGAAAATAACCACCAAGGCATCCACTATCACCTCCGCCATTTCTTTCAGGACCCTCGGATGCATTCCATCCGGTCCTGGGGACTTGTCCACAATCAGTCCCTCCAGTCTGTCGAGCACCACCTCTCTAGTAACAGTAATGTCATCGAGACCCTCCAGTCCTACCACCTTTCCATCTCTAACATACGGCAAATTATTCACGTCCTCCTCCGTGAAGACCGAAACAAAAAAGTTATTCAAGACCTCAGACATTTCCCCATCCCCTACCACTAAGTCCCCCCTCTCATCCTCTAAGGGACCAACGTTCACCCTAGCCAGCCTCTTCCTTTTTATATATTTATAAAAACTCTTGCTATCCTTTTTTATATTAAGCGCTAGCCCAGCCTCATAGTTTCTCCTACCCTTCTTTATCAACTTCTTTGTCAATCTTTGTTGACATTTAAACCTCTCCCAATCCTCTTCTTGCCCACTACTCTTAGCTACTCTAAACGCCTCCGCTTTTAATTTAACACTTTCCTTCACCTCCTTCGTTATCCACGGCTTATTACCTCTCCTCCTACGGTCCTTTTTGACCATCGGAATAAATTTCCGCTGAGCACCAAGAAAGATCTCCTTAAAGATCCTCCACTGCTCCTCAGCAGACCTACCTTCCAACGCACTCCCCCAGTCCACAGTCGCCAATTCTTCTCTCATCCTACCGTACTCCCCTCTGTTCAAACAAAGGACGCGTGTCCAGGAACCCACTTTCTCCTCCTCCATCTGCACCAGAAACTCCACCATAGAATGATCACTCTCCCCAAGAGGATCCTTCACCGCAAGGTCCCTAATTCTACCCGCCTCATTACATAGCACCAGATCCAAGATAGCTCGCTCCCTCGTCGGCTCCAACACACACTGTTCCAGGAAACTATCCCGGCAGCAGGAAGTCATGGTGTATAAAGTCAATTGTTATCCTGACTCCCTTTCACACTCTAAGTCAGAAGTGGGAATAGTTCAGGTCAACTTTTTCATCCTTAGGCCACTTAAGACACTTAAGTCACCTGATGAAGGGAGAAACCCCGGAAGCTTGTGAGTTTACTATCAAATAAAGCGGTTGGACTTAAACCTGGTGTTGTCAGACTTATTACTGTGTTTACCCCAATCCATCGCTGGCATCTCCACATCATAACTTCCTTCTGCACTACCGCTGCTCCTAGTGGCACTGCTAGGATCAAAGAACACATGGCTTCTGATGGTCCGGCAGCTCTTGAAGATGGGCTTCTCATCTTCAGTGAACTGTGAACCCTATCTGATTGATACTTAATCCCATCAGGGCTACCAGAAATGGCTGCAGTGGTGTGTCACCAGTTTTCTAACCAGTGGATGGAACTATCTCTACAGCCGTTAAATTCAGCACAATAAGCAACTAATTTGCTCATTCACCCACTCTGGTGAGTGTAAGTGTTTTATATAATCCTTAAAAACTTAATGTGAGGGAATAAAAGAGCATTCCGGGAAAAAAAATCAAAAGGCACTTGGAGAGGTTTGAGTTAATTAGGCAAAGCCAGCGTGGATTTGTAAATGACAGAGCATGCTTGAATAATCAACTTAGTATTTTGATGAAGTAACAGAGAAGGTTGATGAAAGGAATGTGGTTGAAAGTTGTCTGTAAGGATTTAAGAAAGCATTTGACAAGATGCCATATAAAAGAATGCTTATCAACAGTCAGGTTTCTAGAATACGAGAGTCAGTGTCCAATTGAATACCAAGTCAAGGTAAATGATTCTTTTCTGAGCTGGAATGTAGTAGACAGTTGTGTTCCCCTTGGGTCAGTGTTAGGACCACAGCATCTTCTTGCTATATAAAATAGCTTAGATCTTGTTCTGTGGAATAAAATTTTAAAATTTACCCATGATACTAAACTTGGATGAGTGGCTAACAATGAGGATAACAAGAATTGCCTGCAACAGAACATAAATAGGCTAGCAGAATGGATAGACACAACGCAGTACAGAGAAATGCGAGGAAATGCATTTTAGTGGAATAGACAGGAAGGAATGAAAGAGTGCGCAGGAACAGTAGGACTTGTGGTTGGTTAGGGATGCATGTCTGTTGATGCTTAGAGTTAGCAGGTCATAGTGAGAAAATGGATAGCAAAACATCTGGGATCGTGGGCTTTACAAATTCCCTACAAAAGTAGGGAATTTTGGCTGACTCTCAATTATCCATGGAAAAGTCATGGCACTGACTATTCAGTCCATTACATCTGTGCTAGCCAAAAAGAGAAGAAACAAACTGCACGTTTTAAACCCATTTTCCAAGTATGTCCTGTGCATAAAAAAAAACAATCCTACCGGCCAATTACTGCATTACCATCACTGAATCCCGATTTATCAACATCTTGCGGGTTACCATTGAACAGAAACTGAACTGGATTAGCTATGTAAATACTGTGGCTACAAGAGCAATTCAAGAGGCTCAAAACCCTGCAGTGAGTAACTAATTTCCTAACTCCCCAAATTCTGTCCACCATCTACAATGCACAGATCAGGAGTGTGATGGAATACTGCCCACTTCTCTGGATGAATGCAGGTCCAACTACTCAAGGAGCTTGACACCATCCAGGACAAGGCAGTCTACTTGATTTGCACCCCATCAACAAACATTCACATCCTCCACCACCATTGCATGATAGCAGCAGTGTGTACTATCTACAAGATGCACTGCAGGAACTCACCAACGTTCCTTAGACAGTGCCTTCCAAACTCACAACTGCAACCACCTAGAAGGACAAGAACCTGGCAACACTACCATCTGGAAATTCGCCTCCAAGCCACTCCTACCTTGAAAATATGTCACAGTTCCTTCACGATTGCTGGGTCAAAATCCTGAAAGCTGGTGCTTAACAGCAGTGTACCGACACCACATGGATTGCAGTGGTTCTAAAAGGCAGCTCACCACCACCTTCTCAAGGACAATTAGGATGGGCAATAAATACATTTTATAAAAAAAAATGAAGAATTAAATTCAATATCTGATGGAGTGAAGTAATTTTCCAAATTCTATACAAAAAATGAATGGTAGCCTGTACACTTGTCAAGAGAGATTTGGGAAACAACACGTTTAGAGCTCATTTTGACAAGTCCATTTTCCCTGTTTACCATTCAGGATGTCAATCTGTACAGATATATTTCAACAGCAGATGGATCAGACGATGGAATAAGTCCTGGGCTGTGTGTATTGCAGGCAACATTGCTGTAGTCGGATGTAGAAGCCTTCATAGCGAGGGGGATTGAATATAAAAGTAGGGAGGTCTTGCTGCAGCTGTATAGGGCATTGGTGAGGCCGCAGCTGGAGTACTGTGTGCAGTTTTGGGCGCCGTACTTACGCAAGGATATTTTGGCCTTGGAGGGAGTGCAGAGGAGGTTTACTAGGCTGATGCCAGAGTTGAGGGGGTTGAGCTATGAGGAGAGGCTGAATAAACTAGGCTTGTACTCGTTAGAGTTTGGAAGAATGAGGGGAGATCTCATTGAGACGTATAAGATGATGAATGGGATGGATAGGATAGAGGTGGAGAGACTCTTCCCGCTCAGAAAGGATAGTAGGACTAGGGGGCACAGCCTCAAGATAAAGGGGGGGCGATTTAGAACGGAGTTGAGGAGGAACTTCTTCACTCAAAGGGTGGTGAATCTCTGGAATTCTCTGCCCGTTGAAGTGGTGGAGGCTACCTCGCTAAATTTTTTAAGACGCGGGTTGATGGGTTTTTGATAAGAGAGGGGATTAAGGGTTATGGGGAGAGGGCGGGAATGTGGAACTGAGCCACGACAGATCAGCCATGATCTTATTGAATGGTGGGGCAGGCTCGAAGGGCTAGTTGGCCTACTCCTGCTCCTATTTCTTATGTTCTTATGTCCTTATGTTCTTACAAGCATGACAGAAGCTTCCACTTGTCAATACAGACTACCAGATGCAAAGGTTTCGTTTTCATAAACATAAGAACATAAGGAATAGGAGTAGGAGTAGGCCACCTAGCTCCTTGAGGCTGCCCTGCCATTCAACAAGATCATGGCTGATCTGATAGTGGTTCAGTTCCACTTACCTGCCTGCTCCCCATAACCCTTAATTTCCTTATTGGTCAGGAATCTATCTACCTGTGACTTAAACACATTTAATGAGGTAGCCTCTACTGCTTCAATGGACAGAGAATTCCAAAGATTCACCACCATCTGGGAGAAGAAGTTCCTCCTCAACTCTGTTCTAAATTGACTCCCCCTTATTTTGAGGCTGTGGCCTCTAGTTCTTGTTTCCTTTCATGTGTGTGGAACTTGGCTATCAGTCTCTGCTCAGTGACTCTGCGCTGTCGTGTGTCGTGAAGGCCGCCTTGGAGAATGCTTAGCTGAAGATCAGAGGCCGAATGCCTGTGACTGCTGAAGTGTTCCCCAACGGGAAGAGAATACTCTTGCCTGGTGATTTTGATGACAACTTTTGATGACAACTTTTGATGACAACTGTCCTGGCTGGAGATAATACGCATCTCTTTAACCTGTACTTAATGCTCTCTGCATTCACATTGTCTGTACCTTTGGGATTGATCACCTGTAAAGACTTGCATTCCAACTATTATTTTGTAAATTGAGTTTGTGTCTTTATATGTCCTGTTTGTGAACAGAACTCCCACTCACCTGACAAAGGAGCAGCGAGCGCTCCAAAAGCTAGTGGCTTTTGCTACCAAATAAACCTATTGGACTGTAACCTGGTGTTGTGAGACTTCTTACTGTGTCTACCCCAGTCCAATGCCGCCATCAAAAGTTACTAACCAGAGGGCACAGATTTAAAATGTTTGGCAAAAGACCCATAGTCAACGTGAGGAAAAGCACTCTCACAAGTGTTAGGGTTCTGAATGAACTGCCCTTTGGGGTGGTGGATACTGATTCAGTGGGAACTTCCAACAGGGAATTTATAAATAATTAAATAAGACTAATTACAGGGACACTGAGAAAGAACAAGTAAGTTAGACTAACGAGTTTGCTCTTCAAAAACCTCAGAGGACTGAATGGTCATTCTATGTTGTGCCATTCAATGACTTAATCTCATTATATATGGCAGAGCATGCTTGATGATCTGAATAGGCTTTTCCTTTTCTTTTTCCAGCATTTCTAATGTTCCAGTAGAACTGTCCTAAATGATAATTGGATTACCATCTGTGTTTGCTTATGGCAATGAATATTTTCAAATTTAATGTAACCTTGGGGAGATCTATAGTTAACAGGGAACATTGAGGTTTGTCCTCAGAAATATTACTTTGGTGGCTAGACCACTTGCATTGCACCTGCTTGGATATCCACAATTGAATCACAATTAGCAAACAGTCAACACCGTTTTCATTTTCTGCATCTGAGACCTGTACCATGCTGCATGGCCTGAATTCAATAATAAAAGCCAAGGAAAGACTTGAATGGGGAATCTCCATTTTTTACCCCAAGCAGTATTTGGTGTTAGTTCAAGTGACTGAATTTGCAGTGTACAAACATATGCAAAAGCACACACAAGGCCCAAATCACTCTCTCTCTAATCTCTGCTATGACTGATAAACTCATTCTGAGGACACTGGATTGCTTCTTCGGTCATTGAGAGCACACACACACCTATTTCATTGGAACCCTTAAAAAGAGTAGCAGTTTTTGTTGTTTACACCTGATTAATGTATGGTCAGCTAGGTGAAAATTTGTTTGTCTGATGTTTAAATCTTTCAACCATATTTAAATTTCTACCCTTATAATTGTGTGGCAAGGAATTAAGCATGTTATAGTTGCCACCACACTTATCAACATTGTGTATGTTTATGAATATGTAAGTTGTCAATAGCAGCAAGAAATATAATAGGAAAGCATTTGATGTGATTGTGTTCATTGTTGATTCATTCAGACTACTGTAGATTATTTAGACAAAAAAGGCATTCTGTGGAAAAAATAAAATATCAAAACACGTTAGACATTCAGTAACTTAGATTTTTTTAGAAACTACTGATAATTCTTCACATATACTCTTATCGGGTATAACATTCTTAAGCAGTTGATGCAACTGTACAGCAAGGTCACAAAATAGTGAATATTTCCATTTGTATCAAGCATAAAGAAAGTGGTGTCTTTCGAAAATTTTGTTCCACGTAAACTGAAAGAGCTGAAATAATGATTTGCCATATCACTTCTTTAAACCTATGCTTAGTTATGGAATAATGAATCCCTAGCTTATTGTTCTGGTTGGGCAAACAACAGGACGAAGAAAGAAGTGTGAGCACTTGTCTTCTATTCCTCAATAATTAACAAATTCATTAATTCTGCTACTGCAAAACATAGAATCGTAAGATTAATTTGGAACATTGTATTAATGATTGCGGCAATTAGATATAACGTGCATACTTCATTTATGTTGATTGGAAAATCAACTTTCAATTAAATTATTAAGCACCATTTATGAAATGGAGACTTGTCAACCTAATTCAATTTGGAATAGTGATTCTCTCTAAATATATACTTAATAAGCTTTTGAGTTAAATGGCTTCAGTATGATATATGATTTATTAAGTACTGAAAAACAATTTGTCAGTTGATGAGTCAGTTCATTGTTAGCATGGTTTGATTTGATTTATTAGTGTCACATGTGTTAGTATTCAGCGAAAAGTATTGTTCCTTGCGTGCTGGACAAAGCATACTGTTCATAGACAGTGCAGAATGTAATAAGAACATAAGAACATAAGAACATAAGAAATAGGAGCAGGAGTAGGCCATCTAGCCCTTCGAGCCTGCCCCGCCATTCAATAAGATCATGGCTGATCTGTTGTGGCTCAGTTCCACATTCCCGCCCTCTCCCCATAACCCTTAATCCCCTCTCTTATCAAGAACCCATCAACCCGCTTCTTAAAAATATTTAGCGAGGCAGCCTCCACCACTTCAATGGGCAGAGAATTCCAGAGATTCACCACCCTTTGAGTGAAGAAGTTCCTCCTCAACTCCGTTCTAAACCGCCTCCCCTTTATCTTGAGGCTGTGCCCCCTAGTCCTACTGTCTTTTTTGAGCGGGAAGAGTCTCTCCACCTCTATCCTATCCATCCCATTCATCATCTTATACGTCTCAATGAGATCTCCCCTCATTCTTCTAAACTCTAGCGAGTACAAGCCTAGTTTATTCAGCCTCTCCTCATAGCTCAATCCCCTCAACTCCGGTATCAGCCTAGTAAACCTCCTCTGCACTCCCTCCAGGGCCAAAATATCCTTGCGCAGGTGCAGCGCCCAAAACTGCACACAGTACTCCAGCTGCGGCCTCACCAATGCCCTATACAGCTGCAGCAAGACCCCCCTACTTTTATATTCAATCCCCCTCGCTATGAAGGCCAGCATCCCATTCGCCTTCCTGACCACCTGCTGCACCTGCAAGCTGGGTTTTTGCGACTCATGCACAAGGACCCCGAGGTCCCTCTGCACCGTCGCCTGTTGCAGTTTTTCGCCACGTAAGAAATAGTCCTTCCTACCATTCTTCCTACCAAAGTGGACCACCTCACACTTGCCAACATTAAATTCCATTTGCCATTTCCTGGCCCATTCGCCCAGCCTATCTAGATCCTTCTGCAGACTCTCCACACCCTCCGCACAATTTGCCTTTCCCCCAACCTTGGTGTCATCAGCAAATTTCGACACCCTGCACTCGGTTCCCTCCTCCAGATCATCTATATAAATGGTAAATAGCTGAGGCCCCAGCACCGACCCCTGGGGCACCCCACTAGTCACCAACCGCCAATCCGAATAGCACCCATTGACCCCCACTCTCTGCCTCCTATTTGACAACCAATCCTCTATCCACGCTAACACCCTACCCCCAACTCCATGTCCCCTGACCTTCTGCAATAACCTCTTGTGAGGTACCTTGTCAAACGCCTTCTGAAAATCCAGAAAGACCACATCCACCGGCTCTCCTCTATCCACTGCCCTAGACACATCCTCATAGAACTCCAGTAAATTTGTCAGACACGACTTCATGTTACTGTCATAGCTAAGATGTAGAGAAAGATTCATTTAATGCAAGGTAGGCCCATTCAAAAGTATGATGGCAACAGGTAAGAAGCTGTTCTTGAGTCAGTTGGTATGTGACCTCAGACTTTTGTATCTTTTTCCCAACAGAAGAAGATAGAAGAGAGAATGTCTGGGGTGTGTAGAGTCCTTAATTATGGTGGCTGCTTTACCAAGGCTGCGGGAAGCATAGATAGAGTCAATGGATGGGAGGCTGGTTTGCGTGATGGGTTGGGCTACATTCATATCTTTTGTAATTTCTTGCAGCCTCGGGCAGAGCAGGAGCCATACCAAGCTGTGATACAACCAGAAAGAATGCTTTCTGTGGTGCATCTGTAAAAGTTGGTGGGAGTCATAGTTGACATGCCAAATTTCCTTAGTCATCTGAGAAAATAGAGGCATTGGTGAGGTTTCTTAACCATAGTGTCAGCATGAGGGGACTGGGACACGTTGGTGATCTGAATATCTTAAATTTGAAGCTTTCGACCATTCTACTTTGTCCCCATTGATGTAGATAGGGGCATATTCTTCACTCGCTTTCTGAAGTCACTGACAATCTCCTTCATTTGGTTGACGTTGAGGGAAAGATTATTGTTGTCACACTGGTTCACCAGATTCTCTATCTTGTTCCTGTACTCTGTACGCTTCGGCCCTCCAAGCCTGCACTGACCATGCTGCCCGACTTAACTAAAATCCCCTATCTTTCAGGGACCATATCCCTCCATTCTCATCCTATTCATGCATTTGTCAAGACACCCCTTAAAAGTCACTAACGTATCCGCTTTCACTACCTCTCCTGGCAGCGAGTTCAGGCAACTACCACCCTCTGTGTAAAAAATCAGCCTCGTACATCTCCTTTAAACCTTGCCCCTCGCACTCTAACCTGTGCCCCTAGTAATTGACTCTTACACCCTGGGAAAAAGCTTCTGACTATCTGCTCTGTCCATGCCTCTCATAATCTTGTAGACTTCTATCAGGTTGCTCCTCAAGCTCTGTCATTCCAGTGAGAACAAACCAAGTTTCTCCAACCTCTCCTTCCATACTAGGCAACATCCTGGTAAATCTTTTCTGCAAAGCCTCCACATCCTTCTGGTAGTGTGGCGATCAGAATTGAACACTATTTCAAGTGCAACTTAACTAAGTTTCTATAAAGTTGCAACACGACTTGCCAATTTTTAAACTCAATACCCCAGCAGATAAAGACAAGCATGCTGCTTGCCTTCTTGACTACCTTCTCCACCTGCATTGCCACTTTCAGTGACCTATATACCTCTACACCCAGATCCCTTTGCCTATCAATACTCTTAAGGGTTCTGCCATTTACTATATATTTCCTATCTTTATTAAACCTTCCAAAATGCATTACCTCACATTTGTCAGATTAAACTCAATCTGTCATCTCTCTGCCTAAGTCTCCAACCAATCTATATCCTGCTGTACCCTCTGATGGTCCTCATCACTATTCGCAAATCCACCAATCTTTGTGTCCTCGGCAAACGTACTAATCAATCCAGTTACATTTTCCTCCAAATCATTTAGATATATATTACAAGCAGCAAAGTTCCAGCACTGATTCCTGAGGAACACCATTTGTCACAGCCCTCTATTCAGAAAAGCATCCTTCCACTGCTGCCTTCTGTCTTCTTTGACCAAGCCAGTTTTGTATCCATTTTGCCTGCTCACCTCTGATCCCATGTGACTGTTGTTGGAGATCCGACCCACTATGGGAGTGTCTTCAGAAAATTTGAAAATCGAGTTGGATGGTAATTTGGCCACACAGTCATGGGTGTATAAGGAGTATGTAGGGAGCTGAGAACACAGCCTTGTAGGGTGCCGATGTTGGGGATGATCATGGAGTAGGTATTGTTGCCAAACCTTACTAATTGCGGTCTGAGGATTAGGAAGTTCAGGATCCTGTTGCAGAGGGAGTATCTAGTCTGAAGAGTAATTGGGGATGGGCAATAAATGCTAGTCTTGTTAATGGTGCCCATAACCCATGTTTTTTTTTAATGGTGATCATATATATAATAAAGACATTTGGCAGTACATGTATTAATTATACAGGATGGGGATTGTGCTGTTCAGGAAAATACCACCAATACCCATGATTAGATACGTGCACATTGCTTTTCAATAATATGGTAATCTTACTGAATATAACATGTAAACATTCTGCATTTATTCTATTCTTGTTTATTGAGGAGCCTAAAAATGAAAGCACATATTGAAGAAATGTGTAAATTACATCACGTATATATGTAAAGATTATTTCAGGAGAAAGTTCGCTTTTCAATATACTTATTTAAAAAATGAAGATTTTATCATCATGCTTCTGTGATCACTAATGAATTGTGACAAAATATTGTAAATGAAGTGATATATGAATCTTTTAAAAGTGCTAAAGGTTTATAAGATTAATGACAATTGATTAATGGCACGGTGACACAGTGGTTAACACTGCTGTCTCACAGAGCCAGGGACCCAGGTTTGATTTCCGGCTTCAGTCTTTGTCTTTGCGGAGTCTGCAC
Organism: Carcharhinus amblyrhynchos; assembly: GCF_965287045.1. NCBI lineage: Eukaryota > Metazoa > Chordata > Chondrichthyes > Carcharhiniformes > Carcharhinidae > Carcharhinus > Carcharhinus amblyrhynchos. The sequence continues at coordinate 76,200,513 of NC_137324.1, forward strand.
GTTCTCCCTGTGTCTGCGTGGGTTTCCTCCAGGTGTTCCGGTTTCCTCCCACAGTCCGAAAGACGTGTTGGTTAGGTGCATTGGCCATGCTAAACTTTCCCTCAGTACCTGAACGGGTGTCAGAGTGTGGCGACTCGGGAATTTTCACAGTGACTTCATTGCAGTGTGAATGTAAGCCTACTTGTCACGCTATTAAATAAACTTAAACGTAAAATCTAATGATCAAATAATAGCTTTGATTGAAATTAGTAGTTCTTCTAGTGCCTGTTCCTTTTATTATTTTGTGTTGTTTGTTCCAATTTTGGGCATTGCAAAGGATGTTTTGTCTCTCATTGAAACAGTTTCCTTCGGCAGGCTTGGCTGCCTTTGACCCCAGTGTTGCTTTTCTTTACAATCTAGCCTCCATAAGGTGCAGAATTATTTGCTCCTATGTTTAGCTGAGGATTGGTCATTAATCTGTGTTATGTATGTAATAACTCTTTTTTCAAAATGGTGCAATATTAATTGCAGGTCAGAAATCTTAAATTTAAAAAATGTATTTTTTCACATTTAAGTGGACGCGTGAAGCACACAATTTTAAAATACTGTAGAGTATGAAGATGGAATTGTTAATAAGGTGAAAAAAATGATGATAGGTTATCTTTTTGCTTTGAGAAAAGCTTTGCAAAACAATACAGTTTTGGGCAACTACGAATGAAAAATGCTGAAACTCATTACTGTGTGTACAGTCTCTAAACCAAGCTTCTAGGAATTGCAAACAGAAAAGATTTCCCATTTCAAAATTAACACCTTGTTCGTGTTGGGATATATATTCTTTGCCTAAATTCAGTGAGCTAGAAACAGTTTGGTATAGTTCGGGCTAAGGACCCACAAGTGTTCTGAGTACGATTCTTTTGCCCATCAGCACAGAAATTTGGTCATTTTTCTATTATTTATGTAACAGAACATAAGAGGCAGGAGCAGACCATTCTGCCCTCGAGCATGCTCCACCATGTATTAAGAACCTGGCGGGTTTGATTGTGGCCTTAACTCAAAATCCAAAAATGTACTTTGACCCATTTGATCAAGCACAAAGGAATCTGGATTGCTGGAGAATTAAACAAAAGAAAGGCAAATTAATCATAATGAGGAGAATGCAAGATGGTGACCAAGGATGTAGAATGGATATTGTAATGATTATAACTTGCTGTTTTACTAGAACACATTTATATCATTCATCTAATTACATTTAAATATAGTTATCTGCTCATACCTAACAAGATAGAATAACTTCAGCATTCATATTTCCTAACTATTTTTGAAGCTTTAAGTGTCCCAGTTGGTAATGTCAGTTCTTTTCTGCATAAAATTCAGATTTTCAGGCTTCAAAAGTCAAAATTGAATCGTAATATTGCATGTCTATTACTCACAATGTTTCCGTTGTCAGCTGCACAGCCAATATTAAATATTATTCTTTAATCAGTCAAGAAGAGCTCTGGAAGGGACAAATCATGTCAATTTTTGACCTTCGTTCCTTACAGATAGACACACACACACACACACTCTTCACACAGAATTCTGTTGAGAACAGACCAAACTTATCTAGACTGTTACAGATTTATTCAAAAAATTATACTTTTTGTTAGCCAGAGTAAAACATTTTAGTTTATGATGTGCACAATATTTTTTTTTTCTGCAGTACACTTCACAGAATCACTTGAGTTGTCAAAGCACAGATGGAAGCCTTTCTGTCTATTAAATCCACACTGACTCTCCAAGTGAATAATTTGCCTTGTGCAATTCCCCTTCTTTCTCCCTGTAAGTTCTTCCTTTTTAGAATGCCTTGATTGAACATGCGTCCACCATACCCTCAGATAGTGCATTCCAAAGGGATCTCTGAAATGTGCCAATAGCCTTAAATCTGTGCCCTCTTTTTCTCCATCCTTCTAGCAGTTGGAAGTCATTTGTTATCTACTCTACTCTGTGCAGACCCCAAATCTCCTTTCAACCTTCATTTCTCCAGTGAAAAGAGTCCCAATTTCTCAAATATATCTATGTTGCTGAAGTTCCTCATCACTGGATCGAAGCTCATGAATCTCTAGCAAAAGCCAGATACTGACAATTTCAGCAGCTGCCATTGGGAATAAGTTGCTATATGGGTTTAGCATTGGCTGAGCTGTCCTGTTCATAGTTGCTTGTTTTCATTTTACTCATCCAAAACAAGCATTTCAGCATGGATCACTCGATGGTCAATTAAAATAATGATAAATAGAAAGCCTGCGTTTTCACAAGTTCTGATGCTACCCATCGTTTAACGCTTTTTTAAAGCCCTGATGCAAACCCATAATTACTGATCCTACCTTTTGGGATATCAAATGCGATGAAGGGCCTGACTTCAGCGATGCTGTAGGCATCGAGATGGTGGCTGCCAAAGTGCGTGGAGTTGTGGACGACAGTTTCAACTCCTTGGCACAGACTATTAGCACTCACATTGATGACTGTGAGATACCTTAAAGAGAATGGATGAAGCGGAGAAGAGAATCCTGGCAGTCAAGAGAAAAGTTTCCTCAGTGGGGCCTCAATCTCAATCCTTGGCAATCTTATTGCATGTCATGTCATACGTCTTGGTTAATTTGGGAAATCGGGCCAGAGAACGAACCTGGCAGAGGGAGGGGAAGGGGGTGGGGGTGGATCAGAGTTGCGCTGAATTCCCAGCTGAATGATAGCTCCCATGCTTTCACAATCTTGATTGAAGGCTGAGCACTTCGCTTTCGATGGAGCTCATTCAATGCCGTCTTCAAGGCTCGAGGTTGGTCAAAGACTCTGACCACATGTCTTATTCTTTATGTTGGTCAAGAAGGGCTGGAGGAGGTCAGATGCGACCAATCCTCTCCATCTGCCAAGGCCTACGATTCTGTTTACCAGGACTTCAGGATGATGACGGAGTGATGAATGGATCCTGGATGTTGCTCAACAAACCTGTCATGGCTTTGGCCTTTTCAAGCTCTATAAATGATTACATTATCCTGAAGCTCATCATAAATTCTGAAATTTTTTTACTTGTGATTATACTCCTGAATATTGACTTTTATCCTGATAAGGGTGTATGACATATGAGCACAGAAGCAATTGTCGCCTGTTATCATGTTACACTGTGAAAATCAGGAATTGTTAATACTGGACTGTACCTCCTGTAATTTTATCCCTGTGTTGATCCTGCACTGTGCTTTTGCCATATTGATGGGGCAAATCCAGTGACTGAACTTTGAGGTGAAATTTGCCATATTTTAGGATAATCCATGTTAATCCTTGAATGTATCTCCTGTAATTTTATCCCTTGATTGATCCTGTTATGTGATTCATTACGTTGATAGGGGCAATCCTGTGAATGACATGGTAGAAAAGTTTTGCTTGTTATCCTGTTATCCAGATATCCTGGTAAACCCAAGGATATCCATTTATTGGAGCTGAGTGATTTTTATCCATCTTCTTGTTTTATAATCCTGGAATGTATATTGGTGGACTGTTTCACCTGATACTTGATTACAGTAATGGTTAAAATGTGTCGCACCATTGCAGGGAAGTGGGCAAGTGCTTTACTATGGAGGGCCTCATGTGTTCTCACAGCAGGTGAGGAAAACCTCCTAGAATTTATGGGCTCGGATATAATTTGTATTTCTTAGGATTATAGAATTTCTAACTCCTGTTATGGTATAGAAAGACTATATACCCTGGGAAAAGATGTTGGATTGTATTGTTGGGCATCTCCAAGGTGGCTGGGGAATGGGGGAAGCATTCTTTGGTGGGTGCCCAAATGTAGTGCGAAAATCCTTGGTCATTCAACTGCCATTTTATGTTTGAATAAGTAATGGCTTTACGGCTTTACTGCTTTAAAGATTTGCTTTCCATCACTTCTGTAGCTCTGTCGCTGTTATCCTGTGAGCTTGGTTGTGCCCTGCTGAGCCAGTTGTATCAGCATCCTACTATCCTCTTATCCTCCATCCTTTGATATATCCTTTCATTACCTATATAATAGGAGGTGCTGGATGCAATGAATAATCCATTTGTTTTATCCCTCTTCCTACATGATTTGGATTCTTTGAAAATGCTGTAGTGTACCAGTCTTTGAGAGTTTGCTGCATTATTTGTAAAAAACGAAAAATCTTCAGAAAAATACAGTTTAAAAACTTTGTTAAAACTTTTTCACACATGATATTGTTACTCTAGATTTCATTGATTTTGTACAGTATTCATGTTGGGTGAATGGCCATGCTGGTGCTATAGGTTGGCATGGAGGGTATGAGGGTTCATGGGGATGGGTGGGGGGGTTGAGAGGTTGCGACGACTGAAGATTAGAAGGCTGTTTGTTGTTTTGCTGCAGTATACTGTGGGTAAATGTAAAGTTATCCAATTCGGGGTAAGAAACAGAGTGGCAAAGTATTATGTAAATGGTGATAGATTGGGATAATGTCAATGTACAAGGGGACTTGGCTGTCCTAGTACGTCAGTCACTGAAAGCCAAGCATGCAGAGAAAGTTAAGGGTAGATTTATTAGGGGTGTTCCCCAAAATCACGAATGAAGTTGAGATAGACCTCAATATAAAATTCTGAAAGCGCATAAATTTGTCATGCATCATTTATTGTACTTTGCCCCACCTAAGTCCAGAGCTAACCTCACAATGCAATTGTCAATCGGGGCGTATTTGCGAGCTTGTGCATCACAGCTTTGCAAGTGAAAGGTTGACATCCCAACTCTAACTAGAAGCTGCATTCATTCAGCTGTGGCAAGCATTTTCAATGTTCCAGGTAAATGACGAGAAACTGTTTCTGGTGGCAGAAGAGTCGGTAACCAGAGGACACAGATTTAAGGTAATTGGCAAAAGAACCAGAGGTTAACAGATTTGTAGTCCTAGCAAAACATAGATCTACAGTTCTGCTTGCTGACAGAGGATTGAAATATTGAAGCATAAATGTTGCTACCTGCAGTGAATCCCAAGCTATGTAAGACTGAAGGCTCTCCAAGCAATATCAGTTTAACATGGAGATAAGCATCTCGGTGATTAGTTATTTGTGCACTTCCAAAAATTAATGACATTTTCTCCTTCTGCCAGAGGTGCGGCTGAGGTTAAAACGTTTTGAAGAAGGCTGATGAATGTAATAATAAAAATGAAAAGTACAGATTTGGGTCAGAGCTTGGGTTTTGATATAATTGACAATTAGGATCATGTTCCCTAACATGTGTGGCACAGAATACAGAATCACTTAGTCGCATCTTTTTAAATCTGTACTGTGAGGTTATTAAATCCCAGCTCAAGGAATGAGAGGTAGAGAGAGGAATACAGATAACTCTGCACAAGCGACTGTCTCTCAGTTGCCTTTTGGTCTCTCTACATTTTCTTTTTGATTTTTCCCTTGGTGGTTCTTGCAACACCAGATCACAGCATTGCAGCATTTGTATTGACAAGGCCAAAGCAAAATACTGCAGATACTGGAAATCTGAAATAATACCGTAAAATACTGGAAATACTTAGCACATCAAGCAGCATCAGTGGTAAGAGAAAAAGTGACACCAGGATATGATGCTATTGTAAAGACGGGCGACTAACTGCATTGTTCACATTTGGTGCATTTTGTTTTATTATTGTACATAATGCATCTTTACAATGGTCACAATAATAGTTTAACATTTATTTGTATCAAAATTATTGTTTATTAGACTTCTTCATTTCTTGAACATTAATGGCCAACCCTCCATACAATTTCCATACCCAGATGGGTGGCATGTTGGCACAGTTGTTAGCACTGCTGCCTCACAGTTCCAGGGACCCAGGTTCAATTTGGTCTTGGGTAACTTGCAGAGTTTACATGCCCTCCCTGTCCCTGTGGGTTTCCTCTGGTGCTCCGGTTTCCTCCCATATTCCAAAAATGTATGAGTTTGGTTGATTGGCCTTGATAAATTGCTCCTTACTGTTAGAGGGATTAGTGAGGTAAATTCTTGGGGTTAGGGGAATAGGGCCTGGGTGGGAACGTTGTCGGTGCAGTTTCAATGAACTGAATATCCTCCATCTACACTGTAGGGATTCTATGATTCTGTGATTATGGCCCTCCAACCAAAAGGTTTGCTCACCCCTGCAACAATGGAATACACACAGTGATTAGGTTTGCAAAATGGCACATTTTCATTTATAAATTTGATTTGGTGAGCGTTTGCTTTGATTTTTGCATTGTGGCTAAGGTGACAATGTGATTGACAGTGAAAAAGGGAGGCAGCAACTTGGGCAGAAAGAGGCTGGCTGGATTCTTGCCTTCATTTTATTCCTCTTCAGCCACATCCTCTACCATGTCCTCCTCTTCTAACTCCCCTTCCTCCTGCTGACTCTCAGCTTATCACTTGATAATTGATGGCAAGGTTTTACATAGGAATACATGAGATATATAGTAAAGAAACAGGCCATTTGACCCAATCAACCCATGCCAGTGTTTATGCTCCACCTATCTTTCCTTTTCCAAATCTACTATTGTAACCCTCTCTTCCCTTCTCCCTCAAATAAAGATCCTGTATAAAAACAACAGCGGGCAGAATGGCAGCATTATTGGAGCAATAATGGCATTTATTAACCACAATTTTACATTGTAACTGCACCCAATAGTGCTACTTTTGGCCAGTTAAGATTTCTGCTAGGTTGCCCTGCTGTCCCTTGTTCTAAAATTATTGAAGGAAAATCCAGCTTTGTTGAGGCTCAATATTACATCAGTATGGAGTAGATGAGCTACAATGTGATAGGCAATAAGTACTGACCTAGCCCACAATGCCCATTAAAAAAAAGAGGTGCTTTCAGCCTTCCAGCCATATGGTCATGGGGCCAAGCCCTCAAGGTGGATCCGCACCAGCTATACCATCAAGTGACTTACCAGCACTCTCCACAAGCCAGTCATCTAACAGTTAAAATCTAGCTCTTATCTTCAAGCATTTGCTGCCAATCAGTCCAAGACAGCTGCTAACATCAGCACTTATCTGTGGCTCACCAGCCCATGTCATTCACTTAGTAGTTTGAAGGACAACAGAAATAATTGCACACTTCAAACTGGAGAAAGAAAATTGGACAGCATGCAGAGGAAAATTTCTGTCACTTATGAAGAGGTATTGATTACTTTACACATATACAATGCTCTCATATCATATTATTTATTCTCAGCTATTGCCCAGCACTATCCATCTAATTGCATTTTCACAGCCAGTATGTTTAACACTCAACTTCATACTTTTAGGTTTAAATAACTTGTCTAGAATGGACATTTCTCAAGAATTGAAGATTTGCAATTTTGACAACAGTTTTTTTTTAAATACCTTTGTTTAATTTGGGTCCTCTGATAATAATAGAAACCAGAAGTTAACAAAAGGCTGGATTTTCAACCAGGAATAATGAACTGGATCTGGGAACTAGTTCTATTCCTGACCTTGCCCAGTATGCTTTAAGAACATCCATACATGGTGGATCCATACTTTGGCTCGGTGGCACAGTCGTTAGCACTGCTGCCTCACAGCGCCAGGGACTCAGGTTCAATTCTGGCCTCGGATCACTATCTGTGTGGAATTTGTACATTCTGCACGGGTTTTCACTGGCTGTTCCGGGTCCCTCTCACAGTCCAATGATGTGCGGAGTAGGTGGCCACGCTAAGTTGTCCCTTAGTGTGAGCGGGACTAGCTAGGGTAAATCCATAGGGCCTGGATGGGATTGTGGTCAGTGTGTACTCGATGGGCCGAAAGGTCGTCTTCTGTACTGTAGGATTCGATGATGATTATGGATTTTTGAAACTTCACCTTATTGAGAGCGAATGAGCTGGTTTGCCATCCAAGCAGGATTGGTGGTCAGGCTCCCAGTGTGGAGGACCAATGGGAAACTCCTGAACACTCAGTATTCAGCAGCCCATTGGCCGAGATGGGAGCTGCTGAAGTGATCATGGAGTCAGTGAGGGACAAGTGCAGGTAAGTTTAATTCATTTTTCAAATAGCTACAGCTGCCTGGCTATGATCCAGGAGGTGCAGCTATGGCCCAACCATCACTATCCATCGGGGAGGGGCCAGCTTCCCCCTCTTCCCGTGCTGAGCCCACCATGTTGATCTCTGCATGCCCATATTGAAAATTCCAGTCAGCACGGGAATGGCACGTTCTTAGGACTTTTAATTGAAAATAGTTGGCCTCAGTTGGCTACCTGCTGCTTACTGGTGGTCCAATCCTGAACAATCCACATTCAAAATAGCCTAGGTCAGGATTGTGGTTGTGCCCTGCACTAGTGACACAAATCGTGTGCCTACTTGCATCCAACCCAGACTGCGACCCTTTCAAAAACTCAGGCCCATGAATATAGTAAAAATGTGTCTTGTGACTTTTAGATAACAACAGTTCAGGTATTTGATTTTATTAAATGAGAGCACACATGATTATTTCAATCATAAATTCATTTTTCCTTGTCATAAACATAGATCCTTGAATTATGATTTTGTTTATGTTTCTCTCCCAGGTCCAGAAGGTGCAGTGTTTGAACAGTCAGTGGAAACACCACACATCAGGGCTGGATCCTCTCAAGAACTCAAGTAAGTAAATGACATGGATATGTTCAGTAATCTTTGACTTGACTTGGTGCTTCTTGTTTAAATCCTTGTTTCACATGTAGCTGATTCACTGAGCAGTCAAAGTGAGCACTTGGGTTGCCTTTGGGATATTGGGGACCTCACAATCACAGGTTTAAAACTTCACGTCCGCCGGTTTGAACATTCAGTTTTAATGTTTTAGTGACTGAATCGGAAGATCAGTCAGTGCACTATCAGGAACTCAATACTGTGTAGGCACTAATGTATCCACTTGGAATGATTGCCAGGAGTTTGATGGATAGCACCCAAACCTAGCAGCTTCAAAACTCAGGAATGTTAATTCATCAGCATGTTGTATAGAAAAGAATGCTACCATTACCCAGTTTATACAAACCCTTCCAAATTTGTCACTTATTCCACCTGGAATAAAAAATCTGGCTGTTGCATTGAAATGCCACTGGCAGAAATTTCCCCTCCAAGTCATAGAATCATAGAATCCCTACAGTGCAGAAGGAGGGCATTCAGCCAGTTGAGCCTGCACTGACCACAATCCCACCCTGGCCCCAGTCCCATAACCCCATAAGCTGGGAGTCGAACGCAGGTCCCTGGAGCTGTGAAGCAGCAGTGCGAACCACTGGGCCAGCATTTGCTATCAGGCATCAACTTGATAATATATCACCATTCCTTCATTGTTGCCAGGTTAAAATCTGGAACTCCAGATTCTACTGGCTGCAAATTGGAACAGCATCTAAGGGAGCATCTATACCGCATGGGCTGCAGCAGTTCAAAAAGGTAGCTTGGGGCGAGTAGGGATGGGCAACAAGAGATGCTCACTTCTTCCTTGAATTAATGAATAAGAAACAAATAAAGTTCAGGGCCAGCAAGGCCACCAGCTATCCATTTTCCAGTGGGCCTTCAGTTTTCCAGTGTGACACGGTATGTTGAAGTGCCTGGAGGCAGGCACTCAGTGGCAACTTGGGGTACCAAATCTCCAGGCAAGTCTGCACGCTTTTCCTTTTAGCTTGTATGCAAATGCAATCAGATGCTGCCACGTTGACGGATTCCACTTGGTGAATTCCTGCCACTCCGAGCCACCACTGCCCCAACAATGCTGAGTTCGCTGCTGGATCTAAACTTTCTGAAAGAACAGTGAGAAGCCATCGCCATTTAGAAGCAGCCTGTCAATTACTTGTCTTCTTTTGCATCTTGTTGTGCCTCTCATGCCAAAAGGCCTCAGACTGGCCCTCCAGTTTTGAGAGCCTGCCAGCTGCACTTTGTTATGCTGACCCATGCCTACTAAAGAAGTGCCTCCATGAAAATCCCTAAGAGTGACAATATTCCCTCAGAGGCATGTTTGGGACTGGCAAACTCCTGTTTTGTGTCATGGAGGGAAAATCCTGTGTCATTCTCAGGTATTTATTCTTTACACATATACCATTGCTGTACCATGCAACTTGAGATTCATCCAAACAACTATACAAATATCATACAGCCACATTATGATGGCAGACTGGAACTTTTTATGCTTTAACATTGGTTTCTGATAGCACATAGAATAGTTCACTAGCAATGGAAAAATAGGTTCCTAGTAAAACACCTGGTCCTTCCCCATCCACCACAGGAAGAATGTCATGTAATGCGCACTGAGCCCAAAGGCACATTCTTGGCTAATTGTCTGCAGATGCTTAATTCCTAAACTGTTTTCTTGGCAGTTTTTATCAGAAGCAGGTCCCAAGACTATCTCAGCTGGAATGGCTGAGGTAGTCTAACCTGTTGTCACCACTCTGAACGCCAGAGCTAAGCAGCTTTCAGGAAGAATATAATGACTTAAATATAACAATTAAAATTAATTACATCCACTGCTGTTTCTTTTTCTTTCTTCTTTTATCAGATGTGGCAAGGCCAACATTTGTTGCCCATCCCTAATAACCCTTGAACTGTGTGGCTTGCTCAGCCATTTCAGAGGGCAGTCAAGAGTCTAACACATTGCAGCAGGTCTAAATTCATATTTAGGCCAAACAAGGATGTCAGATTTCCTTTCTTGAAGGACATGAGTAAACCAGATGGATTTTTACAATAATGATTCCGTGGTCACTACCACTTCGACTAACTTTTCAATTCCAGATTTATTTATTGAATTTAAATTCAGCCAGCTGCCGTGGTGGGATTTGAATCCATATCTCCAGAGCATTTGTGTGGGTCTCTGGATTACTAGCCTAGTGATGTTACCACTAAATTACCATCTCCCCTACGTGCCCACCACCTTGCCTGTTCGTGCAATGATTGTACGTGCCTTTAAAGTTGCCTTTTAATGCATTTCTTCTGCTAAAAGAAATATTTACTGAGTTGTATATACTGACAGTTGGAAAAATACGTTGTGTGTATGCTGACATGTAAAAAAAATTAAAATATAGCTGAAAATTTATACTTGTTCCCATCAACATCACCATTTTTGATTAAACCAACACATGGTATAGCATAAAATATTAGTTAATAACATGGCACAAATTGTATCTGTGTAGCTGAGTGTGAACCATTTCCATGAGCTGTAAGTCTCAGCAAAATATTTATAAGTGATTGGGCAACACCATTACTGAGAAGTCTGTTTCTTTGGAAATTTATTTGCCAGAATTTGCTGTCAGGCTAATAATGCTCAGCATTATTATGTATACACTGAACAGCAACCTGAGGCAAGGGACAGATGTTTAACTGAAAAGCCCAAAGGTTGCTGTCCCATTTGCAGCTGTCTACCATTGGATTTGTGATGACATCTCACGGTCTTTCTCACTATTAAGTAGAATCATATCATGGCAATTGTAGAATTCCTGCAGTGCAGAAGGAGGCCATCCCCACAAGCCCACACATCCACCATGGCCAATTCACCCAACCTGCACATCGCTGGATACTAAGGGGCAACCTAGCATGGCCAATCCACCTAACCCATCTTTGAACTGTGGGAGGAAACCCACGCCGACAAGGGGAGAATGTGCAAATTCCACACAGACAGGCTAGAATCGAACCCCGATGCATGGCGCTGTGAAGCAGCAGTGCCAACTACTGTGCCTCCCCCCAAATAGAGTGAAGTTACTATATTTGCACAGTAGATTCAAGCTAAACTCACCATTATGTTTCAGCATGTTTCATGCTGAAACATTTAATATGATTAGTGTTAATTACTGCTAGTCAAGGTCTCTGGTATTGAAAAGTACATAAATGCTCTCTTTTTCAGGTTTTAATTGATTTTGTAGATTTTATTAATGTAAAATGTAAACTTTCTTTTGCTCACCCTCTGTGTGTTTTTTCACCATGTCTCTTTGTCCCATCTTTCTTTCCTACTGTACTCCTTTTTCCGCACTTGATTTGATTGAAATTTCTCACTCCAATTAACACTTCCTTTACATTGTTCATTTCATAATAATTCAATGGTTAGCTAAATATCCCTGTTCACTCAGGTCTGGAAAGCTCTAATTCCTTCATTGTTCTATTATCAGCTCATACTTTAAATCACTTTCCATGCCAAAACATTAGAAGGTAAATGCAATACTGCAAGCTTAACTAATGACAGACGCTCATTAGATATTTGGCTATCCCAAATTATTTGATGCGCTGGGGTGAATTTTCCCATTCTGCCCACCACAGAAATTGTAACAGGTGAGGGGCGGACCATGGAAAGGTCGATTGATCTTGGGCGGGATTTTCCAGTCTCGGGGCAAGCTAAGCATCCCACCTATTGTTTTTACAACTTATGTTCAAGAGTCTGAATAAATTATCATCATGCAACACTTAAATCACTTAACACATCCTAATTCTTGTGACTAATGAACTATTCGTTCCTTAGTTAACTTCCAAAGGAGACAGTTATCAAGCTGCTCAAAATCAACATCTTGCAGCATGGATCAAATATCTACAAGACAAGCAAGAATATGGTGTCTTCCACAAATTCAGGATGTTTCACAGTGCTTCTTAGCCAATGATATGCTTTTGAAATATGGTCACCACAATTTTGTAGGCAAGTGCAGCAGATAATTTGTACACAGGAAGATTCCACCAATAGCATAGCATTATAGAGGTTTACAGCTCGGAAACAGGCCCTTCGGCCCAACTTCGGCAAGCAATGAAATATTTGACTGTCTCTTTTGGTGCTGTACATTTTCAAGAAGAACACAAGTATATTTTCCTTTATATTGAACAATCAGCTAGGAAAATAGCAGGAATGTGTGCTTTGGAAATGGGTGATAACAGTAAGCTGTAATATTGATTCTCAAATGCTGCTCAAGCATCTAACAAGCCAATTCACCAGTATTAAGATGAAAGGTTCAATAATCCATCTATGACAAGCATAACAGTCTGTGCAAAGGCTCAGCAGACAATTCAGAAAGGATGTTTTTCTTAGCTACACTCCAGTGGGCTTTTCTGCTAGAAGTATGGCCTTGCAGTATGTTGTAAAAGCAATAAGCATGGCAATATGTCATCGATAATATGAGCACTATATTTATCACAGTGAGGACTTGGTAGGAGATGTCAAAAAGAATATAATCAAAGAACCCCAAGGTTAGACAATAATATTATGCAAAATGATAGCTCAGGACAAATATATAGATGTAGAAAAGGTGAACTCCTCAACTTCCTGTTCAGTGTTGCCATAGTGACTGGTAGTAAGGTTGCTGAAGCTCAGAGGTGGAAACTACAAGTGGCCTTGCAGCATGGCCTTGACCAGCTCCTTCATATTGGAAAATTGTTCGTGCTTTTTAAGGAAGATGAGACGTGGACATTAGAGAATTTTAAACTAGTTGGTCTAACAGCTGTTGTCAGGGAATCACTGGAGCCTATAATTCAGGATTGTGTCACTGAACACTGTAAATATTTTTGGCTGATCAGCAAAAGCTAGCACGCGTTCATAAAGGCTAGGTCACAGAACAGGTTCAAGAGGCTAAATGATCGACTCCTATCCCAAGGTATAAATATATCAATGGAAAGAACCAAGGAAAGAGTAGGGCCATTAGGGACCAAGGGGGCAATCCGTGGATGGAGCCAAAGGACATTGGTAGAGTGTTGAATGAATACTTCATATCCGATTTCACCTAAGAATGGGGATGATGGTATGGAATTCAGGGAGAGAGGCTGTGAAGTTCTTGAGCAAATTTCCAAAGGGAGGGACAAGGTCTTGGAGGTGCTGGCAGCCTTAAAAGCAGATGAATCTCCAGATTCGGATGAATTGTGCCCTAGGCTGCTGTGGAAAGCAAGGAAGGACATTCCAGGGGCCCTGACCCAAAGTTTCAATTCTTCTTCAGGGAAGGTGCTATTTAAGATGGGTTGCAGAGATAAACCAGGAACTGCAGACCAGTGAGTCTCATGTCAGTGGAAGGGAAACTATTGAAGAAACTTCTGAAGGAGAGCATCTACTTCTGCTTGGAGAGGCAAAGCTTAATCAGGGATAGTCAGCATGGCTTTCTCTGACGGAGGTCATGCGTAACAAATTTGATTGAATTTTTTGAGGACGTGACCAGGTACGTAGACAAGTTTAGTGCAGTCAATGGAGTTTATACAGATTTCAGCAAAGCCTTTGACAAGGTTCCACAAGGGAGACTTAGAAAGAAAATAAATTCATATGGAATACAGGGTAATTTGATAAAGTGAATTCAAAATTGTCTCCTTTGTAGGAAACAAAGGGTGATAACAGAAGGCTGCTTTAGTGACTGGAAGCTGGTGTCCGGTGGTATACTGCAGGGATCTATATTGGGTCCCCTGTTATCATTTGGATAAATGAAAGCGATGACTTTGTGGGGGTAGGATTATTAAGTTTGCGGATGACACAAAGATTGGACAGGTGGTTAACAGTGAGGCAGAGTGTCTTGGACTACAAGAAGATAGAGATGGAATGGTCAAAGGGGCAGATAAGTAGCAGATGGAAATCACTTTGGAAGGAGCCGTTTGACAACTAAGTACTCAATGAATGGTGGGACACCAGGAAGTTATGTCGAACAAAGGGACCTTCGCATGTTTGTCCACAGATCTCTGAAAGTGGGAGGGCATGTCAGTAGGATGGTGTAAAAGGCATGCCTTTATCAATCTAGGTATAGATTAGGTAAAAGCAGGGAAATCATGTTGGAGTTGTATAGAACTTTGGTGAGGCCACAGCTAGAGTACTGTGTGCAGCTCTGGTCACCACACTATCGGAAGGATGCGATTGCACAAGAGGGGGTGCAGAGAAGATTCACCAGGATGCTGCCTGGGATGGAAAATTTAAGTTACGAAGTGAGGTTGCATAAGCTTGGGTTGTTTTCATTGGGGGCAGAGAAGACTGAGGGGTGACCCAATTGAGGTGTACAAGATTATGAGGGATATGGACAGAGTGGATAAGGAGCAGCTGTTCCCCTTATTTCAAGGGTCAGTCATGAGGGGTCATAGGTTCAGGGTGAGGGGTGGGAAGTTTAGGGGAGAATATGAGGAAATTTTTTTTTTAACCAGAGGGTGGTGACAGTCTGGAATCTGGGCCTGGGAGGGTGGTGGACGCAGGTTGCCTCACATCCTTTCAGAAATATCTAGATGAACACTTGGCATGGCATAACATTCAGGGCTTTTGACCAAGTGCTGGCAGATGGGATTAGGTGTTCAGGTGTTTCTAATGTGTTGGTGCAGACCCAATTGGCTGAAGGTCCTCTTTTATGCTGTACCTGCATGATTCTGTGACTCTATTCAACTGCTTCTAGAACACTTGGATTTAGACTGTACTATCTTTGCATGGACAGCAGCAGTTTGGGCTGGCTGTTTTTTTAAATTCATTTGTAGGCTGGCCAGCATTTATTGCCCATCCCTAGTTGCCCAAGAGCAGTTGAGATCAACCACATTGCTGGTTGGTTAGAAAGCAGTTTGGGCTAGTGGGTTAGGCAGCAGCAAAAGTGCTGGTAAGATGGAAGGAGGACACATGCTGTCATCCTGAGGGAGCAAATGCATGGTCATTCTTCTGGGGTGATGCTTCTGCACACTTAACAATGTGTTGGGGGATAGATTGCTGGTCTGCTGTGAGATCCTGCAGGCCCATTTGAACACAAGTATCTGCAGCCAGTGAGATGACATCAGTCTGAGTCTTCATGAGAGCAAGCTGGACCTGCATCAGTGTGATCTAAGCTTGCATGAGATGCCAAACTTCCATTAGTTTTCCGAAGTCTTAGCTTCCAATGCAGAAACTATACATTACTTGGATGGCAAGAGAAACTGAGACTACAGTAATTGAATGCTGCATCATGGATGGACCTCAAGTGCTCTGCTGGAGTTTGCTACTCTTTTAATAAGAGATGAGTTGGGCTCCAAGCTCTGCACAAAGTCCTATATTTATTAAGAGCACATGTACAGCCTTGCGCTCTGGGTTACTAGCACCTGTACCATCTTTGTCCCCTGCACTGGAAGCAACCCACTCATGCCCAAGGCCATGTCCCAATTCTAAAGAATGTGCATTGTCCGTACCTGAGTTGGTATCCATATGTGTGAGAATGGGATCCCATCATCATCCATGTCATTCCACGTTGTGCATTCAATGAATTACACCAAGAATCAGATCAGGATTCCCTGAACAGAGCAGGCAGAAAAAGAACCCAGAGACAAGTGAAAAGATGACTAAGGCAAATTCAGTGAAAATAATTTATAACATGGATTATCGTGTACAATTTTGGTCACCCCTGTTATAAAAAAGACATTGATAAACTGGAAAGAGTGCAAAGAAGATATGCAAGGATGTTGCCAGGACTAGAGGGCCTGAGTTACAGGGAGTGGTTTGCTGGGTCGTGGCTTTATTTCTTGGAACATAGGAGAATGAATGATGATCTTATTGAGGTGTACAAAATCATGAGGGTCATAGATAGGATTAATACGCGTACGCTGGAACTTTACCGCCCTGCCCTTCATGGGAATCAGAGTAGGCGAGAGGCAGACAATGGGAAGGTCCGTTGACCTCAGGCAGGATTTTATGGTTTCAGGACGAGTGGGGCCATAAAATCCCATCCCACAGTCTTTTTTCCATGGTAGGGAAATTGAAAACTAGAGGGCATAGATTTAAGGTGAGAGAGGACAGATTTAAAAGGAACCTGAGGGGCAACTTCTTCATGCAGAGAAGTTTGTGCATTGGTAAATGTGATGTCATCCATTTTGGTAAGAATAACAGCAAAATAGACTATTATTTAAATTGTAAAAAAATGCAGCATGCTGCTGTGCAGAGGGACCTGGGTGTCCTTGTGCATTAATCACAAGTTGTTTTGCAGGTGCAGCAAGTAATTAAGAAGGCAAATGGAATTTTGCCCTTCATTGCTAGAAGGATGGAGTTTAAAAACACCAAGGTTATGTTGCTGCTGTATAAGGCCATACCTGGAGTACTGTGTACAGTTTTGGTCTCCTTATTGAGAAAGGATATATTGGCACTAAAAGGGGTGCAGAGGAGATTCACTAGGTTAATTCCAGAGTTGAGAGGGTTAGGTTATGGGGAGAGACTGAGTAGACTGGGGCTATACTCATTGGAATTCAGAAGAATGATGGGAGATCTTATAGAAACATATAAGAGTAGATAAGCTAGAAGCAGGGAAGTTGTTTTCACTGGCAGGTGAAACTAGAACTAGGGGGCATAGCCTCAAAATAAGGGGAAGCAGATTTAGGACTGAGTTGAGGAGGAACTTCTTCACCCAAAGGGTAGTGAATCTGCAGAATTCCCTGCCCAGTGAAGCAGTTGAGGCTACCTCATTGAATGTTTTTAAGGTAAGGATAAAGTTTTGGACAGTAAAGGAATTAAGGGTTATGGTGAGCAGGTGGGTAAGTGGAGCTGAATCCAGGAAAAGATCAGGCATAATCTTACTGAATGGTGGAGCAGGTTCAACGGGCCAGATGGCCTTCTCCTGTTCCTAGTTCTTATGTTCTTATGCAGAGGGTGGTACCTGTATGGAATGGGCTGCCAGAGAAAGTAGTTGAGGCAGGTTCAATAGCAACATATAAAAAGCATTTGGATAAGTACATGGATGGGCAAGCATTAAAGGGATATGGGCCAAACGTGGGCATTTAGAACATAGAACATAGAACATTACAGCGCAGAACAGGCCCTTCGGCCCACGATGTTGCGCCGACCAGTTACAAAAACAATGACCCACTAGCCTATACCAATCCCTTTTCGTCCATAAACCTATCCAGAGATCTCTTAAACGCCCCCAAACTAGACGCATTTACAACTGCAGCAGGCAGGGCATTCCAATCCCTCACCACCCGCTGGGTAAAGAACCTACCCCTGACATCCGTCCTGTAGCTACCCCCCCTTAATTTAAAGCCATGCCCCCTCGTGCTAGCTTTCTCCATCCGAGGAAAAAGGCTATCACTATCCACCCTATCTAAACCTCTAATCATCTTATATGTTTCAATAAGATCCCCTCTTAGCCGCCTTCTTTCCAACGAAAACAACCCTAAATCCCTCAGTCTCTCCTCATAGGACCTCCTGGGAGGTTGACATAGATTGGTTTGGCTGAAGGGCCTGTTTCCCTGCTGTATTATAACTCTATGATGTGGCTGATGAGAATGACAGCAATCAGGATGAGGCATTTCAGGAATTTGATGAGGACCTAAGAGCGAACATGTTATCGATCCAAGGAGAATCATACTGATTCTGTACACTGAGTGGACAGCTGATAAAAATGGAAGTTGACACAGATGCCACCATATCCTTAAGCCCTGAGACCATATATCAACAGGAACCAAAACATTTTCCCTTAAGGCCAGAAAATGTGATTTTAAGAACCAATATGGAAGAAATTGTGCCCTTGAAAGGCTACATCATCGTCAAGGTGGAGCTGCCTCGCCACGTGGTCTGAGGAAACTTCCCAGCTCTCTTTGGACGATCTTGGTGGAAGAAAATCAAGCTGGAATTGAGTGCTGTAAACTGTTTGTGTAACACCGAGGCAGATCTACAGCAATCCTGAACAGATATAAGGGTGTATTTGAACACGCGCTTGGCTCAATGGAAGGAGTGCAAGTAAATCGAAAATCAAACCAAATAGCCAACCAAATATCCTCAAAGCAAGAGTGATGCCATATGCGATTCATCCAATGGTTGAATCCAAGTTAGATTGATTTGTTGACACTGGTGTTTTGGAACCTGTTATAATGAGTGACTGGGCCACACCGATAGTGCCTGTCAGGAAGTAGTATGGTACAATCCGCATATGCGAAGATTTTAAAATAACCATCAAACTGGTACACACTTCTACTGTTCGAAGATCTGCTTGTGAGCTTATCAAAGGCAAAAGTTTAGAAAAGTTGACTTTTCACAGGCTTACTTACAAATGAAGGTCATAACCAAATCACAACCCTTGCTTACCATTGTTACCCACAAAAAGGCCTGTTCTGATGCAAACAATTACCCTTTGGAATCATTTCGACCCCGTGTTATTTCAGTGGTCAATGGACCAAATCTTGAATGGGTTACCCGGGATATAATGTTATCTTGATGATATTTTAATTATTGGTGTGGGTGACCAGGAAATTTGATAGACTTGGAATCCACACTGCAGTGCCATCAATAGGGCTGGTGTGGATGCTATTCCAAAGGTATCCTTTTTGTAATGAAAAAGATCTTTATAAATAACAATGGTAAGCAATGGGTGTGACTCAGCGGCTACATTCATCTGTAAACATGCTTGTGAAAGATCAATCTTGCTGAATTTCTACCCACTTGATAAGCCGGCAAATAAATCTTCAATTAAAAGAAGTGGATATTGATCAGCACACAACACTAAATTCATGGTTGTTTTAAAATTACCACAAATACAAATTGAACCATCTGGTTTCATGACAGGTACAATGGGAGTAGCTCAGTCAGTCATTGTAACTGGCTGTAACACAAGACTGCTAACAAGTTGTACTAATTCTTCTTCAACCTTGTGATAAATTACAGGTGGCAGTCCTCTTGCTTTGAGACTTCTTGGTTGACTGTTAGGCTTTATCTCAAGTTACACTTAAATTCCTTTCATTTCATGTTTATCTTCAAATACACTCTTGTATTTTTCCAGAAGGTGCTGTAGATCTGTTTTGACATTGACCGGTCTACTGATTGTATTCCAGTTAAGTTTCATCTTCTGCAACATGATCCTCCAAATAGAACTGGAAAATTAACATAGACCATATGGAAAGGCAACTCCACTGTTGTCCACTCAACTGTACATTGACCATGATGTAACCTTTAAATGACATGATCTTTTCCATGTGTATCTTTAAAATCACGGCAGCTAATTGTAAAAGATGATGTTTCAGCTTTTGCTGATGTTTAGTCTCAAGAGTTAAAGATATCACAGCACTGGTATCCACCTCTCTCCTAATTTGTTGTCCACTAAACTTTGGAATTACCCAGAGTCTATGTGATTCACCCTGTATGGATAAGATGTTCAGTTGGAGCTTTCATCATATTCCTGAGCATTCTATTCTTCACAATCGTAATTCCTATTTTTGGCACCTGTGACATACTTGCTGCTGTTTTGACTTCTTATGGCAGTTCCCAACTTGTGGATCTTTATTCCTGCACCAAATTGTGAAGCCTTTTTGCAGCCATTGACACTGTGATTTCTACTCCTGTCTTTAAATTCAAAGCACGTTTAATAAGCAATCTTCCTTGGATAGCCTCATTTTGGAAACCACAAACTAGATGATATCAAAGAGTATATTCTAATGACTCACCAAATGCATAACATTGTGCCAGCCTTTTTAAGATTGCCACAACTGAGCAACACATTCACCTTTTCCTTGATTCCTTTGGTGGAACCTGAACCATTCCACAATGATCAATGGCTTTGCAGAATAATGCACTTCAAGGATTTTTGTCAAATCATCATAAGTTTTAATTCCTGGTTTTGCTGGATGAACCAAGTTCTGGCACAAATTGAAAGTTTTACGTCCTATTGTACTGAGTAAAGCTGATATGAGCAAATTGTTTTTAATTTTATTCACTTGTACAAAGTACCAAAACCACTTGGCACATGAACTCCATGACTGATTTTCGTCATTGTAAGCTCCCATTGATCCTAACTGATCCACTGTTTCACTTGCAGACCCAAGACTGTTCAGTATTTTTTTTATTTACTGTTCCCAGTACTCTTCTTAACCTGGAGACAGTTGACTTGGGACTGGATTTTCCGGTTGCGCTCGCCCTAAACCGCCCCCGCCTGCTACGATTCCTGTGGCGGGCAGGATGGAAAAATTTCCCCCCTTGATTTTTTTTTTCTTAAGTGACCTTGGCTGTACAGTAAAGCATCCACTCTTTTCAAATATACCAGACACTGTCTGGAATACCACCCTTCTCTGATCTTTTAACAGCACACAAAGAGCTTTTCCTTACTTAGTCTTCCTGCACTAGTAGCTCAATATTTAATCCTGTTGTTCCTTCTCCCCTGCCTTCTAATATTTGAATGTGAGGACACACAATTTTTTCTCTTCCTAGGATCTTTTCACAATGTTCTCACTGAAAAAAATCCCTCTCTCATTGCCAACTTTCTTTATGTAATGTTCTATGTTAGGGGCTGTGGATTTTAACGGAAAGAAAAGATACAGATTGCAAACCTAGAGTCAAAGTAACAAGAGATTTATTGAAGAGTTGTCCTCTGCTCTACACAGAATACAAAACTGAAAGTAAAACAGCAGCCTCTGCAAACACCATCACATCATGTGATCAGCCTTCAAAACAACCTGCAATCCTTTTAAATATGTAACAGAAGTTCAGCTGTCCCCCATCTGTTAGGTACCGGTGCAAGTCCTGGGGCTAGACTCGTAGTTACCCCTAACCTGGCATGCAGCCAGTTAATAGCATGCTTGGTGTAGGGTGTGTGCACCAATATTTAAATGAACAAGCAGCAGCACCAAGTTCAAATGCTGCCTTCATCAAAAGCAATGGGCATAAGTTGATTGCATGTGGTGATCCCCTCATCTGTTTTTGGTTTCTGCATTCCCAAACGATCATTACAATGTGATTTAAAAAATGCAAGTGTTAGCGCGAGTGGGCGGACACGACCACTATGGACTCAGAGTCAGGTTCGACAACGGTACAGCTTTATTTGTAACGTTGAAGGAGGTGCAGTCAGGGCATACAGAACTGTCCTGAAAGCGCTCTAAAGGCCCGCCGCAATGGGCTACAGTTATACCTGAACTTCAATACATTGTACAATTGAAATGCTAATGTCTTGTTTACAGTATTTGACCCTGACCATCCTGTTTCGATGTTTTTAAGTGTGTGTTAACTGTTTCTGTCTGATGGGTTTATCAATGGTCTAGAATCTCCGGGGTTTGAACAATGGGTGTTTGACTGACTTTAGGAAGTCTGTGAAGCCAGGAATGCTTCCTCAGTTAAGTTAATTCTTAGGTGTCTCCATAGAGGTTTACTTGATTAGGTTTGAACATAAGAACGTAAGAAATAGGAGCAGGAGTAGGCCATCCAGCCCCTTGAGCCTGCCCCGCCGCTCAATAAGATCATGGCTGATCTGTCTTGGCTCAGTTCCACATTCCCGCTCTCTCCCCATAACCCTTAATCCCCTTGCCTATCAAAAACCTATCTACCCGCGTCTTAAATATATTTAGCGAGGCAGCCTCCACCACTTCAACGGGCAGAGAATTCCAGAGATTCACCACCCTTTGAGTGAAGAAGTTCCTCCTCAACTCTGTTCTAAACTGCCCCCCCTTATCTTGAGGCTGTGCCATCTAGTCCTGCCGTCCTTTCTGAGCGGGAAGAATCTCTCCACCTCTACCCTATCCATCCCTTTCATCATCTTATACACCTCAATAAGATCCCCCCTCATCCTTCTAAACTCTAACGAGTACAAGCCCAATCTATTCAGCCTCGCTTCATAGCTCAACCCCCTCAACTCCGGTATCAGCCTAGTGAACCTCCTCTGCACTCCCTCCAAGGCCAAAATATCCTTGCGCAAGTGCAGCGACCAAAACTGCACACAGTACTCCAGCTGCGGCCTCACAGTTGCTCTGTACAGTTGCAGCAAGACCTCCCTACTTTTATATTCAATCCCCCTCGCTATGAAGGCCAGCACCCCATTAGCCTTCCTGACCACCTGCTGCACCTGTAGGCTGGGTTTTTGCGACTCATGCACAAGGACCCCCAGGTCCCTCTGCACCGTAGCATGCTGCAGCTTTTCGCCCTGTAAGTAGTAGTCCTTCCTACTATTATTCCTACCAAAGTGGATAACCTCACACTTGCCAACATTGTATTCCATCTGCCAGGTCCTTGCCCACTCGCTCAGCCTATCTAGATCCCTCTGCAGACTTTCTACACCCTCCGCACAATTTGCTGTTCCACATATCTTTGTGTCATCAGCAAATTTCGACACCTTACACTCGGCTCCCTCCTCCAGATCATCTACATAAATGGTAAATAGCTGAGGCCCCAGCACCGATCCCTGGGGCACTCCACTAGTCACCAACTGCCAATCCAAATAGCACCCATTGATACCAACTCTCTGCCTCCTATTTGACAGCCAATCCCCTATCCACGCTAACACCTTACCCCCAACTCCATGCTCCCTAACCTTCTGTAACAACCTTTTGTGCGGCACCTTATCAAACACCTTCTGAAAATCGAGAAACACCACATCCACCGGTTCCCCGCTATCCACTGCACTAGACACATCCTCATAGAATTCCAATAAATTCGTCAGACACGACTTCCCCTTAATGAAACCGTGCTGGGTCTGCTCTATCAAACAATTCTTCTCAAAATGCCTCGCTATTTCCTCTTTGATGATGGATTTCCATCATCAAAGAGGATTTCTTCTTTGTGGTGCTGATTAGATGGGGGTGTACTTTAATTTAGTTCCTGTAGGTGCCATCCTGTCCGGTTCCCTTATGTGCTAGCCCTCATTTGCATTCTAAAAGCATGTCCTTGCCTGCTAGTCTGTGTCTGTTCCCTTGTGACCTTTAGTGGGGAGGCTCTGAGTGCAACTTTAGTCTGCTTCCATATTGTGTACCCAATTTCATAAAATTTGTCGTCCGATAACACAAGGATGAATTAAACAAACAGCAAAATATCTACCAGCAGAACAGATGGAGCTTAGTCGAGAAAGCCTGATATGTTAAAATGTTCAAAATATATTTTAAGATACCTGTATCACTGTAATAAATCCTGTTCACCAGTTACGTGCAGTTTATGGTGTCTACATGGATTTTAGTAAGGCCTTTGACAAGGTACTGCATGGTAGGTTGGTGCATAAGGTTAAATCACAAAGGATCCAGGGTGAGGTAGCTAAATGGATACAAAATTAGCTTGATGAGAAGATGGAAGGTGGTTGTAGAGGGTTGTTTTTCAAACTGGAGACCTGTGACCAGTGGTGTGACTCAAGAATCAGTGCTGGGCCCACTGTTATTTGCCATTTATATTAATGATTTGGAAGAGAATATAGGAGGCATGGTTAGTAAATTTGCAAATTACACCAAGATTGGTGGCATAGTGGGCACTGAAGAAAGTTATCTCAGATTGCAACGGGATCTTGATCAGTTAGGTCAGTGAGCTGATGAATGGCAGATGGAGTTTAATTTAGATAAGTGTGAGATGATGCATTTTGGTAGATTGAACCAATGCAGGACTTACTCAGTTAATGGTAGGGCACTGGGGAGAGTTACAGAATAAAGAGATTTAGGTGTACATGTTCACAGCTCTTTGAAAGTGGAGTCACAGGTGAACAGAGTGGTGAAGAAGACATTCAGCATGCTTGGTTTCATTTGTTCAGAACATTGAATAGAGGAGTTGGGACATCTTGTTGAAGTTGTACAAGACATTGGTTAGAGCATACTTGGAATATTGTATGTAGCTCTGGTCACCCATTATAGAAAGGATATTATTAAACTAGAAAGAGTGCAGAAGAGACTTACTATGATGCTACCGGGACTTGATGGTTTGACTTTCAAGGAGAGGCTGGATAGACTGGGACTTTTTTCTCTGGAGTGTAGGACACTGAGGGGTGATCTTATAGAGGTTTATAAAATAATGAGGGGCATAGATCAGCTAGATTGTCAATATCTTTTCCCAAAGGTAGGGGAGTCTAAGACCAGAGGGCATAGGTTTAAGATGAGAGGGGAGAGATACAAAAGTGTCCAGAGGGGCAATTTTTTCACACAGAGGGTGGTGAGTGTTTGGAACAAGCTGCCAGAGATAGTAGTAGAGGTGTGTACAATTTTGTCTTTTAAAAAGTGTTTGGACAGTTACATAGGTACGATGGGTATAAAGGGATATGGGCCAAATGCAGGCAATTGGGACTAGCTTAGGGGTTAAAAAAAAGGGTGGCATGGATAAGTTGGGCCGAAGGGCCTGTTTCCATGCTGTAAACCTCTATGACTCTAATAACAACTGCCAAGTTAATTCATATGCAATTATAATACAAAGGCTTGCAGCCTCATGGCTGCCAGTCAGCTTCCAGGATCGAACTGATACAGAAGCCCATGCTTGCTAGATCCCCCATCTTGGTCCCCGATTGATTTCTCACATCACATGACCCTCTTGGCAGATCAACCCCATAAAAGGGACAAACACCACAATCTAGAAAAAAAATGTAGACAGTAGATTAATGTGTTAATCTTTTATTAAAAGAATACTGTGGGCTTTATTGCAGAGATACTCTCAAACACAGAGTCCTACTGCAAGAAGGTGAGAAGTAAATTATGTATGAGTAAGAAAATATGCCTCCCATATCGGCATCTATATTTCATCTTAACTTGCCTCTTGCATCATTCATCCTTATTACAAATCTATTCGGAGCACAGAGGTTAATGTGTTTTATTTTCCACCCTATTTCACATGGTTTTAATAATTAAATGGTATCTCTGTTGATCCCTGACATATAAAACTATAATCCATGTAAGACATCAATAATTCTTAAGGTAAAGCAAAGGATTATCATGGGATTCAAAGAGCTTCTTAGAAATACAACCTGGATAATGAAGGTTGTAGTAATTATATGCAGAATTAATGAAATTGAAGGAATCCTGGTATCATTATTGTGTGTTTAATTGCCTGTGAACGAGTTGCAACCTTTAAAAGCAATTGTTAAGGAACTCATCCACAGGCTTACCAGCTTTGTTGCAGATCATAAGAATGGATGAATAAGGCCATTCAGCCCAACTTAACTCATCTGTTCAGAGTAATATAAAGTTTCCCATCACAGAATCCAACAACTTCTTAAATGATTCCAATGTTTCCAAATGAGCTGCTTTACTGGAAACTCATTCCAAATGTCAATTGCCCTAAGGATGAAAGGCAACTTGCTGATCTCAATCCAAAATCTTCCTTTCTCCAATTTGAATCTGTGCCCCTTCATTTCCTCTCATGGTTTCACTTAAATTATGGTTCTTAATTCTATTGTGTCAATGAGAAAGGACAACACACCAATTGGAGTTGAACTCCCCAGTGATTACTAAAATTGTACACATCATGGTTGGTCAATGCATCTAGCATGTCCAAATGGATTCCCTTGAGGTGACCTCACCCTTCCATTTTAATTGAAACACAAATGATCTTGTAATATTAAGTCCATAATATAACTTCTGTACCAAAATTACTCTGATGGTTTGGGTATAACAAGGGAAGGGAATATGGTTTCTCAGGCTGCACCTAAATTCCACACATGTGTGGCACTCGTGAATTGCTCTGACTTGCGTTCTCATCACTGAACATGCTAGATGAAGCTCTCAGAAGAAATGATGTTTGGTCATATCAGTTGATTCTTTGGCCCTGATTTTACTGGCATGTTCCACCCACCCCACAAATTGGGACGGGCAAGGCTCGCAGAATGGCATTCTCCGTTGGCCTCGGGTGTGATCTAATGAGGCTTTGACAGGGCTGTCGGTTAAATTCCGGCCTTTAAGTGGAATTTTCTCAGTGCAAACCTTTTAGATGTTTAGAATCCTAATTGTAATATTTGCCCACCAACCAAATACTGAAATTCTATGGCAGGTTCTAAAATTGGCAACCCCGAATTGAAAAGGCAGTTGGATCTGGAAAATATTTAGCTACCTGTACAATATTGTTTTTACTTCATTTACCTTTTTGGGTCTGTGCAGCCATGAGTTCATCTGTTAAAAGTTCCTTGTCTTTATTAAATCTATCTTTTCAATCTGGTAATTTAATTTTGATGATGCCATATGCTTGGAAATAATTGTACTGCTACAGTTTTTTGGTCCAGATATTCAGTTATTGGAAATCAAATGTTATTTAACCAAATGTCTTAGCAAAATTCATTCTAGTTAGTTCATTAATTTTGGTAACACAAGTGCCTTAAGATATCAATAATGCTTTGGAGTAAGCAATGAATTTATTTTGACACCACAGTCTTGAACTTGCTGCATGTGATATTAGTGCAGCGGCAGCTATTAAATTTATGTGACATTGTTCTCATATTTTAACATTTGTTGTTATTGAAATAAAAAAGTTGATGGTTCCTTTTGTTGCCAGTTAGACTGATTACACCATCTCTGTCCCACTTTCGTCCTTCAACTCTTCCTTGTATACTGCAATGTCTATGCCATTAGACTTATGGGTTTATGGAACATAAATTCTAACTAGACATTTTACTTTTCAAATCAAAAATGGAGAATAGACACTCTCAACAAAGAACGAAAGAACAAAAAAAATGCAGCACAGGAACAGCCCTTCAGACCTCCAAGCCTGAACTGACCATGCTGCCTGACTGAACTAAAACCCCCAACCCTTCCAGGGATCATATCCCTCTATTCCCATCCTAGTCATGTATTTGTCAGACGCCCGTTAAAAGTCACTATCATATCTGCTTCCACTACTTCCCCCGGCAGCGAGTTCTAGGCACCCACTATGTTCTACGTAAAAAAAACCTGCCTCGTACATCGTTAAACCTCCCCCCTTGCACCTTAAATCTCTGCTGTTGAAACAAAATGGAACTAAGAGGTCAGGTGACCATTTCCCTTTCTGTTAATATGCATGGAACTAGACAAGTGCCTGGAAGCTACCCAATCTACCTGAATGAGTCTTTAAAATACAATAAACCTTTCCTGTGGATTAATTGTTGTAATTATCCAAATAATTCCAGAAAGTAGCTCACAATAAACTTGCAGACTTCTAGGCTTCAGACTGAAATCCCAAAGAATGAGGGTGAAGAAACCTCATTCCATCACAAGGATATGAGAATAGGTAAAACATGAATGTTATTGCACGCAAAAAGCTAGGGGGCAGAATTTTACTGTCTTGTCCGCCCTGGGAATTGGAGCAGATTTCCCATTGAAGCCACCTTAGGTTGCTGCGAAACCTGCGTGCAGGGGTGCATTGTTGGCAGGACCAGAGAACCCCACCAACATGAATGGCTGGAGAATTCCAGCTTATTTGCGTGGATAATGAAAAACATATAATGACAAAAACACATTTTTAGAAGAGGACAACAGGGCCAGATCCACAAAGGAACTGGACCCTACTTGAGATCCATGAAAAGGCAGAGAATTAGAGCTACCTTTTACCTTCCTATTAGAGGAACCCAAACAAGGTTTTCTCTGCAGGTAATTGACTGCATCTGGACCCAAGGAAAGTTGGGGAACTCACTACTGCAAGCAGTAATAGAGATTCCATCTTCATTTACCTCCAGCCTGTATTTTTTAAGTGTATCAACGAGGAGTCACAGACCTGCAACATCTCAAGCTTTCATCTTGAGAGAAGCAAGTGTGACAGTGAACCTTTGGACTTTTAAGACCTCATGCTTTTTTTTGCAGTAAGTGTGTGTGTGCATGTGTGTGAGTAAGTGCTGTGGTAAATAAATGTCAGGCATTGAGGAATAAACATTTATCTTTCTTTTCAAAAGATCTATGAGAAAACTTATCCTTTGTTAAGAGTTTCAGCTCTCAGGTGAGTTGACCAACTTTGCCTTTCAAACACATCTGTCTTTGATCAATCAATAGGTGGAAAAGGGCAAGGTAATCCTGTCAATTCTCCCCTGGCTCTAACAGTACCAAAGATAAAATGTCTTTGTAAACCAATACTTATGATTGACAAGTTTATTGTGACAAGAGTCTATTGATTAGACATCAATTAAATTGCTGGATCATTAATGGAAGCATACAGAAGTGAATTCTGCTGCATCATATCTTTCAAACTCAGCACTTTATTATCTTTGTGCAATTCTCCACATTTTAATGCAATGTGATAAAATTATGGAAGTTGCAATGTCAATATTAGAGTAGAAGATTTATTGATGATGGCATTCATTTAGAAAACAAACTCCCTTCATAACTAATATCTATTCGTATAATCATAGAAGATTGAAGCATAGAATCCCTACAGTGCAGGAAGAGGCCATTCAGCCCATTGAGTCTGCATTGAAAACAATCCTATCCAGATCCTATCCCCATAACCCCACATATTTGCCCTACTAATCCCTCTAAACTATGCATCCCAGAACACTAAGGGGCAATTTAGCATAGGCAATGCATCTATCCCACACATCTTTGGACTGTGGGAGCACTTGGAGGAAACCTATACAAACATGGGGGAGAACATGCAAACTCCACACAGACAGTGACCCAAGCCAGGAATTGAACCTGTGTCCCTGGCGCTGTGAGGCAGCAGTGCTAACCACTGTGCCAACATGCCACCCTTCCATGCAGATACAATACAGCTCTAGTCCACAGTGCAGTTTGTTGGTCATAACACTGTGGTGACTGTCCCTTTAAGGACCAAACTGCAGGGTCACATGACCCTGGGAACCAATCAGGGAGCAGGTGGGTGATCAACTTAGCAAGTGCAGGCTTCTGGACTCGGAGCTATCTTGAAGCCGCAAGCCTCTGCATTGTTTTAACCTGTAAATAAACAAATTATTTTTTCCTAAACTGGTGAGCGAGCATCTTCACAAATGTCCTCTGTCAACTGTCTAATAAGGGGGCAAATTATTTTTTGAGCTTCCTTTCTTCCAAACCCTTTGGGAGGGCCAGTAGATCAGTTTCAATAGTTTTCTTCCTTTTCAATGAAGGATAGTGTGTCATTGATGTCTGACTCATTCTGCTGTTCAGTAACAAGTATAACAAGATGGAAATGGATCCAGGTATGAGGAGCTAAGATAGTTTGGTTCAATTCCAATGTTGCTGGTACCTGTATTTTGGGCCATCGCTTGTTATTAACTGATTCCAATCGTACATCTTCACCTCGACCTTTAATCAAACTGCATTGCTTTCTGATTACTTTATTTAGGCTTGGCTGGGGTCCAGCTGACCTATGTGAGATAATGCAGACACATTGGTCAGAATGTTGTGCCCTCCCTGGAGCTGGGGCCCTGTCAGATTCCCATCTCCATTCTCAGTAGTCGATGGTAGGAAGGCCATCCCTGTCCATCTGCAGATGCGTGTCTGAAGTGGCTCATCTTATCGACACTGGAGTGGAGGGCATGCAAAAAGCACAAAAAGCAAACACGTGCAGGATTCCAGGTGAGGGTTCCCTCATTCAGAGTTGCTCGGTGAGTGACTTGGGTGCTGCTGTGAGCTAGCCCCATCTCCCCACCACCTCCTCCACCACCCTCCCAGATCATCTCTAGTCTATTGTCTCAAATCCAGTAATAATACTCGGCCTCGAATGAATGTTGTACCGACAACAGCCACCGTCCCCTTAGTGGTGCTATCATTCACCTCATTTCCTGACGAGCAGCACTTCCACCCTTGGACCCTTAATCCCAAGTGAAGACTGACTTGGTGCCTGAGTGGAACTAGATGCAGCAAGCCTTCCCAAAATGAGGCAACACTGGGCACTGGCCAGCTCTCCAGCCAACAGTCAAGACTGCAATCACCTCTATAAGATCCTGCCTATCATTGTTTAATGTGATTGTCTCCAGCCTTTCCTTTATACAGAACTCATTATCATGTAGTTTATAGTGTAGAGATGAAGCATAGTTTCTTTGAGACCATATATTTTTCTTTGCAGTCTCAAGTTGTAAATTTTATTCATAACAATGATTTTAAAATGCATCTCCAGATGCTGGAAATCTGAAAAACAACAGAAGATGTTGGAAACTCTCAGGCCCCGCAGTAAAATAAGGCCTGCACAGCTACTTGCCCTGGGCAATTGTCCTACACTGGGAACCATCTGCAAATGTGATTTAAATTGCAAACTTTGGATGATTCAGACTGTTTTAAACCAATGATTACCCAGAAAAAGTTGGAAGGATTAACCGATTTCTAATTTCAGCTAACTGTTGTTCAGATTGAGGAGTTTATCCCCACACCCCCCGACCACCTACCTATTCCACTCCATGAGACTTCCCCCATCCCAGAGGGAGTACAAACCCTGACAGGAACCCCCATCCAACTCATAGTATTTCTCCATTCCCACAGGGATTGTTCCACAATCCTCCTCCTGCCCCATTGGCCACATCTAACTGCCATGCACAACCTTCCACTCTCCCTGAGGCCCAGCCTGACCTGACTTTTATCTCCTTCCCGACCCCTCAAACTCCACCCCTCCCACCCCCAGCCTTTGGCCAGCCCACAGGCCTGAATCAACCTGAAGCTCAACATCCAACTCTCAAACCTCTGGCCCACCCATTGGACCCCCCCTTCAATTCCCTGGCCTTTGACTAACCATCGCCCCCCCCCCCCCCCCCATTTGTCCTGACTACTCCCTCACTCTTTGACCACCCTTCTGATCTCCCCCCTGACATTATCACCTGACCTCCAACTCCTCCAACCTCTCCCTACAACTACCTGCTTGACTATCCTCCAATTTTGACTCTGACCTTTGACACATTTCAACCTCCAAGCCCCGCTTCCACTCTCTGACCTCCTGCACTTCCAACCACCCCCCTGAATATTCCCTGACCTCCAACCCCCATCCTTTACCGACCACTCCCATTCAACAAGCTCCTTACTTCTGACCCCCCCAACTTCACTCCCCAACCACCTTTCCCCTCCAACCTCCCCCCTCCTAGTCACCTAACCATCCCCTGAACTCTGACCTTCCCGACCTCTTGATCGTCACCTCCAGTGAACCCCTGACCTCTGATCCCCATCCCACCTCTGATCCAATAGGCTGAAAAGTGCCTAATCGGAAAATGTGGTACTATTCCTCCAGCTTGAGTTGGGCTTTCACAGGACATTGTTACAGAAGAGTGAGCATGAGCGCAGGATGGTGAATTGAAATGGCAAGCAACGGGAAGGTCAGGGTCCTGCTCACAAACTAAGCAAAGGTATTCCTCAAAGTGGTGACCCAGTCTGCACTTATATATCCCCAATATAGAGAAATGCAGTAGGCTAAATGAAATGAGAGCAAGTAAACCATTGCTTCAGTTGGAAGGAGTGTTTGAAACTTTGGGCAGTGAGGAAACAGGAGATAAAAATATAGGTGTAACACTGCCTGTAATTGCATGGGAACATGCCGTGGGCAGGAAATGATGTGTTGGGGATGGCAGAGGAGTGGATTGGGGTGTCAGTGGCCCCTTCAGGATGCTGAGAGGGAGAGTGAAGAGAAGATGTGGTTGGAGGTGGCAGAATTGGTAAAGGATGATCCTTTGAATATGGAGGCTGGTGGGGTGGAACCTATCATTGTTCTGGGAAGGAAGGCAGGGTTGAGGGCAGAAGTGTGCAAGTTGGGTACACCGTGGTTGAGTGATCTTTCAACCATAGTGAAGGGGAGATCTTCAGCTGAGGAAAAAGAAAGACATGCCAGAGGTGCCATTGTGGGAGGCCGCATCATTGGAATAGATATGATGGAGACTAAGAAACTGGCTGAATGGAATGGAGTCCTTACAAGAAGTTGGGAGTCTGGCGGTGTAGTTGAAGTAGCTATGGGAGTCAATGGATTTGTAATGAATATTGATAAACAGTCCATCACCAGAAATGAGACAGAGGTCAAGAAAGAGGAGGGAAATGTCAGACATGGACCATATGAAGGTGAGAGCGGGGTGGAAATTGGAAGCAAAATTGAGCAATCTGTGGCAGCCAATTGAATAACATGATTTTGTAATAAAGTAGAACTGTTGCATGTTATTCATAAATTTATTCCAATATTCATTTTAAAGTACAGCAGATCACTGGATAACTAATGCTTACAGCAGAAATTCAGTTGAGTTGCTCTTTCTGATGTGTTCTGTTCTGCTCTGGGCTGACACTCTTGACGTTTCTCTGCTGAAACAAACTACACTTGGTCTAAAGCAAAACTGAGGTTAGGATAATGTTCATTAAATTACCAAGATAATGTAATTATTTTGTGTATTAGAACTGGTGCATATGCTAAATGCACATTAAGGCGAACAAATGTTGTGCATTAGAACTAATAGAGCAGATATAAATTATTTTCCACATGCTAAGATTACAAAGGGAGTAAATTAGTTTAACACATGTGAACATATCCAGTGTTAATATCTTTTGTTTGTTCCTTAATGGTCCAGTAAGCAGAAACTGATGAGAAGATTTTTCAAATTCACTCATGCTTGTCTCCAAAGTTCACCTTCTATTTTGATGCTCATATGAAAGTAGTTTGTTTAAGCAGAGAAATGTCAGAGTGTCAGCAGAACAGATCATATCGGAAGGAACAATTCAACTGCTTTTGTGCTGTAAGAATTAGTGAAGAGCGGCATTTGGAGAAAGTCCAAATTATATCATTCTTTGGTAGCTAAAGTGGATTAAATAACGTGCTCAGCTCAACTAGGCATCTTAAAGTTTAAATTACTAGAACAAGCAACAATCACTATGATTACAAGTGCATATAAAGATATGTGCAGAGTGTGGCAGCTGTTGATGAAAGCCAAACAATTATGTAGCTAAAGTGTGTAGATTGACAACAGAGGAGAAATAAGAATATTGTAGACATAAGGCCTAGGCAACCATGAGATACTGAGGGCTATCAGCAGCAGCAGAACTGTCCTCAACCACTGTCTGTAACCTCATGGCCTGGCATATCCTCCAGTCCACCATTACCATTAAGCCAGGGGATCAACCCCGGTTCATTGAAGAATGCAGGAGACATGCCAGGAGCAACACCAGGCATAACTAAAAATGAGGTGTCAACCTGGTGAACAAAAACACAGCGCTATTCAACAATAACTTGCTCCGGTCGCTAGTTTAGGTTCCGCCAGGGTCAGTCAGCTCCTGGCCTCATTATAACCTTGGTTCAAACATGGACAAAAGAGCTGTGTAGCAGACGTGAGGTGAAAGTGACTGCCTTTGACATCAAGGCAGTATTTGACCGTATATGGCATCAAGGAGTCCTACAAAACTGAAGGAAATGGGAATCAGAAAAACCGTCTGCTGGTTTGCATACCTCATACAAGGAAAAATGTGTCTAGTTTTTGCAGATCAATCATTTCAATTCCAGGACATTACAGCAGAAGTTTCTCAGGGTGGTGTGCTATACCCAACCATTTTCAGCTGCTTCATCAGTTACCTTCCTTCCGTCATAAGGTCAGAAGTGGGGATATTCACTGGTGACTACACAATGTTCAGCACCATTCACGACTCCTCAGATACTGAAGCAGTCCATGTCAGGGGACATGGAGTTGGGGGTAGGGTGTTAGCGTGGATAGAGGATTGGTTGTCAAATAGGAGGCAGAGAGTGGGGGTCAATGGGTGCTATTCGGATTGGCGGTTGGTGACTAGTGGGGTGCCCCAGGGGTCGGTGCTGGGGCCTCAGCTATTTACCATTTATATAGATGATCTGGAGGAGGGAACCGAGTGCAGGGTGTCGAAATTTGCTGATGACACCAAGATTGGGGGAAAGGCAAATTGTGCGGAGGGTGTGGAGAGTCTGCAGAAGGATCTAGATAGGCTGGGCGAATGGGCCAGGAAATGGCAAATGGAATTTAATGTTGGCAAGTGTGAGGTGGTCCACTTTGTTAGGAAGAATGGTAGGAAGGACTATTACTTACGTGGCGAAAAACTGCAGCAGGCGACGGTGCAGAGGGACCTCGGGGTCCTTGTGCATGAGTCGCAAAAACCCAGCTTGCAGGTGCAGCAGGTGGTCAGGAAGGCGAATGGGATGCTGGCCTTCATAGCGAGGGGGATTGAATATAAAAGTGGGGAGGTCTTGCTGCAGCTGTATAGGGCATTGGTGAGGCCGCAGCTGGAGTACTGCGTGCAGTTTTGGGCGCCGCACCTGCGCAAGGATATTTTGGCCCTGGAGGGAGTGCAGAGGAGGTTTACTAGGCTGATACCGGAGTTGAGGGGATTGAGCTATGAGGAGAGGCTGAATAAACTAGGCTTGTAC
This sequence comes from Carcharhinus amblyrhynchos, assembly GCF_965287045.1. NCBI lineage: Eukaryota > Metazoa > Chordata > Chondrichthyes > Carcharhiniformes > Carcharhinidae > Carcharhinus > Carcharhinus amblyrhynchos. Next base: position 76,235,294 of record NC_137324.1, read on the forward strand.
TCGTTAGAGTTTAGAAGAATGAGGGGAGATCTCATTGAGACGTATAAGATGATGAATGGGATGGATAGGATAGAGGTGGAGAGACTCTTCCCGCTCAAAAAAGACAGTAGGACTAGGGGGCACAGCCTCAAGATAAAGGGGAGGCGGTTTAGAACGGAGTTGAGGAGGAACTTCTTCACTCAAAGGGTGGTGAATCTCTGGAATTCTCTGCCCGTTGAAGTGGTGGAAGCTGCCTCGCTAAATATTTTTAAGAAGCGGGTTGATGGGTTCTTGATAAGAGAGGGGATTAAGGGTTATGGGGAGAGGGCGGGAAAGTGGAACTGAGCCACAACAGATCAGCCATGATCTTATTGAATGGCGGGGCAGGCTCGAAGGGCTGGATGGCCTACTCCTGCTCCTATTTCTTATGTTCTTATGTTCTTATGTTCACATGGGCAGTAAACAAACTAGGGCTGACACATGCAAGCCGCATTTGTGCCATGGAAGTGCCAGGCAATGGTTATCTCCAACAACAGAGAATCTAACCATTATTCCTTGACACTTAGTAGCATTACCGCTGAATCCCCCACCATCAACATCTTGGGAGTTACCTTGATAAGAAACTGAACTACTAGCCACAAGAGCAGGTTAGAGGCTAGGAATTCTGTAGCAAATAGCTCATTAACTGACTCCCCAAAGCCGGTTCAGCATCTACAAAGCACAAGTAAGGAATGTGATGAAATACTCACATTCTAGACTAGACGAATATAGCTCCAGCAACACTCAAGAAGCTTGACACCATCCAGAACAAAGCAGCCCACTTGATTGGCATCCCTTCCACAAACGTTCACACTCTCCACCAGTGATGAACAGTAACAGCAGTGATTACCATGGACAAGATCCATTACAGTAACTCACCAACTCTTAGACACTACCTTCCAAAACCACAAATGAGAGGACAAGGGCAGCAGACACATGGGAACACCACCACCTGGAACTTCCCCTCCAAGTCACTTACCATCCTGACTTGGAAATATATTGACTGTTCCTTCACTGTTGCTGGGTCAAATCTTGGAGTTCTCTCCCTAAGACCATTGTGGGAATACCTACACTTCATGGGCTGCAGTGGTTCAAGAAGGCAGCTCACCACCACTTTCTCACAGGCAGTTAGGGATGGGCAATAAATGCTGACCCAGCCTGTGACACCAGCATGCTGTAAATTAATTTTTAAAATGGCACAGTCGCAGAAGCTCAGGGATAAAGTAAAGGAGTAAGAAGAATGGTAGGAAGGACTATTACTTACGTGGCGAAAAACTGCAGCAGGCGACGGTGCAGAGGGACCTCGGGGTCCTTGTGCATGAGTCGCAAAAACCCAGCTTGCAGGTGCAGCAGGTGGTCAGGAAGGCGAATGGGATGCTGGCCTTCATAGCGAGGGGGATTGAATATAAAAGTAGGGAGGTCTTGCTGCAGCTGTATAGGGCATTGGTGAGGCCGCAGCTGGAGTACTGTGTGCAGTTTTGGGCGCCGCACCTGCGCAAGGATATTTTGGCCCTGGAGGGAGTGCAGAGGAGGTTTACTAGGCTGATACCGGAGTTGAGGGGATTGAGCTACGAGGAGAGGCTGAATAAACTAGGCTTGTACTCGTTAGAGTTTAGAAGAATGAGGGGAGATCTCATTGAGACGTATAAGATGATGAATGGGATGGATAGGATAGAGGTGGAGAGACTCTTCCCGCTCAAAAAAGACAGTAGGACTAGGGGGCACAGCCTCAAGATAAAGGGGAGGCGGTTTAGAACGGAGTTGAGGAGGAACTTCTTCACTCAAAGGGTGGTGAATCTCTGGAATTCTCTGCCCGTTGAAGTGGTGGAGGCTGCCTCGCTAAATATTTTTAAGAAGCGGGTTGATGGGTTCTTGATAAGAGAGGGGATTAAGGGTTATGGGGAGAGGGCGGGAAAGTGGAACTGAGCCACAACAGATCAGCCATGATCTTATTGAATGGCGGGGCAGGCTCGAAGGGCTAGATGGCCTACTCCTGCTCCTATTTCTTATGTTCTTATGTTCTTAAAATCATTACCATTAGGAGGTGCATGACGGGCATGAGGAAAAGAAGAAATATCATAAAGGTGTACACAATTTAGATTGAGACCAATGAGTGGCGGTTCAATTGTTTAAGCCCATGTGCCAGGGTTTTGCTCCATGGTGGTGAAAATAGCAGGAAGGAATGAGAATCCTATGTCTCATCCCTGATCAAGGCACTTCCTATATTTGCATGGGTGAGACTAAAGTTGGGCTGAGGTTCACACATGCACATTTAATGGAGGCAGTTGGCCATTTAAATTATCAGTTGCCTCCACTGAAGTGGGATTTTGGTCGGCAGGAATGTGAAACATAAAGTACGCAGATTAGACCAGCCAGGAGCTGTTCTGAATTTGGTGACTTTGTTTCGATGACAGGGTTACCTCTTTGGGAACTGTTCCAGGACACCTTTGGAAGAAGTAAGGCACTCTTGTATAATTGCTAAAGATAAACATGGTCGTGTGTAAAAAGTACAAAGCACAATGGAGCTGTCAAAACAGTCAAAGGATTTAACATTGCTGGCCTTTAGATTTTAAAAAAGAGTTGAATAAAATCAGTGCTTGATATTTCATCTTGCTCATAGTTAGCAGCTTGACAGCTATCATCACAGGGTTTGTGTTGCAATGACTGATTTTAGAAATTAACATTACGCAGTGAGGTGACTGTTAAATGAGCAGTTTGATAGCTCCAAGTGGCCGTAGAATAGAAATCTGTGTTTTAATAAGATATTAGTTGAAGGAATTTCTATGTATTGAGTGTTTTTGTTTATGAATGAGTAATTTCTGTTTAAACAGTGACATCATCAATAGACATACAACTTAATGGGGATATGAGGGGTCATGGCATTGATTGACATACAGGGAATGAGGGGCCATGAAGGCTAGATGGGGGCATGAAGTGGCATAGATTGGAATGGATGGGGCATGGGGAATGTGTTGAGAAGGGTGAGGAGGTTGAGAGGTGAGGCCTTCCAAGTTTTATTTTGTTTTGATCATTGTTAAAATTAAATTTAACAAAGTCTTGTTGACTTTGTGACAACTTCACAATGTCTTGTTGAAGTTGTACAAGACATTATTAAGGCCACACTTGGAATTCTGGTCACCCTATTATTAGAAATGATATTATTAAACTAGAAAGAGTGCAAAAAACATTTACTAGGATACAACCGGGACTTGATGGATTGAGTTATAAGGAGAGACTGGGTAGACTGGGATTTTTTTCTCTGAACCATAGAAGGCTAAGGGGTGATCTTATAGAGGCCTATAAAATAATGAAGGACATAGATCTGCTAGATCGTCAATATCTTTTCCTAAGTCTAAAACTAGAGGGCATAGGTTTAAGGTAAGAGGGGAGAGATACAAAAGTGTCCAGAGGGGCAACTTTTTCACACAGTGGGTGATAAGTGTCTGGAACAAACTGCCACAGGTAGTAGTAGAGGTGGGTACGATTTTGTCTTTTAAAAAGCATTTAGATAGTTACATGGGTAAAATGGGTATAGAAGGATATGGGCCAAATGCGGGCAATTGGGATTAACTTAGGGGTTTTAGGAAAAAAGGACGGCATGAACATATTGGGCTGGGGCGCCTGTTTCCATGCTGTGAACCTTATTGACAGTATGACTCTAAAGTCCTGGAGTACAGAGGCAGGCCTTTTAGCTAGCCTGCCTTCACACCCAGTAGTCTCCACACTCAATGCAGGGGTGGTGGGCTCCACATCTAATCCAACCCACTGGAATGAAAATCAGAACTGCAGGTGACAGATTTCCTGCTCCAGGAATTCTACCATCTCTGTACACCTTTAATATGTGGAGTGAAAATCTGGGCCCATGTTACTGTTTTTAAAATGATCAAATCTAACCTAATTCAATTCAGAAAAGATTGCAGAATACACAATAGGGCTGATTTTGGTCTCATTGTTGACTTACCCTTCAGTGCAAACAAGGAAGTAATGAGACCAAAGTCTCCATGTAGTACCGATCATCCCATTCCCACTGATATACTGCCTACCATGCAAGGCTGATTCAGAGAATCAATACAGAGCACCTTAATGAACAATTCTTTAGGGGACTACGGCAGGCCACTTTGAAAGCACACCATTAACAAAAGCACCTCTTGCACCTAGAAAAATTGTCTTGGCTACTTGCCTCCTCCCTCTGATCATCTTTCCTCATTAAATTAAGGGGAGGCAGTGGCATACTGGAATTTTCACTGGACCAATAATCCAGAGACCCAGGACAAGTTCCAGGCACAGGGTTCAAATCCCACCATAGCAGATGATGAAATTTGAATTTAATAGAAAAGTCTGTTGATGATCATGGAATCTAGTCCACTAATGCCCATCAAGGAAGGAAATCTGCTGTCCTGGCTGACATATGACTCCAGTCAAAAGATTTAACATCCCCTTGGCTTTAGATTTTTTTAAAAATTGAGTTTAAAAAAAATCAGTGCTTGATATTTCATTCTGTTTATTGGCAGAAACTTGAGAGTTATCTTCACAGGATTTGTGTTACAATGACTGATTTTACAAATTGTTTTGTTAAGGTGATCTGTCTGGACTTCCAAATGCCCTCTGAAATGGGCATTAAATACTTGCCCAGCCAACAATGCCCACATCCCCTGAGTGAAAAAAGAATTGAATACTGCTATTTTACCCCATGGAGGATCTGGCAGATTCCTTAACGCCTTCGCCTCCACCTTGTGAGCTGCCTGCCAGTGTGCCAGTGCTCAAAATGCGTTAGCAGCTCACCACTCATGTACAAATAAGGCCCAAACAGCATCATTCAGTGGGTCATCCAGAAGGAATTGGCACCAAATTCTCTTCAGGATTCTTGAATTGTGAGCACAATACAATGTGGGTCAAGATACTGGAATAGTCATTTTCTAATGGAAAATAAGTTTCCATCAGTAGAACTGAATTTATGATTGATGACCTGACAATAAATAGAAAGGAAATTTCGGAGTGAATTATAACCGATAGCTGATTCAATTTAGAAATGTGAAATGCTGGAGGCACACAGCAGGCCAGGCAGCATACTTGGAGAGAAACAGAGTTAAATTTTTTGGTGTCATTGTGTTGGAACATACTGCGAGAGATTCTTTGGCCCCACCCATAAGAACATAAGAAATAGGAGCAGGAGTAGGCCATCTAGCCCTTCGAGCCTGCCCCGCCATTCAATAAGATCATGGCTGATCTGTCGTGGCTCAGTTCCACTTTCCCGCCCTCTCCCCATAACCCTTAATCCCCTCTCTTATCAAAAACCCATCAACCCGCGTCTTAAAAATATTTAGCGAGGTAGCCTCCACCACTTCAACGGGCAGAGAATTCCAGAGATTCACCACCCTTTGAGTGAAGAAGTTCCTCCTCAACTCCGTTCTAAACCGCACCCCCCCCCCCTTTATCTTGAGGCTGTGCCCCCTAGTCCTACTGTCTTTTTTGAGCGGGAAGAGTCTCTCCACCCAAAGTCCATTGACTATCGGCGAGGCCAGAAAATCCCGGCCAATAGTTAAGATCGATGATCTTTAATCAGAAGCTAAGGAATATAGCCAGATTATAGGTTTTGTGCCTGTGGAAGTGGCAAAAGGTCTGTGATAGAGAAGAGGGAAGGGTGATTAAGTGACAAATGACTCTGAGGTACAAAATCTAAAGAGAGTGATTACAAGTATAATAAAGAAGCAAAAGATGTGTCCAGATAAGGCATGGATACATAGCAGTTTGAATGCAACATGAAGGGATAAAGAAAGAGATGAAACAAGATTGAAGCAATAACAGAAACATCTAGAACAAGATGGAGGCAGAGGTCGTGATCTGAAATTGTTGAACTCATTGTTAAGTACAGAAAGCTGTTGAGCGTCACATTGACAGATAAGATGCTGCTCCTTGAGTTTGCGTTAAGCAGCACTGGAACACTGCAGCAGACAAAGAACAGAAAGGTCAGTGTGGGAGCAAGACAAGTGGCAGGAAGTTTGGGGTTATGCTTACGGAGTGAAGGAGGTGATCTGCAAAGCAGTCTGCATTTGATCTTCTAAGTGTAGAGATGACCAGATCATAAGCAGCAAATAAGGATACTAAATTGAAAGTACAATTATACAATCTTTTCACTGGGAAGGAGCGTTTGGGGCCTCAGATTGTGGGTAAGGAGGAGGTAAAAAAAACAGGAGTTACATCACCTATTACGATGCTGCTCATTTTGCATTTCACCCAAAGTTAAAATCACCCGTTGACCTTTTAAAATATTGCTGCATCCTTGTCATATTTCAATTGCTTAATTGAAACATGTTAACTATGTGATCAAAAGAATTCCCTGGACACAATATCATTTGAGGTAAAGGAACAATACATAGAATGAACAGAGGAACCATATGAGAAAACAGTTACTGTTGGACACAGTCATCTCCTATGATTGATTTTGTAATTTACTAATTCAGGCTGGAGGACAAACTTTATCATCACAATGTAGCATAGAAATGAACTACGTTTCATTTCACTGGTAAATGTGGGACAAAAATCATTTACTACAAAGAAGGGACAAAGGACATGAATTTTTTTTATATTCATTTTTACCAGATGTGGGCATTGCTGGCTGGGCCAACATTTATTGCCCATCCCTAACTGCCTTCCATTTCAGAGGTCATTTCAGAGTCAACTGCATTGCTGTGGGTCTGGAGTCACATGTAGGCTAGGGAAGGATGGTAAATTTCCTTCCCTAAAGGACATCAGTGAACCAGATGCATTTTTACAACAATTGACAATGATTTCACAGTCATCATTAGACTTTTAAATTCAAATTTCGCTAACTGCCATGATAGGATTTGATCTGGGTCTGCAGAGCATTACTCTGGGTTTCTGGTCTAGTGATAATTCCACTGTACCACGGTAAAACACCACAACCATGAAAGAAGATTTCACTAGTAGAAAGAGAAAATTTAATGGAATGAAATGTCTTACAACAGCCAATTTGCATTAGTGTCTGGTTTCATATTTGACACCATTGTTGAAATGTAAGTGGAGGTGTGATCCAAAATCTTTCATCTCTATAATGGCATCAAGTATGCAACAGACACAATAATACAAATTGCTTCTGGGTAGAAGGTTCATTCGATTAAAGTCTCTCTTTCTATTTAATTTTGTATTGGAATCCTTCTTCACTACTATAACTCAGTAGAATGCAATAGAGTTCATGTTATTTGCCTTTTACGTGTAGTAAATTACTCTGTTCCACATTAATCACTACTTCAGTGGCATGTTATAGAGATAAAGTTTAAAACGTAATTGTGTTCAATTATCTTTTCCTCCAGCCAGAATAAGTAATGTCTTTAGAAAATCCATTGTAAAAAATGGCTGCACCTTGCAGTAATGGTTTTCCCTGACGGAGGTTTTCTCTAGTCGATTGACTATATTATTGTGTTTGAAAGAAGAAGGTTGTCTCATCCCCTATACTTCTTCTAGATATGCACAGAAACGGGTAGAAAAGGAGACCGCCATTTATGAAGAAGGTCATTGTGAATATGAAAAAAGGTCAATATTCTACCTATTCAAAGATTTACTCGGATGATACTGGAGATAAGAGGTTAAAGCTAAAGCATTAAATTTTGAACACAATGGGACTCTTGCCACCAGAAAAGAGAAAATTAAGAAGCAACCTTTTAGAGGTCTTTAAAATTATGAGAAGATTTGAAAGGATAGATATAGAGAAAATGTGGGAAGCTAGAACTAGGAACCCAAAATGTAAGATCCAACAGGAAATTCAGGGCAAACGTCTTTAATCAGAGAGTAGTTAGAATATGAGTCTCTGTCTTACATGTAGAGCGTTTGAAGACAAACCACACAAATGCATTTAAGAGGAAGTTAGATCAACACATGAAGGAGAAAGAAGTAGAAAGTTGTACTGGAGGGTTTATGTGTAAAAGAGCAAGAAGGATTTCACATTGAGAATAAAGATTAGTATGAATCTATTTGGCCTGTTTCTGTGCTATAAATGCTGTGGAAAATTGTTGATATATCTTTAAATATTATGATGGGTTTGAACTTGGTCGATCATTCACTTGACTCCAAAGCTTATACCTTTAAATCATATTACCTTAATATATATCTCCTCCTCTTCTATCTCTCCCTTGTTTTGTTCCCTTATTTAAAATATTCCTTTTAACTTAAAGCCTCTGATCACATGAATCCTGAGCTTGTCAGCATCATCCTAACTCCTTCATCCCAGAAGAGTACTGGCAGCCTCCCATGGTAATTCAATCACTCTTTGGGCTTTCTGTCAGACAATCCAATTCATATTGTGTTACAACCAACTCCATAGGGGTGAATAAATTCCTCTCTTTCCCACTCCTGAAGTTGGCTGTAACAGAATTTGAATTTTTTAAAAATTCTGATTTTTCAGTTCAATATGTACTTGACTGCACGTAAAGCTGTAAGAGGAAATAAGCCAGCAGATTTCTTGATTTAATGAGCAAGATGTTTGTTGTATAAAAACACATGCAGGAAATTGTATAAGACATATAACAAAGGTAAAAAATGCATCCCAAGTGCTGCGAGAGATGCACACATAATAGACTATAGGGTGGAGGAGGCAGAACTGATAGAGTTAAAGATCATAAGAGAAAAATAGAAATATACACTTCGATGTTCCTCAAGTGATCTTGAAATTCCAACGGTGATGTGACTGATATAAACTGGCTATTTTCCTGCAGCCAATGTTTCAAACTATTTTTCATCTTTTTCAAAGTGGATGTGATGACTCTTAAAGTTCCTGTTCTGTTCCAAAATGTTGAGGAGGTAGGACCTGGAAGTTCAGGATAGCAGATTGGGAAAGGGATAATGTTACACTCTGCAGGGGAGGCGGTGCTGGAATGGCATTGTTGTGAGACTAGTACTCCAGAGATCCAGGTTATTCTCTGGGAATCTGGGTTCAAATCCCATACAAGCAGATGGTAACATTTGAATTAATTGTCAATTATTGTTAATAAAAACCCATCTGGTTCATTATGAAGAAAATCTGTCATCTTTACCTGGTCTGGCCTATATGTGACTCCAGACCAACAACAATGTGGTTGACTTATAAATGGCCTAATAAGCCACTTTTTTGAAGTTACTGGTCTGTTCTGCAAACTTATTTTTTGCTGTATCAGAGACACAGTTATAATCATAGCTTTTCACAAATGGGGTTCCAATCAGGTGACATCTGATTATACGCACACAATGAGGGCAAACCATATTAACAAAGTAGCTTTAGTTTCCTATTGGCAAAGCTATCAAAGTGCCTTCAAAACAGACATCCTCGTTACATAATAAGCTTTGTTAGTCTTTCTTTGCTCCTGGCAGTTTCCAGAGTCAGGAAGTCTTAACGGCTTAATTTCCTTGCGTTTTGGTGAGAGTTCAGATAATGGCAGGTGTGACATCCTGCAATGGAACTGCCTAGACGTGTCCCCTAATAATCCACCTTCTAGAACTTGGCCAATTCGTGGACCACTGACTTATGCAGCCATTTTAAAATATAATGGGCGTGGTTCTCTGTTCAGGCCAATGGGATTCTCTGGTTCCACTGAGTGCCAAATCCTTTATCCTTGCCGGCAGCGGTGGCAGGGAGTGAACTGCCAGAGAATTCCAGCCAATGTCTTTACAGTGCTAGCTGTTTCTTTTCCTCATAAAAAACAATCCAAGGCATTACACCAGCGAATGAAACTAACAATTGATATTCCACATTGTACACGACACAGTGCATTGTCGCTGCATTTGTTGGGGTAAGAGAAACCTTCCCCCAAAACAGCTACATGCCTTAGTGTAAAGGTAAGCTACAAAGACTCATTTGGAATAAAAAACTAAAAATGTTGGAAAATCTCAGCAGGTCTGACAGCATCTATGGAGAGAGAATAGAGCCTGGATGATTGTCAGAGCTTGTTGTCCAGTAAGGCACTGTTTCCATTAACCTATCCAGTTTAATAATATATACAACAGCAAATCCACAACTTTGAAGATCTCTATTGCTGACTAACAAATAAACCAAAACTACAGTTTATAAGCTTTGCTTCAGATTGCTCACGGGGTAAGGGATGACGTGATATACGATAGAAAATATGTGATTGGGGTTGCATAGTGGATAACACTGCTGCCTCACAGTGCCAGGGACCTGGGTTTGATGCCCAGCTTGGGTTACTGTCAGTGTGGAGTTTGCACATTCTCCCTGTGTCTACGTGGGTTTCCTCTAGGTGCTCTGGTGTCCTCCCACACTCCAAAAATGTGTGGATCAGGTGGATTGGCCATGCTAAGTTGCCCCTAAGTGTGAGGGGGGCTAGCTACGGTAAATGCATGGGTTATGGGGATAGGGCCTGGGTGGGATTATGGTTGGTGCAGACTCGATGGGCTGAATGGCTTCCTTCTGCACTGTAGGGATTCTGTGAATTTCAGACTTACAAGTGTCCTTAAATACATGCAATATATAACACTTCATGTAAATTCTATGACAGGTAATATTTTTTACTTCATGCGCTGTTACTTATACAACAACACAAGTAACTTAATTAATCATAAACCTGGCTTAGGGAATACCTTTTGATAGCAAAATAAATCACTGTAACCTGCATGGAAGCAAACAATGGGGTAGCAAACAGTCACCAAAAACTTTCATTTGCCTTTTTTAAGTTAATATCAAATATTTCTCTCCACGATGTAAGTAACATGCAATGATCAGATTTTTAAAGTAAATTCCTCTCTCTCGTTTCCCCTCTTTATCTGTTGCATTGCTGTGGTGAATTATACTGCCTCACATATGGCATGAGTATTGTAAAACCATTCCACAGTAGTCAGTGTTAGTTTCTCTATTGAATGCTGGTGTGTTGGTAGCTGTGATTATGTATCATTACCAAGCCCATCCCTCTCATTAACCAATATTCATAAGCATACAGCTTCAGTAGGTATTGCTGAGTGAAGAAGGAAAGGTCTTGTATTTTATCTAATTCCTTTCATAACCTGAGGATGTCCAGAAGGTTGCACTGCCAATGCAGCAATTTTGAGGCATAGCCGCTGAGGGTAGCAATAAGGGGAGCAATCAATAACAGGAACTCCTGTCTATTCCATGAACGCGAAAGGCTTAGCTAATGAAAATAGAGAAGTTAACATTTCTAGTGTGAACACTTCATTGAAATAATTTTTGAGTTTCTGATCTGGAAACGCTAAAACCAATTTTGCAACAGAGATAAATACATTAAACACAGACCAGGATTTGAATCTTGGACCTTTATGGCCTTTAAGGCTTGGCAGCCAGAAACAGGATGTTGCAAATATCCATTGGCCAATCTCGTGTATTTCTTTTAACTGGACATTTAAAATGTATTTTGTTAAATTTATGTTCAGTGATCATGCTATCAAATACTGTCTAATGTGTTCCACATTTTCCAACTTCTTTGTATTAAAAGAACAGAAAAACCCCAAGGGCACTGTTATCATCTTGCCGTCTAGACCACATCACTTTGCTCAATCAACAAACAGCCAAGTGAAATACAGGGGCTTGGGAGAAGTTTTCATTTAGTTCCCATCCCTAATTGCTATGAGAAGGTGCTGATGGGCCTTCTGCAGGAACGTGTTAGGTCTGATATTCCAGGATGTTGACCAGTGATGTTGAAGGAAAGGCAATTTCTGCCCGAGTCAGGAACTTGAAGCTGATGGTGTTCCCACAACATTGATTCTTGGGGGTAGTTATGGTGTGGCAGGAAGGTCAGTACGAAGGGAGCTTATTGAGCTGTTGTAAGGTATCCAACAGATGGTGCAGGTACCACTGTTGATGGAGGATGTGATGGACACCAGGTTCCTACACTCTTCCCAAAAGGCCCACATCAAATTAAAGCTTCTCAAATCTACAGTATCACCAAAGACTGGTAGCAATCAGAACAGTAGATCATTTGAGCTTACTACAGGTCACATAAAATCTATAGAAAGTCTGAGGGTAAATCTTTCTCAATGTATTCCCAATACTCTTGGAATTTTATTTTCTGAATTTACCATCTATATGCAGTGTCTTCGTGGAAGGAATATTTTCGTGTATCCAATACAGACAGGTTCAAACTTTAATATTCTCAAATTATGTCTGGCACCTTAATGTGTAACATCCATTATGATTCTCAGAAATCAAAAATGGATTTGAGAATATTTTTATATTTCTTCTCTGAGTTGATGTTTATTATTACTTGCAAAAGTGGAAAAATGTAAACATAATAATTTGGCAACAACATGCAAATAGCAACAAAATGGCAGCAAAACACCAATGTTATCAATGTATTTGTAAAATCTTTCTAAAGAGCATTTTACACAATGAAATAAAATTGCAGATATGAAACCCCTAATTATTTACGAATGTGACATGTTCAAGCCACATTGACCTAATTGCCAACACTTTGACAGCTAAATACAAGTTGCATAATACTCAACATTGTTCACCAATCACAATAAACAAAAATTTTGACACTGCCACACTTGCTAAAAAAATGTTATTAGTGTCACAAGTAGGCTTACATTAACACTACAATGAAGTTACTGTGAAAATTCGCTCGTTGCCTCACTCTGATGCCTGTTTGAGTACACTAAGGGAGAACTTAGCATGGCCAGTGCACCAGCATATTTTTCAGAGTGTGGGAGGAAACCAGAGTGCCTGGAGGATGCAGACACAGGGAGAACATGCAGACTCCTCACAGACAGTGACCCAAGCCAAGAATTGAACCTGGGTCATTAGCACTGTGTGGCTAACTACTGTGCCACTTGCAGATGGATCAACAGAAGCTCTAGACTTGGACAGTTGTGAAGTCCACATATTGATTTGATCACCTTTCTGAAAAATTCCAGTTCCTTTTGGACAATTGAGTTGGGTGTCTCACTATTTCCGAAAGAATTTCTATTTATTTTTCTGTCTTGTGAAAATCATCTGTCCTAAAGTAAATACAAAGTGCTGGGAATACTCAGCAGATCTGGCAGCACCTGGGGAGAGTTAGATTTATGAGTCAATGACTCTTCACTCCAGGTTGTGAAAGGAACTATATAAAATGCTGAAAATTATAAATAGGAAAATTAAGTTGACCATTCAGAAATAAATGTTCATGACGCATGTGAGCCTGTATCCATGTATAACTCACCACAATGTTGCTAAGGATAAAGAGACGAAAATGGAGAGAGGATTAAAAAGAAATCTTTTGAAGAAGAGTGATATTCGACTTGCAGGTTAGTTTTTAGTAGGTATCTCTGAGTTAGTGGAAGTGTTTGGTGGTTTCCAGAGTTGTTTAAAGTTAGTGAACTAACTCAAAGAGTCAGCTGGATCTGCACAATCTATCCACTGTCAACACTGATCCACATCCTTGTGACTATCCTGAAGACTCACTACCTGGGTCAACAAATGAAGGTAACCAAGAAGCTTGTGAATCACATCACCAACTTGAAGAGTTAGTCGGTGAAGTTGACATGAAGTGCTGTTGCACGTGGAGAAGGCCTTGGTGCTGACTTCATGGGTTCTGTCCGGACCACTTGCTCCCATCATAGGTGTTGCTGTTATCATTCCCCTAGCCCTGCAGCATGAAAGGGAGATTGGCAGATTGGCACAGAAAAAGAAGTTGTTTACAGAGGGAGTATGAGATAGGGTGGAGGGCTCGCAGTAGAAGCTCTATATCTATCCAGAGCTTTCAGGAACATTTCTCTTGCCTCAATCTTAAGTTAGCAATAGCGTGTTTGACCTATCTGTTTTATGACAGAGGCACTCTCAGATATCTAACAGCACTTGCAGACAGAACCATAGCCTCAAGCAAAAGTGACTGCCCTGAAATCAAGGTTGAATTTGGCTGAGTGTGGCATCAAAGAAGCCTAGCAAAACTGAAGTCCGTGGGAATCAGAGCAAAAACTTCCACTGTTTCAAGTCAAACCTAACAGAGAGGCGACAGTTGTGATTAATTGAGGCTAATCATTTTGAACATTAAAACATACGAATAAGGAACAGGAGTAGATCATCTAGCCCTTTGTGCCTGCTCCACTCTTTAATAAGATCATGGCTGATCTGATAGCAACAAAAAATATGCATCCCACTTACATCTGATAACATATCACCCCTTTTCTTATCAAGAATCCGTCCATCTCTGCTTTAAAAACATTCAAAGACACTAGGGGAGATTCCCCCCCAAAAATTCTAAGTGCTGAACTCACATGAAAACTGGAGTGACTATTTCAATCAATTATTATAGCGTGATTTTCAGAATGAATCTCCCACACTTTGAGCTCTATGGTGCGATTCACTCTAAAATCAGGGGGCAGGCCTATTCCCAACTGATAAGCCAGCAACATATTGCTGAGCAGGCCACTGTGCATGCATCGATCTGTCACAGCAGAGATCGGCGCATGTACAATGGCCTCGCACTCCTGGTCGCTGACCAGCCGGATCACAGGCAAGCCCCACAACGCCAATTGCTGGCCTCCCGGACATATCTGGGCAAGCTCCATTGTTCCCCCACCACCACCACCACCACCACCCCCCACCCCGCCCCGCTCCACCCCACCCCACCAACCCAGATGGCGAGCCCTATCATCCCCTTCCCTCCTTCTCCCAGCGATTCTCTGCCGGAATGGCAATGGAAACCCCCATCCCCACCAGTTGGCCCCCCCCAGTAGACCCTGCACCTCTCTGGTCCCTCCCTTTGTATTGCCCAATGCCCGGTGGGCAATGCCTGTCTTCGCCTTGGGTAGTGCCAGAGGGCCAGCTGGCACTGCCCCTGGGGGCACCCCTCCTCACCTACAACGCCCTGGGAGCCCTCAGTGGCCCCTGTTCCCTCCAGTAAGGTTGGGCCGCCTGTTCCTCATTAATGGGGAGCTATTGCAAACCCTGCTGGAGGGAACCACTCCTGGTGGGGTGGAGGTGGGGGGTGGGGGGGTGGGGGAAGGAGAGACGTTAGTGGGCCAAAGACTTCAATTCTGGGCCCGCTAATGAAATGCTAATATTAATTTAAATATTTGAATCAGGACAGCTCATTGCTCCAAAATACTTGGAGCTGGAGATGCGAGAGGCCATGACACCCAGCGGGGAGCCTGCTAAACAGCCTCTGCTGATGTCCCCTAGCCCGTTGCGCTGCTCAAGCAATGCAGCGGGCTGGGAGAATCATCCCCTCTGTTTTCACTGCCTTTTGAGGAAGAGTTTTCCAAAGACTCACGACCCGCTGAGAGAAAAAAATGTCACTTCATTTCAGTTTTAAAAGGATGACCCCTTATTTTTAAGCAGTGACCCTTGGTTCTAGTTTGAAGGGCCTCTGTCTACATTGTATATTCTTGTAACTCAATCCTAGTGCTAGGATAATGGCCTGAGGGATTTCGGGCCATTGCATTGGGATCTCACCTTTGTTCAAGTGATTGCTTGAGCCCCTATCTACACTTGCTGACCATCAATATTTTAACCTGTTTTCAACTATTAGCATTTCACAAGCACATCAGCTTTTATCCCTGAGAATGGAAATCACCATGGCCAACCAGTCAAATTGCTCATTTTGAGCCCTGTCTGTTTTACATCAGGAAATATTTGAAACGGGCAGAAATGTGGTCAGCGTCAACAAGGGGCAAACATCGAACAATGCTTGGATATAAGCCTTTGTCATATTTCTTCCCTAAAGTTTTGATTGTACTGGCACGGTAGCACAGTGGTTAGCACTGCTCCAGGGTCCTGGGTTCGATTCCCGGCTCGAGTCACTGTCTGTGTGAAGTTTGCACGTTCTCCTCGTGTCTGCGTGGGTTTCCTCCAGGTACTCCAGTTTCCTCCCACAGTCCAAAGATGTGCAGGTTAGGTTCATTGGCCATGCTAAGAAATTGCCCCTTAGTGTCCAGGGATGCATAGGTTAGAGGGATTAGTGGGTATAATATGTAGGGATATGAGGGTAGGGCTTGGGTGGGATTGTGTTTGGTGCAGACTCGATGGGCCGAAGGGCCTCTTTCTGCACTGTAGGGTTCTATGATTATATAATAACAAACTTCAGTCTGCCTGGGCCACTTTAAAAATAAAGTATGTTTAAAATATTTGATGCTGAATAATTGTGTGAACCTCCCTCTGTTTTTTCACTCATAGAGTGTTTAAGGCCCATTAAGATCTTGTGCACGTAATCAAGCTGACGCTTTAGTTTCTGACTGAAGGATTGCTGCATTGCCTTTCAGCTGGTGTGCAGACTTCACACCAGTCTGCATAGTCAGATGGATATAAAAGATCCCAAGAATCTAAGAAATCTCCTGATATCCTGGCCAAGTTATGAGAGGTCCATGAGGGTGAGAAGGTAGCGGAATCTCGGGAGGGGAGGCAGCCAGAAAATTAACAGAAAATACAGTGCTTGAGTAGAAGCACAATGTATCATATTGATATGCAACAGGATTTACCTGAAGCCCTGTCACCATCCCCACCTCCCCCCCCCCCCACTTGAAAGTAATGTGATTTGTTAATTTAACTTGGCATTTTCTCTGTTCTCCACTACACAAATACAGTCATTGATGTCCTGTCATGACCAATATAATAATGATATTAATTCATGTATTTGACCAGAATTTAATACTAAATTTATGCCTAGAACAGCAAAAACGCAGCATGAAAAGCATAGTGCACAGCAGAAGAACTGAATTTTGATTAATTTCTTCTGCTTCCATCAAGACCAATGGTGAAGAAACAGAAAATGCTGGAAAAGCTCAAAAGGTCTGGCAGCATCTGTGAAGAGAGAAACGAAGGGGAGAGTATTTTCAACCCCTGCTTTCAACAGGTGGGAAGTCCAGAAGAAATAGAGAATCCACTGGGAGTCCCAAAACAGCATTGATGTCAGTGGGATTTCCTGTTGAGAAAGACCCTAACCCACATCAATGAAGCATAGTCACTGCCATGCAAAGTTGGGGATTGCATTGGCATGCATTTAAATGTCATTAGTGGGCCTCCCTACTGTATGTACTGTCAAGACCAATGTAGTAATGATATTAATTTATGTATTTGACCAGAATTTCCCTACCTCCCTACCTTGCATTAAGTTGATCTTTCTCTACACCCTAACTATGACTATAACACTACATTCTGCACTCTCTTGTTTCCTTCTGTGTGAATGATATGCTCTGTCTGTATAGTGCACAAGAAACAATCAGATCAAATCAAATGTATCGCTCCTACATGAGGATTACCTCCGTCATGTTGGTGGGTTTACAACAAGTTTTGACAAATGGTGGTGAACCTGCCGGTTGCACACAGATGAGTACAGCCCTGAAGGGGGAGAGGGTCAAGCCTGGGTAGTACCCTGGCAGTGCCCAGGCACAGCCTCCAGCAGTTCTCCCTGGGAGAACTGGCACTGCTGAGTTTGGGTGGTGGGGGCTTCTGTTGGGGAGGTTTGGGATAGGCGCTTTCCCTGAGAGGGGGATTCCATGGAGATGGTGGTTTGTCCTCTGTTGTGGGGGGATCCTTTTTCGGTTTATTGGTGGGTCCCCTGATCCACAGTAGCCGACAGAATGAATTCATTCAGAGCCGGCCCTGCTTGTGAGACACAATGGATTCTGCCTCCAGAATTCTTTTTGACTACATGTCAAACAATATGGTATGTCCATATTTGGTATGTCCACTACGACTTTCACCAGCTTTTACAGATGCACCATAGAAAGCGTTCTTTCTGGCTGTATCACAGCTTGATATGGCTTCTACTCTATCCAAGACTACAAGAAACTACAAAAGATCGTGAATGTAAACAAAAACCAGTCTCCCATCCATTGATACCATCTACACTTCCCACTGCCTTGGGAAAGGACAATTAAAGACCCCATGTACCCCAGACATTCTCTCTCCCACCTTCTCCTATTGGGAAAAAGATACAGAAGTCTGAGGACATTAACAACCGACTCAAGAACAGCTTCTTCACTGCTGCCAATAGACTTTTGAATGGACCTACCCTGCATTAAATTGATTTTTCTCTGCACCGTAGTTATGACTGTAATATTACATTCTGCGCTCTCTCCTTTCCTTATCTATGTTTAGTATGCTTTGAATGTGTAGTGTGCAAGAAAAATACTCTTCACAATACATTAATACGTGACAATAATAAATCAAATCAAATCAAAAAGGGGAATTTCAGGGAATTAGAAGAGAAAGGGCAAAAATGTTATGAGTGTTAATAGTGGTGTTGGGGTTAAATAAAATGCTGATGATGACATAAAGGTAAGATAGCAGAATGTGTTTGAAAGCAAAACCTAAGAATAGATGGCTGTGTGGGGAGTTGGGATAAAAATGTTTGGATTAGATAAGAAGCTAAAGATGGAGGAAAGAGCTGATTGAATTCAGCAAGTTTAGACAATGTTAAGTCCGAAAGGCTGTACAGTGCCCAATTGGAAGAAGAGGTGCTGTTTCTCCAATTTGTTGGGCTTCACTGGAAATTGCAGCAGGCCAAGGATAGACATATAGATGTAAGGATATGAGAATAAGATGGTGATTAGAAAGGGAAGCGACAGGAAGGTCAAGATAATGCTTGTGGATTGAGTGAAGATGTTCTGCGAAGCAATCATGCAGTCTGTGTTTAATCTTCCCACTGCAGAGACTGCATTGGGAGCAGTGAATGCAGTCGACCAAATTGAAGGACATGCAAGGGAAGTCCGGCCTCACCTGAAAGGAGTGTCTGGGGCCTTGGACGATGAAGAGGGAGGAGGTAAAGGGCCAGGTATTCACCTTCTGTGATTGCATAGGAAGATACTGTGGGAAGCGGATGAGGAGTTGGGTGATGGAGGAGTGGACCAGCGTGTCCCAGAGGGAGCGGTCGCTATGTAACACTGACAAGGCGAGTGAGGGGAATATATCTTTGGTGGTGGCATTATGCTGGAGCTGGTGGAATGGGTGAATGGGTGGTGTGTTAGTGAAGCATTACCATGCCTGCTACTCAAATAGAAGTACATTTATTTAAACATGATGAGGCGCATAAAGATTGCGTGTACGAAGCAGACAGAATAAACGGCCTACCTTGGCTCCCTCAACCCAGTATCCCAATTCCCAACAGTGTTTAAACTTATTATAAAACACACTCGTCACCTCCCACACCCCTGACATCCAACCCTATGCCCCTCAGAACATCCATACCTCTGCCACCTATATGCCTTCCACGTACCCTCCTCCATGCCCACTCAGAAGCAAGATGAGCAGTCACACAGCATTGCCACAATGGTATGATTCCCAATGGTGGAGGAAGGCATCAACTGTGTACACTTATTTCTGTGGACCCAACATGAAGAGTAGAAGAGGTACAGGAACCATAACGGCTAACACTATTGTGCAATCAGTATACAACTATGCACAAACCTTTACCTTGGCCAATGCCGGCTACTCCGGCAGGAACCATTATGTCTTCATCCTGAGGCAGTCTGTCATTCCCATTGTCTTCAGGACATTGATATTAGGCAGAAGCTGGCAGCTTGAAGAAAAGGGATAGCCCCTTGACATATAGCTGATGAGCCCACTCTACCATATGAACATGCAAAGTAATCATGAACATAAGAGATGAGTTGTCATTAGAAAGGACATGGAGCAAACCATCAACGTGCTTAAACAATAACATCCATGTCTGGACCACTTAGGATACTCCGAGAGTACTACTCAGAGCATGTATCAATGTTCATAAGATCTGTTGCATCCTCCACAACCTTAATAACATGAGGACACAGCTATTGCTATCAGGCATCTAAATTCAACCTCATGAGGAGGAAGAGAAAGAGGAACAGGCAGGAAGGAGGTATCCAGGACTTGTTTACTCCGGACTGGCATCCCTTAGAAGATTATCCCTTCTCCATCATAGCTCCACTACATGCCATCTTTCTATCCATCTAGAACTTGCATGGGAATGAGCATAGTAATCATTGGAGGTTGTTGCAAAAGGTTAAATCTCACGGAATCCAGGTGAGGTAGCTAATTGGATACAAAATTAGCTTGACGACAGAAGACAGAGGAAAGTGGTTGTAGAAGGTTATTTTTCAAACTGAAGGCCTGTGACCATTGGTGTGCCTCAGGGATCGATGCTGGGTCCACTGTCATTTGTCACTTATATGAAAGTAAAGTAAAAGCAAAAGTTTATTTATTAGTCACAAGTAGGCTCACATTAACACTGCAATGAAGTTATTTGTGAAACTCCCCTAGCCATCACATTCTGGCGCCTGTTCGGGTACATTGAGGGAGAATTTAGCATGACCAATTCATCTTATCTGCACATCTTTTGTACTGTGGGAGGAAACCGGAGCACCCAGAAGAATGAAGGGATATGGACCTAATGGAGACAATTGGGACTACTTTAACTGGGCGGCATGGACAAGTTGGGCTGAAGGGCCTGTTTCATGCTGTAAACCTCTATGGCTCTATGTACCTTATAGACCTTCATCTGAGCTTCCATTGCAGCACCCAGATGTTCTGTGGCGAATGCCCATACAGCATTGGAAGCTGAGCCTGAATATTCAAGTGCTGTCACAAAGTTGGCTAATCTCTCCATGCTGAAAAGGGTGCACTGCAAGCTCTGTGCACTGGTTTCTGCCACATAGAAGAGCTGGATTGTTCCATGTTTCTTGATTATGGCTATACACTGTCTGGCAGGTCTGCCAATTCCAGGCATCTCACTTGCGATTCTCCTGAATTGGGACTAAGTGCCCACAACAGTGGGAAACCTGCAGGATTTCCTGCTGGGCATTAGCAGCCACTATCAAATGGGATTTTCCCACCTAAATGTTAATTTATTCATAACGGGCAACATGCTGGCAAGCCCTGCATTCCGAGATCGGGTGCCATTTTTAAAGGCAGGCCCTTCTCCCACAATAAGTAAATGGTGGCCCCACACTGACGGGGGACCGCCAACCCCCCTCCCCCACCAAAGAGAGGTATCTTTTCCTCTCCCCCCACCTACAAATAAGGGGTAACTAACCCTCCCCCCAAAACAGGCATGAGGGTGACCCCACCACCTGTACTCAGCTCTTCTCCTCCATCAGAACCCTCACTCAGGCCCCCTTGCCCTCTCAGAATGCACTTTCAAACCCACCAAACCTGCTTTCCCACTGACTCCCGATTCTCCAGCCATCGTAATTGGAGCCAGCAGACCCAGAGAATCCTCTTGCCACCCAACCTTTGTGTGTGGAGAAAAACCATCAGGTCAGAGAGTTTTAAATGCATGTGTCCCAGGATGTTCCTCTCTCTCCGGCTGAAGGGATGCCAGACTGCAAGGGGAAAGCGAAGTGACCCTTGAGGTCCGTTTTGGAAACGGTCTTTAAACCCAGTCCAAAGTTCACAAATATGACCTTCAAAACAGTTTTTCTCAAAAACTGTAGTATCATAACAGTGCATTGCAGCATTCCCTCTGAGGAAAAATTTTGAAACTCCATTTTCAATATTTTATATGCTTTTTCTTATGTAACACACGATAAAAGAACAAGATATACTTAGATTTTTTTTCTCTTCTCACAAACACACACATCACACAGTTGGCTGATGCAATACACTTACCAATTGTATTATTTCTCCCTTAATATTTCCCAATTATGTTTTATCTGGTTGAAAGTTTTTAGCTGACAGGGTACAAAAATTATAAATTTGTGACATTATCAGGCAGAGGACTCTTAAAGCAGTTAGCAGTTTGAGGAAGGTTTAGAATTCATGCTGGTTCCTGGAGATGGGTCAAGTTTCACTCTGTTGTCTTGGATACAAAGGCTTTTATTATGTAAATTAAGTTGCCTGTCTGGAGAAAGTTATTTCAAAGCTGTTAACTCTTGCTTACTGGCTGTGTCCAAAATCTTGGAGCTTGTTACCTCAAACGTTAGCTGGTGGGAATTTGAATGTCTTAAGGTGATGGAATAGGGTATATTTGTGATGGGCACCTGGGAGATGTGAGCATTATTTGAACTTCCTTTTGGGCTGGCCTATGGGGTAATCACCAGTACAGGGTACTAGTGAGGCCGCAGCTGGAGTACTGTGTGCAGTTTTGGTCGCCGAACTTGTGCAAGGATATTTTGGCCTTGGAGGGAGTGCAGAGGAGGTTCACTAGGCTGATACCGGAGATGAGGGGGTTAGACTATGAAGGGAGACTAAATAGACTGGGTCTGTACTTGTTGGAGTTTAGAAGGATGAGGGGGGATCTTATAGAGACGTATAAGATAATGAAAGGGATGGATAGGTTGGAGGTAGACAGATTCTTCCCGCTTAGAAAGGATAGCAGGACTAGAGGGCACAGCCTCAAGATAAGGGGAGGAGGGGGGGTGCAGTTTAGATCAGAGTTGAGGAGGAACTTCTTCACTCAAAGGGTGGTTAATCTCTGGAATTCTCTGCCCGTTGAAGTGGTGGAGGCTACCTCGCTAAATATATTTAAGACACGGGTAGATAGGTTTTTGACAGACAAGGGAATTAAGGGTTATGGGGAGAAAGCGGGCAAGTGGAACTGAGCCACTTCAGATCAGCCATGGTCTTATTGAATGGCGGGGCAGGCTCAAGGGGCTAGATGGCCTACTCCTGCTCCTATTTCTTATGTTTTTATTTCCCCATTTTTGGTTAGTGTTGATCCCGGATCTGCTCCGTGTCCTTTGGCACACCCAATAGTTTCTGCTGCCTATACAAGAAAACTAGTTGTTCTGGTTGTTTCATTTTAAAGCATACAAGACCAATTTGGACCAGAGTTCTTATTTACCAGTCCATAAAGCAGAACTTTAAGCAGGAAGCATAAAGGAGAACACGTCCATATCTACATAAACGGGGACAAAGTAGAAAGTGTCAAGAGCTTCACGTTTTTTGGTGTCCAGATCACCAACAACCTATCCTGGTTTCCACCCCCTCCCCTCCCATGCCAACATTATTGTTAAGAAAGCCCACCAATGCCTGTACTTTCTCAGAAGATTAAGGAAATTTGGCATGTCAACTATGACTCTCACCAACTTTTACAGATGCATGATAGAAAGCATTCTTTCTGGTTGTATCACAGCTTGGTATGGTTCCTGCTCTGCCCAAGACTTCAAGACACTATAAAAAAATCATGATTGTAATCCAATCCATCATGCAAACCATCCTCCCATCCATTGACTCCGTCTACACTTCCTGCTGCCTCGGCAAAGCAGCCAGCATAATTAAGGACCCCATGCACCCCAGACATTTTCTCTTCCACCTTCTATCGGGAGAAAGACACAAAAGTCTGAGGTCACGTACCAACCAACTCAAGAACAACTTCTTCCCTCCTGCTATCAGACTTTTGAATGGACTTACCTTGCATTAAGTTGATCTTTCTCTACATCTACCTATGACTGTAACACTAAATTCTGCTCTCTCTCCTTTCCTTCTCTATGAATGCTACGCTTTGCCTGTATGGCACGCAAAAAACAATACTCTTTGCTGTATGCTAATGTGACAATAATAAATCAAATCAAATCCCCTCTCATCCTTCTAAACTCCAGCCAGTACAAGCCCAAACTGTTTAATCTCTTCTCATAGGTCAGCCTCTTGATCCCTGAAATCAATCTGTTGAACTTCCAATACCACCACATCCTTCCTCAAATAAGGAAACCAAAACTGAACACAATATTCCAGATGTGGTCTCACCAACACCCTATACAATTTCAACAACACTTCTCTACTTTTATACTCCAGTCTCTTTGCAATAAATACCAACATCCCATTAACCTTTTTTATTATGTGTTGTGCCTGCATACCAACTTTGTGATTCATGAACATAGACACCCAGATCCCTCTGTCTGGATGCAGTTGAATCTGCTTTCCATTTAGGTAATAATTTGCCTTTTTTTCTGCCAAAATGGATAACCTCACACTTGTCCACATTAAACTCCATCTGCCACATTTTGGCCCATTCTCCTAACTTACCTATATCCATCTGTAGAATCTTTATATCCTCTTCATTGCCTGCTTTGCCACCTATTCTGGTATGATCTGCAAATTTTGTTGTGTTACTCTGTGTCCCTGCTTGCAAATCATTTTTCTATATTGAAAACAGTTGAGGTCTGAAGACTGATCCCTGAGGCACCCTACTAGTTACAGTTGGCCAGCCAGAGAAGGACCCATATGTCCTGACCTTCTGTTTTCTGTCAATCAGCCAATCCTCAATTCAATCTAATACTCTACACCCAATCCCCTACAGTCTTACCCTCTGGATCAATCTTTTATGCAGCACCTTGTCAAACACCTCCTGGAAGTCCAGATGCAACACATCCATAGAATCCCCACTATTGACCTTACTGGTTACATCCTCAAAGAACTCAAGCAAGTTGGTCAAGCATCTCTTTCCCTTTGTAAGAAATCTCATGGGATCCAGGGTGAGGTATCTAAATGGATATAAAATTGACTTCTTGACAGAAACCAGAGGGTGATTGTAGAGAGTTGTTTTTCAAACTGGAAGCCTGTGACCAGCAGTGTGCTTCAGGGATCAGTGCTGGGCCCACTGTTATTTGTCATTTATATTAATGATTTGGATGAGAATATGGGGGGCATGGTTAGTAAGTTTGCAGATGACACCAAGATTAGTGGCAGAGTGGACAGTGAAGAAAGTTATCTCCAATTGCAATGGGATCTTGATCAATTGGGCCAATGGGCTGACAAATGACAGATGGAGTTTACTTTAGACAAATGCAAGGTAATGCATTTTGGTAGATTGAACTAGGGCAGGACTTACTCAGTTAATGGTAGGGCACTGGGGAGAGCTACAGAACAAAGAGATCTAGGGGTAGATGTTCATAGCTCCTTGAAAGTGGAGTCACAGGTAGACAGAGTGGCGCAGAAGGCATCTGGCATGCTTGGTTTCGATGTGGGTATGCCGGCGTTGGACTGGCGTAAACACAAATAAATAGGTTGGACTAAAACCTGGTGTTGTCAGACTTTTTACTATGCTTGGTTTCATCAGTCAGAAAATTGAATACAGGATTGGGGTATCTTGTTGAAGTTGTACAAGACATTGGTAAGGCCACAGTTGGAATACTATGTGCAATTCTGGTCACGCTATTATAGGAAGGATATTATTAAACTAGAAAGAGTGCAAACAAGATTTACTAGGATGCTACTGGGACTTGGTGGATTGATTATAAGGAGAGGCTGAACAGACTGTGTCTTTTTTCTCTGGAGCATAGGAGGCTAAGGGGTGACCTTATAGATGTCTATAAAATATGAGGGACATAGAAGAGGTAGGTGGTCAATATCATTTCCCAATGGTAGGTGAGTTTTAAACTAGAGGGCATAGGTTTCAGGTGAGAGGGGAAAGATACAAAAATGTCCAGAGGGGTAATTTTTTCAGACAGAAGGTGGTGAGTGTCTGGAACAACCTGCCAGATGTAGTAGTAGAAGCAGGTATAATTTTATCTTTTAAAAAGCATTTAGACAGTTATATGGGTACGATGGGTATGGAGGGATATGGGCTAAATGTGGGCAAATGGGATTAGTTTAGGGATTTTAAAAGTAAAATAAGGGCAACATGGACAAATTGGGTTGAAGGGCCTGTTTCCATGCTGTAAACTCTATGAGTCTGTGACTCTGAGACTATCCTGACAATGGTGGATTGAGTTTTGTCTTTCCAAACGCTCAGGCATCTCCTTAATGATTGCTCCATAATGATTGATTTCAGCAATTTCCCCAAGGTCAAGTTAACTGGCCTATAGTTTCCCACTTTTTGCCTCACTCCCTTTTTGAACAGGGGAGTTACATTAGCAAGTTTTCAATCCACTGGGACCTTCCAAGAATCCAAGGAATTTTGAAATATCACAACCAATTCATCCATTATCTCTGCTGCCACCTCTTTTAATACCCAAGGATGCAGGCCATCAGGTCCCTGAGATTTATCTGCCTTTAATCCCATTAGTTTATTCAATACCCTCTCCCTAGTGATGGTTAGATATAAGCCACCCCACACCACTGGGAAATCTTCAGCAGAGGGTGCAGTATTAGTGGAATCAGAGAACCTTGCCTAGGACTCCGGGGAGGCAAATTATAAAGTCCTTAAACAGTATCAACTCTTTGTAAGTGTGCAATGCTTTAAAAGCACAGAACCTCTGATGGAATGTAATTTGTTTAATTCTTTTGAATTCCGAATATGTCTGCGTGTTTCTTATGGAAATTCCGAATTTGTATCTGGCACTAGTTCACAGGCGCTAAGAATGGCAACTTTGAACTATTCATAATGAACTGTCACTTCAGGGGATAGTGTGGGATAGAGTTCCTGGGCCTTTCTTGATAGCTGACTTGTAACATGAATGTCCACAATTCTTCTGACCAATAAGACTGTTCACTGCCTTTTCAGAAGTGGTAAAGACATCTACCTCTTCAGCTTGAGAACAAATTTGGGGAATTTTAGAGCATTAAAACCTGTTCCTCAGTTGCAGAGATTCGGATGGTTACTGGGCAGAGTGAGATTTTCCCTAACAGTCGGAAGCTGTCTTCGGTCTCTAGGTTTCTGTGTCTGCAATGCCATCTCCAATGTTTGGAGCTAGGAATTCCTTTTTCCTGTGGGGCTTTCCTCTTACTTCGCTTTCCTAAGACTCTAGCTTTAGGCTAGACTCTGAGGCAGAATTCTGTGGTCCCACTGATAGCTCATGCCCTGCTACAAATTTCCTGGTGGTGCGGGGTGATGTCGATGCGAATTCCCATCAACAGCAGTGGGTCCAGAGGATTCTGCAACCATTGAACGGCCCTTTGCCCTCACTGAAAAATGCTGAAGGAAGGCCAAGAATCTTGTCCCTATTTTCAGCTTTTCAACTATATTTACAGAATTACAGAATTTGTACCACACAGAAGGAGGCCATCTGGCCCATTGTGTCTATTATATTTGATATTGTGTGTTTTAATTAAAGCAACCTGGTCTGCTTTAAATTCAGCTTCATCAACTTTCCCAATTCTGGACAGAGTCCCAAACACTCAGCTGGCATCTCAGAAACTCATGTCTCTATCTTATTAGCATTCTAAGTCCTACTTGCTTAGCTCTGGCTTTTAGCTAGTCTATGTTCAACAGTGCTCACTTTAAGTTGTCCTGTTCCACTAATGAGAGGTCAGTTTCATAATGGCATTATCACTGGACTGGTAATCCACGGTAATGCTATGGGGTTCCAGGTATGAACCCTGCCTGGCAGATGGTGGAATTTGAATTTAATAAAATTAAAAATCTAATGATGAACATGAAACCATTGTCAGTTGTGTTAAACATCCATCTGGTCCACTAATGCCCCTCAGAGAAGGAGACCTGCTATCCTTACCTGTCTGGCCTACATGTGACTCCAGATCCACAGCAATGTGGTTGACTTGGAAATGGCCTAGCTAGCCATTCCAGGGCAATTAAAGATGGACAAGAAATGTTTACCTTCTAGTGAAGCCCACTTCCCATTAAAGAATAAAGAAGAAAAATAAATGTGCATCTAAACTAACCATCTTAACTTTTATTGTTAGCCATTTCAAAATTCTTGCTGCTGCAGATTCTCATTTGATTTCAACAATTTGGATCTATGTTGTATTCCTCTTCTACTTACAATTTGTTTAATCTGTCTGGTCCACAATTGGGTTCAATCCCAGACACGAGCCCCCAGTTGTCATAGGTGCGTCAAAAAGTGTTTCTCCAAGGTCACCCCTGAAAAATATATCTGTCTGTGCGTATGTGCAGATTTTCTTTCCTATGGAGTGGGCAATTCAATTTAAAAATAACCCAACATCAAAGTCTTTTTACTTAAAAAAAAGGTTAGTTTATTTCAATTTATTTATTTATCACAAGTAGGCTTACATTAACACTGCAATGAAGGTACTGTGAAGATCCCTTAGTTGCCATACTCCGGGACCTGTTCGGGAACATTGAGGAAGAATTTGGCATGGCCAATGCACCTAACCAGTCTTTCGGACCGTGGGAGGAAATCGGAGTACCCGGAGGAAACCCATGCAGACATGGGGAGAAAATATAAACTGCCCGCAATCAGTGGCTGAAGCTGGGAATTGAACCCAGGTTCCTGGCATTGTGAGGCAGCAGTGCTAACATTGCGTCACTGTGCCGCCCTCATCTATTGCTCTGGAAGTTACCTAAAGTTATGAAGATATACACACACAAAGGATGGTTACAAACGGAAATAAAACAATACATAGATGTAAATCGAGATTAGCCCATATTTGTTGCAGACCTGAAGTGTTTTCAAGTTGAGGTGTTGCATTCAATGTTTTAAGATTCTAGAGTTGTTTTGCAGCTGTGGTGGCTTCCAATGCTGAATTGCCAGAAGTTGCTTTAACAGGTGGCCTTAGGTAGAACCAGGGTTATAGGGAGGGGTGAAGGTTTCTTTTTTCTGGTTCTGAAGACATGACAATTTCAAACTGTCTAGTTACTTACAAAAGAAGCTGTGGCTGTTTCTAGATGCTTCTCGGTCTTTTTGTGGGTTGATGCTTCTTCAGGATGGATCTCTCAGGATCTGCTGGCTTCATGCCCTTTTGAGTGCATTTTTTGCAGGTAAACTCAGATGGTCATTGTTGTCATGTGACCTGTGCAAAATGCCAAGTCATCTTTCCATGTAAAGCAGTGGTCGTTCAGTTGTCTGAAGTCACCTTAAACGCTGCACTGATCAAAAGGGTTAAGATTGTTTACATCTTACAATGGCTTATCAGCTCATGTTTTTGTGTTTGGAGGAAAAGCCATCAAGTCAATGATGTTTACTCCTTTGGGACACTCATGGAATTTTAAATGTATATGTCTAAGGATTTCACTTGTTTGAAGAGGTTCCAACATGAATTCAAAAGAAGAAAGTCAAGTAATCCTCATTGTCTATTTTGGAAATAGTATATAAACTTAGTCCAAAGTTAACATGACCTTGAAAACATGTTTTTTAAAAATTTATAAAATCATAACTGCACACCCTAACAGAACCCATTGAACCCACTAAAGGAATGCTTCAGTGGTTGGATGTGTGCTTAATTTTGTCTTATGTTATGAATATTTATAAATAGTTTTGCAACTGTTGCATCAGAAAACGTAATTTTTACTTTTAAGAATTTAAAGGATATTCAGCGATCAAAAAAAGTGAAATACATGGTTAACTATACTAAATAACAATAACAGTGAAGTGATGTTTCATGCTCTATAAACAAGTTTTGCTGAAATTCTTTCAGTGTCAAATGTTATGATCTCTACGCACATGGTGATAATCTTCACTGACTTCCAATATGTGCTCCACATCTCCGTGCATGAATGGTCTTCCTTATCCTGGTTTGTTTAATGACCCTTCAGTTTTCTCCTGTAACCTCACATCTTCTGAAGGCAGCATCTTGTACTGTGGTATAGGTGTCCTCTCTTATCTTACAAAGTGGCTGTTCTTCATGTATAGACCTGGTAATTGAATGGATTTTAACCCATCAAGGTCATCACAGCCAATACAAAACACTGATTCTATCATCTCACCAGGTCCACTTGTACTTCCTTCCAGCCATGCTGGATAGTAGAGAGGAATGCTGGGAAAACTCACTGCTTGTCTCTCCAATGCTGAGAATAATGGCTGAGATGAGTTGATACAGCACAGATCAGAGAATTACATGGTGTGCATGACCTAGCCCAACATCCTTTGTTCATGTTACACACTGAAGAATTGGAGGTGATAGATCTTTAATCGGTATTTATTTCAGTTAGCTATTTTAGAAGTGGTTTTTTTCGTTATGGGATCTAACAGCTGTCCTGACTTCAAAGTGAGAATGACCAATCTTGACATCGAGGTAGCATTTGACCAAGAGTGGAATCAAGGAGCCCTAACAAAACTAGAGTCAATGGGGTTGAGGGGCTAAAACTCTCTATTGGTTACAGTCATACTTGGCACAAAATAAGGTGATTATTGGAGACCAATTATCTCAGCCCTAGAACGTTGCTGCTTTATCAATGACCATCACTCTATTATAGGACAGAAATGTTGATGTTCACTGGTGACAGCATGGTCTTCATTGTCATAAGTAATGTCTCAGACACAAAGGCATTTTGTGTACCCATGCAGGAAATTTGAACAGCATTCTGGTTTGGACTGATAAATGGCAACTAACGTTCATACGAGGCAATGACCATCTCCAATAAAAGAGACTCTAACCGTCTCCCATTGACATTCAATGACATTAACATTGCTGAATCCCCCACCATTAACATTCTGGGAGACCAGGAACTTAATTGGACTCATTGGATAAATATTTTGACGACAGGAGCATGTTAAAAATTAAGAATTCTACAGTGAGCAACTCACCTCCTGACTTCCCAACGTCTGTACACATGGTACATGTCAGGAATGTGATAGATAACTCCACACTTTTGTGGATGCATGTAGCTCTAACAACACTGAAAAGGCTTGAAACACTCCTGGACACAACAAAGCAGCCTGTCTGATCAGTACCCCAGTTATCATCTTAAACATTCACTCTATCCACTACCAATGCACAGTGGAGACAATGTGTACCATATACAAGGTGCATTGCAGCAACATACCAGGACTCCTTTAACAGCACCTTCCAAACACATCTCCCATCTTGAAGGACAAGGCCAGCAGACACATGGGTTCACTGCTGACTGCAACTTCCTCACCAAGACCATCCTTACTTGGGATTATGGTGATGTTCCTTCATTGTCACTAGGTCAAAATCCTGGAACTACCTTCCTGTGAGTATACTTGCACCAGATGGGTTGCAGCAGTTCAAGAACGGAGCTCACCATTGCATGCTAGAGGGCAGTTAGGTTAAGAATAAATGCTATCCTCTCCAGCGATGTCCACATTCCCATGAATGAATAATTGGGGGCAAATGGAATTTAACGTTGGCAAGTGCAAAGTGGTCCACTTTGGTAGGAATAATGGTAGGAAGGATTATTACTTACGTGGAGAAAAACTGCAGCAGGCGACGATGCAGAGGGACCTCGGGGTCCTTGTGCATGAGTCGCAAAAACCCAGCTTGCAGGTGCAGCAGGTGGTCAGGAAGGCGAATGGGATGCTGGCCTTCATCGTGAGGGGGATTGAATATAAAAGTAGGGAGGTCTTGCTGCGGCTGTATAGGGCATTGGTGAGGCCGCAGCTGGAGTACTGTGTGCAGTTTTGGGCGCCGTACTTACGCAAGGATATTTTGGCCTTGGAGGGAGTGCAGAGGAGGTTTACTAGGCTGATGCCGGAGTTGAGGGGGTTGAGCTATGAGGAGAGGCTGAATAAATTAGGCTTGTACTCGTTAGAGTTTAGAAGAATGAGGGGAGATCTCATTGAGACGTATAAGATGATGAATGGGATGGATAGGATAGAGGTGGAGAGACTCTTCCCGCTCAGAAAGGACAGTAGGACTAGGGGGCACAGCCTCAAGATAAAGGGGGGGGCGGTTTAGAACAGAGTTGAGGAGGAACTTCTTCACTCAAAGGGTGGTGAATCTCTGGAATTCTCTGCCTGTTGAAGTGGTGGAGGCTACCTTGCTAAATATTTTTAAGACGCGGGTTGATGGGTTTTTGATAAGAGAGGGGATTAAGGGTTATGGGGAGAGGTCGGGAATGTGGAACTGAGCCACGACAGATCAGCCATGATGTTGTTGAATGGCAGGGCAGGCTCGAAGGGCTAGTTGGCCTACTCCTGCTCCTATTTCTTATTTTCTTTTGTTCTTAAAACTAAACTTTATAGAGGATGCAATATGCGCATTGGGTTTAATATAGAATCTATAATATAATGTGCACACTTTACAATATTATTAAAAATACATAAATTTATCATAATGGAAACATTTAACAACATTTCCCAAATATAGTATTATTTATTGCAAGACCAGATCAATTGTTTAGCGGTAAATATTAAACAGATCACCATTACAATCTGAGTGGCTTTGTTGACCCTTGGTGACCAGGCAAGTTGAAACAGTTGTAAAGAAGGCATATAGGATCCTGGGGTTTATAAATAGAGGCAGAGGGCATGAAAGCAAGGAAGTGATGCTACACCTCTACAAATCATTGGTCAGACCATACTTGGAGTATTGCTGGTTAGATTGAGTTAAGTGTGTGTAAAGGCAGTTTAAATGTGCTGCTTGGACTGAAGATATGCTGCGGTTATAATGCAGTGGGTATATCTGAGGCCACCCGCAATCTGGTGAGTTTCCCATGCGTGCATAATTAATGAGGCAGGAGGCAGATGATACAGCTCAGAAACAGACTATTTCAGCCAGCTGGGAAAGTGCTGTTTTTCACACCCGCACCTGCATTTAGTGCAATGCTGGGACAATCCCACCCCCATGTCACATCATACCCCCATGCCAAGCTCCAGCCTTCCATTCACTGTGGGACAGATGCAGATAACCAAATTAGAGGCTGGTGTGCTGGAAGATAAATGAGCACATTTCTTTACAATTACTGTTACCAGGTAATTAGGAGTATTGCATGTTATTTTACAATTTTTTTTCACTGAGCTTTCCATTTACTCTCTTTCTCTGCCTGCAGTTGACTTCATAGCAGTAAGCTGGAAGTAAAACAAGGGTCTGGAATTCATGTTTTGTTTTGTTTACTCTATTCATTCTTGAATCTGACTGCAACACCAGCATTTAGCGCAAACATCAGTGAATGCAGCAGTACTGAAGCTGCAGTCTGTCATTCACTGCTTCACCACAAATTGCAATGGGAAACACCATCTCCTACAGAACCGGAAATCAGCAAGATTCTGACAAGAGCTTCCCCTTTACTGTTCTGATATCAGTATTAAAAATCTTACAAACAAGTGAAGCCTTGTTCAATAAGAAGTAACTGTGCTTTCATAGAATTATACAGCACAGAAAGAGGCCATTCAGCCCATTATGTTTTCACTGGCTTCTGAAAGAGCTACCCAATTAGTCCCATTCTCCAACCCTATCTCTGTAGCCTTCTAAATTAATCATTTTCAAATATGTATCCAGCTCTCTTTTGAAACCTTCTATAAAATCCGCCTCCACCACTCTCTCAGGCAGTGCATCCCAAATCCCAGCAACTCTTTAAGTTACAAAGTTTCTCCTCATCTCACTCCTAGCTCTCTTGCTGAACATCTTAAAATTGGGATCCTTTGTCACCGATATACAGTGGCACAGTGGTTAGCACTGCTGCCTCACAGCACCAAGGACGTGGGTTCAATTCCGGCCACTGTTCACTGTCTGTATGGAATTTGCACATTGTTCCTCCATCCATTTGGGTTTCCTCCAGGTGCTCTGGTTTCCTTCCATAGTCCAGAAATTTGCATGGTTGTTTGATTGGCCATGCTAAATTGACCCTGGTATCGGAGGATTAGCAGGATAAATATGTAAGGTTACAGGAATAGGGTCGGGTGGAATTGTGGTTGGTGCAGACTCAATGGGCCAAATGGTCTACTTCTGTAGTGTAGGGATTCTATACCAACTAGGGGAAACAGAAATTCCTTCTTTACTCTGTCAAAATTGTTCATAATTTTGAACACCTCAGTAAGGTCACCTCTTAATCTTCTCTGCTCCAAAGACAATAAGCCCAATTTCTAAATCTTTCCTTGTATCTAAAATTCCTCATTTCTGGTATCATTCTAGCAAATATCCTTTGCACTTTCTCTCATTTTAACATCCTTCCTTAAATAAGGTGCCCAGAACTGAACACAATACTCCAAATTGGAGTAGAGTTGGCCTCCAAACCCCAGAAGACAACAGCTCCCAATTTCAATGAGGCATCCCTTGAACACCTGCTGAACACTGTGGACACTTGCCACAATGTCCTGTCCACCTTCTAAGCATGTTTCCTAAACTAAATCTTGAAATGAGTTGGCTTATAAGGAATGGTTGGACAGGCTAGACTTGCATTCACTGGAGTCTAGAAGAATAAAAGGCAACTTTATTGAAATATATAAGATTCTGAGGGAACTTGACAGGGTGGATGTGCAGAGGATGTATCCTCTTGTGGAAGAATCTAGAGCTGTTTGAAAATAAAGGGTTGCCCATTTAAGACAGATGAGGAGAGTCCATTTCTCTGATGGCCGTGTGGAAGATGACTCTAGCAAGCAGGGGCTTATAATGAGGTACAAATGTATTAAAATGACATTCTTGATGTGCTGTAATGGAAACATGACCTGCCATTGGTAGGTGGAACTGGCGATCACCAGACTGGTTTTACAATCACATAAAACCAATTTTTGGCCTTCTCATATTTTTCACTCTAGCCACTTATGATGCCAGCAGCCAATGGGGAATAGGAGAGAAATTCCAGCCAGAGGGTGGGCCGCAGAGCAGAACTTGGCTTGGAGACATAAAGGCACTTAGGGGTTGGGTGGAAGAGGAGAGTCCGTAAAAGGCATGAGGGACTTTAGGTGATGGGTGGAAGGCATGAGGTGGCATTGATGAGGCATGGGGAGTGTTTGGAGGGTGTGAGGTGTGAGGGCTGGAGGATCCTTTTTGGTCAAGTTCCCCAGCATCAAGGTGAGTCTTTTAAACAGTCGATCTCGACATCTGGCTGCCCCGTGATTGCCTCAATACTTCTTCTTGGGCCGACTGTCCTGACTACAGCCACCCCCCATGAAGATCCCACCAAGAGAGCATTTCCTCCTGAGGTGGGTAGGCCAAGCTGGAAATTCTCCAAACCCCAGCTACCTGCCTCAAGGAATATTTTTCTTATTTCTTAGCTTTAAAAAATTCTCTTGAAGGCGAATGGCGAAACTTTTTATTTTCAAAAGGCAATTGGGTATTTTTTTCATTTGCTTGTACATGTCATTATGTCAGAAGTTGCAAAAAAAAGCTTCTTGAGACACAATTCTGTGTGAAATGCATCTAAACCTTGACCAAAATAAATCTTGCTGAGGTTTTACTGTTTGATTAAAATGCCCATGGCTTCCTGAACAAAGAAAATACTATTGTTTTCTTCATTTTCAGTCTCCTAACAAATCAATGGTTTAATTTGACAGGTCAATCCATTTTCCACAGACCCGGAGGTGCTCCTGGATCAAACTAATATTAGAAGGCATTTTGTTGATTGTGAGTTTGTTTTGCAATTGAATTTGCAGGCTGGAATCTCCGACCCGGACACTGACAATGGAAGCCCCAAAGGGAGTGCATTTAACTGCAGTTGAGGGGGACCTGAAGGCAACATGTCGAAGAGAACTACAGCTCCAGTCTACAGATGGGGAGGTGAGCTCTCCTGCTGGAGATCTGCACTTGTTGATCTGTCACAGAGGTGTCTTCTTGGATCAAAATGTTACATGGCCCTGGGTTGAACACAGAAGATTGCAAGCAAAGCACTGTGGTTCATGTCTAAAGGATTAGGATACAAAGCAAAGAGTTAATTTTAAATTTATATGTTACTTCTTTAATGCAAAAAGGATAGGGCAAAACTGGAAAAAGCGATGAAATGGTTTGCAAAAATGGTATCAGAACTGGGAGAATATAATCATTCAAGAGCATTCCGTAGATTGAGGCTGTTTTTTTGTGGAAAGGAGAAGATTAAGAAGAAACTGTTGCTGTAGATTGTATGAAATCTTATGAGGTGCCATTGCACTGTTCAATTGTTGCATGTTTGATTATATGAGTCTATTTATTATTGATGCTTGCTGATCTTGATTAGTTAAGCCTGAGTGGAGATTTAGAGAAAACTAAATGAACTGTAGAAATTACTGGAAGCAAAGAGCTGTCAGCGTGGAGGAGACATTAAAAAGAAAACTCTTGTAAATAAAGTTCCTGCACACATCAGGTGAAATCTTGTGCCTTCCCCTGAGGTGAATTTGTTGGTGGGGGCATTTAATCAGGGAGGGGGTGGCGGGTGTGTTACCTCAGCACTTCCATCCCAATTTTGTCAGTGGCCAATCTTCGTGCCCGGCTCCCAATTGAGGCTCTTAAGTAGCCAATTAATGGCAAATTAAAGGGACACATTGTGATGCCAGTGCTATGAATCCAGTGGCTGGTGGGGCAGCTTGCCGTGCGGTGTGTAGGACAAGCAAAATGTGGCATCTTTGCTTGCTAGCTTCTAGGCACCCAGCACAAGGAGAGGCTATTGACATCCTATCCAATCTCAAACCTTATATATTTAATATATTTACATAACATATTTACATAAAATATTTATTTTTAACCATATTTACTCTGGCCCTGAATTGATTTTGGGATTCCACCTGAATCATCCAACAATGGATTCAATCACCTGATAGGATGGAGACACGGAGGCTGTTCTCCTTGGAGAAGAAAAGTGTGAGAAGAGATTTGATAGAGGTGTTGAAAATTAAGAAGGGTCTGAACAGAGCAGATCGGGGGAAACTATTCTCTTTGTCAGAAGAGTTAAGAACTAGAGGGTGCTGATTTAAGATGATTGGCAAAAGAAACAACATTAACATAAGGAAACAAAGATGCTGCCAGACCTGCTGAGTTTTTCCAGCATTCTCTGTTTTTGATCAGGAAGTAATTGTTTATGCAGTCAATGGTGAGGATCTGGAATGCACGGCCTGAGTGTATGGCAGAGGCTGATTCAATCAAGGCTTCCAAACGCAAATTTAATAATTATCTGAGAAAAGAACGTACAGGCTACAGGGAAAAGGTAGGGGAATAGGACAAGGTGAGTTGCTCTGTCAAACAGCT
Source organism: Carcharhinus amblyrhynchos (assembly GCF_965287045.1). NCBI lineage: Eukaryota > Metazoa > Chordata > Chondrichthyes > Carcharhiniformes > Carcharhinidae > Carcharhinus > Carcharhinus amblyrhynchos. The sequence goes on from NC_137324.1 coordinate 76,271,856, forward strand.
GGGTTTGACAGGAGGGTAAATGAAGGGAATTTTGATTTAATACTGAAGCTAACTTACAAAAGCATTATGAGTCTTATGTAAAATGGAAATTCCTTGTTGGTTGAGAATGAATAATAGGCTGTCATTTAATCAAATCAAATAATGTTAAAACCCAGAAAACTGCAACTTGAATGATTTATGGATATCATCTGTGATTAAATTATTTGCTTGCAGTCATTCTGCAACATTTTTTCAATGTTTTGCTTCACAGCTGTGACTGTTATTCTTTCATGCTCAGTGATTAGACCTGGATCATTTTCACCAACAGTTTAAACTACTGAGCGACTGAAGAGTACAACCACAAATAATGAGCTCTCATTTAAAATTATACCGGGTCAGTAGCAGGGGCTGCAAGGAAAGTGCATAGCGAAAGTTTCTGTTCTTCAGAAGGCATCAGTCTGATTACTAACTCATTAAGATCCGTTTAGACAGTCCTGTATGTTAGGACATAGAAAATCTGAAAAGAGGAATTTGATATGTCCCCTGTATTAACATTTGACAGGATTGTCAGTTTTTAACTATATACAGGATCCCAGGATACATTTAATACCATTGCATACTTGGGGCTGAATAATACCATTGGGGGAATGGCTCATCCCCATTCTATCACTGGAGACATGTTTGACTCCATGCTGTCCCAGCCCTTAGACATTATGTGCTGTGGGGAGACTAGACAAGGGCCGTGTGGGACTGAAGCCAGTTGGCCGGCAGCTCCATCAATCCTGGCAGCATCATTGGCAGCTGTCTGCACTACAGGAGAAGAAGGAAACAGGCCCGTGGATCCCTGAAGCCAGTAATTCTGCAGGAGGTTTGTTAGGTCAGAGAGGGGTTTAAGTCTTTGGGCAGATAGGAAGGAAGGGGGGATTTTAATTTAGGGGGCTTGGTGTCCAGTGATTGGCAAAGGGCAGCATGCAAAGATCGAGTTCCTTCCTGCTCTTTGAAGAGATTTTTAAAATTTTGGGCTGCCTGCCCTTGCGCAGCTGCCCATGCCAAACATTTTATGGTGTGTGCAGAATATTATCTTGGGCAATTGGCTTGATAATAAGTCTGATTGACCCTGGGCTACATATTTGAATATAATGGGTGGGCTGCCGAGTTTACCATAGAATCCATACAGTGCAGGAGAAGGCCATTTGACTCATCAAGTGCCCACCCATTATATTCAAATATGTAGCCCAGGGTCAATCAGACTTATTATCAAGCCAATTGCCCAAGATAATATTCTGCACAAACCATAAAATGTTTGGCATGGGCAGCTGCGCAAGGGCAGGCAGCCCAAAATTTTCTCTGAATGATTCTCTGAAAGAGCATCCTCCCCCCACCCTCCCCCATCCCCAATCCTGTGCATTTAACATGGACAATCCACCTAACCTACACATCTTTAGACTTTGGGAGAAGACCGGAGCACCCGGAGGAAACCCATGCAGACACGGAGAGAACGTGCAAACTTCACACAGACAGTCACCCAAGGCTGGAGTCGAACCCCAGTGTCTTGCACTATGAGGCAGCAGTGCTAACCACTGTGTCACCGTGCCACCTCTCTGTTTGGCATCTGCCCACCTCCTCTATGATTGGGGTGAACTCATGGGTGGGAAGAGCGGTGTTGGGGTGGGCACACTGACCCCATTTTACATGTCCCGTACCCAAAACACACTGGTGGAGGCAAGTAAATGAAACCCTTGGTGTGAAGCTTTGAAAATGTAATCTCAAAGTCCCATTTGCAACAGCAATGCAGTCAAAATATATACTATGGGAAAATACTAGTACATGAAAGTCAACAATTAGGAAATTGTGTAGAAATTCAGGCAGGAATTTTACACTTAAAGAGCAAAAATGCTCATAATAAGTTACCAATGAATGCCTTTGAAGGAGACAATCTTTGATCCCTGCCACAAACACCATATCCTAGTCATTGACTTCATCTTCCTCCCCAGGCATTGCCTCATGCTGGTTCAGAGTGTTGACAACATCCAACCTCCTGTTAGAGCCTCAGCTGAGCTTCCAATCCCATATTCACCAGAAAGACCAACCTAAAATCAACCAAGTATGCTCTTATCTCTTCCTCAACACATCCACAGCTGTAATCCTTACGCATGCTTTTGTCACCACTAAACATAAGAACATAAGAAATAGGAGCAGGAGTAGGCCATCTAGCCCTTCAAGCCTGCCCCGCCATTCAATAAGATCATGGCTGATCTGTCGTGGCTCAGTTCCACATTCCCGCCCTCTCCCCATAACCCTTAATCCCCTCGCTTATCAAAAACCCATCAACCCGCGTCTTAAAAATATTTAGCAAGGCAGCCTCCACCACTTCAACGGGCAGAGAATTTCAGAGATTCACCACCCTTTGAGTGAAGAAGTTCCTCCTCAACTCTGTTCTAAACCGCCCCCCCCTTTATCTTGAGGCTGTGCCCCCTAGTCCTACTGTCCTTTCTGAGTGGGAAGAGTCTCTCCACCTCTATCCTATCCATCCCATTCATCATCTTATATGTCTCAATGAGATCTCCCCTCATTCTTCTAAACTCTAACGAGTACAAGCCTAGTTTATTCAGCCTCTCCTCATAGCTCAACCCCCTCAACTCCGGTATCAGCCTAGTAAACCTCCTCTGCGCTCCCTCCAAGGCCAAAATATCCTTGCGTAAGTGCGGCGACCAAAACTGCACACAGTACTCCAGCTGCGGCCTCACCAGTGCCCTATACAGCTGCAGCAAGACCTCCCTACTTTTATATTCAATCCCCCTCGCTATGAAGGCCAGCATCCCATTCGCCTTCCTGACCACCTGCTGCACCTGCAGGCTGGGATTTTGCGACTACAGTACTTACTGAAAAAAACTGTTTGAGTCAAAGGGCAGGGAATGGTCAGATCACTTGCCATTAGGCTTATTTTGGAATACAACTCAGTTCCACTGATACACTGACCTGTGTTTTAGTTTAAGTTATTTTCTGGAAAGGACGACTGGCCCATCTCTCCTACATCAAAGTGACATATCTATGGGAATTTATGGGTTACTTTGAGAATTTTATCCAGTAAACCATTGTAAGGCCTCAGCTGTGAGTTAGCATGAGCCTGAAAGACACAAAACCTTTACCAGGCTAAGACAACAAATCCTAGATTAGACTGATTTTTGCCTTGGCATTGCTTAAAGTAACAAAAAGACTGCGGAAATTGAAATTCTGAAATAAAAACTGAAAATGCTGGAAGTGTTCAAGTCTGGCAACAGGCCTTTCATCTGGACTGGACTGATGGAAGGTCACAGACCTCAAATGTTGATTGTTTCTCTCTCCATAAATGGTGCCAGAGCTGCTGAGCATTTCCAGCATTTTTTGTTTTTATTTAAACAGGTGCCATGCTGGCTCCCTTAGGAGTCAAAGAGGACAACAAATCCTGATCTTTTTGTGTCCTACCCGTATCTGTTCCACCTTTGCACAGGCCTAGAGCTGCTCTAATTTTCCTCTTCAAATTGTAGAATCTTACACTTTTGATGGAGACCATTTGACCCATTATGCCTGCACCAGCTCTTTGCACTAGCTATCCAATTAGACCCACTCCCTTACTCATTCCCATGTCATGATAAAAGTTTCCCTTTGATACACCAGTGATGCATCCAGAGCCTGGAGTTGGCTCCAGCCATTTGATTTGGAATGGAGTCTGTGTCTGTCTGCACTGTCACTGATGAAGTGGAACTTAAGGAATGTCAACTAAATGAAAATTGTTGTAACTTTCTTTGAGAGCCATGCAAGTGGATGTGTTTTGTTGAGGGATCTTTGCAGAAATGATAGATTCTAAATATCATGATCATGATACCATAAAGAGTGTCGTGCAGTCGAGAAACAATAATGTTAGGATTAATGATTAGCTGACTTGAATAGGTCTAATATATGGCCATTTCATTATGGCACATCGGAAGTAATTTGTCACAAATAAATCTAAAGTTTTTTTTTGCCTGCAGCTTGAACTGTCCCCTTAAAAGCTTATCTGCAAAATGGGATTGTCCTGTTGGACCAAAAACAGAAAATGCTGGAAAATCTCAACAGGTCTGACAGCATCTGAGAACAGAGAATAGAGCCAATGTTTTGCGTCTGGATGACCCTTTGTCATCCCTTTGGACTATCTATTCAATTGTTCGCTGCTGACACCGTATTGATTACAGTTATGTGTCTTTATTTAGCATAAGCAAAAATTAATACAATACAATATTTAAGCAATAGTTTATAAAGGAAATAACTTGTTGTCATTTGGCTTGAAGGCATGATCCAGTCTCTGCATTGCCTATTCACATGTGCTCATTTCCCTGTGTCACCTCCAGATCTTTTTACTCAGAGAGCGCCGTCCAAAAAGTTAAACTGCAAACACCGAAACTGTCGTAAACTTCATCAAATCACCATGAAGGCACACACATACTTCTGGCCACAGCACTGGCCTCACCCCCACACCACCACCCTCACCCCCTCCCCTGTCTTCTTTGTCTGTCAGCCTGAGCACAAGCATTTTCTGTTGATAACTACAAGAGTTTTAACTGTAAATAAATGTCAGGTTTAATATCATTCTTTTTGCTAATTCTAACAAGGGAGAAATGTATTGGGTCCCCTATTATTCATCATTTATATAAATTACATTGATGACTATGTGAGGGGTACGATTAATAAGTTTGCAGATGACGCAAAGATTGGATGGGTGGTTAACAATGAGGCAGAGTGTCTTGGGCTACAAGAAGATATAGATGGAATAGTCAAATGGGCAAACAAATGGCAGATGGAATTTAACTCTGAAAAGTGTAAGGTAATACACCTTAGAAGGAGTAATTTAATAAGAAATTACTCAAGGAATGGTAGGTCACTAGGAGGTTGTGTCGAACAAAGGGACCTTGGCGTGTTTGTCCACAGATCTCTGAAAGTGGAAAGGCATGTTGGTAGGGTGGTGAAAAAGGCATACGGGACACTTGCCTTTATCAATTGAGGCAGAGATTACAAAAGCAGGGAAGTCATATTGGAGTTGTATAGAACTTTGGTGAGGTCTCAGCTGGAGTACTGTGTGCAGCTCTGGTCCAACATTATAGGAAGGATGTGATTATGCTGGAGAGGGTGCAGACAAGGTTCACTGGGATGCTCTCTGAGGTTGCAGTAGAAAAGACTAAGCGGCAATCTGTTCGAGGTGTACGAGGTTATGAGAGACATGGACAGAGTGTGTAAGAGGCAGCTGTTCACCTTAATTGAAGGGTCAGTCATGAGGTGACATAGGCTCAAGGTGAGGGGCAGAAGGTTTGGGGGAGATGTGAGGAAAACCTTTTTTTACCCACGGGCTGGTGACAGTCTGGAATGCACTGCCTGGGAGGGTGGTAGGGGTGGGTTGCCTCACATCCTTTTGAAAGTATCTGATGAACACTTGGCACATCATAATCATAATATTCAGGGTTGTGGGTCAAGTGTTGACAGATGGAATTAAATGGGAGCTCAGATGTTTCTAATGTGTTGGTACAGACTCGATGGGACGAAGGGTCTGTTCTGTGCTCTATGGCCCTATGACTCCATTGTTCTGTGAAATGGTACTACAGCCCAGCAAACATATTATTAAACTGCAATCTAGGAAACCTCAATACTGGAAAATAGTAAAAGAGATTAAATTTGATTGTATTTTACCAAATAACAATAGTTCTCAGTCCACGCAACAGGGGCAAGAGATAACGATGTAGACAGCTTCAAATCTCAGACTGTTCTTCCTCCTACATGGTTTTTAATATCAAGTTTCCTTGTGACCATTAATCATTTTGCACATGCAGCTAATTTTTCCAAAAGCTGTTAAGTTTCATGGAACAACTGTCAAAAGTAGACTCTTAACCCTTTGAAACCTGAAGTATCTTACAATAAACCTAAGATTTTAATGGAGGTCTAGGCCAGAGCTGAGTCCACTTGCTGTCAATGAACAGACCTATATTCCAACCTCAACCTGGGGAAATGCAGCAAAGCTAAGGAAGCTTCCAGTGTGGGCAGTTCTTTCCTCAGACCTGCCCTGTCTGACAGAAAGGTCCACATTTTTGGGTGGATGAAGATAAGCACCATTCAAGCACCATCAAAACCTTATTGCCTGAAGTCAGCTAAAGCAGATCGTAAAATAAAAGCAAAATACTGTAGATGCTAGAAATCAGAAACAAAAACCAAAACAATTAATGTGCAATTGAAACTCTGTTTCTGTCTCCACAGGTGCAGCTGAGTTTTTCCAGCATCTTCAGTTTGCAATTCATATCCTATTTGATTTCTCTTACAAAACTCTGCACTCCTGGACAAATAACCTCAGGATTGTGCCACTGGCTCCTGTTAGATTCAGGTCTGCCACTAGCAAGAGAAAATTTAATGAGAGTTCTGTCATCAAATCTGATTAAAGTCCAAAATCTATCCGACAATGGACTAGGAATAAATTGAATTCCGATTTTGGAATCATTCTAGAATCTGTCTTGCCTTTCATAACAAAGACCTGAAGATAAGTTGCGCCATTGAAACATGACATCCAAGGCTTTTTGGTCCTGCCAGTGGCAGGACAGGAAAATCTGGAGTGTGGCTTTTCCGTCCTGCCTAAAATGCCCCCTGCTGGTGGGATCAAAAAATCCAGTCTTACATTTGTATTACTCAAATTTTGTTAACTCTTCTACACTGAGGCCGTTTTGTATGCCAGCATGAATTAAATGGAACTAAATTTTCATTTTGTTTAATTAAATAATGTGATAAACATTGCACGTGTTCAGTCTACAACATCACAGTCTATAAGTCACTGGTATCACAAAGTGTAGTGAGTGAGGTTTCTCTTCTCATTTCTTTCCTTCAGATATTTTTAAATGCAAAGACAATCCGATTGGGAAACATCCCCCAGGTCTCCATCCCTTCATCCTCAGCCACTTCTTCGAACCTACGTCAGACTGTCTATGAAGTGTGCGTGTGTCCCAGTGGAAAACTCTTTCTATCTCCAGCAGCGACAGGTTCCACCTGCCAGTCGAACAGCAACATCTGTTTGCGGATATAAATCTGTGGACTCTGTTGCAATTCTACCACCATAAAAGCCTTTTCGACACTGTCTCTTGGCATCTGTTTTGACTCTCATGGTGAATCAGGAACCACAATGTTGTTACAAAGCCTCTGCTGTGGCACAGTAGTAGGACGTGGCTACCTTTCAAATGGGAATAGGCTGTTCGGTGTATAAACTGTCGGGGAAGAGATATATGCCTATACCAGGAGAACCTGGATACCAACCTTTTCCAGAGAGGGGGAGAAATGCACAGGTGCCTTTGCTAATCTAAGTAAAGCACATTTTTTTTTGTTGTTAGCAGGACCTGATTATGAAATAATGTAATATTTAATACCACAAATCTGATAAGTCATTTCTCAAAACTTGATTTCCCTTTTCAACATCGAAATGGACTTTGGTTTTACCATATAGCACCCAATGGGAGTTCAACAAATTCCTAAGTAGTTTTGATTGAGCATTTACATATAATGTGGTATTTGCATGTTACTCATTTGGAAAGGAATGGACCAATTGTTCATTCGTGTCTTTTATTTTCAATGTGAGAAAGAAATCATGTCAACTGTATCTTCCCAGAACCTCTCTCAACATTGACGGTGAAACAATGGTTTTGTGTTATTGGGTTTTTTTTCGTGATGTGGTATAAACCAAAGAATTGACCACGTGATGTAAATTCCAAACACTGCACAATGCAGCTGCTACTAACCAGTAAGACAGCATCAAGAGATTCTGAAGGACATATTAGGGGATGAGCGGACATCCATTTCCTAAATCCGGTGAAAAACACCCAGAGGATACCACCTGGCCAGACTGCACCTGGTATTTCCAGGACCAGACTACACCTGGTATAACCAGGGCCAGATTACACCTGGTATATTATGGGCCAGTCCCAAATAAGACCAAATTTCACCTACTTCAGTTGTTGTTTTCTCTCCTGCTCAGTGACAAATTGAAAAATGTGGTGCTCCCTGAACCTCGCAAAGCTTGGTTTTGGCCTGGTTCATCTGAACCACTTAATGTCAATCTTGGATTTGCGCTCATCCCTGAAGGACATCACAGGTAATTTTTTTTGTGTGTTACACCAGGCCTGCTAGCCATTTTCCTTGCTTTCTTTACTGATCTCATTAAAGTACATTTTCTTTATGTATGAAAAATTTAATCTGAATGATAAAGGAAACTATTTTCTTACACATTCTATGCAAATATTTGTAAAATTGCAATATTGCCAAAATGACAAAAGCTGTGCTTTTGTACCCTATGTCTCTTGCTTTATGTAAAATGAAAACATTTTTTCTACTTATAAAAAAGGAGCTGTATGTCTTGTTAACTGTCGCTGAGGGTTATTAGGCCTCTTGTCAAAGTTATTGACCCTCATGGATTAAAAGCCAGGTTTGAAAAGTTGACAATTAAATTATGTTTGACTTCCAAAGCAAAAAGAGAAAAACAAATATGGCCACAGTTTGCTTCCAGCAAGAGCAGCTGCCTTCACAGAAAGATGGCATTAGGAATCAACAGGCCTGTGGCCAACTGGTTGAAAGGTGGGCACATTACCAACTGTGTTTTCGGACAAGGAGTTAAAAGCCAATAACCGTTGGCAAACGTTATGAATATCTTCTTGTTTTTGGCATCATCTTCTGCAATGAGTAGCGTGAAGAATAAAATAATGGGACCACACGTCTCTTGATTGGATATACTTGTTGCAATCCTGATAATAGTACAATATTATTCATTCTTCCATTTTGAGAATGGTGCAAAGATAAAAATAATAACAGTTCAGAAATACTTTTTCAGGAATTCCTTAAGTTATCAATTCCGACAATGAAATTTAGCATATATATAAAACTCAAATTTAGGTTAGATCTAACTCAAAGGTGTGCCATTCTCATTCACTTCAATCCTTTACCAACTCGGATCCAGTAACAGTGGGCTAAATTTTGACTCCCCCACCCCCAATAACAAGCAAGTTTGGGCCTGGTGGACAATAACACAATAAAGTCAGAATTCTATCCACAACCTGCATTCAACAGGCCATTCCCTGTTTTAATGGAGATAGGATGGGCCTGTGGTGGGGACACTAGGTCAACCAATATACTTCCAGGGAACATGTTGGCAACTTAAATATTATAATGAGGGTGCAAACCTCATATTTAACCACAATTTTAAATGTAATCCCGAGCAGTCTTGTTTTCCAGGCCTTGGAAGCCTGACAGCTAAAGAATTGCTGAATCCACAAGATCCTTTCCATTTGCCTGCTTCATCCAACTTCAAAGCAACTTCCCTAACTGCCACCAATTTAAGACCCAGTCCATTATCACTCTGAATTTATAAACTTTAATAGTGGTTTAGTAGGTTAGGTGACGGTCATGCAACTGAAATATTTAAAAAAACTTTAATCTGGATTTTCCAAATGATTGCAGTTTATAAGGAGGCAAAAACACACACACAGATTTTAGACAGGTTCAAAATGGAATGCACCTTGCAAGGCCAGTTCATTAGATGGTCCTGGATACCAATTAAAATGTCAATAGAGAATACACAAGGGGCCAATTTTGAGCAGTAGACGACCAATTAATTTTGGAAGAGACCTGGGATGCATGAGTTAAATCAAGAAAAGAGAAGCTCGAAAATAAAAAATCTGGGCAAACTTGAAAATACGGTTACAATATGATTACAACTGATGAGATGTTAGTTTTGATGCAGTTTCTATAGTTACCATATAATAATGATACTGTTTCTGATAAATTTAGCTAGACTTTGGAATCTACTAATCACAACATGTCCATTTCATCAGATTGACCTTAGCAAGATGCACGTTGCCCATTTTAAATACATACATATTGTTAACCATGTATTGCACATTTAGATGCAGGCACTGTTCAGAACCCATGCAGCACAACTTTTCAAACTTGGCATTTAATTCCATGTGTTTATTACCGGGTATTTTCGTGTTTTGCTACTTTACTTTGTGACTATGCATATATACGTTTAAGGGTGAGATGCTGAAAACTGATGAAGCCTTTCTTAAAGATACTGGCTGCTGATAAGCTGTTGTGGTCTCCTGATATGACTGATATCATTGAAAAATGGCAGCGACCTTGTGATACAAGATCACCACCATTTCTAGAGTTTTCCTACATGTTTTGTGAAAGGCAGAACATCTGCCTGACCCTTATGAGACAAATGTCATTGGAGAAGGAGTGGTAGGGGTGGTAGAACAAGGGGCAGGGATTTCCATCCCAGGAATTCTCACTTCTCTGTTTCGCTAGGGTCCTGGCACGTATTGCAAGCCAGCACACTGGTTGAGAAAAGGTGGAACTAGCCTCCAGAAAGGTGTAAGTTGACCCCACCAGGTGAAAGATGAATTTAAAGGAGATTGACTGAGATTGGTGGGGATTTGGGAGCGGAATATGGGCAACCCCTTCCTGCCTTCCTGTTGTAGAAGGCCAGCATAAAACCTTTTGGCTGCATGGGACAGGCAAATGTACTCGTGGCACGTACATGTGCCAACTTGACCCATTCAAATGAGATGCTCTAACATGGACTCTGTAAACTACAGCAGGGCCAGCGTTAGAGGGTACCAGGAAGTGTGATTGCCAGGAGCACATCAAGGCTTTTGGGACCAGTGAATTACCCTCTGAGAATAGGAACTTGAAAGTGAACCTTTTTACAGCCACTAACATTCATGAATGTGTTCTTGTTACTTTATAGCAACAAGTCAAATTACCCTGATAAATAAAAGTATATACGCATATTCAAAAGAACTAAACTGTTAGAATAGGTTGTTGAGCAAATATTTTAGTTTGATTCATTATTTATGCTACTTAATAAAAGTAACTACCCTATGTATATATTAACTTTTTTAGTCACTCCTGTAAATTTGTAACATTTTGTATAAAAATTACACTAAAATTTTCAAAAATATATGTACAGTATACATTGTATCTAATAGGAATACATATGTCATCTGGCAATAACAAACAAGAAGGTATGTGGCTTATCATGTTATGAATGTGAGTGCTTTCTGGTAAATGGGAGTTGTACAATAATATGGGAAAATAAGACAGGAGAATATAAAAGATGCACAAAAGCTTCACACCTTTCCTGTTTGTTACTGCATTTAGATTCAGTCTACCTGGTCAATTAAAGGCAGAAAAATAAAAAAAACAGTGTTTGAAAAACTTGGCTGGAAAAAGTAGGTTTTATAAAGTTCTAAGCCTTCTCCCTCACCCCGGACCCCCAACCCCTCATACACAGCTCCTTTCAAAAAAAAGAGCAAAACATATCGATTTAGTCTTGAGCCGCTCAAAACCCAGTCCATAGCAACGGTGGCCTGGTTCTGATCAATAAAGCACAAGAACCCATTTCTTTCTGCATTGATTAGTAAAACTCTCCAATCTGGTGTTCTGAGCAGATATTGAACACCTCCAGTTCACAGTTTCCATTTATTAAAACAATGTGTTGGAGCTCCAAGCTTGGAAGTATCTGCATCTTCTGGTCCGCTGCTTTGTGCGATACGAAAACATCAAATCAGGCAGTGAATCCTGGTTATACCAGTAAAATGGTTGTAAAAGATCAGAGGTGGAGACATTCACTGATGATTGCGCAATGTTATGTACTATTTGCAACTACTGAGATGAAACAGTTTGTGTCCATATGCAGTAAGACTTGAACAATATTTGGGCTTGGGTTGCTAAGTGGCAAATATCATTTGCATCTCACAAGTGCCAGGCAATGACCATTTCCAACAAGAGAGAGTCTCCCCTTTAAATTTGATGGCATTATCATTGCTTAGTCCCCTGCACTATTAACGTCCTGGGGTTATAGTTAACCAGAAATTGAACATGACAAGCCCCGTAAATTTGGGAATTCTCTGGTGAGTAACTCACCTCTTGGCTCCCCAGAGCCTCTCCACCATCTACAAGGCATGAGTCAGGAGCGTGGTGGAATGTTCTCTACTTGCCTGATTGGGTGTAGCTCAAGCAACACTCAAGAAGCTGAACATCATCCAGAACAAAGCTGTCTTCAGCATTCCTTCCATCACCAATGCACAATGGCATCAGAGCGTACCATCTACAAGGTGCACTGCAGTACCTCACCAAAGCTCCTTCGACTGCATCTTCTAAATCTGTGACATCTACGCCCTAGAAGGACCAGCAGATGCATGTGAACATTTCCACCTGCAAGTTCCCCTCCAAGTAACTCACAATCTTAAGTTGGAACTTTACTGCTGTCGCTGGGTTTAATGGCTGAAACTCTCTAATGCCTGAAGCTCACCACCCTGCCCCACACCCGCTCATCGCACCGCTCCCCCCCGCCACCCCCGCCAACTGCCGAAAGCACTGTGGATGAACCCATACCACATGGACTGCAGCAATTCAGGAAGGCACCATCTCAAGGGCAGTTGGGGGTTGGGCAACAAGTACTAGCTGGGCCAATGGCATCCGCAATATGTGAAAGAATAAAAATGCATCGTAAAGAGATTTCAAAAGTTTGTGAATTTTCTGTAGAGGAGGAACGAGATACTGCTATTTATCTTCAATAATTTGATTGGATTTTGTCAGGGTGAGACTAATTATTTAAACTTTTTGTCAGATGTTACAGTGCTTCTTGTAAATTAGTGTGTAGACGTAAAGATAACTTGCAACAAACAAAAAAGTTGATATAAATAGTATCTAGATTATGTTATGACCTAGGTCCCTGATGAGCAACAATGCTAACCACTGTGCCCCTATGATGCCTTTGATAAAGACCCTCATTAGAGATTATTAGGCAAAGTTGAAGCCCATGGAACTGAAGATAAATTATTAACTTGCCTAGGAAACTGGCTAATTAACAAGAGTCAGAGTGTCAGGATAATGGGCAGGTATTTCCATGGACAGGATGTGAATAGTGATGTCCTGCAAGGATCTATGTTGGAGCTTCAACGATTCAGCACATTTACTGACAACTTAGATTATGTAATTTGAAAGCCGCAATTTCATTGGATGCAGAATAGGAATGAGCTAAATGTCTTGAAGCTCTTCCCATAATCTTTTGTTCTAAGAGTGGAATTTCCATTATTTTCTATCTTGGAGCTTTTATTCAACACAACTTATTTTTTTTAAGTTTAATCTAAATAGATGCAAATTTTCACCTTGAAACTTAAGCTTAGAATTTGGTAGATTTGTATAACTGTTAAGTTATGGTACGGTTGACACTAGTTTCCGTGTCAATCTTGCCAATGGTGACTTAAAGTGAAATTACTTGGCAGCTTCATTACCTTATAAGCCAAGTGTAAAACAACAAGCTCAGGAATGGTGTAACTAATGATGGGACCCAAGAAGCATCGACAGTACTAATCAAAGTTGGCATTCCTCAGAGGGAGGCCTGGGAGTTGAGGGTAAGTGCATATTTTGTTTCTCTCTCAGTCGCTTTTGCTAACATATCACTTTATCTGTTGTTTTCTCTGCCTTGAAGGTAGCTCCATTTTCACAGAGGTGTCCACTGAGGAAAACAGCAGCAAGAAAGAGGGCTGAGGAGGGACAGACTGGCCGGAAAGCTCTGCCAGCCTTGTATTGTTAGGCAAAATGCCTGGAGGGAGGTAACGCTCGAGCTCAGTGTGTAGTCTGTGATCCTACACAACCCTAAACAGTGTTGTAAGAAATTCAATAACCTGAGCATGAGTGGTTAGATAAGGCAATTAAAATGTCTCAGCCTTTCAAGTCAGCCTCACACTGAACTGTATTTGTAGAGGCAGAAGGACCTTAAAATGCAGGATTGGCTGCAGATTTCAAACAACAGCTCAGTAATGTTAGTTCCTTATGATTACTCCGATAGGTACTTTGCAGCTAGCTGTTAATGAACCCCTTTAACTTGTGTTGATTAGGCAGAGAGAGGGGCCAGAATACCATAAACTCTGGAACGGAGTTGTGGGGTTACATGGGCTGGAAGGAGCAGTGTATAACTGGTTTATGGGAAAATAACCACCCGATCCGATAATATATCCACCTACAAAACTCCCTAATAACACAACAACTCATTAATACAAGTCACCAAACAAGCTGGCACCCCGACACCTAAACCTTTTGCAACACCTGCGAACTGTAAAGCTCAACGCGTTCTCATTTGTCTTTACAGGCTAAGTGGGTGCACAGTGCTTGAGAATGGAAAATCAACCAAGGCCTCTAGAAAACTGATCCCAATGAGGTCAAGGCCTTCCAGATTCTGGATTCCAATGACACACTGCCTGCATGATGAGCTAAGGTGAGTAATGTCAAACCATGATACGGTTAGCTTGTATGTATCTGAACTGCGCTCTACACTGACCCAGCTTTGTTTCGTATTCTGCCTGAAATGGAAAGCTATTCCATTCTAAAGTCACATCTTTCCTTCCCATGCTTGACAAAGTCCAGTCACCAAGTTCTGAAGGTGGGGGAGGTGTATAAGGAGAATGAGAAGGAACAGCAGCTATGGGGAAAGTTATGCCTTCCCATCACTTCACACTGTTGTTTAAATGCTGTAGCGGAGCATGTGAAAGCTTGCTTCTCTCTTCCCTCCTCCTGGGAGAGGGTGATGGGGATGTTGGAGTCCACTGAATTGCAGCTACCTGTGTCAAAAAGACTTCCTTTTACAAAGTGCCTTTCAGGAAATCCCAAAGCACTTTACAGCCAATGAAACACTCTTTGAAATGTTGACATGGCTGTAATTAAAATGAGAATATAATTAGTCTGATAAGTGAACTAATGGTGAAATAGCTTTCTTTTGCAGCTCTGTTCAGTAGTGAAGGAAAATATTACACTGAGAGACAGTACTTGCTTATAATTTGTTTCTCAAAGTACATGAACCATATCTAAAGTTGAGGAGGAACTTCTTCACTCAAAGGGTGGTGAATCTCTGGAATTCTCTGCCCGTTGAAGTGGTGGAGGCTGCCTCACTAAATATTTTTAAGATGCGGGTTGATGGGTTTTTGATAAGCGAGGGGATTAAGGGTTATGGGGAGAGGGCGGGAATGTGGAACTGAGCCACGACAGATCAGCCATGATCTTATTGAATGGCGGGGCAGGCTCGAAGGGCTAGATGGCCTACTCCTGCTCCTATTTCTTATGTTCTTATGTTCTAAAACATCAAAAATTCACCGCTCTTTTACATAAAATTTAGCTGTTGCAGAATCTAATGAAATCATAGTGCTAAGTTTCTGTCAATGCCTAATTAATATATTTATGTAAAGTTCATTCTTACGCTATTTCAGCACGAACACTATTCTTCAAAACTTCCTTTTTTTTGCAAATGATGGGAATGACTATTTAAATTTGCTGGCTATGAGGAGTCTCACCTACCTCAGCACACCAAACCTGCTCATGATGCTCTAAGTTCACAGCATGATAAATGTGTGGGGTTACAGGGATAGGGCAGGGAAGTGGATGTGGGTAAGATGTTCTTTGGGTGGCACTGTGACAGAATAGCTTTCACTGCCAGTTGCTTTAATGTTCACACAAGTGAAATGAACAAAACCAATTCCATGGTGATTGGACAATGTTTATGTAAGCCTTGTGTCAAAGGATTACATAATGAGGCTTCATGCTTATTGTTCTTTAAGTTTGTTAATAATTGTGTCTCCAACTCCTTACTATGCTCCTTATATACTTATGACTGTGTGGCAAAATTCCACTCCAATTCAATTTTTAAGTTTGCTGATGACATCACCATAGTGGTGCACCAGGGACCCGGGTTCAATTCCAGCCACAGATGACTGTGTGGAGTTTGCATGTTCTCCCTGTGTCTGCGTAGGTTTCCTCCAGGTACTCTGGTGTCCACCCACATTCCAAAGACAGAGTAGGTTCGTTAGCTATGGTAAGTTACCTTTTGGTGTCAGGGGGACTAGCAGGGTAAATACATGGGGTTATGGGGATAGGGCCAAGGTGGAATTGTTGTTGGTGCAGGCTTGATGGGCCAAATGGCCTCTTTCTGCACTGTAGGGATTCTATGATTCTAAGTTTTGGATGATTTTGAGAATATATAGTGCTTTTACTTAAAATATTTACATTCTAATTTCTTAATTTGTAACATAAGAATCTCAGTTGTGCCAGTGCTAACAAGGTAAGAACAACCAATATATATAAATCAAGTAGAATCTACTACGCAAGGTGTTAGATAATATTAAAACTTAAAAACCAGCAGAGACAGCATGAAAGCTGCTTATCCCTCAAGGCCTAGGCTTTGAGCGCTGCCAGAAAGGTGATACCTTTCGTCTTCTGTCTCTGAAGTAATGTTGAATCAAATTATTATTACACCACAGAAGCAATGGTGAAGCTGTGCTCAAGAAGACTCTGCAGGTGGAATTTTCTAGTCGTGCCAGTGATAAGAATCATGGCCAGTGGAGAGCACGACATTTGGCATGCTGGTAAAAGTCAGCTTTCTGCCAGCAGAAAGATAAATTGCTATTTTTATCCTCCTGACTTTTGTGGCAGTGTCATGGCAGGTTGACTTTCCCACTGATCGATGTGAGGAACCACAATTGCACCTATTTTCATATCGTGAGTAGTCATAAAAACCCCAACTCACCAGAATCATGTTCGTCCTTAAAATCTAATCGCTGCATGAGACCGGTCACATTCATAACTGTGCTTTAAGTGTCATGCACTTGGCAAACATTACTTCCCTTGCAACTTAGGAGTTTGTACATGCATTATTCACCTACCTTTAGCTGCGCTGCTACCAGATCTCTCGGCTGCTCCAATTTAGATTTGATTTTATTTATTACTGACACATGTATTAGGACGATGTGGATATGCCGCGTTGGACTGGGGTAAACACAGTAAAAAGTCTGACAACACCAGGTTGAAATGCAACCGATTTATTTGATAGTGAGGTTATGATCAAATAAATCGGTTGGACTTAAACCTGGTGTTGTCAGACTTTTTACATGTATTAGGATACAGTGAAAACTGTTGTTTGTTGTACGCTACACAGACAAAGCATAATGTTCATAGAGTACATAGGGGAGAAGGAAATGTAAGCATGCAGAATGTAGTGTTACAGTCATAGCTGGGGTGTAGAGAAAGATCAACTTAATGCAAGGTAGGTCCATTCAAAAGTCTGATGGCAGCAGAGAAGAAGCTGTTCTTGAGTCGGTTAGTACGTGATTTTGTATCTTCTTCCCAGTGGAAGGTGAAATGTCCAGGTTGTGTGGGGTCCTAGATTATTCTGGCTGTTTTTCCAAGAAGTGTAGACAAATTCAACAAATGGGAGGCTGGTTTGAGTGATGGACTGGGCTACATTCTTGTGGTATTGGTCAAAGCAGGAGCCATACCAAGCTGTGATACAACCAGAAAGAATGCTTTCTATGGTGCATCTGTAAATTTGGTGGGAGTTGTAACAGACATGCCAAATTTCTTAGATTCCTGAGAAAGTAGAGGCGTTAGAGGGCTTTCTTAACTATAGCATCAGCATGGAGGGATCATGACAGGTTGTTGGTGCTCTGGAAATCTAGAAACTTGAAGCTCTTGACCATTTCCACTTCATCCCCATTGCATGTCCTCCACATCTACTGAAGTCAATGACTATCGCTTTGTTTTACTGACCTTGAATGAAAGATTATTGTTGTTGCACCAGTTCACCAAATTCTCAAACTCTTTCCTGCATTCTATTTCATCATTGTTTAAGATCTAACCCACTGTGGTGGTGTCGTCAGCAAACTTAGAAATTGAACTGGAGTGGAATTTTGCCACGGAGTCATAGGTGTACAAGGAGCATAGTAAGGAGCTGAAGACACGATTATGAATAAACTTAAAGAACAAAAAGCATGAAGCCTCATTATGTAATCCTTTGACATGAGGCTTACATAAACATTGTCCAAGCAATGGAATTGGTTTTGTTCATTTCACTTATGTGAACATTAAGGCAAGTGGCTGAGCTAAGACTGAGGGAGACAACACACCATGAGACACACTGGAATAGGGGTGGGTGGGTGGCATCTGTTACCCTTGGATGACCTCAGAACATTGCATCACATGGAAAAATCATTCAGTACTTGAGATGTTTCGGCATAGAAGCAAAATATATTTACAATTGTGCAAAGTCTATACAATGAGTAAATACTCTATTCCCACAAATACTGACAGGCTACTGACAACAGGTATTAGTAATATTTCAAGCATAATGTCAGGAAAGAAATGTCTTTTTAAAATATAGGTGTTCTCCCCTATAAAGAGGGTTAGTAGATCAAAGCAATTAGTGAGTTAAAACCTGTTTAAAATACCTGGCTCTGGTTTAAAGATTAGAGTAAAAAGTCTGACAACACCAGGTTTTAGTCCAACCGATTTATTTGATAGTAAACTTGCAAGCTTTCGAGGGGACTGCCTCTTCGTCAGGTGAAAAATCAGGTGAAAAGAGGCAGTCCCCTTGAAAGCTTGTGAGTTTACTATCAAATAAATCAGTTGGACTAAAACCTGGTGTTGTCAGACTTTTTACTGTGTTTACCCCAGTCCAACGCCGGCACATCCACATCATGACTATTAAAGATTAGAGCCAGGATTCTCCAACCTTGTCTGCAGTTGGAATTCTCCAGTCCCGCTGCTGTGAATGGAGACTTGGCTGAGTGCCATATTCACCATTCTTGCCATCTGTGGTGATGAGGGTGTATGACATTGGCATGTTCTGGCCAAGGCATTATACTAAGCATAAGCTGTTTCCTTGTTTTTTTTTAGCTATTCTTTGCTGGTGTCTAACATTTGTCCAATCTTCTGAACTCCCTTTAATCTTTACAGCATTGTATGCATTTTATTTAAATTTTATACTAGAATCTGACAAAGAGCCTACACAAGTTAACCATAGCTTCATTATTTTGAATTTTGTACCTCTCGGAATAAATTTGTGTTTTGTTACCAATATTAATTATATTGCTGACTTATCTTTGATGATTTATTCACCTATGTCCCCAGATACCTTAGCTCTTCTACCCCATTCAATTTCTCACTTTTGAAGATGTATGTGTTGTCTATACTTTCTCTACTGAAGTGTGAATGAAACTTTAAAAAAAGTTTAGTTCATTTCTTAGTGTCATAAGTATGTTTACATTAACACTGCAATGAAGTTATTGGGAAAATCCCTCAGTTGCCACACTCCGGCACCTGTTTGGGTACACTGAGGGAGAATTTAGCATGGCCAATCTACCTAACCAGCACATCTTTGGACTGTGGCAGGAAACTGGAGCACCCGGAGGAAATCCACATAGACATGGAGAGAATGTGCAAACTCCACACAGACAGTGACCCAAGCCAGGAATCAAACCCGGGTCCCTGGTGCTGTGAGGCAGCAGTGCTAACCACTGTGCCGTCCATCACATGAGTTGTGATTCGTCCGTAAGAAATAAAGTAATTTATCAATGCAACATTCACCTTGTAAAGCAAAGACTCATAATACTTGCAGATTTTTAAGTGAGGGGAAAGATGTGGCAGAGTTTAGATTCATGTGGTAACAATAACATCAAACACAGCCTTCACAAATTACATTGACTGGTCAGCTGTCTCTGTCTGGCACCATCAATCAAGCCGCATTGCTACATGAGCACTAGACATGATGACAAATGTTCCTGGCTTGTTGAGCAGTAGATTAGAGATGCCATCTGTTCTTGAGCTAAATTTGTAGCTCCCTTAAACACCAGCACATTTGGCCATGAGCATCAGTGTGGCCAATATTTGATTAAAAAAAAGATTTATTGAATGTGCTATTTTGTGTTGATGTGTTGTATTCCTGGTGAGAAAAGAGTTGGACGTCTGAATTTTCCTCTTTGTCCTGATGAACAATTGGGTAGTAATCTGGAGGTCGGGAGCAGGATCTGTTATAATGGATTTTAGCATGCACTTAGTTGTTTCACTGGCACCAGAAGTACGTGCCTTTAAATTGAGGGGTATATTAAAATGAACTGGTGACATCATAAGTTCAATTTCCATTTCTCCTGTGTTATTTGACAGTGAAAATAAAGTAGCCATTTAAAATTGGCATCCAGATTGCTAGGCGATAAAGTGGAATTAATTTAAAGTGATCAATTGGAATTTTTAAGAGAATCACAGAAAGGTTATTTGTCGGATGAATTTTGTTTTCCTATTCTGCCGCTGGTTGTGATTCCCATCCTCGCATTGCAATATTCCATTAAGGCAATAATTAGATCCTTTAGAACCTAGTTAGAGCTTAGTTTCCTCGCTTGTCCCACTGAAGACAGGGGGTTCAATTCCTCGACAGGGTGGCAGCAGTGTCATTTTTCATTTAGGGGCAGCATGGTGACACAGTGGTTAGCATTACTGCCACACAGCACTAGGGACTCGGGTTCTAGTCCTGGTTTGGGTCACTATCTTGTGTGGAGTTTACACGTTTCCCCTGTGTTTGAGTGGGTTTCCCCCAGGTGCTCCTATTTCCTCCCACAGCCTGAAAGACATGCTCGTAATAGGGTCATAGAAGTTTACAGCATGGAAACAGGTCATTTGGCCCAACTTGTCCATCCCACCCTGATTTCTAAACCCCTAAACTAATCCCAATTGCCTGCATTTGGCCCATATCCCTCTATACCCATTTTACCCACGTAACTGTCCAAGTGCTTTTAAAAAGACAAAATTGTACTTGCCTCTACTACTACCTCTGGCAGCTTGTTCCAGACACTCGCTACCCTCTGTGTGAAAAATTGCCCCTCTGGACACTTCTGTATCTCTCCCCTCTCACCTTAAACCTATACCCTCTACTTTTAGACTCCCCTACCTTTGGGAAAAGATATTGACTATCTGTGTCTATTTACCATTTATATAGATGATCTGGAGGAGGGAACCGAGTGCAGGGTGTCGAAATTTGCTGATGACACCAAGATTGGTGGAACGGCAAATTGTGCGGAGGGTGTGGAGAGTCTGCAGAAGGATCTAGATAGGCTGGGCGAATGGGCCAGGAAATGGCAAATGGAATTTAATGTTGGCAAGTGTGAGGTGGTCCACTTTGGTAGGAAGAATGGTAGGAAGGACTATTACTTACGTGGCGAAAAACTGCAGCAGGCGACGGTGCAGAGGGACCTCGGGGTCCTTGTGCATGAGTCGCAAAAACCCAGCTTGCAGGTGCAGCAGGTGGTCAGGAAGGCGAATGGGATGCTGGCCTTCATAGCGAGGGGGATCGAATATAAAAGTATGGAGGTCTTGCTGCAGCTGTATAGGGCATTGGTGAGGCCGCAGCTGGAGTACTGTGTGCATTTTTGGGCGCCGCACCTGCGCAAGGATATTTTGGCCCTGGAGGGAGTGCAGAGGAGGTTTACTAGGCTGATACCGGAGTTGAGGGGATTGAGCTATGAGGAGAGGCTGAATAAACTAGGCTTGTACTCGTTAGAGTTTAGAAGAATGAGGGGAGATCTCATTGAGACGTATAAGATGATGAATGGGATGGATAGGATAGAGGTGGAGAGACTCTTCCCGCTCAAAAAAGACAGTAGGACTAGGGGGCACAGCCTCAAGATAAAGGGGAGGCGGTTTAAAACGGAGTTGAGGAGGAACTTCTTCACTCAAAGGGTGGTGAATCTCTGGAATTCTCTGCCCGTTGAAGTGGTGGAGGCTGCCTCGCTAAATATTTTTAAGAAGCGGGTTGATGGGTTCTTGATAAGAGAGGGGATTAAGGGTTATGGGGAGAGGGCGGGAAAGTGGAACTGAGCCACAACAGATCAGCCATGATCTTATTGAATGGCGGGGCAGGCTCGAAGGGCTAGATGGCCTACTCCTGCTCCTATTTCTTATGTTCTTATGTTCTTATGTTCTTATTATTTTGAAGATCTTGAGAAGATCAGCCCTCAGCCTTCTACGCTCCAGAGGAAAAATGTCCCAGCCTACCCAATCTTTCCTTATAACTCAAACCATCAAATCCCAGTAGCATCCTAGTAAATCTTTCCTGCACTCTTTCTAGTTTAATAATATCCTTTCTATGATAGGGTGACCAGAACTGTACACAGTTAGGTGCATTGACCCGAACAGGTGCCAGATTGTGGCGACTAGGGGAATTTCACAGTAACTTCATTGCAGTGTTAATGTAAGCCTTACTTGTGACTAATAAATAAACTTTGAAAGATTTGCATTAGGAAACTTACCTTAGCATTGTTTTGGAGGAAGGTCAATAAAGGCAGTACAAAAGGCTCATCTCACCCACCCACCCTTACCTCACTCCAGAATACAATAGCCAAGTTGTCTCTGTTTCCAGAATCCCACAAACATATGCTTCTAGAAGCTGAGCTTCTCAAAGTAAGTTGTCTCTGAGTTATATCCCATGCCACAACTCAGCTGAGAACCATCATTTATTTGCTGCTACTGTATTCTGAGAAACTGCAGTAATTATTGGCTGTCACTCCAGGTCAGATCTGCCGCTTGCCAATTTTCCTCTTTGTCCACACTCAGATATTGCTCAGCTCATTCCTCTTCCTGATCTTGTCTAACTTGTTATTTATTGACATGCCCATCATTGCAACTCCCAGAGTAATCATAAATCACTTGCAGAACCTTTGTGGGAAACCACTGCAGGAGTTCAACTTTGATGAGACTGGAAAATCCCACCAGCGGAAAAGGTCAGAAAATCCTGCCCAATGTTCCTGCATTTTCCTTGGTCCCCATTATTATGTTTCCTATAAAAGTCTCTAAGGGATCCACATTTACTTTTTTCTACTCTCTTTGCGTTTTTGTAGAAGTGCTTACAACCTGTTTAACGATTTATGCACTCGTTCCATTCTCTTCCTCATTGTTAATTTTTGGTCATCTTTGGCTGGTATCTAAAACTCTCCAAATCCTCAGGCTAACTACCTTGGCAATGTTATAAATCATTTATTTTACTCTAATATGATCATTAGCTTCCCTAGTTGGCCATGGATGTATCAGTGGAGATTGTATTTCCAAATGGAACTTACATTCTTTGAAAATTCTTAAATATTTCTTTAAATGTACATCAATGTTTATCCAGCATCATACCTTTTAATCTAATTTCCCAATCTACCTTTACAAAATTTCCCATATACTTCCATAATGGCTTTTATATATATTTAATGCTCCAGTCTCAAACTTATGTACAAAAGTCTTGAACCCAATATGTAATTCTATCTTTTTATGATCACTGTTAGAAGTCTCACAACACCAGTTTAAAGTCCAACAGTTTTATTTGGTAGCAAACACCACTAGCTTTCAGGACTTCGCCCCTTCGTCAGGTGAGTGGGGAGTTCTGATCACAAACAGGGCACATAAAGGCACACACTCAGATTACAGAATACTGAGTAGAATGTGAGTCTTTACAGCTAATGTGAGTGGAGATAGCATTAAGCATAGGTTAAAGAGATGTGTATTGTCTCTAGACAGGAAATTTAGTGAGATTTTGCAAGCCCAGGCAAGTCATAGGGGTTACAAATAGTGTGACATGAACCCAAGATCCCGGTTGAGGCCGTCCTCATGCGTGCGGAACTTGACTATCAGTTTCTGCTCAGCGACTCTGCGCTGTTGTGTGTCATGAAGACTGCCTTGGAGAACGTTTACCTGAAGATCAGAGGCCAAATGCCCGTGACCGCTGAAGTGTTCGCCAACAGGAAGAGAACGGTCTTGCCTGGTGATTGTCGAGCGGTGTTCGTTCATCCGTTGTCATAGTGTCTGCATGGTCTCCCCAGTGTACCATGCCTCAGGACATCCTTTCCTACAGCGTATTAGGTAGACAACGTTGGCGGAGTTGCGAGAGTATGTACCGTGTGCCTTGTGGATGGTGTTCTCACACGAGATGATGGCACCCATGTCAATAATCCGGCATGTCTTGCAGAGGTTGCTGTGGCAGGGTTGCGTGGTGTCGTGGTCACTGTTCTCCTGGAGGCTGGGTAGATTGCTGCAAACAATGGTCTGTTTGAGGTTGTGTGGTTGTTTGAAGGCAAGAAGTGGGGGTGTGGGGATGGCCTTGCTGAGATGTTTGTCTTCATCAATGAACAATGATCACATCATGATCACAATTCCCAGAGGATCCCTTGCTAATGAAGGCAGACTCACTTTACAAGAGAATTAAAACAGCTTTTTCTTTGGTTGGTTCCAAGTTGAATTGCTCTGTCAAATTGTTTTGAGTGCTTTGCACAAAATCGTCTTCCAAGCTACTTCTGTCAATTTGATCTCTTCTGTCTATGTGAAGATCAAAACTTTCCTTGACTACTGCATTGCTTTTGTTGCAAGCTCATCTTATTTCATGATTAATGCACTGTGTAACAATATGGCTACCGTTTAGTGACCACTTGTTATTTCTTATTTCCAACCATACTAATTCTACTTCCTATTCTTTTGAGTCATAATCCTTCCTCACCACTGTCACCATGTCATCCTGAACTGACAAATCTAAATATCCTCCACTTCAGTTCATTGGAATTTAGGGTGGAGCTTAAATGGAGCTTCATAAAGGTGGATCCATTCTATCTAAGTCCCAAATGCTAACCTACACTGTAGACCCTCAAGGCTTATGCCATTGTAAGCCAGTTGAATTTTAGAGATCCAGATTTATGTTAGGGATCAGTCCTCAGCTGGGATAACTTCCAACAAAGGTTTGGGTACTGTTAGGGAAAATGAATAGATTTGGTAAAAGGCAGTTAGATTTTTGTCTGAATGAGTGGGCAAGGGTCTGGCAGATGGAGTACGATGTTGGTAAATGTGAAGTCATTCATTTTTTGTAGGAATAACAGCAAAATGTACCATTATTTAAATCATAAAAAGTTGCAGCATGCTGCTGTGCAAAGGGACCTGGCTGTCCTTGTACAAGAATCACAAGGGGTTGGTTTTGCAGGTGCAGCAGGTAATTAAGAAGGCAAATGGAAATTTGTCCTTCATCGCTACAGGGATGGAGTTTAAAAACAGCAAGGTTATGTTGCAGCTGTATAAGGTGCTGGTGAGGCCACACCTGGAGTACTGTGTACAGTTTTGGTCTCCTTACTTGAGAAAGGATATACTGGCACTGGAGGGGGTGCAGAGGAGATTCACAAGGTTGAAAGGGTCGGCTTATGCAAAAAGACTGAGTAGACTGGGGCTATACTCATTGGAATTCAGAAGAATGAAGGGAAATCTTATAGAAACATGCAAGATTATGAAGGGAATAGATAAGAAAGAAGTAGGGAAGTTGTTTCCACTGGCGGATGAAACTAGAACTAGGGGACGTGACTTCAAAATAAGGATTTAGGACTGAGTTGAGGAGGAATTCTTCACACAAAGGGTTGTGAATCTGTTGAATTCCCTGCCCCGTGAAGCAGTTGAGGCTACCTCATTGAATGTTTTTAAGGCAAGGATAGGTAAATTTTTGAGCAGTAAAGGAATTAAGGGTTATGGTGAGCGGACAGGTAAGTGGAGCTGAGTCCATGAACAAATCAGCCATGATCTTTTTGAATGGCGGAGAAGGCTCGAGAGGCTAGTTGGCCCATTCCTGCTCCTAGTTCTTATGTTTTTACATCCCTGCACAAAGAGCATATGCTGGTTAAATGTGATGCACACCATTGAACTGTGTACGCACCCCAAGAACCTGAGTTCAGAAAACACCATCTAGCAAGACCTTGATTGTTTACATCAGAGGTAGTAGTCCCTAGTTGGGGGGGAGGAGGAGCTAATAGTAAAGTTCTGGATGAAGATTTCATAATAAGTCTATGGTAGACAATATCATAATTTTAAACAATGTTCAATGTATTGTATAAACAGCATATCTGTGACTTAGGACAGTGTTTTATTAGAGGAGAGTGCTGCTTCAGAGGTTTCTATGGGGTAGTGTCTTCCATGCTTGAATCATGAATAAACAATTGTAACTTTAGTACCTGAGTATTCTGTACTCGGTTTGTACAAGTCTGCCAAAACAGCTATCTTTGAAGTTATGAAGATCCTCAGATTTGAACTTTGCTGAGACATCAAAGGGTAACGTGTACATTGTTAAATAATACTAATTGCAGTTTTCTGGGATATGGTGCAGGAAGAAATGATAAAATGATTTGGTATAAGCATAATTAAAGTTTTGCATTGTATGGTAATTTGTCTGGTTAGGTACCTTCCCTGTGTTATGTGGAGCATCCATAATTCAAAGACTAATGAGTGCTTCACCTGGAAGTCAGTAATTTACCTTTATAAATGTTAATTAAAAGAAAGTCAAAGATATGGTAATGAATGGTGATGCAGAGTATTGATGCTTGATCATGTTGTAACAGAGATTAATGTTGTGTGCACTCATTATTCCCTACATGCAGGCTCTGAAGGCTAATTGGTTCTTTGTCAAAAAGCTGTAATTTTAAGTATTAGTGAGATTTTACCACATTTTTGATTGGCTCTAGGGTAAAATGTGATAAAGTTGCAGATTTGTTATGTGTTTAACATAGTTCTCATTCCAGAACTTTGCAACAAATTAGATAGCTATGGTATTTTGTGTCCAATAGGTTAATGGCTGTCAATATAGTGGACAACCAGGAGATTGATGAGATTCTATGAAAATCACTATGGTTAACTGCAATGTAGCCAAGCACATAGGCAAAGCACAAATGTTTGTTTCTTTTGCTGAGAATTTTGACTCATCAAAGACAAATCTATACAATTCAGACTGCTCTCGGAAATTCAACAAGTGTGTTTGTCAGTAAAACAGCAGGTTACCTTTTAATCTTTGGTTTTCTCGTGAAATTGTCATTAAATAACTTTAACAGTGTTTTCTGAACTTACCTGATTGTTTATGGGTTCTGATATTTCCCTGCTTCATTTTTCCCAGTTTTTTGTCCTGAAAACAGAACCCCAGTAATATCAGAAAAGGAAAAGTCTTACCATTGGCAATAAAAAGAACTTCATTGGTATTCATCCATAGCAAATAAAAGTCAGAGAAAAGTGATGGGGCAAAATAACCTTGTTTGCAAACTTTCTGTAGTTGAGTCCTACTCTGTCTACAGTAATGTAAAACTAAGCTGCAGCAAAAATGTGGAAACATTTCATTTCCACAGTAATTTTACTGATAACCAGCCTTGTCACATTCCCCACTTTGAGATTCTGTAAATGTGTAAAAGATTGCAAAGTGCAGTAATGATCTAGGCAACCAGGGAATCATTCAGAAGTGAACTGTTGGAATTTGGTTTGCTGCAAATCAATTTAACTGAGAGGTATACCATTGGGTGTCCTCTCTCCCAGAGTTTCTTTTTATGTGGTAGAAATGGATGAATGAATGAATGAATGCTAAGGAGATTTCCTCACACCAGAGTTACTTTGCCCCTGCAGTGCCAGATATACAAATCCAAGTTCAGGGTTATTGTTAATCAAGGCATCAACGATAGCACTGTGCAATCTGAACAAGTTTGAAGTAAAGTGTAAAAATGGATTTCCCGTGAACAATCTATTGATATACGTTCAGTGCTTTACTTATTCTGGTGCATCTCCTTGGTAACAGTGCCTTTCAGACTCTATCCTTGTCTTGTGTAGGTACTTCTACAATGGAAGAAGTAAATAAGGTTTGAAGACTGGTATTAGATGCCTTTTGTAACATTTTGGGATTGACTAACTTGGTAAACTTTGTGATGAGTCATGTAACTATCACTAGCAAAGCCAACTTTTACTGCCAATCTCAAATGTCCTTGGAAGGTGGCAGTGAGCTGCCTTTATGAACTGCATGTGCATCCAAATTACTGTTAGGGAGAGAGTTCTAGGATTTTGATGATGTGACATGTATGAAAGGCAGTATAGTTCAAAGTCAAAATGGTATGTGATTTGCAGGAGAAGTTGTCGGTGGTGATGTTCCCATGCATCTGTTGTCTTGTTCTTCAAGGTGATAGAAGACACAGGAACCATGTGAGGTGAAATGAAATAAACCTCAAAAAAACTAATGAAGTTCTCACGATGCAGACTTTAAAAAAAAACTCACATTCATGAAAGAATTAGTTTTTAAATCTTCTTAAGTGATTAAGCTCTAATAAAATGGAACTTCAATTTTACCGATAATGCTTTATTAGTCTCTTTAAGCTGCCAATCAAACTGAAAAGTCAAAACCCTCTGTCCAGATGATAATGTAGCTTTTGAAACTCAACCAAGCATTCATGTCGAATAATACTTAGAGAAATGTCAACAACAAACTTTGTGGAAACTGCTTGAACTGATGCTACACTAGCTAGCCTATCAATCATTTTCTTACATTTTCAAGAGTGGAACAATTAAATAAAAACTTCAAATCATGACAGTTAAACAAACCCTATCTACCTTTTAAGACCTTTTAGGTATTCCATCAGGTTGAGACTCCCATACGATGGATTAAGGTCTTTGCAACAGACATAATGGGGTCAGCTTAAACTGTACTGAGTTCAAATGGCCCTGCTGAGTTTCAGTTTCCCCCATCTATGATTCACAATGCAAATTATTTTCCCCTAAGAGCAAAAATGGGACTTTTCTTCAAATCAGAGTCCCAACCACAATATTTAAGGGTCCGCAAACTCTTCTGACACCTTGAAAATTTATCCAACTCTCCAGGTCTTGCTGCATGGGCTCAGTGACTGCTTCAGAATCTGAGGCATTTCAAATGGTTTTGAACGTTATGCATCAGCAAATATCTCCTTTACAGACCTATATTAGAGAGCAGGTCATTGATGAAGCAACTGGAGCTGATTGGGCTTTGGACAAAACAGAGGTATATTATTAAAAGTTTTTGAATGTTGCTGGTAAATAATGAGGCTATTAAAACTCTAGTATTGAAAGGAAGATATACAATAATGATAATAAGAGATAATGTGGAGAAAAAATGAAAGGTGCTACCAAAGGGATAAATAAATCACTAAGGAGAGAGTCAGAAAAAAAATCAATGGATTATTCTACAAATATATTAGTAAAAAGAATTATTCTTTGTGTGGTGGGATTTCTAGAATAAGAGGACGGTGGGCTTTATGGTTAAGCAGATATTGGCAGCAAGTACCTCAATTTAATGTTTACAGAAGAGAAGAATATTGTAGAGGAAGTAATCTTGAAGTGGAAATAGTCAATCTGTATTATAATAAATAAAGAAAAAGTGTTGCTGAAGTTATTTAAGCTAAAGGAGGACCATGTGCCATCACCAGATTTAGAAGTAAGGGAAATAATAAGAGGCCCAGTGATGATACTTTCATGATCTATTGTGAGCAATTTTTAATCATTGAATCCTACAGAGCAGAAGGAGGCCATTTGGTTCATCAAGTCTGCATTGACTACAATCCCACCCAGGCCTATCCCAATACATGTACCCTAGCTAGTCCCCATGACACAAAGGGACAATTTAGCATGGTCAATCCATCTAAACTGCACATCTTTGGACTGTGGGAGGAAACTGGACACCCGGAGGAAACACACATAGACACGGGGAGAATGTGCAAACTCCACACAGACAATGACCCAAGCTGGGAATTGGAACCATGTCCCTGGAGCTGTGAGGCAGCAGTGCTAACCACTAATTCTATTCTAGAGGGCTGCCCAGTGGCCAATCCAATATTAATGTTCATAAAGGGGGCAGAGCTAACCAATATATTTCCAGGATTGTTTAACAATTCTGGGGAATTTCTTTGGAGAAAAAATATGGGGGTATATTTGTTTACATTTCAGTACATTAGCAATGAAGAAACAGCATCGCAAAGTTTCTGAGCCTGGAAAATTGTGTGGAGGCATTCTTGCCTGTGAGGTTTGAAAGCATAAACTTTGATTCCTATTGTCATTTATTAATAGGTACCTTAGAATAGCTGCATAAGAACATAAGAAATAGGAGCAGGAGTAGGCCATCTAGCCCTTCGAGCCTGCCCCGCCATTCAATAAGATCATGGCTGATCCGAAGTGGCTCAGTTCCACTTTCCCGCTTTCTCCCTATAACCCTTAATTCCCTTGTCTGTCAAAAACCTATCTACCCTTGTCTTAAATATATTTAGCGAGGTAGCCTCCACCACTTCAACAGGCAGAGAATTCCAGAGATTCACCACCCTTTGAGTGAAGAAGTTCCTCCTCAACTCTGTTCTAAACTGCCCCCCTCTTATCTTGAGGCTGTGCCCTCTAGTCCTGCTGTCCTTTCTGAGCAGGAAGAATCTCTCTACCTCTACCCTATCCATCCCTTTCATTATCTTATACATGTGCTTAAGATTGTATTATACAAAATTTGATCCTCACAAGATTTTTGGACTCCACCAGAATCAACATATTTCAGGATGTTAAATGGTTTTCTCTGTTAGCATACCAAATTATGGCCCTTAATTTTGTAGTTCCTCAGTGTCACATTTGGGGGGTAACCCCAATGATGCACTGGGGAAACTCTCCAGGAGGTTCCTATGTAAGAGTTTATCCAGCAATTGTCCAGAAGTGCTAACGTTCTCTGGATGATTGTACTTGGACTAGGAACCATGCGACAAAGTGAATTAAAGAAAAAACTCTTCAAACTAGAGTGTAACTCTAGTCCAAAGATGTGAAGGTTAGGTTGATTGACCATGCTAAAATTGAGCCTTGTGTCAGGGGAATTAGCAAGGTAAAGGTGTGGAGTTACGGGGATAAGGTCTGGGTGGGATTGTAGACAGTATGAACTCAATGGGCCAAATGGCCTCATCTACACTGGAGGGATTCTATGATTCTATGAACTATAAAAACACCCATATCCAGCCTCGCACGGGACACCTTCCCACTCCCCTGCCGGTCTGACCCTAACTGTTGTTCAGACCTCAGTTCCGCTCCAGCCCCCACCTTTTGTTCTAATCCCCACCCGCCAACAAATCTGACCCCCTCACCCCCGCCCCCCACCACCACCTTCAGGTCTGTTTTGGTCCCACCTTTCCCCTCTCCTCTCCTCTGCGGCCTCACCCTCCTCCAGGCCTCCTTCACACTCGGTCTCTCCATGAATAGGGGGAATGACTTACCTCTCTGCCCCAGTTACTCCGTGCCGGTGCTGCCGTGGGGGTTCTTGGCTGCTCCTGTCTCACCCAGCCTGAGTGCGGAAGCTTGGATGACATAGGAACTGTGCAACTTCAGTGAGGATAAGGTCATTCAGAGTCGCAATCTGATGAAGGGTGCCACTTTGAGTAAGTTCTGGGCCAATGTAACATCTGTTTTACAGGCCAACACAAAAAATAAGTAAAAGTTCAATATAGTTGGTTTTGTGCACATTCTACCGTACTGATAAAGGCTCCTCTGAAGGCAATCAAAAGTACCTGTAAAAGGCCAATTGAATATGCAAATAATCATGTTGAATGCTATTTCATGGCATCTTCTGCAAAATTTATTAGCACATGCTGTTGTCAGCACTCTTAGCTGCTTGACTACCAAATTCACAGCCCTTAAGGAATGGGCTGCCTTAAAGGTAGGCCTTGACATTTAGAGTGAGGCAAGAGAATTGTGGGAAACTGAAAACAATAAAAAATTAACCTAAAATTTCAAGAAGAATTCAGATTTTGACAGTCTTATTGATTTTTTTTAATTCCACTTCCTGCTAGGCATCTAGCCAAATTGACAGATTGACTGGTGGATGAAGGGAATATCAACAGTAGGACACCACAATCAGGAGTAATTGTGAACTGTCCCTTGTAATCAGGTGGGGAAGAGAGAATATAATTGTGAGGGAGGCAGAGAGTCCATGTTGGGAGAAGCAGAATGGTCAGCATTAGGACAGGAGTGTTGCTGTGTTCACTGCCCTTCAAGGCTTGTCAGTGGTGGTGGTGGGAGGAGAGGGGGCAGGGTACCTGGTGGGTGGAGTGGTGGGGCACGGAATGGCGAAATTAACAGTGGGAGACAAGAGGACACCAAAGTCTGCTTTCAGGGCATGGCAGCAAATTCCAGAGCCCTGGGAAATCCATGCAGCTACAGTCAATTTAACCTGGGTTCCCAATTACACTATGGCATTCTGATACAAATTTATCAATTTAGCATCCTGTTTCTCCATGACGAGGCACATATATACCCCAATGTTTGCTGCAGGTCTGTGTACAGAGTTTTCTCCACCACCAACTCCACCCTATCACCATCATCTCTTCCATCATGTGTAGGTTAATATTGAGGCCTTAAGTTTTTATTATCATATTTATCTTATTTTGGAATTGGGAGGAACAGGGGTATCTCTGAGGCTATGACACAGCTCTCCAGTGGTAAGCAAGTGGAGTCAGTAGACCAACTTCAAGTGGACCCTGTCATCAGCCTCATGAGACACATGTAGCCTTTGCTGCACGGGAGTGGCATTGCGAGTCATGCATAAGCCATAATTTCTTTTAAATTAGCTATTGCTTTGAACTGCTGTTTAAGAAGGGCAACAACAAACCTCACACAAGTTTACACCAATACAAAAGAAAACAGTTTTCCAATGAATGAATGGTGTTCTACCTTAAGCACAACTCATGCAAACCTAGGAATCATAAAATCCCTACAGTGCAGAAGGAGGCCCATCGAGTCTGCACCGACCAAAATCCTCCCTAGGCCCTATCCCCATAAACCCATGTATTTACCCTAGCTGGTCCCCCTAACACTAAGGAGCAATTTATCTAGGCCAATCCACCTAATTTGCACATCTTTGGACTGTGGGAGGAAACCGGAGCATCTGGAGGAAATCCTCGCAGACACGAGGCGAACATGTAAATTCCGCACAGATAGTGACTCAAGTCAGGAATTGAACCTTGGTCGCTGGTGCTGTGAGGTAGCAGTGCTAACCGCTGAGCCACCGTGCAAGTTGGTCATTTGGCCCCTCGGACCTGCTCTGCCGTCCAATAATGGCTGATCTGATTATAACCTTAACCTCATATTCTCACCGTTCCCTGATAACCTCTCACCCCCTTGCTTATCAGGAATTCCTATCATGAGCTCAAAAGCTAAAGATACAGTAATTGGAGAACTGGGTTCAATGTATTGAGCAGATCAATTTGAAGTTGCAGCAAACTCTGAGTTGAATTAATATGAAGCTTTTTGCAAGGTGACATATTACACCGTACTTGCTTTGTATGTTAACAACTTGAATGAAGTAGCTAAGGGAATTATACTGAAAACCGTTTTAGATGTTAACATCTGAAAGTAATGGATGTTAAAATATTTCCTCACACAGATAGTGAACAACAGCTTCAAGTAATCTGTTCTTCTTCAAAAAGCAATCGAAAGGAAATGCAGATTGGTAATAACAAAAAAAATCTTCTGGCGTCTTTGACCTTGTGCTGTGCGTCCGTTTTTTTATTAATTGGACTGAATATGATAGAAGTTTACTTCTCAGAGAATTAGCTGTCAGTAATAAGTTTTGTAATGAAGTACTGAACTTTTCCAGCCTGGTTTATTTGCATTGTGTCACATTAGTTGTTGTTCAGGGAAGCCTATTAAAATCATCCAGCAGAGCATGAAATATGTATATATCATTTGTGTAGATTAGTAATGAAGCAATCATTGCACAATACTGCTGGCGAAAATTAAAGTACACAGTGTACAGGGAATGTAACTAAACAGATAGAAAGGTGGTTAGATGTCAGGAATGCAGAGTGCACAGTTAATCATAGAATCTTACAGTATAGAAAGAGACTATTTGTTCCATTGTTCCTGTGACAGCGCACTGAAAGAGCTATCTATTAGTCCCACTCCCTTGTCCTTTCCACATGGCCTGTAATTTTCTTCCTTTCAGGTATTTTATCTAAGTTCCTTTGGAAGTTATTGTATCTGCTTTCTCCCATCTTTCAGACCGTACGTTCCATCAAAAAAAAGCTTGCTGCTTAAAAAAAAAAGTTCCCTCACATTGCCTCTGGTTCTTTTGCCAATCAATTTAAGAGTGGAATTTTCCCATTCCATCACCACAGGAATCATAACGGGCGGAAAATGGACCATGCAAAGGTCCGTTGACCTCGGGCAGGATTTTCCAGCCTTGGGGCGAGCACAGCTGGAAAATTCCACCCTAAATCTGTCACCACTGATCCCCTGCTCCCCATGATTCTCTGGTCATTATCACATTGCCATTGTGTTATGTTGTGTGGTGCACTGTGAAGGTGACACTTTAAAAGACTCCACTGGTATTAAGGCACTTCTAAAAGTCTAGAAGCCTTGGAAGATGTTCCATAAATACACGTTCTCCTTTGCTTCTTGTTTACTCTATAAAAGCATTCATAATTTTTAACATCTCAACCAGATCTCTCCTCACCATTCTTAGCTCTAAGGAAAACAATCTCGGCCTCTTTCGATCCATCATATAGTTGAAGCTTCTCATCTTTGGTATCATTTTGGCACATTCCATCTGCACTTTCTCCAAAGGATTGACAGTGAACATTTTTCGAATTGGTGGAGTGTGGATAATTTTGTGTTGGTTTCCATTGACAGGAAATCTTTATAATAATTCCTACTAAAAAATAGGTGTGCATTGAGTAAAATCAGGCCAGATGCAGTATATTCTGTCTTTAAACAGCGCATTCATACTCATTGTGAAGGGTCACACAAAATGTTGCCATTTATGTGTGCGAGGTACCACAGGATGCTGATGCTTATAGATCTGTGTTCCAGCATTGGAACAGAGACTTCAGGAGAGTAGAAAATTGCAATTAAACATAAGAAACAGAAGAATGAGTCGATCATATGACACTTTGAGTCTGCTCCACCATTCAATATAAGAATGGCCGACATTGCCTCAGCTCAACACCGTTCCATTCACATCTCCCCAAGTTTCTTTGTATATCCTTGATTTCCCCCTTTGGCCTAGCACCATAAAAGCTTCCATCATTCAGTCAATCCTTCCCTCCACTCTATCGCAGACCTTGTTTTTCATTATATTTTCCACTCACCTTTTCGCTTGTCCAAGACTATATGTTTCAAATGTCCTGAGTTCTGATGGGAACTCGGGACGTTTTTACCAGCCCTCTGGAGATGAGCTGGCAGTCAGGAGGCCTTGTAAAATGATAGTGGAAGACACTGGACACTCAACTCTGGCATCAGCCTAGTAAACCTCCTCTGCACTCCCTCCAAGGCTAAAATATCCTTGCGTAAGTACGGCGCCCAAAACTGCACACAGTACTCCAGCTGCGGCCTCACCAATGCCCTATACAGCCGCAGCAAGACCTCCCTACTTTTATATTCAATCCCCCTCGCAATGAAGGCCAGCATCCCATTCGCCTTCCTGACAACCTGCTGCACCTGCAAGCTGGGTTTTTGCGACTCATGCACAAGGACCCCAAGGTCCCTCTGCACTGTCGCCTGCTGCAGTTTTTCTCCACGTAAGTAATAATCCTTCCTACCATTATTCCTACCAAAGTGGACCACCTCGCACTTGCCAACATTAAATTCCATTTGCCATTTCCTGGCCCATTCACGCATGACCATCACCATCGGATATTCCCAGAAACAGGAATGACAACCACTTGGCCATCTTCCAACAGGAGGCGGACAGCTAATTCATTCAGTGAGCTGGACAATTAATGTCATTTACACTATTAGGATTTTACCTATAGACATTCGCCTGTCAGATGGGGAGACTACCAACTACATTAAAGCTGTCTCTGAGCAGCTTTCTGGGGCAAGGGAGCCTTGCTTTCTGGTTGCTGTAGCACTCACAGCTGCGCCACTCCTTATGGCGATGGTTACACTCGCAGCCTTGATGTCAACATTACAGGATTCCGTCAGACAGCTCACCAGGGTATGACCGCCAAGTCTCAGCATTTTGAAACAGCTTCTTTGCTGCCTTTCAGTGGCATCTCAACAGCTGCCCCCTCCTCCCTGTGACTGCCGCAGTGGGCTGCACTATCGGTGGCGCTGCTGAGTTGCCAGCCCTCTGATTGAGCCAATTTACCTGAGAGCAGGTCACTGTCTTCAGTTGGATGGTAGTCCTGGAAATCAACAGGCCAACTGTGTACTCCCATGGTGCTATTATCTATTCATGTGGAAATGGAACTCGTTTTTGGTCAGAGCCACATGAATCCTGGTTCCCTCTTGACAGATGCCAGGCTTGTTGAACATTTCCGACATTTTCTATTATTTTGAATTGCCAGCCTCCGCAATATTTTGTGGTAGCTTTCTGTGTTCCTTGTAAGAATAGAACTAAATTACTCTGGCCGTCAACATTTAGATGCTTTACGGGTTTATTTAAAAAAACTTATTCATGATACCAAAGTGAATGGGCGGCATGGCAGCACAGTGGTTAGCACTGCTGCTTCACAGCTCTAGTGTCCTGGGTTCGATTCTTGGCTCGGGTCACTATCTGCATGGAGTTTGTACATTCTCCTCATGTCAAAGTGCGTTTCCTCGAAGTACTCCGGTTTCTTCCCACAGTCCAAAGATGTGCAGGTTGGGTTGATTGGCCATGCTAAGAAATTGCCCCTTAGTGTCCAGGGATGCATAGGTTAGAGGGATTAGTGGGAATAATATGTAGGGATATGGGGGTCGGGCCTGGGTGGGGGGGAGCGGGGATGGATGGTGTTCGGTGCAGACTTGAAGGGCCTCTTTCTGCACTGTAGGGTTCTATGAATAACCTGAAACTTTTTCACATTGTATCAGACACTTCGTTATCTACTCATTATTTAATCTGCCTATTCTGTAAAAGTAAAGTTTATTTATTAATCACAAGTAAGGCTTGCATTAACATTGCAATGAAGTTACTGTGAAATTCCCCTAGTTGCCACACTCTGGTGCCTGTTCAGGTCAATGCACCTAACCAGCATATCTTTCAGACTGTGGGAGGAAATTGGAGCACCCAGAAATTGGTGCTCCATCAAAAATCAGTGTTGGCTAAATCCAACTCTTTATCTCAGGCCTAGCTCCCTACTCCTTCCCTAGTGACCAGGACTTGGGATCTGGTGCGTCTGTCTCTCTCTGTCCTGCTCTGCGTCTTAAGTGAAAAAGCAAAATAAAAGTTTTATTAGATAACTCTGCTGCTTGGCACTTTTATCTTTCTTCATTGCTCATTTTTATCAACTTATTGCTTTGACATTGATGTTTCTTTCCTCATCAATTTGTTTATGTTTTCTTCATACCTCAAGTTCTTTCAATTTAAGATTCATGTTTAATGTGTTGAACCAGCTTTGAGGCAGATGCTGCTGGGTTTTTGCTCAAGGGGGATGAGAGGCTCACAAGATGTCTGATTGCTTTTGGACAGTTGGCAAAATGACTTATCTTTGCTCCAATAGAAATGGGAAGTGTTAGAAACGTTTAGCAGAGAGAAGCAGGCACCAGGATTATTGCAGGTCGTAAAGCTGAGCTGTTGATTTTATTTTTCTCTCCACAGATGCTGCCTGACCCGTTGAGTGTTGCAGCATTTTCCCTTTATATTTCAGATTTCCATCAAGTGCAGTATTCTGACTTTTTAGATGCAACATTCAGGGCATTTGTAAGTGTAATTAGTTTCCAGTTAGAGAGTACAGAAAAAGTTTACTAGGATGTTGCCTGGTATGGAGAGTCTTAGCTATGAGGTGAGCTTGAGTAAACTAGGGTTGTTCTCCCTGGAAATATGGAAGTTGAGGAGCGTCCTAATAGAAGTTTATAAAATTATGAAGGGCAAGATAGGGTGAACAGTTGGAAGCTTTTTCCCAGGTCAGAAATGACAAACACAAGGGGTCAAGGTAAGGGGGACAAAGTTCAATACAGATATGTGGGAGACGTATTTTAAACAGAGCGTGGTGGGGGCCTGGAATGCACTACCAAGCAAGGTGGTTGAGGCAGACACGCTAAGATCATTTAAGATTTATTTAGATAGCCACATGAACAGACTGGGAATAGAGGGATACAAATGGATGGTCTAGTTAGGAACACATGATCGGTGCAAGCTTGGAGGGCTGAAGGGCCTGTTCCTGTGCTGTATTGTTCTTTTCTCTTTGTTAAAATGTTTCTTTCCTCATCAAGTTGTCTGTTTTCTTCATACCTTAAGTTCTTTCAATTTAAGATACATGTTTAATGTGTGAACCAGCTTTGAGGCAGATGCTGCCACCACCCCGCCCTAATCTTTTGTAGTCTCACAAATCTCCACAATATATACACTCCTCTAATTCTGGTTTCCTGAGAGTGTCCAATTTTAGGCACTCAACAGTTACGTGATGGGCCGTACGAGGGCTGCTCTTGGATGTTTCGAGAGTGGCCTAGTGTTTCACGTCATTAGTGTACGCTTAAACTGGACCAGATGCTGGGCAACACGACAGCTCAGTAACTATCACTGTTTGCTGTGCAGAGACATGGATTTGGGCCAGTGTCTGTGGGAATTTGCGCGTTCTCCCCATGCTTGCGTGGGTTTTCTCCGGGTGCTCCGGTTTCCTCCCACACCCCAAAGATGTGCTCTTAGGCTGATTGGTGTAACAAATTGTCCATAAATTAGTCTCCCCTTAATCTTGTTTCCAATGTGGAATGCCATAAGCATAGACAAGGGTCATGGGTGGAGAGGGGACACAATGTTGAAATGGCGGCACAGGCTCGTTGGGCCAAAGGGCATGTTTCTCGTGCTGTGTTGTTCTTTGAGTTACTGGTTGCGTCATCCTTTGTCTCGGCCCTGAGCTCTGGAATTCCCTCGCTACACCTCTCTGCCTCTCTACCTTGCTTTCCTCCTTAAAGACAACTCCTTAAAACCTACCTCTTTAGCCAAGCTATAGATCATCTGATTTAACATCTCCTCATGTGGCTTGGTGCCATATTTTGCTTTGTAATTCTCCTATAAAACACATACTTTCTGTTGTTAAAGGTACAAAATAAACATAAGAACTTGTATTGTCATCAACCTTTGATAAATTACTCTTGATCTCTTTATCTAAGCTATTCCTATAGGTTGTAAATTGCTGAGACACTAACACTGATCCGAACAGCCTTCCACTACAGCTTGCCAACTTCAAAATGCCCATTTATCCTTGCTAAGATCTTACATCTATCTTCCTGAGTCCAAATATTACTAGTTCCAGCAGAGTTACAGTGATGTATTGTTGTCAGATTTTATTGTGTGTATGCAAATGTTTGCATAAAAATTAGGCACACATAAATGGAGCGTCTGAAATCTTTGTGCATGAGGTCTGCTAATCAGGATCTTCACCTCTAATTGTTCACAAACCTGGCATTCTAAAGCTGACATTCAAAGAAAAATTGAAGGGGCTGAATCTTATGTTTTCAGGCATGGGGGAGGCTCATAACATTCGCTAAATGATCTTCCCACCGAATTCCTGCCCACCCTCAACCTGTGTGCAGTTTTATGGTGGGACTGGCTAACTTAATCTTACTCCAATTGAGGACCTGAAGTGAGCAATTACTGACCATTTAATGAGTATTTGCCTTGCCAGCCTCAGGTTTTAGGCAGGTGAGAGGAGTTCAGGCTTTGGTGTTAAGGGACATCAATGGCCTTCTTCCCACATTGGAACTAGCCCACAAGGTTTACCATTCCCAGGTATGACTGCCTCCTCTCCTTTCTACCCCCATAACCCCCGGCTTCTCCAGTAAGACACCCTACTTCCTCTCCCCAGCCACCTCAGGCCTCACTTCCCTCCTGGCTGCAAGATCATCCCCATTACCTGATCCTAGACTCCAGGATTTAGAATCTGGCGACTGATGTATTAGCCCCAGTCCTGGGATTAATGTTTACCAGCCAATCAGATTGGTCAGCAGTTCTCTGGGACAGGATTTCCTCCCCGGTGAGGAGCATTGATTGGTTGTAGTCAGCCAGTATCAGTGGGGATGTTGATTCTTTGGGTGGCTGAGTGGGCACCTCCTCCATTCAAAACCTCCTGCCCATAGAGTTGCTTTAGGTGTGCACTTTGTAATCACAAATCAATTTTGGTAATGGAAAAGAAACAATGGAAATTTGCTTCAAACTATTCCTGATCTGCTGCCATATCCTTAGGGAAAGTGCTGTTGAAGCCCTGTCAGATCTCTACATTGGCTTTTTGTCACATGTCTTCCAGAATTACTGTAGGGTGAGGCCAACTCCAGGAAAATTCAGTGTCATAGAGTTTAATTACCTCCATTAATAACTGCATTATAGCATAAAGAGGAAATTGATGGCCATGTGTTGACCAGTGTGATTGCAAACAGTGTCCCCAGGAAATTAAACCCACTCAAATGTTCCATCCATTCAGTAAATATTATAACTAATTTACAGGTAATTAGGAAACATGAAGGCATTAAATATATCAATGATTGTAAAATGATTTAAAAGAAGATTGAAAAACTGTTTCAGCACAGATACAAAGGGCTAAGTAATATCCTTCTATGCCATGATTTGGTTGTTCTCAGTCGTAACACAGAATAAAAACTACCACCAATTGTAACATTATAAACTCTGCTTATTAGATAATAGTTAGTTCTCATAATTTGATCCCATCATTATAAAATGTTTTATCACTTACTCAAAAGATTATGGAGAAATTAATTTAAACTTTTCCTTATTACTTATATGTGTGCTGTCTTAAACTAGTTATCAAATATTATTACCTTGTTCCATTATCATTGCAATGCATATTAAAAATGATCATATAAATTGTTCTCTATACTGATTTATATTAATTCTGAAACATACTTCAAAGATTCCATTTTTGCGATTTGCTGTAAAATTTGTACAAAGGTCTATGTGTTTCCTAATTGGTTTTATTATAGAAACTGTATTTTAATGAAGTGTAGCAGAATTTCCAACATTTATGGATGCAACGTTAGTTTTATGCATCAGATGAATGATAATTGTAAATGTTCTATTGTCAGTTGCATGATTCACTAAATGCAGATTAAAGTTTCACCTTTCGGTACAGCGATGATTTAGATACAATTTGCAAAATTGCACACGTTTTCAGAAGCAATTTTTCCCTCAAGATTTTATTCAAACTCA